>NC_046323.1:34800284-35435861 GCF_009819535.1 Lacerta agilis
AATAAAGCACTAGGAAATTTTCAGCCCCACTTCATAGACAGAAGGGAAATCCATTACTGGATACCCTGCTTGTTTGTCTTTTTAAAGTTAAAAGCAGAAGGGGGTGGAAATAGATCCTGATTGAATCACTGAGGAATCTGGTGGGTGGATGTGGACCTTTTCTCCCAATGCTGTTTACCTGATCTAACCCTCTCCTCCAAACTGTAATTTCATCCTTAGTGGGCGAAATACAGGTACATGGAAATAGCAGCTTCCAGTGGGGGAACAATTTAGATTGCGAAATAGTACAAAGAAAAAAGTTTTATAATTCTTCTCTGGAGTCTCATAGCTACGCTGACTCCTTTAGCTTTAGCATCCTGTTTACTTTGGTCTTCAGGTAGAATTATTTCATTTTCTTGCTACCTGAGATCCTTTAACTGCAGTTGCTTGTAGCTGAATCCTTTTCCCTGTGTATGTAATAAAAAGGCAACTTACCTGTTTATAGAGTTGCTTTGTATCAGATGTTGCCAATAATGCATGGCAACCTTGTGTTGTTGTTGTTGTTGTTGTTGTTGTTGTTGTTGTTGTTGTTGTTATGTGTTTATTAATATCCCATCTATTTCCCTGACGTGGACTCAAGGTAGCTTACAGCTAAAAACATAGAAGAAAACTACTGGTAATTTTTTAAAAAAACAATTGAATATTGAATGGGAGAGAGGGGGAAATTATTAAAATAATACTAATAATTACAGCAAAAACAGCACAGCATCAGCGCTTTCATCAAAAGCAGTCAGAGACTTAAGTGCACTTTCTTGTGGTCACCTTAATTGCAAATGAACTTTGCAGAGATGGTGAGGAGAGGAGCGCCAAGAAGCCAAGCAGGGTTCCATTGTCCTGGCAGCATCAGATAAGCTGTGGTTAATGTAATACATTCTTTTCACACGCAAAAGGTTCTGAGGGTTCTTCTTCCTTTCCCTTCCTTTCCATCACTTTGTAAGGAAACTGTCTGGTGCCATCTCTGCCAGCGAAAAGTATTTCAAAGTTGACAACCTTCTTCATTGTCTGTGCAAACAGAGTAAAAACGAGTTCCCTTTTACATTTTAACCTTGAGGTTATCAATTTATTGGACTTCAGTTATGCAGATCATTATTTTTTTTTTGGTATACCGTTTGACACTTTAAAATTGCACACATACACGTACCTCACGTTCCTTTTGCATTTGGCATGCTGAACCCTTTGTCCAATATACATGGAGCGCTTCATAAGCGGAGGCTGGCAGAAATACTGACAAGATGTTGGCATATATATTGTCTGGAAGTGACAGAATTCTCATTTTCAAACCTGGATGCTAAACACTGGTATGAATATCAAATGGATAGTATTAGTTTTTATGGTTCTTACTCTCTTGGCTTGTGGTTTTGTTGAAATCCGGCATTATCTAGGATGTCTGAGGCCTGATTCTCTTATTAACAGAGCTTTGCTTGTATCTACTGTGGAGAAGTTTAACTCACACATACTGGTGCCACAGGAAGTTTTGGACTGCAAATTGTGGACTCTTGGAAAATGCGTCAGTCTCCTCGTTAGGGACTATTTGGTAGCTCCTTATTGGTGGGAATCAGAAATACACCACAAATGAACTGCTCCCATACCACATTGTTAAGATCTTTACGGTGACAGGCTAGTGTTGCTGCCTCAGGCCCCTCATTTCTGGTGGTGACCTGTCTGTCAGTGGATGTCACTCCAGGCAGCACAAAAGCAGCAAAAATTATTACTTACAAAACTTTTAGAGACCATTCTCTTGCAAAAGAATCCCAGAGCATTTCCCAACATACTATAAAACAACATAATAATAACAACAACAGCAACAACCCAATTAAATAAATCAATTTATCCATCAGTTATAGAATCATCTAAGAGACTAGCAGTAAGCAGGTACAGGTACGCAGGGGCTAGGGTATTGTTAGGGGGGGTTGCTGTTGTTGATAATTATTCTTTTGTATCTTTATTTTGTATCTAGTGATTTATGTGGAAATTGTTCAGTTTGGTTGTGTACTTTTTGATGTTTAGATTATTGTTTATGACTACTTTTGTTATGCTTGTAGGTATGTAATGTGTGTGTGTGTGTGTGTGTGTGTGTGTGTGTGTGTAATATATATATATAGAGAGAGAGAGAGAGAGAGAGTAAGCTGCCTTGGGCCATGGTTTTGACCTTTGAAAGACGGCATACGAATGAAATGATTGATTCAACAGATCCTAAAACTTCAAATAGCAGAAATTAAATACAGGAGCCCACCATGCTTTGTCGGAAGTTGCCCTTCTAAACAAGGAAATGGGACACTTGTATTGAGAACTTCATTTGGGAAGCGAAAGTAAAAAAAAAAAAAACAGTCCTCCAGTTTGAAAAACCAAAGGCAACTCTGCTGACAAATTCCACTTGGGTAGTGCCAATCTCCCAAGTTTTAGCATCCAGGTGTCTGTGGTCCGTCTGATTTGGATTAGAAGAGAGTGCTTTCACAAAGTACTGCTGTGGTCATGCCTGCTGTGTAGCCTATTCTCAAATAAAGCCATGGCCCCAAGCAAGACACTGGAAAGCAGGTGTCAATCAAGAGCAGGCAGCATGGAGTGGCATTGTTGTGCATGTGGCCTCTGGGCAGCAACGTCACTGTAGCTTACCAGGTGGGAGAAGAACACCCTGATGGGTGAACCAGATTTGTTCCATTAGTGCAGCACCAACCTCGCTTCCCGCTTTCTTCTCAATAACCTGCAGCATCATCAATGCCATGAAGCCAGGTGCATGCCACCACCTGTCCCTGCGAGCCACTCCTGGTGCCAGTGCAATGTTTAAAAATGTTTTAAGGGCATGTTCTGAATGCGATAGACATAAGCTTGAAAACCCATGCACTGTTCATGTATGCTCACAAGGGAGCCACAATTGCATACAGCTCCCAGCTGAGTAGTGGCCAATATAGCCCCGCCCAGGGACCATAGGATTGCACTCCTGGGTTTGAACGATATTCATTAAGAACTCCAGACCTCTTTTGATGACTCTTATTTATCTGGCAATGTTGGTCAAATGCCCATGCAGTGTTTTATTTGTGGCATAACAGCCTATTCTACCCTATATTAAGTTTTCAGTATCCCATTAGATGTCCAGAGCATCCAAAAGCACAATTGTTCTTTGCCGCTGGCAGCCAGATGCCAAGAAACTAGCTAAATGTACTAAACTTCATGGCATCAGTTTTAAACAGAGTTCTGGTTGGCTAGCTTTTGGAAGATTGTTTTGATGCCGATGGTACTTGCTCTGATTTGTCCCTTTCTCAACTGTCAACGTATTACAACATGGAACGTGTTGCCATAAAGGTTTAGCAATGTGATGGCTTTCGGCAGCATTTTTATATGGTACTTAGGCTCTGTTCCGATCAAAATATTTGAGGACCATTTAATGCCCATCTGCTCCACTGTAGCACAGAAGTTTGGGAGATGATGCTCTGCACTTCCCCAATTTTATTGACCCTTCCTCAGAATGATTTGTGATATTTTGTAACTTGGAAGCTTGCAAGATGTAATGATGACCTGCAGCATTCAATTAATGTATGTCTGTAGGCAGCGGTGCATACGTTAGTGGGAAATCAAAATGTAGAGTCATTATGTGGCTTAATTTGGAAATGCTGGGATGCCTACATTTTGTGTACAATGAACATAAGGAAAGTTCTGTTGGACCAGGCTAGAGGCCCCTTTGGTTCAGCATCCTGTTTGCACAGGGGCCAACCAGAACCTATGGGATGCCCACTAGCAGGACCAGATGCCCACCAACTGGCATTCAGAGGCACACTGCCTCCAGCAATCTGGCTAGTAGCCATTGAATTTGGCTTATTCTCCATGAATTTTTCTAATGCTCTTTTAAAGCTATCCAAGTTGGTGCCCATCACTGTCTCTTGCAGGAGCACTGCTTTCGTTTGTCTGCCCTACTCTTTCCATACCTAGCTTCCTTGGATGGCCCCAAGTTCTACATCTTGATCATGTCCCATTCCTACCTTACTCGTCTTCTTTCCCTATATATATTAATGTTGTTTATTGAGCTAGAAATAAAGAGAACGTTTGGAAATTGTCCATTTTCATTGGCAATATATGAGTATGCAGCTCACAGGAAAAGAGGCGCCTCAATTTCCTAGGGTAAAACCTTGTTGCGTGTATGAGAAAGAGGGAAAACAAAATGAAATCTTGCCAAGTTTAATCCATTTGGGTTGGGGTTTTATGGTGTTCTTTCTTCTTTTTTACAGCCTCAACAGATGACAGTGCAGCAGAGAGAAAAAGCGGGACTCTTCACGCGGGTTTAATTGTTGGGATCTTCATACTGGTCCTGATTGTAGCAGCGGCAATACTTGTGACAGTTTATATGTACCACCATCCGACGTCAGCAGCCAGTCTCTTCTTTATTGAGGTGAGATGTGTTTGTCATACTAGATCACCAAACCTTCCACCTATAACCTGGTCAGAGGCTGGTCTGCTTCCTGTAAGCCGAAACTCTGAAGTATTCTCAGAGTCCTGATAAGCACTGGCTTTTGTCTTTTCCTGTCGTGTTGCTATTGTTCTTCTTTGATTTACAATGCTTGGCCTTTAGCTGGGCAGTATGATAACGGGCAGGGAGTGTATCTCAAGCCAGTTTAACTGCAGCGAACTTGAGCATGACCTTTCCCCCAAAACGACGTGTTAAGTGACAGATCTGGAGAATCACTGACTTGTTTGCTGAATAAATTTCTGAGGTCAAGTAGTCTTTTTTCAACCCTGTCTCCGAATCATCTTTGCAATAGTTGGCCATATTAATGTGACTGTCCCATCATGATACGCTAGTTAATATCAGTATAACACATGACATTATCAATAATAGTAAAAATAATTCATCTTCACTCAGTGTGCCTTTATTGCACATTTTCTGTGACTTACGAAAATAAAACACTGAAGTATCACTGTTCCGATAGGAAAGTAGACAGTAGCCTCGTTCCAGACATGGCTGTGGGCATCAACGTGATGTGTATGACTGCTGGTTTCTGTAGGAATTGCATTTCTTTATTATTTATACCCTACTCTTCTTTCCAAGAGCTAAGAGCACCTTATGTGGTGTAGTGGTTAAGAGTGGTAGACTCGTAATCTGGGGAACCGGGTTCGCGCCTCCGCTCCTCCACATGCAGCTGCTGGGTGACCTTGGGCTAGTCACACTTCTCTGAAGTCTCTCAGCCCCACTCACCTCACAGAGTGTTTGTTGTGGGGGAGGAAGGGAAAGGAGAATGTTAGCCGCTTTGAGACTCCTTCGGGTAGTGAAAAGCGGGATATCAAATCCAAACTCTTCTTCTTCTTCTTCTTCTTCTTCTTCTTCTTCTTCTTCTTCTTCTTCTTCGTGGCTTCCTGGCAGAGTTTCAAATCCAAACTCTGCTGCTGCTGCTGCTGCTGCTGCTGCTGCTACTTAGCTTCAGCAATAGGGCTGTGTCCAGATCGTTGTCTTTTGCAGTGTATGTGGAAGCACATCTAGGTATAGAAGGGAAGATTTACAGTGGTACCTTGGGTTACAGACGCTTCAGGTTACAGACTCTGCTAACCCAGAAATAGTACCTCGGGTTAAGAACAGAAATTGGGCCACCGCGGCAGCGGGAGACCCCATTAGCTAAAGTGGTGCTTCAGGTTAAGAACAGTTTCAGGTTAAGAATGGACCTCCAGAACGAATTAAGTTCTTAACCCGAGGTACCACTATATCTACTTCAGTCCTTTGCTGTTTGAATGCACATGTGAGTATCTAAGCAAATGGCCACCTGTGCTGATATGTGATTCAGTGGATTTGCTACTCAGATCATGGCCACTGGTCCCATCGCCTCCTGGCAAATAGAAGGTAAAGAAATGGAGGCAGTGAGAGATTTTACCTTCTTGGACTCCGTGATCACTGCAGATGGTGACAGCAGTCACGAAATTAAAAGACGCCTGCTTCTTGGGAGAAAAGCAATGACAAACCTAGACAGCATATTAAAAAGCAGAGACATCACCTTGCCAACAAAGGTCCGTATAGTTAAAGCTATGGTTTTCCCATTAGTAATTTATGGAAGTGAGAACTGGACCATAAAGAAGGCTGATCGCTGAAGAATTGATGCTTTTGAATTATGGTGCTGGAGGAGACTCTTGAGAGTCCCATGGACTGCAAGAAGATCAAACCTATCCATTCTGAAGGAAATCAGCCCTGAGTGCTCACTGGAAGGACAGATCCTGAAGCTGAGGTTCCAATACTTTGGCCACCTCATGAGAAGAGAAGACTCCCTGGAAAAGACCCTGATGTTGGGAAAGATTGAGGGCACAAGGAGAAGGGGACGACAGAGGATGAGATGGTTGGACAGTGTTATCGAAGCTACCAACATGAATTTGACAAAACTCTGGGAGGCAGTGGAAGACAGGAGTGCCTGGCATGCTCTGGTCCATAGGGTCACGAAGAGTCAGACACGACTAAACAACAACATGTTGGTCACTCATTTAATGCTTGCCTATGCAAGCAGAAGTATGCACCCACTGCACAACTGTATGCAAGGAACAGGTATGAAGAGAAAAGCCTTGTCATCTGGACAAGCTGCTGAATTGGAGTGAAGATTCTCGTACCACACAGCAGCACTGCTCTCAGTGTAACTGTACTCTGCTCGTGTAGGTTAAGTGGTTGTGCCTCACTGGGTTCAACTGAAGGTAGAAATAATTCACATATGTAACACAATCCACCTCCACAGCAACTGGACCATTCTGCATGCTGATCGTCATCAATGCAATTTCATCATGGGAACGCCAACATCATTGCTAAGCGGATGGATGGATGAATAAAGAAATCAACAAATCAAATGCCAAATGATTTCAATATGAGCATTAATCTACAACCCTAGACTCAAATGAGACTACTTTTGAGTAGACATGTCTCGTTGGAATCTGCACAGCTCTTTCACCAGTCTATAGAGAGGGGGGTGTGGCTTTATGACCAGCAACAGTGACAGAACTGTGGCGTTGTTGATGGAGGTGGGGAGAGAAGACTCAGTGGTTCCCAAAAATGAAAATGAAACATGTTTGTTTGTTTGTTTGTTTGCTAGCTTGCTTGTCTGCTTAGCCCTATACTATCATTTTCCCTTTCTTTAATAAATATTGTAATGTAGCAAGTTACCACAAGGACTTGTTTAGTAAATTGGTAGTAAAATTGCAAGTAATCTACTGAAGGCCCCTCATAATTTACATTTCTCTGCATGCAGCAGATAACAAAAAAAAAGATGTTTAATGTAATGGAGACACACACACCCATGATAAACTGTTATGTTTCGGGTTTGGCAAGTCTCTCAGCATGCAGAATAGTTTCAGGCACCCTTTCTGTGTGCATTGGTGGACAAAACAACATGTTTCTGAAATGATCTCCACTGCAGACATTATGAGCTTATTGTAGAATAAACTCGTGGAAGGAAATGCATATAAAGAGATTATTTAGAATCTCAGCAAACTAACACTGAATCAGAGCATACACAGCGCTCGTAATTGCTGTAACTGAATTCTTGTACAATAATAGGTAAAATGTACAGCGTTATTGGTGTACATAAAAAATTATAAGGCATAACAATATGCTTCTCAGTTTCATCAGGAGCCATGGGGGAAATAGTCATTAAATGCCAATATACCCATATTCCTGTGCTTGCGCAATATGTGGAAATCATTAAACCCCAGTGAGCACATCTGTTCAGTTATTCTATCACCAATCTTCTCCTTCATCACTTATCCCCTAATCTTTATCTCCCTGTGGCATGTGCATAACAGATCTCTCCCACTACTTATTTGCTCACAGCATCCAGAACTTTCTTTTTTTTTTAGTCCCAGCGGTTTGCTGTGCACACATACAAAATCACATAACACTCCCCCTCCCATTGTTTTTAGTAACACTTTCACCGTAAATAAATACCTTAACTGACTGTTTTCATTGTTTGGAAGACAAGGGTGTTCTGCAGCCATGCTTCCCATGTGCATTCTGTGGCTGCAGTCCTATATTCACTTACCCGAGAGTCTGATTGCACAAGTCCCCCAAGTACTCAGTGAGGCTAACATCTGAATAGACTATGGGATATCTTTGTTAGATGTTAGAAGACTATTCAGGAGATCATCTTAATTAGATTGGTGTTCTCTGCCCAGTTGGTAGTGTGTTTGCTGTTGTGCTTACAGTATTCATTTGAGTACATGACAAAGAGAGAAGCCGGCTGGTTTATTTTTCAAAAGGTAAATAACAAATAGCTCATTTCTGTTTTAAGGACATCTGGACACTTAAGCAAAAATCTGATCTAGTTGGAAAGTTCAGTTCAGCAAGCTTTGTTTTGGTTTTTTAAGGACCCCCCCCCCCCAATATTGTTCATTGAGTTTGATTATTAGTACAGTTATTTCATTCATTCTTCAAAACATAATAAGGTACATAAAGAAAAACCAGAATAACTCAACATCAAATAACACTGCTTTTGAATTATGGTGCTGGAGGAGACTCTTGAGAGTCCTATGGACTGCAAGAATATCAAACCTACCCATTCTTAAGGAAATCAGCCCTGAGTGCTCACTGGAAGGGCGGATCCTGAAGCTGAGACTCCAGTACTTTGGCCACCTCATGAGAAGAGAAGACTCCCTGGAAAAGACCCTCATGTTGGGAAAGATGGAGGGCACTGCGGGTGGCAGTGGAAGACAGGAGTGCCTGGCATGCTCTGGTCCATGGGGTCATGAAGAGTCGGACACGACTAAACAACAACAACCTTAAGTCTTTAGAAATGACTTCCCTCCACCTCACTGCGGATCCTTCTTCTTTTTCTTTTTAACTATGTCCTTTTTCAACTTTTAGTTCATTGATCTTACATGGGGTACGTTATCTGTCTGTTATCTAATTTGTGAAAATTAATCAAAGCATATTAAGGATTTTGTTTGGGGACAATGTTTTTCTAAGTATACTCGGTAACACTCCCACTCAGTTTTAAACTTTTGGTTTGGTTCCTGTTTACATCTTTCATCTTTGGTACCAGTTTCGAAACCCTAGATTCCACCATTGCAATGCAGGGCAGAGATCATAAGGAGAACTACAAAAAGCACATTTAGTTTGAAAAAGATATGTGTGAATAAAGTAGATAATGTTTTGTCATAATTGTCCCAAGGCCATTTCAGCAGTTCATCATGGCTGCCCCTTTAACCATAGGCCCAGGGAGAATTAAAAGAAAAAGTGTAAAACACATTGAGCTTTAACAAATTAATCTTCAACTAACTGAAATGCTACCATTTGAACAGCTAGTGTGAAGTAAGAACATCATTGAAGAAAAAGAAGAAAGTAACCAGCCTGTGCTTCATTATTTCCCTCATTTTCTTAACGGCTTTCATACTAAACTGTCACAGACTTCATAACCTAGTGATTATGTCACTTAGTTTCCAGAGCAAATGAGGTTCATCAGTTACCCTGGTACTCCAGCAGATTGCATAATTGCCTTGCTCGGGGGGTGGGGGGGTGAGCTAAAATGCTTTCCACAATACCACTGCCCATAGTTGGAGCTCCAGTCCTAGAGACGTATTCTGTAGATACATTTTTTAATTTTTAAAAAAGTTCCATTCATATGCAGTATATAAAATTTAATCAGTGTTTGTGAAGTAGGTCTGTAATATATACGGTACTTCTTCCCCATCCTTTACCCTTTCTCAGGCTACTGCTAAGACTAAAAATGATGAGAGGTTAATTTGGTTTCTCCTGGACTGCAGGAGTTTGAAGAGCTGCACATCCCACCAGGACAATTAACTTTTTATTTGTATTATCAATTAATAGCTGAAATATTTGAGTTTGGATCGGTAGCTCAGTCAAGTGAAGTAATAATAGCTCTTGTCAAAGTTTCATGGCTTGACAGGTACAATTAGATAACCCTGAATGTTTGCCTATGTTGTTATTAATGGGAAACTTCAGAAGCAAAACTTTTTTAAAAAAAAAATCTTCTCCCACATGAAAATGAGTGGAAAGATGTACTTTGGACAATTTTCAAGTTTTTCAAGTAACTTGCAGGGTTTTCGCTTCTTGTATGACAGCTGCATCCCATCTTACATAAACTGATTATTTTTATTTTTGATTTACAACATCAGAAATGGTTGTTTACACAAAGAACGTGAATATTTCCAGGCAGCTTTGCTGAAATTCTAGAATCCATTTGATTGTGTGTCATCAGGCAAGTTACATAGAACTATTGACTAACTGAAGTCTCATTGATTAATATCTCAATGAACAGTAGTTTAAGGATGCAGAGAGTTGTTTGGAGACACTTACTCCCCTCACAGAACTACAATTTCCGCAGTTCCCTGGAGGAAGAGGGTAAACCACTCTGAAAACTGTAGCTCCGTGAGGGGAATAGGGGGTCTCCAAATAACTCTCAGCACCCTTCGCATGCAACAGTATGGTGGTGCTTTAAATGTGTGGTGTGAATGTGGCCTAGGTCTGGAACCGACCCTACATTTTTACATAGATTTATGTAGAGCAGTGTTGGCCAAACTTAGGTCTCCAGCTGTTTTTGAACTACAACTCCCATCATCCCTACCTAACAGGACCAGTGGTCAGGGATGATGGGAATTGTAGCCCCAAAACAGCTGGAGACCCAAGTTTGGCTAACACTGATGTAGAGCTAGGGACAGCTTCTGCTAGAATCTGACTGCCTTTGTTTGTGTGTCCACTCTTCTAGCGTCGCCCCAGCAGATGGCCTGCAATGAAATTTCGGAGAGGCTCTGGACACCCTGCCTATGCCGAGGTGGAACCTGTTGGCGAAAAGGAAGGCTTCATTGTGTCAGAGCAGTGCTAGGCTTTCTAAGGCAGATCACCAGTACTGGCCTACAGGTGTGAGACATTTGCTCTGCCTCGGATGAAAGAAATGGAAATCTAAGCTGCTGTAAACCCGAGAGAGACAGAATGGAGTTCTGGATAAACTTTCTCCAAGGAAAAGTGTCTAGGGTACCCGGTTACCCTTTCAAATATATATATTTTTGCCCCCCTCACAGCAAATCACCACACCATGTTTCAGTAGCACCCCTCAGAAACACCTACAGTAGGAGAATGATGAACTTAATTGCCATGCTCTCTAGGTATCAGAGATGTAGAGTGATTCGAGATATAAAGCTTTAGTTCAGAACAGTGCTTCCCTTCTTGATCCAGCGAAGTGACGGTTTTTCTATTCCAGCTGTTACCGGTGGGTTATCCTTTCAGCCCCAGAGGCAATGCTCCTCGTTTGACAAGGGTGCTGGTGAGATCAATCTGATGCAGATAGCATAGCTGAGCAGTTTTCTACAGTTCATGAGTAATGCAATTTTCATTTCTAAAAATAAAATAAACTCCACCCACCCAAATCCAGAAACATGATATACATCTGAAAACAGCAGGAGTCTTTCTTGTATTCTGTAGGCTTATATCCCGTGAACTGCGATTATTATTGTTTTGATCACAACTATAGTTCTATAGTTGACAAAGCATTAGAGAGTTGTCGTGTTTTTTTTTTAAAAGCG
This sequence comes from Lacerta agilis, assembly GCF_009819535.1. Lineage (NCBI taxonomy): Eukaryota > Metazoa > Chordata > Lepidosauria > Squamata > Lacertidae > Lacerta > Lacerta agilis. The sequence continues at coordinate 34,811,811 of NC_046323.1, forward strand.
ACATGGTTTTTCACTATGGTGAAATTGGGCTGTCCTGCTGGAATATACAGAGAAATTGGACTAATATTCAGTTTTGATCTTCACGAAAGTGAGACAGAGGCAGCACTGCCAGGTACACTCGCTTGGGAGTAAGTCGCTTAGGAGTGAGCTCAGTGGGACTCAGTTTTGAGTGACCACGCCTAGTATTTAGCTGATAGTTTCAGGGATATTGCTTATGCTCCTGAAATGTGGATTGAAACAGAAGTGGCAGATGTGTCTGGCTGATGCCAGGGGGGAAAACAGCCCGGAAACACAAAAGAAAATTATTACCATTTTTAACTCTTACCATTCTGTCACAGGTCACTTGAGAACAGTGCTGTTGGTTCCACCCCAAGACAAACATTAAATGTGTTGCAATCCCTGCAGATTCACGTAGAAGTATTGTTTAATGCACATAGTAGCTGCATACATACATACATGCATATATATATATAAATACATATATATATATATAAATCTATTTTTTTTATAGCTAACACAAGGCAGGCTCTTGTGACTGTTAAGAGTGCTTTTTTGCCATCCGGACGATGGAAATATATTGCATTGCTGCATATTTCCACTGAGTTGTAAAATAATCCTTAATATTAAAATAAGATTTTATGTTGTATAGGGAAAGTGGTTCATTTATCTGCAGTGCTATAACTTTGCCTGCCTCTGGAAGCCACGGTTTCTTAAACAACAAAACCCTTTCCTTCCCTGACTGGGAAAGATAATATTTTTTTAAAGAAAACTCCCAGTGAAATATTTCTTTGGATGGAAAGGGGGCAATATATATTGAGCTACTAAAATGTCTATTCAGATTTTGTATGGACATTATTGCATTGTGAAACCCATTCATTAATTTCACCTTCCATATGAGCAGCAGCACTTGAATCATAGTAGTTTCAGGTTGTTCAGATACCTTTTCAGGTTGCACCTTTATAACACAGTTCTTTACATTTTCACATCAATACTTGTATGGTTCTGGTTTTTTTAAAGAGGGGGAAACAAAACCTCCATGATTTTTACTTGTTATTTCCTTCAGTAAATAATACAATACTGTATTTTCTGTATTCATTATTTCCTCTGTTGGATTCATTTTGATGCGTGTCCACTAGTCATCCAGAAGAAGATGGGACATTTCTGAAAGCAGTGGTTTAACTACAAAACTGTTAACTGTTAATTAGCATTTTCCTTTCCTGGACTTTTCCTTTTCCTGGTAACAAACCAGAACTCATTCTGTGCAGGGGCCTCCCATTTGGAGGTCTTTAAGCGGAGGCTTGACAGCCATCTGTCAGGAATGCTTTGATGGTGTTTCCTGCTTGGCAGGGGGTTGGACTGGATGGCCCTTGTGGTCTCTTCCAACTCTGATTCTATGATTCATTCTTCCAGTGACAGGTCTGGGTGGACGGCTGTATTGTACAGAAGGAAACAAGATGTTTATTCATCTGAGTGCCAAGTAAGATTACTGGTGAGGAAACCTTTCCAGTCCAAGGGCCGCATTCCCTTCTGAGCAACCTTCCAGGGGCCACTGATAGACAGGGCATGAGGCAAAGGAGCACGGAGCAAAAATGTAAAGTTTACCTTTATCTCAACACACCTCAGTATCCTCCAATTAAACAAACTAGAGGCATTATTAGCATTATTATTCTTTTATTAAATTTGTATGCCACCCTTCACCTGTAGATCTCAGGGCTCCTCGCAACATAAAAATACAAGATGAAAAAACACAAAATAAATAATAACAAGAAGAAGAACAAGAAAAAACCAACAGCACACCCCTCCCACAACACATTTAAAAGGGTATTGGATGTGAAACAGCCCAAGGTCTGGTTGAAGAAGGATGTTTTCACCTGGCGCCTAAAGATGTATAATGAAAGTGCCAGGCAAGCCTCTCTGGGGCATAGCTGTCAACTTTTCCCTTTTCTTGCGGGGAATCCTATTCGGAATAAGGGAATTTCCCTTAAAAAAAGGAAAAAGTTGACAGCTATGATCTGGGGAGAGCATTCCACAAACGGGGAGCCACTGCAGAAAAGGCCCATTCTTAGGCTGCCACCCTCTGGACCTCTTGTGGAGGTGGCACATGAAGATGGGCCTCAGATGATGAACGCAGGGTCCAGGTAGGTTCATATGGTGAGAGGCAGTCCTTGAGGTATTGCAGTCCTGAGGCATTTAAGGCTTTATAGGTCAAAACCAGCACTTTGAATTGAGCCCAGAAACTGATTGGCAGCCAGTGCAGTCAGGCCAGGATTGGCGTAATCTGCTCAAACTGTCTTGCCCTGGTGAGCGACCTGGCCACTGGATTCTGCACCAGCTGAAGTTTCCGAACTGTCTTCAGAGGCAGCCCCATGTATAATGCATTGCAGTAATCTAACCTAGAGGTTACCAGAGCGTAGACAACAGAAGTTAGGCCGTCCCTGTCCAGATAAACCTGCCAAAGCTAATGGAAGGCACTCTGCACCACTGAGGCCATGTGAGCCTCAAGCAGCAGCAGTGGATCCAGAAGCATCCCGAAACTACATACCCACTCCTTCAGAAGGAATGTAACCACATCAAGAGCAGGCAACCTCCCATCCGTCTGGTCTAGGGAACCACCCGCTAACAGTGCCTCAGTCTTATCTAGACTGAGCTTCAGTTGTTTGGCTCTCATCCAGTCAGTTATTAGAGTTCAAGGGCTTCTGGTATACTTTCATCTTGGTATCGGACATTAGCATCACATTCTCCCATAACCTTTTGGAGAGGCAAACCATTGGTGTAGCTGCCTTGCCAATTCGCTTGTCCAGCTCATTGTTTATGGAGAGGTTGCTGGTTATGATGGAACCCAGGTAGACAAAGTCATCTACCACCTCAAGCGCGTGATCACTAATGCTGATGCGTGGAGTGCTGGTGGCATTCTGACCGAAGATGTTGGTCTTTGTCAGGCTGGTGGTGAGTGTGAAGTCCCTGCATGCTTGTGAAAAATGGTTGTTGAATTTGTAGAGCTTCCTCGGAGTGTGCTGTCAAGGCTGCGTCACCTGCAAGCAACATCTCATGGACAAGAACCACCATACTTTTGCCATGGCATGGAGACACATGGTCCAGATGCTGTTGAACTCCCATCAGCTTGGATGAAGATAAACAAGAATAGGAGCTGGAATCCAATAACATCAGGAGAGCCAAAGGTTCCCTCTCTTACAGCCACTGAATACCTTCCATCAGTGGTATAAGAGGAGAATGATAAATGCAGTCAGGGAAACACACTCTTGTCCAATGCAGCAATGTGAGGAGTAAATAATAATTCAAATTATGATTGTGCAATCACACAGCCTACTATTTTCAATAGCTGGTAATGTTCTGTAATAACAAAGGTACTAATAAGATATGGGGAGATGCATTTTGTCTTTAGTCCCAGAAACTCAGCAGTTGTACTGCTAATTAATGGTGTAGCAAATGAGACTGACATTCTTCAGACACCCTATCTATATTGTGGAGCCTGCAAAGGCCATGGAGTCATTGTAGCTGCCCAAGGGATTCTGATTTTGCTCCTGGGCATCTTTGATTGCCACAGGCTGTTAATTCAGATGGCATACACCACATGTAGAATCCTGGAAAATGCTCATTCTTATGGATCACAAATACCAGACAGCAAATTATGAATCACCAATAAAAATGGGCCTAATGTAACAATTACTGAATGTTCGCTTGCTGTTAGTTTGACGCATGAATGGATGCACAGCATATTTTGCTCATGGTGCCAAGCTTGATACTTGTACCACTTACTAAATTCATGTCACTCCAGAGCCCCGTTATGGCCATTGCGACACAGTGTTAATCCTCCTCAACAGATGCGTTCCACGACACTGCTCTTAATTCGTCTAGTTTAAGGACCTCTGGTGGTAAGAAAGAGTCACATGAGAGTGAACATCTTGGGCACAGACTATCTTGTGTTGCTTTAGAACGCTTCTATTCCTCTCTGTGGGATGTTCACAGGTGAACTTCTCAGTGGTTTGTGCCTTTGGGCCATAACTGAATAAACCATGGCAGATAATTTTACAATGTTGTATGCCATTGTTGTAAACGGGGAAATGCCTGTGTCATTTGGCAGCAGACAGTGGGACGGGGCAGGCAGGCCAGGTACACTTACCTGCTTGTTAGAAAACCAAATATTTGAAATAATACAAAAGATATATACAGCAATTTAAATGAAACAAAAATAATGATGTATCAGGTTCAATCTTTGGTTGTTACTCCCCAAAAAGCACCAGTGTCTAGGCTTTATGGTAATAACCAGTATGTGAGAATTGGGGCGATTCATTAATTCCGTTGCATTGTAGAAAATACACAGAGAGCAGTTTCTGGGTGTCATGAACTTGGCAGGACAACAGGGAAGAGGAAGAGGATCCCAGCAAAGAGTGTAGCCAGGACTGGGACACACTGGGGCAAGCTGGGGATGGGGAAGGAGAGGTTGGTGTTGGAAGTACTCACAGGGTGACGGAGAATGACAAGGGGATGGGGGTTAATGCACAGGTACCAGAACAGCAGGACCCAGAGGGGGCCCTGTCTCCACAAACACAGTGCGCTCTGAGGGAGCAGCGGAAGGAGGCTGAGGCAGGCAAGCACCCACAGCCCAGTTCCCTAGCTGGCCAGGTGGGGCTCACTAGCTCTGGGAGGAGCCGTGTGATTCCTCAGCTGGAGTTGGCTTGAAACAGATGAGGGTCACCTGCCTCCTCAGCCCAGGTGCTGCAACCAGCATGCAAAGTACTAAAGGGCAGCAGAGTTGAAGTGCTGTTTCTGCCTAACCCCCTATGTGGATGGACTTCAGCTTGGGTGCTCCAGGATCTCTGTGGGACTCTGCTTCCTTTTGACATGTGGATTAACCCTGGACTGGGGACTTGACATACTGGCTTGCCTCCAGGTAAGCCAAGGGTTCAGGACACTGGATCCATTTACTTTGGACAATAGGCATATTCATGTGACCGTGTGGTACTGATATCTATAGGGAAATGCCATTCATGCCTGCTTTGATTCACTATGGCAAATACTGGAAGCAAGACTGGAATGAAGTTAACTGTGGTCATCTATACTTCCCATGTTTTTAACTTGATTGGATTGAAAATGATACAAATATGATTCTTTACTCCAACGTCTGTGGTTAAGTGTCAGTATTGGCAAAGAATCCTGCTACTATAATTGGAAGCACAAATTTGGACTGTGAGACAAATCCAGAATTAAATGTTTCGTAAGCGTTCTCCTTAGCTTTTAATGGTGATCATTCTGATCCAGCAATGATGTTGCACATATTGTTAAGGCCCAGTGGCTTGGTTGTTCAGTGTGTGTTTGTGTCTGTTTAATTGGGTATGCTTAGCCTGGAGAAGAGGTCATTATGAGGCAATGTGAGAGAGCCATCTTCAAATATTTAAAAGGCTGTCAGAGAGATGGTATAATAAATTGGCTTGCTGTTGCTGAGGAGGGTCAGATCCAAACCAACTGATTCAAATGAGAATAAAAAGGAGGTAGACTGAATGTCAGGAATATCTTCCTGATGGTGTGAGCTGTTTGACAGTGGAAAAGACTGCCCAAAGTTATCCACACCTGTTTTAGATGCCATTTTCTCTGTTGTTGTTCAGTCGTTCAGTCGTGTCCGACTCTTCGTGACCCCATGGACCAGAGCACGCCAGGCACCCCTATCCCCCACTGCCTCCCGCAGTTTGGCCAAACTCATGCCAGTCGCTTCGAGAACACTGTCCAACCATCTCGTCCTCGGTCTCCCCCTTCTCCTTGTGCCCTCAATCTTTCCCAACATCAGGGTCTTTTCCAGGGAGTCTTCTCCTCTCATGAGATGGCCAAAGTACTGGAGCCTCAGCTTCAGGATCTGTCCTTCCAGTGAGCACTCAGGGCTGATTTCTTTAAGGATGGATAAGTTTGATCTTTTTGCAGTCCATTTTCTCTACTCTTCAGCTTTTTGACTGTCTTTTCTCTTGCAGTCTCTTGTATATTGCTGTGTTTTTAAAAAAATTATTGCATTCACATGTTGTATGAACAGTTTTAGTCATGGTTTTGCGTGCTGTCCTGGGATCATCTGATGATGGGCGGTTAAGAAATATTTAAGTAAATGAAATAATTTCTGCTTGCACAATCATAACAGCAGTGAGGTCTGCTGTGCAGAAAGAGCATGCCACATTCCTTTGGCAACTGTGTAGGGACCAGCTGCTCTTTAGTGAAAGGTTTACATGAAAAGATTAATTTGTACCAAAATATTTATGTGGGATTCCAGTATCCTTAGATGCTTAGCAGACTGGTGCTTTTAGGATGATGACTATAGTGTTTCTGACATTAGCCAAGTGGTCTTTTAAAATGCTCAGCAGATTGGTGGATGTAATAAGGCACATTAAAATCCAGATGAAGCAAATAATAAAAAAAAACCTCAGTACGTCAGCAGATAAAATGTGAATGCAGCTTTGTCAGTGGCGTAGATAAGAATCTTCTTATGTAACGAGATGACATGCCATTTTTCCATGGGATAATTGTTTGTGGCATGATTACGAATTAAACCCTTGACAGGGAGGGATGGAGAGACATTCCTGACATGAAAACATGGCTAGAATAAAACAAACCAGCCAACAAAATCAGCTGTGTAATGCCGTACAGTTTTACAAGTGATCAATACCCTTAGTACAAAGGTTACGAACTTGCAGCCCACAGGCTGAAGAACATAAGACGAACCTGCTGGATCAGGCCAACGGCACATCTCATTCTCACTGTGGCCACAGAATAATCTGCGAAAAGCAAAAGATGGAATCCCCCCTGTCTTCAATCACAGTGTGGGGATGGGGAGGAGCATGTGTGTCACATGATATGTGGCAACTGTGTATGTAGTCTGTACGTGGTATATGTGTGTGTCCCCCCCAAGATATGCTTTGTGCCTGCTTTTTGTATATAACGCCCCCGATTTGATTTAAAGCCCTAAACAGCCTCAACTCAGTATACCTTAAGGAGCGTCTCCACCCCCATCATTCAACCCAGACACTGAGGTCCAGCTCCGAGGTCCTTCTGGCGGTTTCCTCCCTGCGAGAAGTGAAGTTACAGGGAACCAGGTAGAAGGCCTTCTCAGTGGTGGCGCCCGCCCTGTGCAATGCCCTCCCATCAGATGTCAAAGAGAAAAACAACTACCTGACTTTTAGAAGACATCTGAAGGCAGCCTGTTTAGGGAAGTTTTTAATGGCTGATGTTTTAATGCAGGCATCCCCCAAACTCTGCCCTCCAGATGTTTTGGGGCTACAACTCCCATCATCTCTAGCTAACAGGACCAGTGGTGAGGGATGATGGAAGTTGAAGTCCCAAAACATCTGGAGGGCACAGTTTGGGGTGCCTGTTTTAATGTATTTTTTAATCTTTTGTTGGAAGCCACCCAGAGTGGCTGGGGTATAAATAAATTATTATTATTATTATTATTATTATTATTATTATTATTATTATTCTGCTTAAGCTGCTCTATATAAAATGGGGCTCTGTGTTTCCCATTCACTTTTACTGGGTAACTAAAATTGGTTATAGCCTTTTTCCATTTTGGCAGAAGCAAATGAAATTCACAGGCACAAGATCCCCTACAGCGTGAATTAGGCCTGCCAAATTTTAGGTCCAGGTTTGTTTGTTTTTAATGAGGGAATTAAAGGGGGTTCATTTTCCTACATAATCCATATTAGGGCAATACCTTTATTAGGCCAACTAGAACTCCAGATTCTATTCAGAGGTGGCTGAGTGCTGTATATTCTTGTTTGCTGATTGAAAAAATAATAATTAAAAAAATCAACAGCTTTACCCCATCCAGTTCAGCTTTCATGAGGCTTGTTTGCCTTTTGAGATGTCCTCCAGTAAGCATTAAAAGGCGGGTCTACCTTTAATAATGTCTCTAGTGTGTTGAAGGAGTTTCAGAGGATTTCTTTTACCCCTCCAAGCAGAGCAGTGGATGATTTCTTTAAAAGTTAAATGAACGTTTTTTAACTCTTAAAAAGTCTCTTCACTGCTCTGCTTTAACAAAACGCTTAAAAGGAAATACGTAATCCAGAGTTCTTCAGTGCTCCACAGGAGCTGTTGGCCAGCTTCACATCATGCAGAGCCCATTAGCCTAGCATAGAGAAAGAAAGAAAGAGGCACAGCAAAGTGGAGAGCACAGAAAACAAAATGGCAGAGCAACATGAAGCTTTGTGTAGCGTTGCCATATTTCAAAAGGTGAAAATCTGGACACAAAAGCTTTCTTTAACAAAGTTGTTGAGCTTTTTTGGTGTGGGGCAAACTCTCAAAAAGTGAAGTTTTAAAGCTATTTTTAAGGAAATTTGCCAAAATCTACACTTACAATATGGACATTTCAGCAATTTCCATCCGGATACTGTTTCCAACTGCTGTATTCCAGATTTATGGCAGCCCTGGTCTAGCACTTTTTCAGGGTGAGAGTGCACAAGATCACAGCACCCAAAATGGCCACCAAGATCTCTTGAGGGGGGAAATGTGGTGTCCCATTTTTTTTCTGGGGAGCTTGGAAGGTATGCACCCCACTAGAGGCAGATTTAAGGGCACACAACCGGTTGGGTTGCTCTGGGCGGATAGCCTCAGGGGTGCCACCAGGGGCGCCACAGCTATGATTTAGAATAAAGTGTGACAGGAGCCAAATTCTGGCATCACACAGGCGCCGCTGAAATTTGAGGCCCCAAGATCCACCACTGTATCCTTCAAATGCATTCCAGATGGACAATTCTCAATACCACCACAGCATGTTATTCATTGCCACAAAAAAGTGACAACCACCAGTTCTTACAAGTTTATTAGACAAATTGGTGTTAGTGACTTCTCTAGAACAAAACCCAGAAGAGTGGTCAAAAATACCACACCATAAATAAATAAATAAATAAATAAATAAATAAATAAAACCCCACACATCTGGCTGGGTTTCCCCAGTCACTCTGGGTGGCTCCCAGCAGAATTAAAAGCAATATAAAACACCAAACATTAAAAACCTCCCTAAACAGGGCTGCCTTCAGATGTCTTCTAAAAGTCAGGTGTTTATTTCCTTGACATCTGATGGGAGGGCGTTCCACAGGGTGGGTGCTACTACTGAGAAGGCCCTCTGCCTGGTAACATGGAGATAGCAACGATGGTAGCCTTGGACAAATCCTGAAAACAGATGCCGGGACACATCCTGGCATGGACACTAGGGATGTTAGAAGGCATTGTTTTCACTTTCGTCCTATATTCCCCCCCCCCTTGCAGCAGCGTTTTCATTCTGCCGTCGTTCCTCTTCTGCCGAAAACCACATTTGTCCTACTCTTCGCTGTGTTGAAATTATGTAACTTACATAATGTAAATAATTAATTACATAGGGTACATTATCATGTTATTCAACCCTATTCATTTCAATGAAAAAATGCAATGTGGATGGGGGGAGAGGAGAGACAGAATTAATTATGTGTTGTTTGTGGGCAGGAAGCAGCAGCAGCAGCAACCACCACAACAACAGTGAATGCCAATTGTATTTGCTGGTTTGATTCCCTTCCTGGACGTGGAATGAATAAACAAATATTGGCAATTTCTGCTCCTGTTCCTGTTTTCATCTGAATTATCTGACACCTCTAGCGAGGCACGTGCATCAATAATGCTGAGTAATAAAATGAGCTGTGCTATCTAAGATCATTCATTTTCATCATTCTCTGTCAGAGCAAATTCAAGTGGAGAACGCAGATAGGATTGGAGTTCAAAATGGGGCCACTGGGAAACAAGAAGGCGACGTGGCAACATGTTTTGGGGACAACTCAAGTTTCGGGGTCACACACAGCAACAGCAAACATCTTATGAGGACTGAGCATGCTCAGTAAGCATAGAATGTTGAGTGTTGGTTGGGAAAGAAAAGCAGGGAGGACTATGAATCTTGAAAGAAACACTCCTGTTAGGGGCGTTAATGATTGAGGTTGAATCCTGACAAGACAGAAGTACTGTTTTGGGGGGACAGGAGGCGGGTGGGTGTGGGGGACACCCTGGTCCTGAATGGGGTAACTGTGCGCAGCCTAGGAGTCATTTTGGACTCACAGCTGTCCATGGAGGCGCAGGTTAATTCTGTGTCCAGGGCGGCTGTCTACCAGCTCCATCTGGTACACAGGCTGAGACCCTACCTGCCCGCAGACTGTCTTGCCAGAGTGGTACATGCTCTAGTTATCTCCTGCTTGGACTACTGCAATGCGCTCTATGTGGGGCTACCTTTGAAGGTGACCCAGAAACTGCAATTAATCCAGAATGCGGCAGCAAGACTGGTGACTGGGAGTGGCCGCCGGGACCACATAACACCGGTCCTGAGAGATCTACATTGGCTCCCAGTACGTTTCCGAGCACAATTCAAAGTGTTGTTGCTCACCTTTAAAGCCCTAAATGCCCTCGGTTCTGTATACCTGAAGGAGCGTCTCCACCCCCATCATTCAGCCCGGACACTGAGATCCTGCGCCGAGGGCCTTCTGTCGGTTCCCTCACTGCGAGAAGCAAAACTACAGGGAACCAGGCAGAGGGCCTTCTCGGTAGTGGCGCCCGCCCTGTGGAACGCCCTCCCATCAGAGGTCAAGGGAATAAACAACTACCTAACATTCAGAAAATACCTGAAGGCAGCCCTGTTTAGGGAAGTTTTTAAACTGTGATATTTTAAATGTATTTTAATATTTGATGGAAGCCGCCCAGAGTGGCTGGGAAGACCCAGCCAGATGGGCGGGGTACAAATATTATTATTATTATTATTATTATTATTATTATTATTATTATTATTATTATTATTTATTATTATTATTATTACAGGAGCCCAGGATTCCCGTAGCCCTGATTAGACAGACCCTTGCTCTGATTTGAGCTGGGAGAACAGGGCTGCCATGGCCTTATCTCTTGTGTTATTGGGGAGACTATCACATTATTGGTGTGTGACTTCAATGTCTTTGGAAGCGAAGTTGACTTGCCTGCTTTAAGCTGTGTTTGTGTTTGTAACAAGGGGTGTCAGTTCCATTTGCGATAGCAGAGCCAGCAGACAGATGAGTCATCAGTGGCACTGATTTTTGATGGGCCATCCCAAATGGGCAGAGAAAAGTAACTACACTGGCAGTCAGAGCTCATTATTGAGACAGATGGTGAAAGAGACACGTTGTTTAAAACTAAATTCAAATACAAAACAAGGGCTTCCAGAACACCGAACATCCTCTCTCTGGAGAGCCCAAAGACTAAATGAAGAGAAGGAATTCATTCAATCTCTTTCAATATGTCAGTGGCTAGTGCACAGTTTCTTTTGGGGGGGGGTGGAACACAAGAGCGGTTTATTTCAATCACTAAAGGTGATATTTGTACAGAGATGCTTAGGTTTATGGGTGAGTAGCAGTTTTACTGCACCATCCCAAGCAGCTGAAGAACCACTGAAGTGTGGCATAAGAATATAGGAAGAAGCTTCCTTATACCAAATCAATTTGTCCATCTAGCTCAGTATTGTCTACAATGACTTGGATCGGCTCTCCAGGGTTTCAGAGAGAGTTCTCTCCAAGCCCTACCTGGAGATGTCAGGGATTGAATCTTGGACCTTCAGATGCTCTGCCACTGAGCTGTGTCACTCCCCCCCCCCCAGTAGATGGACTAGTACCATTGAGGGCTCCTTGAATCACATGGAAGCAGAAAGACTGGGAATGGCAACAGCCATTTGATTATAGATCACAAGCAAAATTCCTGGTGCCCATTCACTTCCATGGGAGGAAATAAAGAGACTGCAATCAGGTACTCAGCTGAAGGGAGCAGGGAAGCTTCCTGTTGACTCTAGAGATTTGTGGCACTGGTGAAGTAAATATAATTATGGTGTACTCCCAGTACTTCCAAGGCTAAAGGCTCTTAATTGCTTAAATAGAACTGCCTTCAGATTGTCTGGATTTTAACAAATTGGTCTCTGGTTGTTGTTGTTTTTTATAAAAAAAACACTGTTCAGATTGTCTAGATGCTATCAGAGACCAATTTGTTACACACGGGGAGAAACTTCACTTAGGAAATAAGAATACAGTATAAAGATCTAATTCCAGGTATTCCTGTTGTTCCCTATCTACAGAGTTTTAAGAGTGTGTGTGTGCGCGCGCTATCCGTCTTACGCATGGAAGGAGCATAACATTCTGTGCCTTGATGGAGGAGCTACAGTGTCCATTCATCTTTTAAAAAATGCACTCATTTTATCTAGAAGTGCACATCCATTTCATAATGAATGGAAAGTTGAAATGAATGTAGCCCATTCATTTCATTCAGTATTATTAAAAAATAAATGCCAGTGTTCTGAAATGGTTCTCAGCATCATTTATTAATTTGTCTCTCATTTGGAACTCGGTGCCATTTTAACATTCATTTCCCCTTGGAACCAGCATAGGTCAAGTTAGAGGTGCGGAGAAAAGGAGCGAGGAGAGATTGCCACTGTAAGATGTCCAGCATATATCTTTCCACATATAACTGTCCAGTTACAGTGGTGGTGGGATGCACTTGTATTTTCTAAAAGGGAGACAAATACTTGGTCGGGGTTGCCTGTTTTTTTACTATGAGCTATTTCTCCTTGGAGAGTATGTGTCTGCAGGTCCTTCTGTTGTTACGCCTTTTGTCTTTCTGCAAAAACAGATCCCTTTCCATTACCTCTTGCAGTTCCTTAAAGTATTTTGAATCCATTCGACACTATATTACACTCTATTTCCCATTCACTTATGCTTAGCGAGTCGTTAGTAGTTCTCTTTATAAAGCATTTAGACAGTAGTTAGGCTGCCCATCCCAGTGTCTTTGCTGATGAAATGGGAGCATTTTCTCTGTACAGCTGAAATTTTGCATGCCAGATTCCTTGGAGCGGGGAGACAAATGTTATGGCATTTAGGTAGAAAACACAGTTACAGGCAGGGCATCAGAAGAGCAGGTGGGTTTCCTCTTCAAAGAAATTGGAAATGAAAACAAAGTGGAATAACAAAAATATTTGTGATTTTAATTACTGAATATCTAAACTAATGAGCTTTTAATCATGATTATAATAGCTAAACAAGCAAATAATTGCAGGCCCCTAATTTGCCTAAACCCAGAGTATGCACATTTGCTTAAACAAAACTGCTACAACATCCAAAATAAAACAAATATTTCCCCTTCTAAGGACAAATTAATGAGTTCCTCTATGCACAGTCATTGTGCTCCAAGGAGAGAGGAGTGTCAAACTCCCTTGATTCCAGGGTACTGTAATGGTTTCAGTGTTGGAGTCCAGGGTTCAAATCGCCATTCAGCCATGAAGCTCACTGGGTAACCTTGGGCCAGCCACCAGGTGGTATATAAATGTAATAAACAACTGGTTCAACCCATATGGCCAGGAAATTCCATGCTGGCCTGATTCACACAGCACCACCTTGGCTCTGGAAGACCACATGAAGCACGAGATCCTTTCCTAGAGAGGACCTCATAGGTGGTCCTTTTGGCTGCTGTGCTGCACTTTCCTAGCACTCAAGGTTGGTGAGGAGAAAGCTTAACCATGAGGCGTGGCTCAGTGTGCTGTGCAAACTTGGTTGTTATTTTCCTTCTGGAAACATCAATCTATGCTAACAGAAAAGCTACATTCTCCTTACTTATTACAGAAAGATACACACACCATGAGCCAGAGGCTCTGATGTACATCTGGAGTTCCCATGTGAGCATCAGCTCTTCAATTAATTTCGGGACCGGCTTTGTGCTTGCATCTCTGTTGTGCACTTGGAGCTGCCCAAACCTTGGAGCGAGCTGGAAGGTCCCTGCAGAAGGCTCCATGCCTGACTTCCACTTATACCTTAGATCTGATCCTGCATTTCTCCCACCAACAAAGGCAATTAATGTATTCAAGCATTAGGGTAAGTTAGCTCTCTCTTCTTCCTGTGGAAAAGAAAAACGCTTGAAGGATTTCGCATCATCGGAAATGGTTATTAATATGTATTGAGACATAAATACACTTTCCGCTTCTCCCATCTTAAAACAAAACTATCTGAGGAGCATTTTGGCACAGAAGGCAGCCAGTGTTTATCCTGCTGAAAATCCCTCTCTGGACACTGAAGTCATGCTTTTTTGTCACTTTGCCTCTTTTTTCCCTCTTCAATACCCCTGAGTAGCAATTAAGCTACACTGCCACTAAATCTCAAAATATATCTGTTTTAGCAGCAACTCCCTGTGCCTTTGGAAGATACCAGAACGTGAATCTCTGCACCTGCTGAGTATGGTCTGGAATCTTGTACTGTAGATATATTGATCTGCAGGCAGCTGTGGGATCTTTGATGCTAATTATGTGATTATTATGTTAGCCACAAAATGCCCTATTAGCGAGTGCAACTCCACAATGGTTCCAAGAAAAGGACAAGGCAACTTGCTAATGTTTTCAGCTGCAGCTCCTAAAACCATGTCATCCTAGGTCCAATGAGTTACCTGCAGCAAGGTCTTAGAGGATGGATCTGGACCTTCTTCATTAATTTGCTGCCCTCAGGTGTGGAGAAGAGCACTGTCTCGTCACCAGGATTAAAGTTAAGTTTTGGCAGCCAGTCTGCTTGGAATAAGAGAAACAATATTTCAGCTAGTCCTGATGAACACCAAAAATCTAGTACTCCATCCTATAAATTTATACAACAGGGAAATCTGCACCATCTCTTTGAGACCACTAGTATGCATTAAGTACCTATGTATTATTCCATTATCTAGGGATGTAAAGAAAGTGCTGTGGACTTTGTTGGGCTGCTGCACTGAGTCTCAACTGCATGTTGAGGGAGTCAACTCATTATGAAAGTTAGCCCTAGAGTAAGATTACCAGATGTCCCTGTTTCCCTGGATTTACAAATCAGTCTCCTGACAAAATCCATCTATTTAGTAGGAAGTTGAAAAGTGCCCCCTGATTCATTGAAAAAAATCTGGTAACCTTACCCTAGAGGTTTTCAACCTTTTTCGAGTCCACAGCTCCCTTAACCAATTACATTCTTTCTGCGGCATCCCTGTGCCCAGTTACCATATTTTTCCGTGTATTGGACGAGGGTTTTTTTTTACTCAAAAAACACGTCAAAAAACTGGGGTTGTCCAATACACAGATAGTGGCATTGGTTGGTGGGAACATGGTGTGATCTGGGGGTTGTTTCCTGCCTGCAGCTGAAAGGGGGGGGAGAGAAGCTGCACGCTGCCGCTGCGTGCGGCTGGCGCTCCCTGGGTCGTTTTCCCCATGTGGCGGCATCAGAAGAGGTTGCGCTCCCAAAAACTGGATGGCTGGTGAGAGTGTAAATTCACCCGATGCCACTGCGCTTGGGAAATGATCTAGGGAGTGTTTCCTGTCCATAGCTCCAAGAGGCTCAACAACTTTGGGCCATCTCCCCTCATTTTCTTAAAATTTAGTCCCCCAAAATAGGGGGTCCTTATACAAGGGGGCATCTTATAGATGGAAAAGTATGGTCTGTCACCCATTGCCTGCAGAGCTGGCAGCCTCTCACCTTTTTTTCAAACACCCTCTCTTGTGGAGTGTTCCCTCAGCCTCCTCTCCTCTCCCCTCTCCTTGGGAGTCCTGCTGCTGCTGCCCCCGGTCTCTGAGCTGCCCCCCACTGCCCTAAAGAGAGGTGCCTCCCTGAGGCACCATTTGCCTGTGGAGCTTATAGCCAGGGCTGCTGCAATAAACAGCTGTGCAAGCCTTTGGGAGGCAGAGACATGAGAGGGCATCAGAGGAGGGAGGGAAGGAAAGAGACACAGAGGCCAGTGTGACCCCTGACCACCATTCAAGGCACCCCAGGGTGCCACGGCACACTGGTTGAAAACCTGGAGCTAGTGTGATTCCACTGACTTTGGTGGCTACTTTGTTATTAATCTTACTGAATTGTTGGTTATTATGATCTCTCTCCAAGGACAATCCAAGAGAAGAAGAAGAAGAAGAGTTTGGATTTGATATCCCGCTTTTCACTACCTGAAGGAGTCTCAAAGCGGCTAACATTCTCCTTTCCCTTCCTCCCCCACAACAAACACTCTGTGAGGTGAGTGGGGCTGAGAGACTTCAAAGAAGTGTGACTAGCCCAAGGTCACCCAGCAGCTGCTTGTGGAGGAGTGGAGACACGAACCCGGTTCCCCAGATTACGAGTCTACCGCTCTTAACCACTACACCACACTGGCTATTCCAATAAAATCAGGTATGAAGGACTGCCAGAGACCACCTCACTGCCCCCTGAACTTTGCATCCCTCCTGTGTGGATGCAGGATTAGGTCTCTGGTCAGCAGGTCTTCCTGTTGGAGAATGCCTGGGAGATAAGCCAGATGTGGAATAACTGGGGAGAGACTCAACTGTTGGCTGTGAGGCCACAGAGTACCTTATAACTGGGAAGGGCAGGCTTTACTGGACTTCCAATGGAGCCAAAGTTCAACAAAGAGAAGGTGCTGGAAAGGAATTGGAAGGGCAAGTAGCCTAGCTACAGCAAAGTGTCAGCTTCAGCCTATGCCCAACAGGTATCTTAAGAAGGAACTTCTGGAGGATATTCAAGGGGGGTGAGTGTGTGATGTAATACCTTGCCCCTAATAAGCAACAGCAAACTGAAGAATCCAATGGTTGTGGTTATTTGTGTACAGAAGAGAAGGACCAGGGGTATGGACACTGGGCCTCGTGATGTATCCCTGCCTGTGAAAACCCAAGATTGGGGGAGAGGAGGAGGAGGAAAGGCAGCCATGCAGAAATGAGTAATCAAGAGTTCTTCTTAATGCATATTTTGCAGGAAAATAAAGATCCTAAAATTAGTTTTGCACCTGTTTTCCAGAGACCTTAAAAAAGGAGCACATTTTCTTTCACCACCTTTGAGAAATTGCTTTCGTGCTCTTGATGTATCGCTGAACTTGTTTCTGGCTTGTGTTTCATTTTGCACTGCATCCCCAGCTCACCTACTTGGCTTTTAGCAATATTTTCCCCCCAGTACAAATGCATCCGTTTCTAACCTTTCCTTTTCCATGTTTCCCTATTGGGAAATGAGGCTTTGTTAGAAAGATCTGAAAGACTTCTAAAGGGAATAAGGTGCTTGCAAAAAAAAGATGTGACACTGTGAACTAGAAGGTGCTGGAAAAGCTACTGAAACGTGAGGCTACTTTCATTCTTCTTTTTATCATATCAGAAAATGGCTAAAACTGTTTACCACATCAAACGATACTTCCGTTCAGGATGTATTAAAAACTCATCCATATTTCTTAAAAATCCTCCAGCATTTTTTGGCCCACCTATAAAGTTAGCTAGTTAGAATATACTTGTCAGTTTCACTGCTCTAAGCATCAACCTTCGATTTTTATGAAACTTCTTGCTGGGAGCATTAAGTACACCTGCACTGACAATACTCATCAAATCTAGTCCTCTGTGTGAAGTTGATATTTGACAGTGGATTGCCTTTCAAGATTGGTTATCTGTCTGTCTCCAATTGTGAACATGGCACTACCATGTTGGATCAGAACAATGAGTTAGCACACTCCTATACTTCTGCATCTTTGCTGTGTTGTAGAAAGTATAGAAGAATCAAAGCAACCAGGACATAAATATTTAACATACTTTATTTAAACTTTTACCAAATGCAAAAAAATACAAAACATAGAAAATAAAAGTTTCAAAGTATCTAGGTATGTTAGTAGGGCTGGGTGGATTCCCAGGTGAGGGCCAGGAACTGGGAAAAGTGGAAAAAATATGTCAAGAGACAACTACAGGAGAAGCCAGAACCTAGCAAGCAGGGGTAGTGTGTCCTATTTCACTGCTTGAGGCAAAACAGGAAGTGCTGCCCTGCCCTGCCAATGCTCCCACCACCTCCTACCTGCTTCTGCTGCCACTGCACACCCTGCCACTGGTGGAGAAGTGATGCCACCATCAGTTCTGATTTCAGGCAAGACTGAGCCAATTTGGGATGAGATCTCCCAAACAGACACAACTGTGCCCAAAATTGGTGCCAATCATGGCACAGCTTCTTCATTGATGGCAGAGGTGGTGGGAGAAGTGGGGCATATGCGGACGTGCCTCCTGGAGGGCTTCTTTCACCTGAGGCAGTGGCCTCACCCTGCTTAAAGGCTGGGCAGGCTCTGCTAGCAAGGCTATAATGGCTACAAGAGCAAGAATGCAGTAGGGACAGGAAGTTTGAACAGCTTGGAGCTTAGGACCCTCATACCTACAGAACCGCCTCTCCTGGTATGCCCCGTGGAGGACCTTAAGGTCCATAAATAGCAACACTCTAGAGGTCCCGGGCCCTAAGGAAGTCAGATTAGCCTCAACCAGGACCAGGGCCTTTTCAACACTGGCTCCGGCCTAGTGGAACGCTCTGTCTCATGAGACCAGGGCCCTGCGGTATCTGACTTCTTTCCGCAAGGCCTGTAAGACAGAGTTGTTGTTTGCTTTGGCCCAGTTCTCTAATCTGTTAAGGTCATTTTGAAGTGTGATCCTGTCCTCTGGGGTATTAGCCACCCCTCCCAATTTGGTGTCATCTGCAAACTTGATCATTATGCCCTCAAGCCCATCATCCAAGTCATTGATAAAGATGTTGAATAAGACTGGGCCCAAGACAAAACCCTGTGGCACCCCACTAGTCACTTCTCTCCAGGATGAAGAGGAGCCGTTAATGAGTACCCTTTGGGTTCGGTCAGTCAGCCAGTTACAAATCCACTGAATGGTAGCATTGTCTAGCCCGCACTTTACCAGCTTCTTTACAAGACTATCATGGGGCACCTTGTCAAAGGCCTTGCTGAAATCAAGATAGGCTACATCCACAGCGTTCCCTTCTTCTACCAGGCTTGTAATTCTGTCAAAAAATGAGATCAGATTGGTCTGACATGACTTATTTTTCAGAAACCCATGCTGACTTTTAGTGATCACAGCATTCCTTTCTAGGTTCTCACATACGGTTTGCTTAATGATCTGCTCTAGAATCTTTCCTGGTATTGATGTCAGGCTGACTGGGCGGTAATTGTTTGGGTCTTCTCTTTCCCCCTTTTTGAAAATAGGGACAACATTTGCCCTCCTCCAGTCTGCTGGGACTTTGCCTGTTCTCCAGGAATTCTCAAAGATTACTGGCAGTGGTTCTGAAATCACCTCTGCCAGTTCTTTTAGTACTCTTGGATGTAGTTCATCTGGCCCTGGAGACTTGAATACATCTAAACTAGCCAAGTATTCTTGTATCCTTACTTATTCTGGGCTGTGTTTCCCCTGCTGAATCATCTGCTCCATATTCTTCAGGTTGGGCATTGTTTTCTTTTTTGAAGAAGACCGAGGCAAAGAAGGCATTGAGGAGTTCTGCCCTTTCTCTGTCTTCTGTTTGCATTTCACCATCTTCTCCTCTAAGTGACCCCACTGTTTCCTTGTCCTTCCTTTTGCTACGGACATACCCATAAAAGCCCTTTTTGTTGCTTTTAACCTCTCTGGCAAGCCTGAGTTCATTCTGTGCTTAGCTTTTCTCACTTTGTCTCTACACGTGCTGGCTATTTGTTTGAATTCCTCTCTGGTGATTTCCCCCCTTTTTCATTTTTTGTACATATCCCTTTTAAATCTTAAATCAGTTAAAAGTTCTTCAGATAGCCACCCTGGCTTCTTCTTCTGAAGGAGAAGCACTGAAGACAAAGGAGTAAGCACGGTTAGGGATGGGCAAATATATCAGCTTCAGTTTCTCATTTTTCCAGTGTTTAGTTTCAGTTTTCTACATTTCCACATCATATTTGTGATTAGAGAAAAATAAAGTCCTTATGAAAATTCACCAGCATTTTAGGGCCAGTGTCTCCTGATAATAGACACGTGTGGTTGCAATTTTGCCTAGTGTATTTTTATTATTATTAGTTGTACCTTGTGTTGTGTTCGCTGCGGGTTGTGATTCGTGTGGGTTACGAACGCGGCAAACCCGGAAGCTTCAGTGCATGCACGATATCGCGGCTTGGGTTGTGGACTTTTCAGGGTGTGAAGAGCACCCTGGAACAGATCACGTCCACAACCCGAGGTACCACTGTATTGCAAAGCAATTCCCTCATATATGATGCTTTTTGTTATTTTCACTAATATATGCATTGTTACACATACTTTAACCTTGTGCATTACTGGACTGAAGAATTGTATTGCAAAATTCAGAAACAGCAAATTTAGAAAAATGGCTGTGTTTTAGTTCATATTCTGTTACATAAAGGGCAAATTAGATGGGCTTGCCTTTAAATGAAAATTGAATCAAATTTCAACTCACTCCCACGATGACAGTTTTTGCTTAAGGCATTCCCAATGAGCAAGCTATTTTTAAAACTGCATTTTTAGCATTAAAGGAGCTCAGTCAGTCTTGACAGCCATTGCATTTCACTCAACATTCACACCTGGAAATATATGAACTGTAGCTGTATAAATAATTAGGAAATAACATCTGACAACAAACATCTTCATTGAGAAGAGTAAGTCAAAAATGCAAAGAAATGCCATTATTCTTGGCTTCCATGTGGGAAACTTTACATTTAACAATAGAAATAGTTTAGGGTAGTTAAAAACTACTCTTATGGAAGTAATGGGCACAATCTTAAACTTTAAGACTTATTTTTAAAGTATGATGATTTGCTTACATGCATTACCAACCTGCATTCAGGTTAAAAATGAAAAGAACACATTCTAGGCAAAGGTAAGAACTTTAAAATCACATTACTATTGAAATGAGTGATATATTAACATTAGACATATTTACATAGAAGTAAGTTCTATTGAGTTAAACAACTTACTCCAAGGGTTGCATAGGGTTGCAACCTTTAAGTTATTTATTTGACTGGAATATGTCCAATGTTATGGAATACTCATTTCCCTTCCATTTACTGCATCAATCATAGAATTGAAGAGTTGGGAGTGTCATTTAGTCCAACCCCTTGCAATGCAGGAATCTCAACTAAATCATGTGACAGATGGCCTTCCAACCTCTGTTTAAAAACCTCCAAGAAAGAATGGTCCACCACCTCTTGTGGGAATCTGTTGCACTGTCAAATGTTTTTCCCACTGTTTAGTCAGAATCTCCTATCTTGTAACTTGAATCCATTGGTTCCGGTCCTAGCACCTGGAGCAAGAGAAAACAAGCTTGCTCCATCTTCCTGGGACAGTCCTTTAGATACCTGAAGCTATCATTTCTCCTCTGTCTCTTTTTTACCAGGCTAAAGATACCCGGTTCCCTCAACCGTTCCTTGGTTGAGGGAACCAGGTTGGTTTCTAAACCTCTGATCATCTTGATTGCCCTACTCTGCATACATTCCAGCTTGTCCATATCCTTCTTAAATTGTGGTGCCCAGAACTGGACACAGTACTCCAGATGTGGTCTGACCAACGCATAATAGAGTAGGACTATTACTTCCCTTGATTGGGAAACTATACTTCTGTTGTTACAGCCTAGCAATAGTTTTTTCTTTTTTCTTTTTTCACTGCTGCACCACAGTGTTAACTCATGTTAAGCTCTAGATTAATATCGCATGTACTACTGGCAAGTCAGGTGTCCCCCATCTTATATTTGTCCAGTGACTTCTTCCTGCCTAAGTGCAGAAACTTACATTTGTCCCTATTGAAATTCATTTTGTTAGGTTTGGCCCTGTTCTCCAATCTGTTAAGATAAGGTTGCCATATTTCAAAATAGTAAAAAAACAAACAAAAAAAACCCTGCAATTTTTCAATTGACTTCCCTAAGATCAAGGACAAAGCACCACTTTTCGGAACCCCGCCCCACCCCCGACATCAATTCCACCTTTGAAATCCCGGTAATGTATGGCAGCCCTAGTTGAGATCATTTTGAATTCCAATTCTGTCTTCAGCATTAGCTATCCCTTCCAGTTTAGTGTCATCTGCAAATCTGATGAGCATCTACTCAGTACCTTCATCCAAATTGTTTATAAAGATGTTGAACAACAACAGGCCCAAGACAGAATCCTGGGGCACCCCATTTGTCACTTTTCGCCAGGATGATGAGGAACCATTAGTAAGCACTCTTTGGGTTTGGTCAGTCAACTAGCTACAAATCCTCCTACCAGTTATTTCATCCTGTCCACATTTTACCAGCTTCTCTGCAAGAATATCATGGGGGAATTTGTCAAAAGGCTTACTGAAATCAAGATATACTGCATCCACAGCATTCCCCTGATCTACCAAGTTTATAACTATAAAAAGTGAGATACATCCAGCATGAACTGTTTTTTTTTTTTTAAAGAAACCCATGCTTGGTCTTAGTAATCACAGCATCCTTTTCTAAGTGATCAGACTGATTGTTTAATTATTTGTTCTAGGACCTATCCTGGTATTGATGTCAAACTCACCAATCAGTAGTTACCTGGACCTTCTTTTTTCCACTTTTTGAAGATGGGGACAACATTTCTAGATCACCTCTTTATAATAATTTATAGTGTTGCCTCTTTCTTGCTGGGAAAGGAGCACAAGCTGTTCAGGGTGGAGTCAGCTACAATGGCTTCATACCACACAGCCAATGAGAGGGCAGTGTATGATGCAGCTTTAAAGGCCCCACAGCTTCCCCAAAGCCATCACTTTGAGAAAGAAGCAACAACACACTCATGTCCTATCCAGCTCTTTCTGCAACATGGGACTAGCTGGGATTTTGGATATATTTTTGCCGCCTTTGCTTATTGGTTTCAGGAAAGGTACTATTTCATCTATGACACTGCCATAAGTTTAGGGTAACAATTTTGGCTTTGGGAGCCAAGTATGTTAGGATACTAATTCATTTTTGCTAATAAAGCTTTATACTCCTTGCTAAAGTCTTTATTAAACTTTTAGTGAATGTTTCACTGATACATTTATTATAAATTCCCTACTTTGAAAAAGGAACAACATTTATTCCCAATCACAAATAAAATATTACTGCTTGTTCTGATGTGGGTTGAGCTACAATAAGTTCTTTTCTAGCTATAAAAATGTATAGTTCATTCCTAAGAGTTACAGTCTGCAATTTCACATTTCTGCTTAAGAGTTACTGCTTGCAATCCATACAGATGTGAAAAAATGAATTTTCATGCCTCCTATGAATATGGAAATCAGTCAATCAAGAGTGCATTTCTAACCCTTTTTGAAGTATATTTAGGCACTATAATTACTTGTTTGTATTTGTTTTGAAGTTGATCATTTTCCACGGCAACTCCTAAAATTATGCATGTTATTATGAGATATAATATGAGAGCTGCTTTTTATCAAATGCATATTTATCAGAAGTGTTCTGTGAGGGTTTTTTTAAAAAAGCCTGTTTCCTGTAATACAGACATATTTAACTACGTATTTTCTTTATATGAGCTTGTGCTTCCATTGGGGAAAACCACCCACATTTAGTTTATGTATCTATATTTATCTGTGATCAGATTCTGCCTTATGCGTGTATACAGTGCATCATATATTTATCTCTTATGAGATTTTACGCTTTAAAATACTTACATTTCTTCCAGTAGTGCAGTTAGGGCATGTTATACACACTGAATTTAATGCTTTTAAGGGGTGGCATCTCTCTTTAGATAGTAATGCGTATTACAAACAACAACTCCACCTCCACCAGCACGTCCGAGGGAGAGTTACTACATTCCAAAATTCAACATTATAAAACAGTTAAAACAAATCACACAGGAATAGGGTGCACCTCAAAAATACTTATCTCAGGTGTCAAGGCCAACACGAAAAGGTGTTTCTCCAGCATACAGTAAAAGCAATATAAAGAAGGTACCAGATGCCCCACGGTGGAAAGAGAATTCCACAACCAAGCAGCTGCTGCAGAGAGTACCCTCTCCTGGGCCAACACTATCCTGAACCTCTCAGGGTGGTGGAACTGCCAAGAGTAGGCTTCCTCAAACTCCAGATGTTTTCAGCCTACAACTCCCATAATCCCTAAAATAGCAGGACCAGCATAGCTGTCAACCCTCCCTGATGTTTCCCAATGCTATAATAAGGGAATTTCCCGCAAAAAAGGGGAAAAGTTGACAGCTATGGAAGTGGTCAGGGATGATGGGAATTGTAGTCTCAAAACATCTGGAGGGCTGAGTTTGAGGAAACCTGGCCAAGAGGGTCTCCTTTGTTGATCTTAACAACTGAGAAGAACTGTAGGGAAAGAGACATTTTATTTGATATTTGAGGCCTAAGTCATTTAGCGTTCTAAACACTAAGGTGAGTATCTTGAATTGAGCCTGGAAACAAACTGATGTACAGCTGTTTTAAAACAGGGGTCATGTGAGTAATAAATGGAACCCAAGCCATTAATCTTGCTGTAGCATTTTCGATCCATTTAAGCTTCTGAGTTGTCTCCAAGGGCAGCCCCATAACAGAGCACACTGCAGTAATCCAAGTTACCAGAGCATGGAGTACCATGGATAAGTCATCTCTGTCCAAAAAAGGGCCCTAGCTGGGGAACCAGCTGGAACTAGAGCTGCAAATAACATCCCTCGCCACAGAGGCCACCTGACCCTCCAACAGTAAGCCATCTCCTCTGTTTTGGGTCCTTCCTGCTAACTCTGCTGAATTGGGCTGTCAACTTTCACACCCAAGTCCTGCCCTGATAGCACCACTGATTTTCCCAACTACCCACCATACAATAAACTATAAATATCCTTTTGCATCTTTAAAAGACAAAAAAATGGAATGCAGTTATTGAATGAACACAGTGCTCTGGTATTTGGCCTCCTGCTCTTGCCAAAATTGTTTCCTGTGTGTTTGTAGTACTGGCCAGCTGTTTATTCACTTCTTGGGTTCTTCAGGTTCTGGCATTTTCTAACAGTAGTGGGGGGTACACTGGGGTGGAGCCACAGAGCCACCCTCCCAACACACAGGCATCACAGCCACTTGGTTGGGGCTGAGGTAGGATGACAGTGAGTCAGGCCTACATGAGTTCACAAGCAGGACCATCACTGTTACTAATTCAGCTTTCACACTGGTGCAGCTGTGTGGACCCGACTTTATCACTGCCCCATCTCAACCCAGGTAAACAGCAGTGATGTAAATGTTGGGAGGGGGGCACAATGGCTCCCCACCTGTACTGTTCTCTAAAGCAGGGTTGGCGAAACTATGGCCTGCCAGCTCTTGTTGGACTACAGTTCTCATCAGCCCTGACGATGATACACATTTGTATCATGCTGGGGCTAATGTAAGTTGGAGCCCAACACATCCAGAGGCCCCAGGTTCCCCATCTCTGCTTTAGAAGGAAATCATAACCAGCCCTTAATCAAGGGAGCAGTAGGAAGAAAGAACTCAATTAAATAGAGTCTCTGGCTTTGACCTTGCTTCAGTGGTATTCAGTTAGTGTGGTTAAGTAAAAGTGTGCAGTTATGGCAGAGTGAGCTGAAAAAATGAGGAATTGTGTGCATCTCTGTGTGGATTAACAGAAGTGTGTTTTTCTACCACAAAGAATTTCTTTTAGATCTTCACAACCTTCTCCATATGATGCACTCTGACTGTCACTCAGACACATTCATATAATGAAAACACCACACGACCTGGACCATTCATAAAGGCAGATTGATCTACCCCTAAGTGCTGCTCATCCAGGCTGTTGATAATAGAATTGCTGCCAGGAACGTGTGGCTGCCCCATGGGTGTCCCTAATTATGCATTACGTTCTCTACCAGCATGCATTCTTGCAAGGACTTTCTTTCAACATTATGTTTGATGCAGCCCTTAATCAATTTGTGATGTATATCTAACTTCATTCTGGCCTAGTGAATTATTCCATATGAGTTAAAACATCTTTCTTGCACTCAGTCACATTCAGTTAGGTGACTTCAAATGCACAGCTGCCTCCTTTAGTTTTGTACAGATGTACATTTGAATTCTAAAAGGCAACCTCGTTAAAGTGTGGTAGTTTGATTACTGCTTCCATGTCACTATGATAAATAGGAACTTGCTAGTTTAAGGTGGCAATCCTATTCAAGCTCACTTGGAAGTACATCTCACTGAACTTTCTGGGGCTTGCTTCTGAATAGGCATGAATACAATTGCACTATTAGTAAGGCAAAGTGGAAGCACGCCAACTGTTTATGCAGAGATGGGGGCACTGAACCTTTGGCCCTCCAGATGTTGCTAAACTCTATCTCCCACCAACCCCAGTCAGCATGGTCAATAGTCAAGGCTGATGGGAGTTGTAGTCCAGCAACATCTGGTGGGCAAAAGGTTCCCCGTTGCTGATGTGCAGAAACTGTTCTTGCTTTCAGCAATGTGTATCATAGACAAGTCATGCATCTCTTATGAGATCCTCCATTGAACAACGGTTCAGTTTCCTATGAGTTAATGAGAAAGCTTCACAAATGCAAGTCATCCATCACTTCTTGTCATTTATTTTATTTTAATATTTCTGAGTAGCTTTTGCAAGCCAATAAACACCACCCAGATAATCAAATGGAGTAGATTCAGAGGTGCCCTGATTACCTGGGAGTAAACCCCACTGAATTCAATATGACTTATGTCTGAGAAGGCATGCTTGGGATTGCACTGTTTGTGTCATTTTTGCATCTGCCAGTTTTTTTGTGTCATTTTTGCATCTGCCAGTTATCTTTTTTCATTTTTCCAAGTATTTCCAGCTGTCTTTCTCTAACTCTGTGCCTCTTTTTATGCCGCCTTTGTACTTTAATGGTTGAAT
Organism: Lacerta agilis; assembly: GCF_009819535.1. Classification (NCBI taxonomy): domain Eukaryota; kingdom Metazoa; phylum Chordata; class Lepidosauria; order Squamata; family Lacertidae; genus Lacerta; species Lacerta agilis. The sequence continues at coordinate 34,838,420 of NC_046323.1, forward strand.
TGAATTTTATTATTGAGTTACTGAATTTTTAAAAGTTTTATTTGTCTTTTTGGTGTGAGTCCACATGAGAACTTTTTATAGGGCAACCTAGAAATACTGTAAACAAATAAGAAAGAAAGAAAATGCATACTAACCTGGTAGCAGAAAGCATATAAGGACAGTATGTGGCAAGCTTCAGTCGGAAGCTGGGGGATAGAACGATCAATGTCCTTCAATACAGGGCCACTGAACCAAGTGAAATTTCCAGGTGAGCATATATGTGAGACCTTGCAACAAAAGAATGCTTTTAGGTACAGGCAAAGGTTTTAGGTTCCTTTACACCTCATACCATGGCTTTTCTGCTCTCAGAATGAACAAACAAAACAGCCACTTGTGTAATATATATATACCTTAGCTGAGTACATATACTGACTTGCTTTATCTGTGGGCACACTGGTATATTAAGGCTATGAAGGGAAAGTACTTAGCCAAGAAGGATAAACAAAAGAGGTCATACGCCGATTATTCCTCTACTTTAAAAGCAATCACTGTGGGGAGATTAAAACTAGCCACTACCGTAGTAAAGGGATTACTTCTATCTTGTTAAGTTTTATCGGGTTGCAACAACATTGGATTTTTCAGAGCGACCCTTTAACTGTTTCTTTCCTGAAACTAGGATGGGATTTCAGCTTTCCTAGATATACTATATTGACTTTAAAGGTGTGCTGCCTTTTCCAATATTCACACACTTTTGCTAGACTATTTATCCCCTGTGAAAGTAGGAAAGGGATATTCACCTAGATAGGTCTTTAGTCTGATCTGTTACAGAGAGAGGTTTGGAAGAGAAATAATTTATTCTATTGTAGCAGAGTGGGCACATTGGCAATTGCTTCAAGCACATTAAAACTCGGTTAGATTAGGGTTCCGGTTAGGTGCCGGTCAATGGCGGACGGGAGTCCGACGGCTCCGTCCTCCGCTAGGCTTTAGGGACTTCCGTGCCTGCGCCACGGGTCCCTTAAAGCCACGGGAAGAGCGTCCCGTGGACCTGAGCTTCGTGGGTCCCAGACGTGCCGTCTCCGTTCCCGATTGACCCTCGTAAGGGGGAAAATCGGGCGAGCAGAGCGCCGGCACGGGACTGAAGAAGCGTCTGCCTGCGGAGGATCAAAGCAGCGATCCCGCCAGACTCGAGCACCCGGCACTTCCTGCATAGAAATCTCCAAAGAAACTCTGTAAGTTAAAGAATTGGATTATTTTTACAAGTTTAAAGAGCACTGCTTGCAGAGGAAACCGCAAAAGGAAGCCTGTTCCCTTTGTACTGTTCGCGCGAGCGTGGTAGCGCTAAAAGATCAAAGCCGCGACTAACGGAAAAGTTTTGCGAACTCTGCCAAACTTCTTAAAAGTGGTTTAAAAGTTGCTTAAAGTTTGTTTTAAGACTTAAAAACAGTTGATATGGCAAAAGAAGACGCCCCTCACCCTCTGGATTAGGATTCCGGGTCAGTAGCGGGCTGTGATATATTGTTGCCATTTTTTCTTTGTTGGTGTCTCAGTGACTGTTTACCAGTGGAGATATTTTGACTTCTTTGTAACCAGATACAAGCTACTCTATAAACTTTGGTGGTAACACTGCAAGCCAAGAACTGTTACTGACTTGGGCTACATGAAAGTGGACCCTTCTTGGCTTTAAGGAATTTATACTTTGGAATTTAAACTCTTTGCCTAAAAGTTGGACTTTTGGGACTGGTGTGGGCTCCTGGCTCAGCAGTCTCTTTGTTCTCAGAACTGATCTGCTGGCCACCTGGTGTTTACTTTTGGGACTGTTGGCCTTCTACTGTGAATGTCTGAGATTGTTACCACAGCAACTGGAGTGACCTTGAGATTACAGTTGCAGAGCCCACAGGGAATGGAAACTAGATCTAAAGGAACTGGCTCTGAGAAAAGAAAAGGCTCTGTTTCCCTAACTCTACAGGAACAAATGGAGAAATTGGTTGCTAGTGTGGCAGAAATTGCAGCAGGACTGAAAAGCGTTACTGATGGGCTGAAGCAAACACAAGATCAAGTCTCATCAGGAAATACAGCAGTGAATTCAGCGATAGAAAAACTTCAAGCGGATATAAAAGCTGATATTAAAAATTCTACGCAGACCCTAGAAAAATCAATTGGGCAAATTGAGGAGAATGTAAAGAAGAACAGAGAAGAGATCAATAGGATTGGGCAAGAGGTGACCACCTTGAAAAAGGACTCAGAGGAAATTAAAGTGGTCAAGGAAAAAATAAAAAAGGTGGAGGAAAAATTGGATAATTTAGATTTGGAACAGATAGAGAATATTGGAACACGACAGAGGTCTGTGGAAGAGTCCCTTGCGTTTCTGCAACTACATCAAAGAGAGGGCAACATCCGCCTAAGAAATCTTCCAGAAGTGGAAGGGGAAGACCTAAAAGACTACATAGTGAAGTTATTTTCAGGATTTTGGGAGATAGAAGAAATCAACGTCTCAGCGCGCATAGTGAAGGCCTTCAGATTTGGTCCAAGAGGTTCCAGAGGAAAGAAAAGTAACAAAACAGTCAGTGACTGTTTGATTGTGTGCCACGATCGACACGATAGGGACTTCTTTCTGGACTGGCATTATAGAAACAACCTGGTGGTAGAGCAGAATAAAGTAATTTTTTATAAGGATATCCCCAGATTTTTCCTTGACAAAAGAGTTCCTTACAACGATTTGGCAACTGAGCTTAGAAAAAGGAAAATCCCCTTCAGTTGGGAATTTCCAGAAGGCCTGGCATTCACGTTTGAAGGAAAAAAGATAAGAATAAGGTCCCTGGCGGAGAAACAGAAGTTTTTGGACAAGCATCTGGAACAATTTAAAGGCACACCACTCGACCCAGCACAATTCTACAGGTTCCCAGAGGTATTCCCACCACCGCCGGGACCACCACCAAGTCTACCAAGTCCAGGCAAGGATCCAGAGGAAGACAAGAAAGGAGAAGCAACTGGAGGAGAAGACTAGAGAAAGGAAAATGGCGCTCAAGTTAATGACATGGAATGTCCGGGGATTGAACCAGAGACCAAAGAGACGCAGAGTGTTTTACAGCATAGAAAAGAAGAATTTGGATATAATATGCTTACAGGAAACCCACATAGCCCGACGTCACAGAAGATTATTACAGAATAAAAAACTAGGCCAAGAGTTTATATCATCGGATAAGGTCAAGAAGAGAGGAGTAGTGATATACGCAAAGGAGAAATATAGCCCAAGACAGCTTTTTAAAGATGAAGAAGGGAGATACATCGCAATTGAAATTAACATACAAGGCGAAAAATTCTTGATTCTGGGACTTTATGCACCAAACGATGGAAAGTCAATCTTTTATAAGAAAATACATGACTTGCTGTTGGACTATTTGGATTACAAATTAGTTTGCCTTGGAGATTTTAACGGTGCAGTTTCCACATTAATGGACAGATCTCAAAGAACTAAATTAACGAATGATGGGAAACTCCCAAAGACCTTTTTCGAAATGGTGGACAATTTGAATTTGGTGGACTCTTGGAGATTAAAAAATCCCACAGATACAGAGGCAACATACTTCAGCGAACCTCAGCAGTCATGGTCGAGGATAGATTATATTTGGATTTCGAATGAATTGGCTCCAAAAATACAAAAGGCAGAAATTGGCCCCAAAACTCTTTCAGACCACAACCCTGTACAGTTAAATTTAAAAATGATTTCCAAGGATTCTTTTAGATGGAGAATGGATGACGCTTTGATGAGAAACACCAAGCTAGTGGAAAGAGCGGCGAAAAAGATGAAAGAATATTTTCAGATAAATTGGAGCTCCGAAGTGGAGAAAAGAATTGCTTGGGATGCAAGTAAAGCTGTAATGAGAGGATTTCTCATTAGTGAAAAAGCAAAAAAGAAGAGACAACAAAATGTAGAGATGGAGAGATTGTTGAAATTAATCAAAGAAAAGGAAAAAGAACTAAGAGGACATCCCAGATGCGTTAAAATTCAAAAAGAAATTAAATACTTGCAATCCCAATATGCCAATATAATGAACCAGGATATTGAATGGAAAGTGAAAATGATGAAGCAAAGAACATTCGAATCGGCTAATAAATGTGGAAAATTACTAGCTTGGCAATTGAAGAAAAGACAAAAGGTAAATGTCATCAATACCTTGGTAGTAAACGGAAAAAACGTGGAGAAACCAGAGGAAATCAGATGGTGTTTTCAAAGATTTTACAAGCAACTGTACAAGGAGGAGAAGATAGATGAAGCAGAAATAGACCGATTTCTGGAAAAAAACGGATTGCAAAAGGTCCCAGAGGAAAAATTAGTTACTCTCAACCACCCAATAACGACGCAGGAAATAGAAGATGCAATAAATAACATGCAATTGGGGAAGGCTCCAGGACCGGATGGATTAACAGCAAAGTATTATAAGACATTGAAAGACTGGCTATCGCAGCCACTAAGAGAAGTTTGCAACAAGATATTAGAAGGAGATAGGGCACCAGAGACGTGGAAGGAAGCCTTTATCACATTGATTCCAAAACCAGATATGGATGTGACTCAAATGAAAAATTATCGTCCAATATCCCTTTTGAATGTGGACTATAAGATTTTTGCAAATATATTGGCTACGAGGCTGAAAAGAGTGTTGAAAGACTATATACATAGAGACCAAGCAGGTTTCTTGCCAGGAAGACAAATTAGTAATAATACGAGAATTATTGTGGACATTTTAGAAAAACTGGAGAGAAACATAAATACAGATGCGGCACTATTGTTTGTCGATGCAGAGAAAGCATTTGATAAAGTTTCTTGGACATTTATGAAAAAGAATTTGGAAAGGATGGGAGTTGGTGAAAAGTTTTTGAATGGAATTAATGCCATCTATACAGAACAAAGAGCTAAAGTAATTGTAAACAGTGTGATATCGGAGGAGTTTGAAGTTGAAAAGGGAACAAGACAAGGGTGCCCTATCTCCCCTTTACTTTTTATCACGGTCCTGGAAGTCCTCCTAAACATGATACGAAAGGACAAACAGATAAAAGGAATTCGTGTGGGAGAGAAGGAATACAAACTACGCGCCTTTGCAGATGATTTGATGCTATCCCTGCAGGAACCGGAAAGCAGTGTCCCCAGAGCCTTGGAAATAATCGAACAATTTGGACTTGTAGCTGGTTTCAAATTAAACAAGCAGAAAACCAAAGTTTTAGGAAAAAATATGAGTGCAGAACAAATCCAAAGAATACAGGAAGGCACTGGCCTCAATTTTGTCAAAACAGTAAAATATCTAGGTATCAATCTCACAACCAAGAATCTGAACCTGTACAAGGACAACTACGAAAGACTGTGGATGGAAATAAAGAAAGACATGGAGATATGGACTAGATTGAAATTGTCGTTAATGGGAAGAATTGCCGTGATAAAAATGAATGTCCTACCAAGGATGCTGTTTTTATTCCAAGCCATACCAATTCTGGACAAACTGGATTGCTTTAAGAAATGGCAAAAGGACTTATCAAGGTTTATATGGCAGGGCAAAAAGCCAAGAATCAAGTTTAAGATTTTAACAGACTCTAAAGATAGAGGAGGCTTTGCCCTGCCGGACTTAAGACTCTATTTTGAAGCAGCGGCCTTTTGCTGGCTAAAGGATTGGTTCAAACTAGAGAACGTTGATGTATTGGACTTGGAAGGATATGATAATATGTTCGGTTGGCATGCATACCTGTGGTATGACAAGGCTAAGATCCACAGAACTTTTAAGACGCATATAGTCAGAAAATCCTTGTATCAGGTCTGGATTAGATATAAAGACTTGTTAGAGAGAAAGACCCCTAGATGGATCTCTCCAGTGGAGGCCAAGGCCTATAAGAGACCGAATATGTCTGCAAACTGGTTAAGATACATGGACATATTGCAGCAGGAAGGGGACTCTTTTAAGCTAAAAAGCTACGATCAAGTGAAAAGCCAGGTCCCCGACTGGCTGCATTATCATCAGGTGTATGAAACATTCAAAATGGACAAAAAAGTTGGTTTTCAAGTAGAAAAATCAAAACTGGAAACAGAACTGATGGAATCGAACTTTAAAAACCTTTCCAAAATGTATAATCTTTTGCTAGAGTGGCATACGAAAGATGAACTGGTTAAATCATCAATGATAGATTGGGCGAAAGATGTAGGACATAATATCATGATGGATGACTGGGAGAGATTGTGGCAAAAAGGTATTAAATTCACTGCTTGTCATAGTTTAAGAGAAAATATAATGAAAATGGTTTACAGATGGTATTTGACACCAGTTAAGATAGCAAAGATGAATACCAAAATGTCAGATGTATGTTGGAAATGTAAACATGCGAAAGGTACCTTTTTTCATATGTGGTGGTTGTGCCCAGTGGTAAATGCTTTCTGGGATAAGATTTATAACGAACTCAAGAAGGTAATGAAGGTTACCTTTTGTAAGAAACCAGAGGCATTTCTCCTGAGCATAACTAATGAAGAGATACCCAGTCAGGATAGAGTGTTTTTTATGTATGCCACAACAGCAGCGAGAATTTTATTGGCAAGAACATGGAAAGGCGAAGAGATACCAACGGTGGAAGAATGGCAGATGAAGATGATGGAATATATGGAACTCGCAGAACTGACCGCCAGAATCCGGGACCAGAGGGAGGAGAAGGTGCCACGAGATTGGAAGAAATTTAAAGACTATTTGGTTAAATCAGTAAAATTGAATATTTGAGCAGAATTAAATAGAATAGCGGCTTTAGCAGGTATATGTTAGATAAAATTGTCAGTAAGATATTTTTGTGTGAAAGATTTAATTGTTAGAAAATATGTTAAGATTTGGTGTTTAAGTTAAGATATGATTAAGTAAAGTAAAGCACATTAAAAATTGAGCAAATGTGAACAGAATAAGATACAAAGCTACCTAGAAGGTATATATGATTTTGAAGACAGTGGAGGGAATGGGGGAAGTCCCCCAAAACAGAGAAGATAGTAACAAGAAAAATAAGAGGATAAGTGTTAGTTTAAAGGTTTGTATATGTCTCTTTTTACTGTAATTGTTTGATTGTGTTTTTGTGTTGTGTTTATGTATTGTATTTTTGTATTGCTAATGTTGTTGTTTATGTTATGTTTTTCATTTGTTTTAATAGAAAATAATAAAATCTTATAAAAAAAAAAAAAAAAACTCGGTTAGATTAGGACGTGTCCTAATGCACCTTTAAACAAATATTCCCCAAGAAAATACTTAGGTTAGAACAAATCACACTTAGCTTTGCAAATTAGTATTTTGCTCAGTTTCCAGAAGTTACATCAAACAAGTCTCCATCTACTGGCAGTAAAACGAAGATGAAAAGGGTTCCAAATGATGTAAAAATAAAAGTACTTGGTTTCCTTTAAAAAAGAATCATGCAATCTTTGGTTTAGCAAAGATGCAGACTGTAAAATCTCCCTTTTGGAGAGATTTCATTCACTTAGTTTTTCTTGCAGCTGGGAGCCATTTATCTCATGGCCCCTTGCTTGTTCCAGGAAGCACAAAGACAGAGAAGAATGGGAGGGAGAAAACAAAAGGCTGCAGCGTTCCTGCTAAGTTCCAACCCCCACTGGCAACCTGCACTCAGGCTAACCCTTTCATGCACACAAATGTGAATCAGCAACTATATATTACAACATAATCCTATCCTATTGTTCTGATGTGGAACATTACTACCTAAGGAGTCTGCCCCTTCATCCTGTGTAGACCAAGCCTTTAATCTAGTCCAATGAGGCAGCTGCTGTTCTTCAAGCAGGAAGTTTCATGTGACCTTCTGCATGAAGCAGAGTGTATCAGTAACTAACTTTGCACCCAGTAGGGAAACTTCTATATATTATCTTGTAAGTTGTGGCACTTATCTCACTTTACTGGCCGAGGGAGCCGGCATACAGCTTCCAGGTCATGTGGCCAGCATGACTAAGCGGCTTCTGGTGAACCAGAGCAGCGCACGGAAACGCCTTTTACCTTCCCGCTGGAGCAGTACCTATTTATCTACTTGCACTTCGTGCTTTTGAACTGCTAGGTTGGCAGGAGCAGGGACTGAGCAACGGAAGCTCACCCCATCACGGGGATTCGAACTGCCAACCTTCTGATCGGCAAGCCCTAGGCTCTGTGGTTTAACCCATAGCACCACCCGCATCCATAAATTGTTAGTCATACTGAAGCATAAAATATCACCTAGCACAAATGTTGGATAGTGTTTTCGAAGCGACTAGCATGAGTTTGGCCAAACTGCAGGAGGCAGTGGAGGATAGGGGTGCCTGGCGTGCTCTGGTCCATGGGGTCACGAAGAGTCAGACATGACTGAACGACTGAACAACAACAAAGCACAAATGTGTTAGAAATAGCTGAGACTACTGAAATGCTCTTATTTTATTGAAAAAAGAAAGAAAAATGCATGTGTTGATAAGAAATTATAAATATGCAATCATAAGACTGTATCACTAGCCAAGAACAATAAATCATTGCTGTTGCCTAACAGTGTAGTATTGCTTAGTTGCCAGGAACTGTTTATGCAGAAAGTGTGTAATCACTATAATTTGCTATTGGTTGGTTTAGGAGTTGATAAGGGTAATGGTAAGAGAACAAAAACAGCAGTTGAGTTCTTGGATGGCAGAGGTCCATGCCACAGAGGCTACCTCATGATTAAATGTAATTAGCATTCAATGGCTTAGACTACTTACATGAAACTGCAGACCAGACGTAGAATTCCAGACAAATCCCAAGCACTTCCTTCCCAAAGTCAGGTTCCTTATGGTATCCTGTTTAGGGTGCTAGGGGGCTCAGTATATGAAGAAATTAAGAAGAAAACTCCTCCTCGCTGCAGCTGGGGTGGTAGACCTGTAGCCCTCAGATATTGCTGGACCGCAGATGGGGCTCATCAATCTGGGAAGGTAGCCCATCTAGGAGAAGGAAAACTCTGACCTTAAACTTCTGCTGCCTTGTGGCTGTACTCATTCATGAGAAAGGCTTCAAGAGTAAACCCTGAGGAATAATCTATGTCTACTGGCTTGTGGGAGAAGAAAAAGCCAAGGAGTAAACCCTACACAAATCTAGAGTGGTGTCCCTAAGACAGTTGGGTGGTGTCTTGTATGCCAGTGACAAATCCTGCAGCCCAACTGGTGCCAAATGTATTGTTTTGCTTTCCTTTGGACTACATCAATGAGGCTGAAAGGGGGTCTTGTTATCTGGGCAGCCCAGGACCTCCATATACACTTCCCAGGCTTGTGCCCCAGAGTTTTTCCAATGACACAGGCTCCCATTGTCTCAAGACAGACAGGTGCCCACAACAACCCCAACCATCCCTGGTTATTGGATACGCTTGCTGGGGCTGATGAGTTGGAGTCCAAGAACATCTGGATACAGGTAGTCTGAGGTGGAGGTGGAAATGAGGTCAAGGCCATGCAGGTGCACCAGCAGAGCCAATGCAGCAGTCCCACCAGATTGCCTGACCTCATCACCATTCCACTATTATAGTGGGATACGCTATAATTATTTTTATATGGCGAAATACAATTTGGAACAATGAAGGGGTCAAGGGGTATTGGTGGTTGGAAGGTCCATATATAACCACTAATTATTAAAGAAGACCAATAGGTGAGGACCCTGATGGGGCTACGAACATGATTGGACAAAGGTTCCAGCTGGGGAAGAACATAATCAATTGGAGACCATTGGTTATCAGTCCTGAACTGCCCTGAGACCCTCAGGTATGGGGGAGTATATAAATTCTAATTATTATTATTAGTCGGGAAAAAGTAAGATGGGCTGTCAGAGAGAATCCTGCTGAGAAAAGACCTTAAGGGTAGAACTGATGGCTAAGGGGAGCAAGAAACTGTGGGGATAGGTAGCCGGTACCGCACGCGGAGAGTCGCTGCAGAGTCGCCTCACACGGGGTACCGGTGGTTGGGGAGGCCGGCACTTAAAGAGCACCAGCCGTAAGCAGCCTGAAGACGGGACGGCCGGTAATTCCGGAGCCAGCTCACACCGTGCCGTGGATGAAGAGAACCTCTGGCTGTGACCTGAAGGGTTTGAGTTCTGTGAGTTCTTCGAAGAGTGCCTCGTAGATGGTTGCGAGCGTCTGTCGGGTTACAAAACTCCGAGGAGGAAAATAATGCTAAAGGTGGCCAAAACTGAACGGCCAAAGAAAAGGTTTTAAAATAAAACTGAAAATAAAACACTAAGACAAAGACTGCAGTCTGGAGGATAACGGCTTTAGCTGCCCTGCATGGCTGGATGGTTTCGCTTTCTCTTTCTCTTTGCTTGTCATGCAACGCTCTCTCTGGGCTTTTCCGCGCGTTCTCCACCGTTTTCCACACCACAAACAGGGAGCGGCAGCTTTTATTGAATGAACAACCAACGTCATCATATAAACATGAACCAATCAGAACACTGTTGTTGCCCCAACTTGGGTGGGAAAGCAGACTAACTGACCATTGATAACTTTTAAGTTTGGAGCCATAAAGTCCTGCGGATTGAACCAGGCAGTAAAACGCCTGTTGATCCTTACTTTCACTTTCCTTTCCAGAGCGGAAGGATACAACAAACATAAGCGTAATTCATCTTAAATAAAAGATAGTTCCAAACATATTCCCACAAGAAACTATTCCATGAGGCTGCAGTGAAGCTTCAAGTAAGCAGCAGACTCTCACACCAGAGGGCTTTAGGCAGTGTTCTGATCAGAGGGTGAATATAAACAAGCTGTTCTTGAAACATCTGACCCAACTTTGAAATCGGAAGAAGCAGGAAAAGCTTGAGGCTCTGGGAGTCTGTATAAGCATCTGTTCTTGGTTGTGAGTGATTGGTTGGGGACAGAGGTTAGGGAAATTTTCACCAAAAGGAAAATATGGAGTGCTTATTTGGCTGGAGAAGACACTCTTTGAAAATAAGTAACTATTTCTAAGCACAACTCACATAAGGCAACTTCCTGAGTTTCTATCATGTTAGGATGGCATTTTTGGGCACCTGCAAAGGCCCACATTGTAGCAGGTGGGGGCAAAGTTAACCCCTGGAGCCACTCTGCATCACCTCTTTGTTGTCACTGCTTGTTTACCTGGGTATTTTTTTCTAAGCAAATGAGCAGTGGCAGGAGTAAGAAGAAGCCTCTTCTCACCTTGCCCTCTCCCTTGGTTAACTGTGTATATTGGGAACCCAAGGGCAGTGAATGTTCACTGGTATCAGCAATGAAGACGAGATTAGGGACCCCCAAAACCTAGTGCCAGCAGGCTAGCTCTGCAGCAGATTGAATCTGGAACAGTGACTTCATAGGCTGCAATGGTACTGTACCATTTTTGTGTTGAGTTTGGTGATGAAATTACAAGTGGTGGCTGAACCTATGTCCCAAAATGGGTATAGTCATGCAAAAGTCACATTTTGGTCTGCCATCCTGATTCATAATGGCAGCCAGCATCTTAAACGTCAATGAAAACCACTTACAGGTAGGTAGCCGTGTTGGTCTGCCATAGTCAAAACAAAATAAAATGAAAAATAAAATATAAAATATAAAACCCCTCCTCACTCTCTCACTATATATAAGGGTCTGGTGACTTCTGTTTCAGTGTATCTGAAGAAGTGTGCATGCACATGAAAGCTCATTCCGAGAACAAACTTAGTTGGTCTCTAAGGTCCTAATGAAAACCATGACTTCCACTTGGAACCCTTGTGCCAATTTTGGTGATGATATCTCAAGAGGTGTTCGAATCTATAGAGGACAGACAGACAGACAGACAAACCAATTTTCAAAATAGATGGGCGCTCAAGGTGGCATACTCATTTAATCCTCACACCAACCCTTCAAAGTAGGTTAGGCTGAGAGATGGTGACTGGCCCAAGGTGAGCTTCATGGCCAAGAGGGGATTTAGACCCTGGTCTCCCAGATCCTAGTCCTCCTTTAAACAGTTATTTGCATGTATCAAGCAGCACTGCTTAGACCAGGATTCACAATATGTATGTGTATACAACAGGTGTTTGCTTTGTTACATGTGTAATTGCCCTTACAGCTGATTGTTAGGATACAGTGTTAGGTTGGGGCAGCCTCAGCTACCTTTGAATGATAGTATGAATAAATGAGAGATAAGAGTTTATTAGAATAAACAGGGGTGTGGCTTGGTTAACATTATTATAAACTCAATGGGAACGAAGCATAGCTAAGTTCTTTCTGCCTAATATAGTCTCTGTTGTTTGTATGCATAGCAGGAAGTTTGAACCCCCCTCCTTTTTATTCGCTTCCTCCCCCCCCTTTTTTTTTACCATCTCAGGCTTTTCATGAGCTAAGCATTTACTTTGGAGCATAAGCAAATTTAACTAGCAGTTTACTCATTTTTACAGGGTAATTTTTTTTAAACAAGTTGTTTGGTTTTGTTTTGTTTTAAATAGAGTTGAGTTTTAAAATGGCTAATTTACTTTGATTGAGCATGGAAATGTTTTATTTATTTATTTGCTGCATTCTCTTTTTCTGTGTAATAAAACCCATTATAACAGAAGACTCTTCAGGCAAATGTAAATGTAAAGGAAAATGTTTTCGTCTGGTTGAAAAGTGAAGTTTGTAACGGGTAAACTCATTTTCACACAGCTTATACATGCAATGTGGAGTAGAATCAGATGGTTCACATTACAGTGGGGTAATAGCTGATGGGACAGATATATTTCAATCAAAATATGATTGCTAATTGTGATGGTTACCGGAGTGCTGACCAAAACATTGCAATATTCAAATATTTTTCAATATATCTATTAATTAACACTATTTCTTTTTACACCCTATGCCTAAGAATGCTGCCACGGAATAGTAGCTCCCATTAATTTCAGTGGAACTCGCAAATATGTGCAGCTAGAGTTATGCTATGTTGAAATCTGTTTTTGGAATGTATCCAAATCTACTGCTGACCTATATGTGGATCTTTCATATGTCTGTCTATTAGCATGTTGTCAGGGCCTGGCTGGCTGAAGAGGCGTGGTGAGAGGCACCAGTTGGGGAACCGCCAAGGGAAGCCAAGCCTCAGAGGAGAAAGGCTCAGAGCCTGGGAAGTAGTGGTGGAGGATGAAGTGGGGGCTGTTCTGCCAAGGGGCAGGGTTCTCCTTTTTTTGAATCTGGATCCAATAAAACACACAGATGGAAGAAGAACACAAAAAGGTATGCTTTAATTTTCTAGATACAATCAGACAAACGTAGCGTACCTGACCAACGCTCAAACACAAATCTCCTCCTCTTCTGCCGCCCGGGGCTTCAAGAGAGCAGCGGGAGAGATCCCTCACACCAGAAACCCCACAGCACCCAGGACCTAGTCTGTGGCGAAGCCCCAATCTGTCCCCTCCATTCCTTTGCTTATATAGCTGACTTAAGTTTGATTGTTTTCACCTGGCTATCAGGCACCATTCCCGAATGGTCAGGGAATCAGGCACCTGAGTGTGGCTTGGCCAAGGTCATTGGCAGCTGAAGGTGTTCTCGACTAATTGCATCCTCCTCACAAGCAACCTTACTTTGCTAATAAGAGGAGGAAAAGGGAATAGGACATGTAACCTGACTCCTCGTGATTACAAAGATCTTCCGCGAGTTTCCACTACACTCCACCCCTTAACATATCCTATTTCCTTTTCATCCTCGGTGTCATTTGATTGAGTATAGCCCACATAGGTTGCACCTTTGCATACAGCTGCTTAATTTTAACAAACAAAAAACAAGTGAAGATCATGGAAATACATATAATCACCAAAACAATGATAACCGGATGCAAGGCCAGGTTCAAAATATTGGTCATGGTGGGACTCCATCCGGAGAATATGTCCCACCAATGATGCACAGTGAGATCCCCAACATCTCGCATCACTCGCACTAACTCTGCTCCCTCATGTTTAATTTTTAACATCATTCCTCTAATCAAATTTACAAAGAAAAAACTATACTCATGACTATCTATATGATCCCCCCTCAATCTGTCCTCTGGAATCTTTATCCCGCCAACTCCCCTGCGTTATCCGTTGTATTCCATGTGATGGACCATGACAGCGTAAAATTATCATATGTCCATGGGATGGAGAAGTTCAGTTATTTGGCAGACATCATCCATGTCCCCTGTCCGGTCACATTCATACATCTGCCATGGATGCCGGGGAGCCATCGCCTTTGAGACAGAGCTGGTTGTTCACACAGCAGCAGCGTAGTCGTGTTCAACTCAGGAGGATTCGATTGATCATAGATGTGCGCACAGAGGCAGACTATTACCCACCACCACCAATTCATGGTGTCCTAGAAGCATATAATAAGAAAATTATTATGGCGGTATATTACAAAGAAATAGGAGAGTCACTATTCTCGCCGCTTCAGCTTGGCTGCATCTAAACATATGGGTGCAGTAGCATTTGCCAAAAGCACCCAGTAGGTGGCCCCAGGTCCCTTACTAACAATCTCTCCAGGTCTGTTTGGCTGATCGGGGTATACCACCCATACCTTCTGTCCAGAGGTGAGAGTGGTATCTGTAGATCCAAACTCTCCTCTCCTTCTGACAGTAGATGGAGGTGGACCTGGTGCTTCCTGAATATCGGGTACACTGATACGCTCGCAAATGAGTTGCGCTATTCGTTGTCCTGTTAGCAGAGATGCATCTTGAGTGCTGACATTATGGAGGAGCACCTTCATTTCTCCTTGGTAGTCGGCGTCCACCACCCCTCCTAAAACCTGCAAGCCTTTTAAGGCTAGGCTGGATCGAGGTGCGATGCGCCCATAGGTTCCATGGGGAACGGTGACCCCAATCCCCAAGGGTACTAGTACCTGCCCTCCGGCTGGTACCACCACATCCTTAGGGGTTATGAGGTCAGCCCCAGCACTATCGGGCGTCGCTCGGAGGGGTGGCTGGCCATAAGGTTGGAGTTTCCAGACCTTTAGGTACTCCACTGGTGCTGGCGCTGGCAAACTTATCATTCGTTGCAATGGTGTTTGGCCAGCGCATAGTGGACGGCTATTTAGTTCAAATTCCGCCTGATCTAGAACTTTACCCCACCCCTTCAGGGTATGGGTGGGGGTCAACTGTTTAAGCTTTTGCTTTAGTAACCCATTTAGCCGTTCTACCAACCCAGAAGCCTGTGGGTGGTGAGGAATATGATATATCCACTGGATATTCCATTCATTTGCCCAATCTTTTACCTCCCCCCCTGCAAAATGACTCCCATTGTCACTCTGTACCTGAAGGGGCGCTCCATACCTCCGTATTAACATCTCCAACCCCTTTATGGTGTTCTGCTGGTTCGCTCGTGCGCAGGGGTAAGTCAAAAGATACCCTGAAAAGGTGTCTACCATGGTTAATGCATACTGCCAACGTCCACATTTGGGTAAGGGTCCTATATAATCAATCTGCCATATTTGCCCAGGACCACTTCCCCGATGTAATTTTCCCATGGGTGTCTTAGACAGAGGCATCTGTCTCACCTGGGAGCACACTTGACAATTAGCAACCACTGTGGCAGCGGCACTCACTGAACATGGAATGCCTCTCTTGATGGCCCATTCTTTGGTGGCTTTGGCCCCCAGATGCCCTGCCTTGACATGCGCCCAGCGTGCTAATACCAATAACTCCTCTTCTTCGTCTTCTGGAGTAGCTGTCCGTACTCTTGCTAACCGATCAGCAGCCTGATTGTACAGGGCAACAGGTGTCCCTGTTGTATGTCCATCTACATGTCCAATGTGCATTTGTACTTTTGAGAGCATCTGATCCAGTTTTATCCAGAGGTCCTGCCCCCACAATGGTCGGTTGTGGATGCAAAAGCCATCCTGTTTCCACTTTGGAAACCATACAGTCAGCCCTTTAAACACAGCCCAAGAATCAGTATAGATATATACAACATCCCCTCCTTGCTCAATTGCATGTTCCATGACCATTAATACAGCCATTAACTCAGCATATTGGCTGGACTTCCCTTTTCCTCCTCTGGTCAGAGTAATTTGTTTTCGAGGATTTAAAGCGGCGGCACGCCAGACTCGCTCATTTCCCTGGTAACGGGCGGAGCCATCGGTGAACCAGACTTCGTCATGAGTAACCTGCTCATACGGGGGAGCTTCCTGTGCTGGGGGATCTTTAAGTTCTAAGCTAGGAATTTCTTGGATTTCTTCCCCTGTAGGAGTCACAGCCAACACTTGCTCCTGCAGTGCGCTCACCCCATGAGAACCAGGTCTAGCTCTTTCCGCAATATACCACTTCCACTTTATGAGGGAAGATTGTTGAGCTCTCCCTACCCTGGGACTGGTAGAATTATCATTCACCCAAGCCATGATAGGAATGGCTGGTCGTAATACAACAGGGTCGGATCCAGTTAGCCTAGCA
Source organism: Lacerta agilis (assembly GCF_009819535.1). Classification (NCBI taxonomy): domain Eukaryota; kingdom Metazoa; phylum Chordata; class Lepidosauria; order Squamata; family Lacertidae; genus Lacerta; species Lacerta agilis. The sequence goes on from NC_046323.1 coordinate 34,854,756, forward strand.
GTTTCAACCAAGGCCCAATAGCATGCTAAAAGCTGCTTTTCAAAAGGGGTGTACTGAACGGTGGGCAATTTACGAGACCAAAATCCTAGGGGGACGCGCTTCCCCTGCAGGCTTTTCTGCCACAAGCTCCAGACTGCAACTTCCTTATTTGCAGAGACTTGTAACTCAAATGGTTGCCCTTTAAGGTAAGGACCTAAAGGCATAGCAGCTGCCACGGCCGCTTTGGCATCAGACAGAGCTTTCTCCTGCAGCTCCCCCCATTCAAACTGAGCCTTCTTTTCTCTCTCTGCCTCCCCTAATTGTCCTATCAAGAGAACAACTTCACCAACAGGTCTCCCTTGGGCGGGGCCCAGCAGCGCTAACAATGGGCCACGCATATGTGAAGGTGCGCCCTTTAACAGCCGCGCCCTCATGCCGGCAGTGAGACGCTGACTCTCTGGTCCCTGGAACCCTTGCTGATAGATCCCAGCCTGCAAAGCCATGCCACGCAGCTGTTCTATGGCTTCCTCAATGGTTTGCCAGGGGCCTGGCTGTTCTTCCCAATCCATTGGGGCGGGGTATCTGGCGTATACAGCCTCTACACACCACTGAAATAGGGAACCTGTTGCACCCAAATTAGGCATGCGCAAAAACTGATTAACCAATGTATCACGGGATAGGGTTCCCAATTTTACCAACTCCTCCCCCGTCAAGTAAAGACTGGTAGTTCCCTGGTCCCACAACCTAACCAGCCATTGGCTCAACCCCTCCCCGGGTTTTTGCCTGTTTGTCTTTGCCATTTCCGCCAACTCCTGCTGAGTGTAATCCCGTACTATCCGGGTGGCCTGGGCCGCCTGTGGGTTACCTGGCGGTCCCTTACTCTTGTTGGTCACTAGAGGACGTGCCTCAGCAACCCATTCCTCTTCATTCCCCTCATCTTCTCCCTCTGTCCATTCTGACTCCTCATCACTAGAATCCCAAATGTCCCCACTCCATGTCTTGGGGTCCCATTCCCGGGAAGCAATGAGGGCTCTAACCTTCCGAGGGTTAGGGATACACTTCTTTCTTACCCGCTTTGGGTGTTTCATTTTAGCGAAGCGAATAGCCATAGTGGCAGCCCGCTCCTTAGCCAGTTCTTCCCTCCCCCGAGCGCTTTCTAGCACCTCCTTAAGAATTGCCTGCTGGTCCTTTAAAGCAGCGATGTCCTCTAATTGCTGCTGTACCTTCCTCTGAGAGGCTTCTAATTGCTCCCAAACACTCCGGAGCGCAGTGAGTAGGACCCATCCAAGCCCCCCCACTGTCTTCTGCCCCGCACCTTTCTCTATCCCCATTAGCTGCAAACACTTAGACACAGCCATAGGGGTAGCACCTCCAAACCCAGCCATCTCAGCATCCCATGACACTGGTGGGGTCAACTGGTTCAAAATTTGAGCCACTGGTGCCCAAGCACTAGTGCTGGGCCAACCAGGGATGTGGCTCTGGCCATCCTCCTGCCTAGGGCTTTTCTTCTTCCACCAGGGCATTGTCTCCAGATCCTGCTCACAGCGCCAAATGTTCTGCCAAGGGGCAGGGTTCTCCTTTTTTTGAATCTGGATCCAATAAAACACACAGATGGAAGAAGAACACAAAAAGGTATGCTTTAATTTTCTAGATACAATCAGACAAACGTAGCGTACCTGACCAACGCTCAAACACAAATCTCCTCCTCTTCTGCCGCCCGGGGCTTCAAGAGAGCAGCGGGAGAGATCCCTCACACCAGAAACCCCACAGCACCCAGGACCTAGTCTGTGGCGAAGCCCCAATCTGTCCCCTCCATTCCTTTGCTTATATAGCTGACTTAAGTTTGATTGTTTTCACCTGGCTATCAGGCACCATTCCCGAATGGTCAGGGAATCAGGCACCTGAGTGTGGCTTGGCCAAGGTCATTGGCAGCTGAAGGTGTTCTCGACTAATTGCATCCTCCTCACAAGCAACCTTACTTTGCTAATAAGAGGAGGAAAAGGGAATAGGACATGTAACCTGACTCCTCGTGATTACAAAGATCTTCCGCGAGTTTCCACTACAGGGGCAGAATGGTTGGAGGCTGAAGAAGCAACAGGCTTGAGTGAGAGAGAAGAGCCAGGTGCCAGAAAGCAATGCAGACTCAGGACCTGAAGCATAGAAGGCTGAAGAAGCATCCACGGAGCTTGTTTTTCCTATTATGATAATCTCCCCTCCCCACTTGTCTCCAAGGTTACGGAGAGCTTTGAGTATAGCAGAGGTGGCCCCTCCCTGACATAGTTTAAGGCTGCAAGGGAGACATCCAGCTGGGGAGGAGACTTAGTGGGATGTACGAGACAAAGACCTTCAGCCCTGGTAATTGTTTTATGAGGGCCAGTCCTGTTTGCAGGCATTGCTGCCTGGTGTGCTGGTTGTTTTTGTTGTTGTTTTGTTTTTGTTTTTTAAATGAGCTAACTTTTCTGCTTTTCTCTGCATCTTGAGTTCTGGCCTGCATCTGAACCAGCCCTGGCACATGTGGAGCTTCAGTCTTCTTCACTCCCTCTGAAAATGTTGCTTGTGTGCCAGTGCCAGTGCCAATTACTGTATGGACAAAATGGCGACCATGGACAAAAGGAGCTGGAAGTCAATAGAGATGAGGCTCCAGATGATCACCTGAACAGACCTTGACCCCCACCTGCACTCTACATTTAAAGCAGTGCCCCGCCACTTTAAGCAGACATGGCTTCCCCCAAAGAATCATGGGAAGTGTCATTTTCTAAGGGTGCTGAGAGTTGTTAAGGGACCCCTATTCCTCTCACAGAGCTCCAATCCTCGGAGTGGTTTAAAATCAATCCCTCTTTCCAAGGAACTCTGGGAATTGTAGCTCTGTGAGGGGAATAGGTGTCTCCTACAATGGGGACATTTCACTGGAAAGACCTTGTAGGCCTTTCCCTTCCTTGCCTGACCTGGCCACTCAGACACATAATTTCCCACTGGAATGTTTAGGAGATGTAGTTTCCTATCCTTCCTGACAAGGGAAGCAGGAAGGGGAAATGTTTATGCTGGGTTTTAATACACAATATACTCTCAAAAAATGCAATCATTATTTCATAGGAAATAAAATTGATATAGGATGTGCAAGGCTTTCTCTCAAATAGCTTTTATTAAACATTTAAGTATTCTTTTAAATATGCATAGGACCTTGCAGGACTTAACAATCTTGTGAAGTGGATCATTATTATTGAGATTTATTGGATTAAAATAAATGACAAAAAGGCGATGATACCATCTAGAAGCTTGCCAATGGCCTTGAAATCGAATCTAGGCCCTTCAGCACTAATCCTCATTCTGTGTTCATGTGGGCTTTCCCCAAAATGGAAACATACAGATAGGGGCGTCGCTAGGGGGGTGCGGTGGGGGCGGCACGCCCCGGGTGGCAGGGGTGACAAGCGGCAGCCCCTCCCGCCACTCCCCACGCAACGCCGGTCACCCTGGGAGCAGCAGCGCTGCATGGACAGGGTGCTCCCTCGGCCGTGCGCTGTTGCTCCCGGGGCAACGGAGCGAGCGTCACCCTGGGAGCGGCAGCGCACGGCCCGACGACGGAGTCGGACCGCCGCTTCCACAGCCTCCTTTTGAGCCGCAGAGCTTAAAAGGGGGCTGCAGAAGCAGCGGTGGCACTCCCGGAAACGCCCTGGGGGCGGGGCATTGTGACATCACAGTGTGCCATCACGGCGCCCCGCCCCCGGGGCATTTCCTTTGGCGCCCCGGGTACCGCGGAGCCTTACTCCGCCACTGCATGCAGATATAAAACTCCACCCCCTGTTGCTGAAAACGAATGGACCAAAATAATATACTAGTTTAAGAAATGTTGAGTTTGATGGTTTTACTTACTTTTAATATCCAGGATAAATTAACATTTGACTACGTTAATGAGGCACAAGGACATTCAGCATTCATTTGGTACAGTTAGAGAGATGAGACAACCAATTGCTTTTGTTCATAGAACTGTCTCACATGAGTGGGACCCCCACCCCCAAATGTTGCAGTGTCTCACCAGCCCTAACAGGAGTGCTTCTGTTCAGTGTTCCAGCAGGTACACAGCGACATCCTCCTTCAGGATACAATCTTAGCAGCATACCTGATTACAAGGAGGCTTGTAAGCATATTCAGTTGAGCACACATGCTACCTTCGGATCTTACCCTCCTCCATGACCAACCTTCTGGTAACTCCCCTACTCCCCAGTTGAAGTCTTCATGTTTCCTTCTGAACAATGGGTTTTTTGATGGCTTCTGTATGCTGCCCATATTCGTTTGACCTATTGGCAAATTGCGACAGGTGCATTTCTACCAATATCTTTTCCTCAAAAACACTGCTACATATACTTCCATTAACTCTTTTGTAAGTATTACAACCAACTACATAATATGAATGAGTTTCACAGGCAATTCTAGACATGCTTACTGGATTGCCTTGTCCCATATGTCCCAAGTGATTACCAGAATAATATGGGGAAGCATGATTAGTGGTCCAGAAGCAAAACTCATGTCAAAGAGTCATACCTTCAGCATAGTGGGCCCAACTCTGTGGAACTTCTTCCCAGTGGGCAGACACCATTCCTGCAAAGTTTCAGATGTCGGGTCAGAGCAGTTTTATTTCAGGAAGCTTTTGCTCCAAGAATGCAACTCTAATGTTCTTATTTTCTGATGTTTTCTTTTTTTATATATAAGAATTTATTGATATTTTTAAAAAGAATACAAAAAATACATACTAAACACAAATACAAAATACAAAACACAAAACTAATACAATACATAACAACATAACTATATAAAAAAACAAAACAAAACCTCACAACCAAACAACTATTTAACTATTCTAATCTTATTTGAATCTTACTAGGGGGACTTCCTCACATCCTCTCTTCTGCGTTCATTTCAAATATACTGTAGTAACTTTATAACCACTTTAAATTCCTCTTTCACAACTAATCTTAATTCTTAACTATTATATTATAACTATAATCTTAACAAAATTACACATAATCACAATTCTACCTACTTATATCCTATTTTAAACTTAACATTTTATACTATCGCCTATTATATCCACTGATTTCAATTTCAAATTTCTAACTTTTCACGTCTTTTCAAATAGTCTTTAAATTTCTTCCAGTCTTCTTGCACCTTCTCCTCCCTCTGGTCTCGGAGTTTTGTGGTCAGTTCTGCGAGTTCCATATAGTCAATCAACTTCATTTGCCTATTTTCTGATGTTTTCATCTCTGTTTTAAATGTTGTACCTTGTATATTTCATTTTCTTCTTCTTTGTCAGCTTCTTTGAGAAACATGTGAAAAGCAGGGTCTGATTTTTAAAAACAAGTTTTGGTCTATGGGATGTATACCCTGGGAAATAGTTTTAAGCACTGCCACTGGTTTCTCTCTCTCTCTCTCTCTCTCTCTCTCTCTCTCTCTCTCTCTCTCACACACACACACACACACACAGTATAATTTTCTTCCTCACTTTTAATGTGAAGATTAACAGAACATGTTTTAGCTGCACCCTCCCTTGATTTGTGAACGAATGTCACATTAATAGCATAGCAGTCTGCAATATTTTCTCATTCAGGAATCAACGCTTCAGGGCCTTCCCTATTTTATCTTGCCTTCAGAACTAATCTCCAGGGACTATACATTAAATATGACAGACTTTAACTCTGGGAAATAATGGGAAATAAAGCCTGAACTATTACAGAAGACAAAACATACAATGTACTTCTTGGCTAGATCTGAGATGATTGTAGCTCCTTGAATTGTCTGGTCACAAATTGTTCTCTGTGCAAAATGGCCATTGCTTACAATGCACATGATTTATTCATCTATGGCAACATAATTCTCTCTGTGTGCAGCTGCACTTCCTTGTGCAATTCTAGCCAATTAAGATCCCACATAACGATGTGCAGCTGGCCGCCGCCTTGTATTTCCATGGGCAAGAAGTGTGATCCAGGAAGTGGGTGCAAAATTTTCTTGACCTCAAGTTTCAGCTGAACTAGTTTTAACTGCTCGCTTGAGGTGCATTCACACATTATGCTGCTCACTTGATATCTGCAGGTGTAAGAAGTTGCTACAATCAGTTATTGGGAGACAGTGCGCTGGCCATGTTTATGTGTGGGAAGGAAGCTTTGTTGTGGGAGGATACTTTTAAAATTGGGGTAGAGGACATATGCTCCTGGCCTGGAAAGCAGAGGTGTGAAGCCTCCTATTTTTATTTATTTAAGAAAAGAAGAGAGGAAATGCACAAATTGGAAAGGCACTTTATCGAGATGAGAGAGCGTTTTGCTGGTTTCTGGCTCTTACAAAACACACAGAAGTATTTCTACATTTTAATAGCACAGCAGTGGAGAACTTAGCCTCCGAAGAAGTAGTTACAGGTGGGTAGCCGTGTTGGTCTGCCATAGTCAAAACAAAATCGAAAATTCTTTCTAGTAGCACCTTAGAGACCAACTGAGTTTGTTCCTGGTATGAGCTTTCGTGTGCATGCACACTTCTTCAGATGAAGAAGAAGTGTGCATCTGAAGAAGTGTGCATGCACACGAAAGCTCATACCAGGAACAAACTCAGTTGGTCTCTAAGGTGCTACTAGAAAGAATTTTCGATTTTGTTCCGAAGAAGTAAATACTTATATTTTAAGGTCACAAAATGCCACAAGCAGTTCAGAGTTATGTCACCTCTCATAAGAGCATATGATATCTGGGCATGTTCTGCATTGTGCAAGAGATTGGCACAAACAAATTATTCAGCAATGAACCATTTTAGCATGGTTAATCATCTTGCTTTAAATCGCTGTACCCGTTTAGATTTAGAATGCCGTGAGATGCTTGACAGCCATCTGTCAGGAATGCTTTGATGGTGTTTCCTGCTTGGCAGGGGGTTGGACTGGATGGCCCTTGTGGTCTCTTCCAACTCTATGATTCTATGAGTCACCTACAATGTCCATCTGACCAGAAAGGCAGGGTGTAAACAGAATGAAAAACAACAGTCCTAAGATTTCAGGAGCCTAAGCCAATGCCTTTATAGTTTGAAATTTATACAACACTACATCTCCCACGATCTTTTGTATCCCACATCTGCAAACTGAAGAAAGATAGAGGAAGGGGATGCTGGCATGTAAGGCTTTAGGGAAACCATCAATGGTGTTATGGTGTGCCTTACCCACACAGGTGATAGTGCTTTAGTTGTGAGATATGGACTCTTCTAAATTTCTGATTAGAAGAAGAGAAGAATCCCTAAGTACCTGATGCATTTTTTCTCAGCTTATATGGAGAACCATATAATGGACTGAGAGGGGGTAATCACTTGTAGGACTCTGAAAAGCCAGCCGTCGTATTCCTATCCTTGATCCGTGGACTCTTGGCAATTTCCCCTTGCCCATAAGACTGGAACAAGGACAACCATACAACATTGCCTGATGTCTTTGTCATTGTCTTGTTAAGCCCATAGCCTTTGGGAGCTGGTACTTGACACCTGTATTTCTTCTCGTGTTTATTTCCAAATCGGACAAAACTAGTCCAATTTTGATAAAGTTCTTCAACTAATGTCAACAAAAATGCTTCAAATGTAGAGGCTGCTGAGTTAGCCTCCAGTTCTGAAGATGAAGTTCTCTTGCCAAAACACAATCCACAAGTGCACATAACTGTTTTTATACATCCAATAGCCTGCTCATGCCCACAGGATCTTTTTTTCACTCTGGAGATGGTCTTGTGAGCTGATGAAACTGATGCATTTCTGAAGAAAAACCAAACAATGAATTTAAGGCAGATGATATAACCAATGGTTTCACATTATATGTTTCTGTTGTTAGATTCTGCTTCAAATGCTAAAGCAGTAATAGTATTACATTGAGTTTTAAATGCTTGTTCCAAACTTCATTTTCTATTATTATGATCAACTAAGCATTGATGTTTGTTTTTCATTTTTGCAGAAAGGGAATACATGTCATTAAAAATGAACCTAAAGCCAATAAATGGATTTATTAAAACAAAAAACAAAAAAAACCTTCCAGGATATACTCAGCATTGCAAACATTTTCCTAAGTGTTTTAAATGTTCTTTAATGATTTCTGAATTTGTTATTTTGGCTATCTGAAATGTGCAGCTTAATTTTAGTTCTGAAGCAGCCAATTAGTTACTTTATGCTTGATCAACTTTAGGATAATAAAATAAAGGTTGGTGTCATATACAGTTATGCCCACTTGTTACCAGCAGATGCTACTCTGGGTCTCAGATCTGACACACACAAAATCCTAAATTCTTTCTAGTAACACCTTAGAGACCAACTGAGTTTGTTCCTGGTATGAGCTTTCGTGTGCGTGCACACTTCTTCAGATACACTGAAACAGAAGTCACCAGATCCTTAAATATAGTGAGGGAGTGGGGAGGGGTATTGCTCAGAAGGGTGGTGGGAATGGGTGATCAGCTGATAGGTGTGGAAAACCTGTTGACGACTCTTAACGGCTGTAATTAGTCTTGCAGGGAAAGGCAAGTGGTGGGATGGCTAAAGATAGCTTTGTTATGTATAATGAGATAAGAATCCAATGTCTTTGTTCAGACCAGGTTTCTCCGTGGTTTTAAGTTTGGTGATTAGTTGTAATTCAGCCACTTCTCTTTCCAGTCTATTTCTGAAATTTCTTTGTATTAAGACAGCTACTTTGAGATCTTTTATAGAATGTCCTGGGAGACTGAAGTGTTCTCCTACTGGTTTCTCTGTCTTGTGATTCCTGATATCAGATTTATGTCCATTTATCCTTTGGCGTAGGGTTTGGCCTGTTTGTCCAATATAGAGAGCTGAAGGGCACTGTTGGCATTTGATAGCATACACAATGTTGGAAGATGAGCAATTAAATAGTCCTGAGATGGTATGTTTGATGTTGTTGGGACCAGTAATGGTGTTGTCCGGGTTTATGTGGCAGCAAAGTTGGCATCTGGGTTTATTGCAGGCTCTGGTACCAGTGTCCATGTTGAGTCCTGTTGTAGTATTATTGTGGGTGAGGAGCTGTTTGAGATTGGGTGGCTGTCTGTAGGCGATGTAGGGTCTTCCTCCCAGAGCTTGAGAAAGAGAACTGTCATTGTCTAGGAGAGGTTGTAGATCTCTGATGATGCGTTGTACTGTTTTAATTTGGGAGTTGTATGTGTACACAAAATCCTGGTATGGGTCTAAGCCTTTACATCAGGAAATGGCAGATGGGATTTACTCTGTCATTTACTGGAAGCCCAGCATACAATAACAGGAGCCAAGTACAAAATAGTGGCACAGGAGGAAAACATATACTTAGAACTAAGGAACATAGTAATTCTAAGCAGATGCTCATCTCAGGAATTTATTTCATTTATTATTGCATTGATATTCTGCATTTTCTCTAAGGAGCTCAAAATGGCACATATGCTTTCTCATGCTCTCCACTATATCTTTCCTATAACCCTGTGAGGTAGGTTAGGCTGAGAGAGCTTGTTCCCAGGTCACCAAGTGGGCTTCATGGCTGAGTAGGGATTTGAACTCTGGTCTCCCATTTAATTTATTAATTAATTCCCATTCCCATGAAACATCCCAAAGTGCCTAACAAGAAAACACCAACAATAAAAAAACATACAAGAGGAATTTCAAGTCCAATGGATACAGACAAATATTGCAAATGGTGTCGACTCCTGTTCTGTTCAGGTGGACTGCCAGAACAAATAGGTCTTAAGATGCAGCTTGAATGAACATAATTTAGGAGACAACCTGATCTTTACAGAGAGGGAGTTCCATAGCTGGGGTGCTGCCAATTAGAAGGCCCAACCTCCTCTATCAGCATTCATAGCCTTTTAGATGAAAATCCACTTATTGATTTCCTCCAAGCTTCTTTTGATTCAGGGCTTTTACTTAAAAGGTAGGGGCAATTGTTGCTGTTACTGCTAAACAACTGGAAGTCAGAAACCCTGTCCAATCCAGAGATTCACCTGTAGATCCTTATCTGTTTTCTGCCTGCCCTGAGGGGGAGGAGGGATAAGGGAGAAATTAGATTCAGTTCACGTTTAAAGATGAACCTGACCTGCCTTCTGAAACAATAAGTCAACTAAGATACAACCATCCTTCAAAATTTGTACTTCTCTGAACAGTGCTGTTCTCAAGCCAAGTCAAATATTGTCTACAAAAAAAATGCATCTGCTTTTGAAAGGATTTGCCTATAAATGCAGATCCTCATGAAAATAACATACAAGAATGAGAACCTCAGAAAACAATAACAACTGTAACTGATGCGGAGATCTGAATTTAAGACTGGAAAAATGAGAAACTAGGACACACGGAAATTAACAGACTCAGCCACCCCTAAGAGGAAGCAGAATGCGCTGTCTGGAATCCTGAACAGCTGCACTCCATGCTCCATCTTTTTATTGCACATCCCACATGTCCATTAAGAATATGCCATATGAAAGTCCATAATAACAAGGGAATTGATTGATTGAGCTGCACAGACTTGGAAGGAGTCTGTTGCTAAGAAATGCCACAAAATACTTCGCCACCCAATGGAATTCTTCTCCAAATGCATTCCCATTGCTTGTTTCAATTAAGGGTGGAACTACACCTTATCCCAGAAAACATGGTTTCCCATATTCATACTTGTTGGCATAACAGGACCATAGGTGCTGGAAGTCATTCACAAGAGAGAAATAATGTGAAAAGCTAGATGTTAAACCAGGCATAGGCAAACTTGCCACTCCAGATGTTTTGGTACTACAACTCCCATCATCCCTAGCTAACAGGACTAGTGGTCAGGGACGATGGGAGTTGTGGTCCCAAAACATCTGGAGGACTGCGTTTGCCTATGCCTGTGTTAAACCTTCCTTTCTCCATCCACTCATTCTTCTCAGAAATTACTATCCGATGACCCTTTTCTTATCACATGAACTTTATTTCTGTTCTTGGGATCCCAGCTGGTAAAGATAGTTAAAAGGCAGCTTGGAGTAAGGGTTGTAGAAAATAACTGGCAAGCAATTGAAGAGTTAAACACTTTCCACTCACCCTTTGAGTCATCCCTGCAACTGCCCTCACTTTTTCCAGCATTAGGGCTATGATGCAGGCAGAGGGTCCCCAGATCCTGCATTTGCCTGGCTGTGTGTCTTTCCACTTTAGCTCTGCAGCACATTCAAGTCCCCTCACTCTGCCATCACTTTACATTTTAATTTGATTGGGCACTTTTATGTAGTGCCTCAGGGTGATTGATATGTTCATTTTCTAAGTTACGCGTTGTTTTTATTATATAAGGTTGCATTCTTGATTGCTGTCACTGACCTTCATAACAGAGGCTCTGTTCTAGCTACAAAGCTTTTACTCCAATTTGGCAGGTTAATGTTGTTATAAAGGTGACAAAGTTATATCATATTAGTTTAGTAGTTAAATTTGAAAAAAAAAATTACAGTCCCATCTAAATTTGAAAAGGCTTATGAGCTACAGTAAATCATTGTGATTTCCAATGCAAGGAGCTTTTGTTATAAATTTTGTTGCAATTTAGCTTGCTGCGATGGATTTGCATGGGTTTAGACAAAGTAAGGGATCTCTGGCTTGCCAGACTATCCCTGTACCTTTGTTGCTGTACTGGCTTATCAGTCTAAACATTAAAGAGAGAAAGAGCGGTCATAGGTTGGGGAAAGCCATGACTGTTAAAGTGGTTTAAGAGGACTTTATGGTGTGGGTGTTACCTTTCTTAAATGAGATAGAACAGCAAGAAGAAAGCTTTCTCCAATTTGTATTTTGTATACTGAATAATAAAATAATTTTCCATACTGTGCCAGCAAAAAAGAAAAGAGAAACAACATACAGATATTCTTTAATTTTCCTCCTCATCAGAACATTGAAAATCTGTAACTAACTCTTGGAAATTCTCCATGTAACTTGCAATAAACCCCCCAAACGTGTTCCAGTTTAACATAAAAGTATTTTTTTCTGCAACGATATTCCTTAAACCTTATATAATATGTTAATTTTACCATTACTGCATAATTCCATATTTTATTATACCACTTTTTCATTGTTGGAACATTTGTCGCTCTCCATTTGCCAGCATACAAGATCTGTCAGTTGTTAATAGATACTATACCACCTGCATTTATTGTATAACAATTTCCTCTTATCCTTGAATTCAGGAAAAACCTATGTGTAGTTGTTCATAACTTCTCCCAAACCTCCACTAGTATATTTTTCCCAGTGTTCTGAGCCTATTTAGCATCTAACCTGGTCTGGTTCCATGTTGTAGTTCAACAACAAAATATATATTTTCACTAATCCATGTTAATCTGTTTTAATATTCTTTCAAAATCTCCCATTTCTCTGATTTGATTGAAATTTCAGATACGTTATTGCAGTTCAGAACGAATTTGGAATTATTCAAACCATAAAGAGTTCCTGCTATTTATTGATGTCTTAAGCTCCAAATATTTAACTGAAATTCCCTTTCAAATACAGTGTCAAATCCCTCCCTACAAGTGTTGAAATAATGTCCTGTAGGTCCCCAAGATTGGCTTGCTGAAACTTGCTGATTTAACTCAATTATAAAAGCAATCTTTATATATGAGCATTGCGGGCGCATTGTTGCTCAGTCCAGTATTGCTGAGTCAGCTCCTTCAACTTCTCTGTGTTGCTACTACTAGGGAGAATGGCTCTGGTGGCAGAAGAGCTGGCATGCCCCAGAATCCTCTGCACTGTCAAATAGTTATTGGTTCAGCATCCCACAATAAAAATGCAGAGGCAGTAGAAAGCAGAACCCCCTTTTTCAGTCAGGTTAGGGATAATCTTTGATTAGATAGGAAACAGGGCATGAGAGGTCATGGAACATAATTGCATCCTGCCTAAAAATAAACCTCAATTTTTATTGCTTGGTAGAAGGCAAATATATTATCTCACAAATAATCATGGTAGAGCAGACGGCAGTTAAATAGAAAATAATTTTGCTTCTATGTACACAATTGCTGGACTTAAGAAAGTGGAAAGTAATAGAGAACAGGACACCAACGTGATGTGCATACAAACATGTCCATTCTTCACATCTGCAAAATGTTTCGTCTCCCATAGGTAGAAGACACAGAGATTGCACCTTGTCAAGAGGGTATCTTTGTGTTTCTCCTTCATCCTCATGCATCCACCATATCTAAAAAGCACAATGGTCATACTCAGACAACCATCTAAGGTTTCATAACATTTAAAACACTTTAGTTGCAGCTGTATAGCTGAGTCCTATGATTCATGAAGCTATGGGTGAGTACACTCACCCTTGCTCTTCCCCCTTTTTCTTCCATCGGACATTGATTTAGGCATGACAATCCCAAACTGCAATAAGCTAGAGTTTCCCATTACATCCAAACCAGAGAACTCTGTCCTAATATCAGATAAGAAAACAGGGAAATAAGCTAAGGTCTCATCAGAGCTGTACCTAGAACACGGTATTCAGTTAGTAATTCTTTGTCCCTGAATAAAACAAAGTTCCCTCAAAGGAGTTACAATTGCCAGGCAGGAACCCTAGGAAGAAGGCTGTAGCAATGCCTGATGTATACAATAGAGGCCTAAGAGAACTTAGGGTGTGCCTCCAAATGGTACTGGACTACAACTCCCATCAGCTCCAACCAAAATGACCAAGGATCAGGGATTATGAAAGCTGTAGTCCAGCACAATTTGGAGGGCCACAGGATGCCCACCTCTATTGTAGAGGCTTTCAAACAGCTTTGCGTGATTCTTGGTCTTCAACCTTGTTCCATTTTTTATTTTTTGTCCAAGGGGCCAGCTGTCATAATAAGCATTCATCTCTTAAACATGAAGAGAATGAAATGGTAAGTGGTCAGTCATGCTGAGAACTGGGAACCAATTTTTTGTTAGGATTGCTGTTTTGGAATATTCATCTGAGATGAATATTAAAAATTCATCTGAGAGCAGCTCAAGCTTGTATCTGGGGGGAAAGGTTTTGGCTCCAAGATTCCCAGTTCTTAGTGCATAGAAACTTGGCTAGAGGTATGGAAAAGCAAAATCAGTAGTACAAAGACATTCTTTTGGATTAATTTCAAATAGTGTTTCTCTTACTTATCTGGGGCACACAGCTGAGAAGTCACTGGATAGGATTTTAACTAATGAACGGTTGGCCTGGTTGTGTCATTTTCCTGGCCGTGTTGTGAAATATCTGAGCTGGAATATGTGTGCCTCGGCATTTTGCGGGGGTGGAGGGCTTGGCTGCTCCACCATATGCACCTGTTGGTGGTTGCAAATCCGCTCATTCTTTCTGATACCCAATGGATGAATGTTTTGCTGATGTCATGAAAAGCCAACATGTGTTTTGTTATACCCCAATGAAGATGACTGCTAAAGCGTGTGTGTGTGCGCGCACACACACACACACACACTTGGCCCTGCTGAGTCAAATGAGGAACTGAGCCAGAGAGAGACTTGCTTGGACAATTTCTTGCCAGGTCCATTCCTCCAGTAAAGCAAAGAGTAGCAAGAATGTTGAAAAGAGGACAGGAAGTTTTCTGTATCCTCCTCTCCGTGTCTTTCCCATTACCGCAGTGGCCTGGGGCTGCATTCAGCCATACCTCTCTGTCAGGCCCTCAGGACTCTCTCCAGGCCACACCCCTTCTCAGGCCACACCCCTTCTCCTCAAGCCACATTTCTCATTGGCCCTGCTTTGCCAAAAGTTCTTACCTGGCTGTCCTGTGTCTTTGAAACCTGATTATGGCCCTTGCTTTTCTAGATAGACAGGGGTGTGTGAGTGCATAGAAACTGTCCTGCTGTACCAGTACTGGATTTACATATAAGCTAAACAAGCTATAGCTTAGGGCCCCACTCTCTTGGGCCCCCCAAAACATCTTAATTGTATTTCACTATCAATATACTTCTTCTTGATTGTATTTCAGTTCAATGATTACTTTGTAAAATACATATTTTGTTATGTGCAAATGGTTTTAGATAAATATTAGGTCCATGTAAGCATATATTCAACACAAAAAACAGTGACAATTTGTTGTTGACAAAGGACAGCTGGACCTATAAAGGGCCCCATTACCTTCAGTAGCTTAGGGCCTCAACAAACCTAAATCTGGCCCTGTACTATACTGAGGCACAATCCACATTCACTGCTCTGCCCACATTTGCCTGTCCAGCACTATCATGAGGCCCTGAAGCAGAAAAACATTATCCATTTTATGAACCCAGTGAAATGACTGGATCATCAAGACATCGAATGGAGGCTTACATAAAAAGAATGAAAAGAATCAGTAAGCAAGAAGGCACTTGTTGCTGTGGTAAGTTTATACTTCCACTTACAACACTTTGCAGAGAAATGGTTGAGGGACTCAGGATTGTGTCAATAATTTCTCTTTCACCTTGCAGCTCCATCACTTTGCCCATTGAGGCCCGCAGTGCTGGCACAGGCCAGGAAAGGTCCTTTGTGAGTGGGGTTGGGTCTAAAGTATTGATCCAGTGTATTGATGCAAACACCTTCCAATGTAATGACATTGCTTTCTTTACTTAGGTTTATCAAAACTTGATGAAATATAATGAGAAATGTGCAATGGGTCTCGGAAAACATGATAGTGACATGCCTATTCCCTACCTTCCAACTTTTTCTGGTGCAAAACTGGGATGCACGTATTCCGGGATGCACTTTGGGGTGAGTCACATGACCTGTTCCTCACACTTGCCCCGAAAATGTGCTTTTGGGGTGGGGGATAAGATCTTGCATGGTGCCCAAAAACATGCAAGATAATGCCCCCCAAAAGCACTTTTTCAAGGCGAGAGCACAGTGCAAAAGTACATTGGATCACGGCACCAAAAATGGGCACTTGGAAGGTATGCTATACTTAGACCTTAAAACTTCTTTAATTCAGTGGTTTAGGGCAGGTGACTGAGAAAGAATCACACTGGCCATGCATGCGATTAAAAACAAACTTCATGCATTTGAGAAAAATATTTCAGACAATTCAGCTTGGCATGGATAAAAGTTACCAAGTGAGGGGAAATAATCCTATTCTATGGGATTAGGGTGAGGGGAAATTCCCAGCTGCTTCTCACTTTTGATTGACAGCATCATTATGCAAATTGCCACTTAATGTCACAAATGGAACCAATAGGTTCAGTTTCATTTGATTTATTCACACCTGCCTATGTTCATAAAACAGGTATTAGAAAACGGCTCAGCCTGGATTGTGAAGCATTTGCAGGTGCTTTCTAAATATTGTACCGCATGGAGGAGAAAGAGAATAACAATGAAGGACTCTGCTCCTTTATAGATGCTGAACTGAAAACATGCCCCCAAAATGGTTGGTCTGGCCCTGTAAGGATTACAAAGAGAAATGCATGGTTTTGAGGTCTGAAACAGAGCCAGGGCTATAGTTACATTCCTTTCTATTCACTTTAACTGAAGATTCCATACATTACCATGAAAATTTTAACTGTCTGTCTGTCTGTCTCCCTGTCTCCAAGAATGGTGGAGAGGAAATAGCTCCCAGCACTGCTTTGTTCTCTGGCTACTGCAAGAGGCTAAAGGTGAGTTTGCCAGTTTCTCCTACAATACTGCAAAGTCCCTAATTTCAACACAATGCTCCCAGGCTAACCATAAGTTTGCCAACAGCATTTCCTTTGATGCTGTTGTTGAAACATCCAAGATAGTTTCCTCCAGGGATTTTCCTGAGAGCTCATGCTACTTTCTGTAGATCACACAAATCCAGCACTGTATAATGTATAACATTTCTCAATTCCAGCTAGGGATCTGGAGTGCAGGGCGGGGGGGGGGGGGGTTGAGAGAAATTTGATTTTGTTTGTGTTTTAATGAGAAACGATCTAGCTTGCACTTTTTGAACCAATGTGTTAACAGTAACACAATTATCCTTCTGGATTCACGCTTCTCCATATTTTGCGATGCAATTCTCCAACTTAAAAAAAAAAAGTGTACAAAGGTGCATGTATGAGTGAAATGAGTGAAAATAGCATAAGAAAATACGTTAATTAAGGGAAATAGTTGGCAAAAAATGTGTATATTTTTTGTTACAGAAAAATGTATATATCAGGAGAAAATTGCATTAAAATAATGACAAATTTTCATGAGGATTCTTAAGAAATGTAGAGAATTGAATTTAAGATTGGAATGATGAGAAACAGAGAAACCAAAATAAATGAGGGTCAAGCTAGACATGACATTAAACAAAGTTTTGCATTTAACACACTGTTTTAAAAATGCAAATAGCAGCAGGAATGGAGGGGGAGTGTAACCCTCCCTGCTACTTGTAGGTCCTGACAAAAATTGCTCCTCTCGAACTGCTACTTGCATGGGGAAGAAAGCTGTCATTGGTGCCAATACAATTTCAGCCTGATGCAGATTTGGCATACCCAATATGACTTTAAACTATGTAACAACATATACTGTGCCTTTATTGAGATTCACATTAACTTGCAGTGTGATTGCTGTTCCTGATGCACATCTTAGAGAGGGTGTGGGAAGATCAAAGTTGTAACCCATAATGCTACGGCTTCATTTTGTTTAGCCTAAATTTAAGAGCTCGTTTCACTTGTTTGGTTTTGTTATTTATCCAGGCGAAAAATAAAAAGGCAAGGTCATTTGTTTGGATTCCCATTAAATAAAGGTTCGTCATTTTGTTACAGTCATGGTGGTGACTGTCCATTGACTTCCTTCCACCTCTTTGTTATATTTACTGACATTCCATTAAGTTTGTTCAATAACTGCATCTCTGGTTGGGTGTTTATAGACCTGTTAATTGCTAACTTCATACAGAGACATTGCAAAGGAAACAAAAAAAAAAACACTTTGTTTGCTTGCTGTCACATCTCATAATAGAAAAGAGCAGGAGAGGCTTTGGGAAAGATGATATTGAAGCCTGCAGGTCAAAAATGGGTGAAATGGAGTCGTAGCAATGCTAAATGTATTGTGCGTTGATTTATTACACGCATTCCGTATCAAATCTTAGCTTCTAATTTTTTATTATTATTATTATTATTATTATTATTATTATTATTATTATTATTTGCTGATTTTAATATTGTATCATTTCCATAGGAGCTTATAGTACAGGGTAGGTTAACAGCAACAGCAGCAGCAGCATAATCCATGGTCAAAAGTAGCAATGCTTCTGAATATCGGTTCCTGGAAACCACAGGAGTGAAGAGTGACCCTGTGCTCTGGTCCTGCTTGTAGGTTTCCCACAGGCATCTGGTTGGCCACTGTGAGAACAGGATGTTAGACTAGATGGGTCATTGGCCTGATCCAGCAGGCTCCTCTTATGTTCTTAATAATAACCTGCTCTTCCTTTTTTGAAATGCTTGAAGTGGCTTACCCTCTTTACTTTCTAATAATAATAATAATAATAATAATAATAATAATAATATTTATTATTTGTACCCCACCCATCTGGCTGGATTTCCCCAGCCACTCTGGGCGGCTTCCAACAAAAATCAGATACAAAAATATCACACATTAAAAACTTCCCTGAAAGGGGCTGCCTTCAGGTATTTTCTGAATGTCAGGTAGTTGTTTATCTCCTTGACCTGTGATGGGAGGGTGTTCCACAGGGCGGGCGCCACTACCGAGAAGGCCCTCTGCCTGGTTCCCTGTAGCTTTGCTTCTCGCAGTGAGGGAACCGCCAGAAGGCCCTCGGCACTGGATCTCAGTGTCCGGGCTAAATGATGGGGTGGAGACGCTCCTTCAGGTATACAGGACCGAGGCCATTTAGGGCTTTAAAGGTCAGCACCAACACTTTGAATTGTGCTCAGAAACGTACTGGGAGCCAATGTAGATCTCTCAGGACCGGTGTTATGTGGTCCCGGCGGCCACTCCCAGTCACCAGTCTAGCTTCATATTGATGAAGTCCACACCCACACCCACACCCAAAGTTCAGATTATGCCCTACACATGCATTGAAAAAACACATGAAGAGACCTGTGGGACTGCATGGGCTTGCGCTGCACCCTGCCACATGCAGAGGCTACACCTCCCTGCTGCCCACACGTTCTGTTGGCATGTGAAATAAACTCTAGTAGCAGGCTAATGTATCTGTGTAGAGCTCTTCCATATGGGAGATGTCTCCTCTCCTCTTGCATGAAGGATATCAGCACATCAAGGACCAATTGAACCTGTGGGTGGGAGCAGGCATGACCAGAGCACATGTCTGCAGCAGAGCCTGTGTGGCCCTGAAAAAGCCCTCATGGGTTCTTTCCACAAATGGGAGGGTATCATTTGAACCCACCCCCCCCCCACCCCCTATTGCAACAGCACCAGTGATGTAGACTCATGATGTACAATGCCATGGTGGAGATGAGGAAGAGAAATATAACGGGATGATGAGCACTTATAAGAAATGGGTTTGCATTTCACCATTCTGTTGGCTTATTGATGCTTGTTATGCAGAGCAAAACAGGCACATAGCTATTTCCATGTTATATTGTGAACATTATTGTACCATTGTTGGTGAAATAAATAAATATGCAAAGTGGCTCAGAAAGGGAAAACAAAATCTGCCCCGTTGTTGTAACTGATCAATCTAAGAAATGCACACATTATTATTATTTCGTGAAGGCAAATGTTACATTTTGTCAGCCCTTACTCTGCAGTACCCTTTTCAGCAAAACTATGCCTAAAACCTTGTGATAAATGGCATTTGAAGAGGTCAGGATAAACTGTATTTGTTTTAACACTTGCTGAACTTGCTTTGTTTTGTCGTGCTGTGTCATGACAATATATTGTCCTCAGGGTCATTCTTGGGAGAGGAAAGATGGCTGTAGCTCAGGGGCAGAATATCTGCTTTGCATGCAGAAGGATGCTGATCTCCAGGTAGGACATCTGAAACCCAGGTGAGTAGCTGCCAGTCAGTGTAGGCAATACTGAGTTGAATGGACTAATGGTCTGGCTCAGTTTAAGGCATCTTACTATGTTCAGTTGGCTTGCCCCCATTGGGCCCGCGTAGATCCAGTTGGAATATCAATAAAACAATAAGCTGGGTGAAATAATTTGGAATAGAAAGAAGAAATGTCCAGAGATCATGCTGAAACAGAGAAGGAGAAGAGAAGCAAGAAACAGTGGTAAGGATTAGAAGCATAGCTGTCAACCTTTCCCTTTTTTTGCGGGAAATTCCCTTATTTATAGCAGTGGGGAACAGCAGGGAGGGTTGACAGCTATGATTAGAAGGCACTTCTACCACTAAAAATTTGCTACCTAATGGATCACCAGTAAGAATAAATAAACAAATATAACCCAGTTCCATTTAGAAGATAAGCCGTATGCTTTAAGGATGAATGCATAGATATCTGCAATATTGTGGCAAAAAAAATATTGATAGTTTTACTGGATTCATCAGACCATCTTGCCCTTTATCTGCAAGTGAACAGATGTATTCACTAGTTCCGAATGATCAAACTGGAGCTTCAAAACAGACTTGTCTCTCCAATAAGCAGATTTACAAGTAAAACGAACATTTTCCCCAAGGTGGCATAAACTTGCAGCTAGTTTTTGTAAAGATTTGTAGGGATCCTGCTGCCAGAGAGTGGCGGTTTGGAGCCTGGTGTGACTGTGGCTGAGCTGGGAGCCATTGCTCTGTCCTGCACAGCTGTTGCAGGACATCAGTGCTGCCTCCTGCAGCCATGTGGGATGCTGGGAGGCTGCCCATTTGAATGAACCAATCCTGGGCATGCAAGGGGGTGTGGCCACAGTGTTGCATCTGGCTGGAGACTTCTGCCAGGGGCCATCAGTCAGGTTCACATGACATAGTGCACAGACACCCGCTAAATGGCAATGTACATCAACCTTGCGGGGGTGGCGGACCCCTCAAATATTTTATTGGGGGAACCAAAAGGGACTTTGGCCTCTAGGAGTTGGCCCCTATAGGACTTACAACTGAATAGGTAAAAAGGTAAAGGTAAAGGATCCCTGGACAGTTAAGTTCAGTCAAAGGCGACTATGGGGTTGCGGCGTTCATCTCACTTTCAGACCGAGGGAGCCGGCGTTTGTCCACAGACAGCTTTCTGGGTCATGTGGCCAGCATGATTTAACCGCTTCTGGTGCAACGGAACACTGGTACAGAAACAAGAGTGCACAGAAATGCCATTTACCATCCCACCACAGCAGTACCTATTTATCTACTTGCACTGGTTGTGCTTTCGAACTGCTAGGTTGGCAGGAGCTGGGACAGAGCAACAGGAACTCTCCCTGTCACAGGGATTCTAATGGTGGACTTTCTGGCTGGCAAGCCCAAGAGGCTCAGTGGTTTAGACCACAGCACCACCCGCTGAATATTACCTCTTCAATTCTGGTGACAGGACATGACACATCTGACAGGACCAGCCCTAAGTAAACATTCAAAGATTTATCTGAAAGTAAATCTTCAGGTGATATGTGAAGGCCATCTCTTGTTTAGAAGCCACTCTGAGGGAACTTGTAACCAAGCAGAAAAAAGCTGATTAAACATATGACCTTCATGGTAAAATGAGTGAGCAGAAGGACAGAAAATGCACATGGCGTTAAGGCCTATCCCCCCCTCCCGAATTATGCTAAATATCTTCCTGTATATCATTTATATTTGCTACAAAGAAACTGCATTACTTAGAAATGGAAAGATATAGTTAGGGAATGTTTGGTCTCATCACTGCATAACAACAACAAAAAATTAGACTTCATTAGGCATCTTCAGGCTAATTAAAGACTGTGCAGCTCAAGCAGATGTTACCTTCCTAGGAAAGCCGGTAGACATTAGCTACTACCAAGGGAAACAGAAGGTGTAACACAATTTTTGTTTTGAAAGAATAAAATATTTTCAGCTATCTGAGAACAGGTGCAGTTTCAAAAGAGAGGAAAGTACAACAGATCAATGTAATATAATGAAAGACACAAAGCAGAGAATAGTGGATGGGGACAGGCACATGTCAAAGCCATAAACCCACATATGTAATATGCACTCTCACACCATTATATGCAACGTCTGAGCAGCAATGAGAGAGAATTGGGGAAAAGCAGTTCTCAAATTCCTAGCTCTACCTTGTGGTGTTGAAAAAGGTCACTTGCCAATCACAGTTCTAAACTTCACCCATTGGTTAAAACCCTCTAAAATGTATCTGAAGAAGTGTGCATGCACACGAAAGCTCATACACTGAGAGCCAGTGTGGTGTAGTGGTTAAGAGCGGCAGACTCGTTATCTGGGGAACCGGGTTCGCGTCTCCACTCCTCCACATGCAACTGCTGGGTGACCTTGGGCTAGTCACACTTCTCTGAAGTCTCTCAGCCCCACTCACCTCACAGAATGTTTGTTGTGGGGGAGGAAGGGAAAGGAGAATGTTAGCCGCTTTGAGACTCCTTCGGGTAGTGAAAAGCGGGATATCAAATCCAAACTCTTCTTCTTCTTCTTCTTCTTCATACCAAGAACAAACTTAGTTGGTCTCTAAGGTGCTACTGGAAAGAATTTTTTATTTTGTTTTGACTATGGCAGACCAACACGGCTACCCACCTGTAACTCTAAAATGGGGACTGCCAACCAGGCTAGCTTGTCCTTCCCATTTCATCTTATATATTTTGATCTAAAGCATGTAGGAACTTACTTTTAATTGAAGCTGGCTATGCCTCCCCCTACCGCAAACCCAACTGTTTCTACCAATCTGTCAGCACCCCTGCCCACGTGTAGATGTTGTGTAGAAAACCCACGGATGAGGAACACGTGGCCCTCACGATGTTGGACTACAACTCCATAATCCCTGATCATCAGTCATGCTGGGTGGGACTGGTGGAATCCAGCAACTTCTGGGTGGCCACAGGTTCCTCATCCCTTTTCTAGACATATCATGGACTTCCCATGGATACCTGAGAGCATGAGAGGAAAAACAGAGAGCTCCAATAAATAGGGAAATGCCTTGTCATGACCATTCTTTTTTGTTTTAATTGAGGACACAGAGACTATGGGGAAATTGCATTTCCCAGTTCCTTAGTGCATGGGATTCTGGCGTTGCTGTGTTCCAGTTGCCAGAGAGTGTGGAAGACCTTCACCAAGACCTTGCGTTGTCCCCATCACCACCAACACAAGTTGAGGAAAAGTGGGCACACTTTGTTACTTGGCCTCATTTCTAAATTTGGACCGGATAACAAATTTGGTTCTTCTGATGACATCACCTTGGTTCAAATGCCCCCCCCCCCGCAGGGTGAGCCTCATAATTTGTCTTGCTTTCCCCTTCAGCTATTTCAACTTCATAGAACTATATGATGGGAACCCTGTAACTGAATTGGGGGGGGGATAAGAGAGAGAGATTGTCCACTGCACATGAGTAGCTGAAGGTGAGGGAGACCATTCCCATTAGTGCTGAAGGCTCTTCCACCATCACCATGTGGAAGGAATTTCAATAAGGAGTGTGACTTTCCAGTGGGGAAGCAGGGACAGAAAGAGATCTTATCTCTACATAGTTCTAGAGTTAGGAATGCGACGCTTTGAAAGTATGAAAATGCGCACCATCAATTTGATAAAACAGTAAATAATTAAGGATGGGAAATCATTACATCTTAACGTTCTTCGGGAAATGAGGAGCCATCTTGGAGATGCAGGGGATTTTTTGAGTGAACTTTCATTTCCCAGTGGGAAAGGAACCTGTAAGAAAAACAAGTATGCAACTCTCAATCAGACCCCCTTTTAAGCCGGATTCTGGCTTCCAGGAAAGGTACTGCTTCTTATCTTGCAGTCGCTCCTCCCAGGAAAGAGGAATGCTGTCCAGGTAAGAATCAGAGATGACTCTCACCCTCACAAACTGTTCAAGGAAGCGGTGCCAAGCTCCAGTATGAATGGGAGCAACTGGACGTTGTTCACGGGCTGCCTATTGACTGTGCTCATCAAAGGACCCTATGAATCTTTAGGTTCGTAAACCCTCGGGCAACAAATCCTGGAGGAAGTCTGATTGATTGCAGTAACACTTTTAAAATTCCGTGATGAATTCAATTTTCAGAGTTGAAGCCTACTGGCTTAAGTGATGTATATTTAAATAGATGCTGGTACCATTGTGTTCCTATAAAAGCATGGAAGAAATAATAGAAATGATGCCACTTTAAAATATGGCTAGTTTCTGAACACTCATTCATATGAATGCCACTGAGCAGACAAAATTCACTTTTCCTTCTGCAGAGCCAAATGTGAAGTGCAAATATCACAAATCTATTTTCCAGACTCAGACTCAAAACACACACAGTAATAAACAGAGAGTAGAGGTTCCTATTTTTACAAAAGAGAAAATGTATTTGCTCTCAAATTATTTCCAGCTTTTTCCTATGAAGTGACAAATAGAAAATATATATTTTCAGCCTCTTATCACCCATCACTTTCCCCTGTTTTTTACCCATATAAACACTATAAGAAAATGATTGAAATGCGGAAGGAACAGAACGAAAGATGAGATCTAAAGCTAGTTCACATTTTCTGTCCTCAGTGCCAGCTTTTTAAAAGCAGCCAACCATTTAATTTTATCAGACTGCTCTGTATGCTTCATTGTTCCAGGGTACAGGGTGGATTGGTAGAAGTTTCCACTGGTGGCCATCATTTTTGCCCCAGAATGACTTGGATTGAAGCAAAGACTGTGGAATTCTTGGAACATAAAATGGTAAAAACAGAAGTTAATGCCCTTTGCAGCAAAATTCACATTGTCATTAGCATTGTTCTGCTGTTTTGTTACGTACAGTGCTTTTTTCTGGGGGAACGCAGGGGTACACATACCCCTAAACATTTTGTGAATCTAAGTTTGGCCTCACTGAAGGGCAGTATCTCAATATGAGTAGGAAAATGAGAGTACCCCTAAACATTTTTTTAAAGAAAAAAAAGCACTGTCATTGTATTTTATTGCCACGGTTTGTAAGTGTTTGCAGAGTTTGGGGGATCAAAGGAGGAGACAACTGGAAACAGTAAAAGAACAGAGATGAAGCGAAAGTACTCAGCGGCTGTAAAATATTACTGGTTTCTTTGCCTGAGGAATTCTCAGATGTTTTGTTGCTGGACTTTATCAGTGAACAAACCATTATTATTATTATTTTTAAAAAATGATCCTTATCTGGAATGAGCAGGCTTCTTATTTAAAGGCCTGCTTAGTCTAGAAAAGTACCAAAAGATTGCAGGACTATCCCCATCTCAGAACGGATTATATAAGAGCCTAGAGAAAGGGTGCTTGTATTTTGTACCACCAGAGAGTGTTTGTGTGATGCTTGGCTGAATTTCCCTCCCAGTGTTCTGAACAAAGCAGAATGAGGCCAACCCAAAGAGAAATTGATTAGAAAGAAACCAAAGCCTCATATGGCATGAACACTCTTAGTATTAATTATGGCTGTATTGCTCTGGTTGTTCGTCATATTTTTAATTTGATGTGAGCTACTTTGGTTTTAACCCTCCATTGGTTAAAAAAAAATCAATGAATACATTTAATAACACTAATAAAAATCATGGTAATAATTATAATTATAAACTACTACTACTACTACTTATTGTTGTGGTTGTGAAGACTCACTACAGGGGGACATTTGGGATACAAGGACTAAGGAGACATAAATATCAATGAATCCCCCAAAACAAGAACCTAAGAAGAGCCTGCTAGATAAGGTCAAAGGTCATCTAGTCCAGTGTTTTCCAACCTTTTTTGGGCAAAGGCACACTTGTTTCATGAAAAAAATCACGAGGCACACCACCATTAGAAAATGTTAAAAAATTTAACTCTGTGCCTATATTTGACTATATATAAAGTAATTCTCTTGAATTTTTCAATTTTTCCCACGGCACACCAGGCAACATCTCGCGGCACACTAGTGTGCCACGGAACAGTGGTTGAAAAACATTGATCTAGTCCAGCATCCTCTTCTGACAGTGGCCAAACAGATGCATGTGGGAAGCCCATAGGAAAAACCCGAGCAGAACAGCATCCTTAACTGTAAAAGGAACATATAAAATTAATGCTTCTTAAAATGGAATTCCCCCCCCAAACTAATTCATTAATTAAAATCATATTTGTTTCCTTATTCATTTGTTTATGTTGCATTCATTTCGTTATTAACGTCATCCTTTCTTTTTCTTTCTCTTCTGCTGCTGTCTATGGCAACAGTGCTGGTAGCTGGCAGCAGCCGGGAGCCGTCAGCCATTTTATTTTTCTCACAGTGCCATTGCAGGGCATTCTGGGTGGGGAGGATATGGTAGCTCCCACTAGTGGGGGCAGCCACAGGAAATGGGCTCACATCAATCATCTCTCCCTGGGCCAGCGACGAACTCAGTCTTTCTTCCCATACTGGGATGAAATTGGTGTAGGTGTCAGGGGTGCAGAGCCAAAAGGAGCCACTTACATAGGCCCATCCCTAACTGGAGTGACAGCTAGTTCTATATTGCTTAAGCATGAACTCCTAAAGTTAATCATTCCCCAGAATCTGCTAATGTGCTACTTGGTAGTAATACTGTGCAATTCTGTGTCATCCTTTACATATATATATATGCCTGGCACCATCTGTTAACATCAACAGATCCTAATAATTTAACGGTGTGTTTCAGTCCTACACATCTGAATATGAGGTGTGCCTTCTTATGCTGCATTGTCTATTGCAAAGGAAATGGGTAAATATAAATGCAACCCACTGGACTGCAGGATTTCATGTGTCTTTGCTATATATTCATATTATATCTGATTATTAAAAATCTGTGTGACCCCCCCCCCCCAGCTTAGGTGATCTGAGCTTCATCCAAAGCTCAGTGTTTCTATTTGGACTGTTAGAAAAGGTTTACAAAATACTGAAGCCAGAGCTTCTGTCTAGCACATCCTGTTGTCTATGCAAAGTTTACTTTATCTGAGGAGACTGTTTGCTAAAGAGAGAGTCAAATTCTCCATGCAGAAGCTAGCAGATGAGCTTACCGTAGACCTTGTACTGATCAAAGGTTTATTTGGGGGGAAACAGCAGTTTTTCATCCTCCACTGTCTCATAAACATTTGGAGAGCTTGCGTGCATCGTGACACCTTTCCCAATTATTATAGATATAGATATAATGTTAGAAATACAACCACACAACAAGCCATTTCATACTGCCCTAATTATTTCTGGCTGTCCATTTTGAGCTAATTGTCCTTTATCAAATGAAGTATTGGGAGAGCTTGCTAGCTTTCTTTTTTTCTGCAAAAGCTGTTCGTTTATTTCCCCCCTCCCCCATTCTCTGAGAAAGAACCCTCGTAAGACAAGTCCATTCACATTTGTGAACTTTTCATTTGTCTTTCCGGTGATAAGAGAAGAACTATGGTATCTCCAGAGTTTGTTTTACTGCCATTGTTTATTATAGCTGTGTTTCATTCCAAGAGCTGAAACTTAAAACAATATATTTCAAAGATTACTTTGGTAAGGTGACAGTTTTTATAACTTCTGTCCTTAGTGGCAGTGTGAAATTGCCATCTCCCAATAACTTCTTTCTTAAGAAAATGCATGGCAGAGAGAGCCTGCTATGGAAGAAGAACTCAACTCATGACAACTTTTTGGGCGAGCTGAATAACCTGCACTGCCTGAATTTAAACCAGTGCCACTAAGTGGACATCAGTTCACGGTCAAAGTACTGGTAACAACGGCAGATTTTAAAATTCAAGTTTCCCCACTCAAATCTAAAGCTCAAATGGTGATGGTCTAATTTGTACATCAAATGGTGGACTGGCTATCAGTTAGCTGCCGGACCAAGTTAAAGGGGTTGTTATTAACAAATAAAGCCCTGGATAATTCAGGGCAGATTACCTGCATAGACTGGTAGCATCACTTGGGTCATATAGGGAAATTTTACTCATGGCACCACACCCTACAGAATATCTTGGGTGGTGGCCCCAACACCAGAAATTTTGGCCACCCTCCTGAACTTTGGAATGTACTTTGCTATACATGAAGTATCATCCATCAGTTGCGTTAGATATCTTGTAAAGACATTTTTTTGCCCAGGTGTTCCTTGCTCCAGTAGTGTTTTATTTTTATCTCTGTTTTAAATGATTCTGTGTTTTTTTAAATAAAAAATTAAGGCCTTGGATTTTTTTACATACCTCAAAGCAAATTGCTCCTATTGAAAGTGAATACAAATTTCAAACATCTCAAAAGCTCCAGCAGCTTCTGATTCAGTCAATCTTCATTTCAATCTTACTTAATTGGAAGAGATAAAATATTCTTGAACATACTGGAAGGCGGGTTCATGCACAAAATTCTCAAAGCAAGTTAAAACACGTTCTTTAAATGGTATGCAGTATTTTGCGTATCCCACTCCATACACCTGTTCTCCAGGCTGACATGCCATTAAGAGTCCATTTTTTTCATATGGACTATCCACTTGGACTGGGCATGGCTATATTAGATATTGCTGGGATCTGGTAGACAAGACTGAGCATCTGAACCCAGAGGAAGGGGGAAACAGACAAGCATGTCATAATAGTTTAATCCCATAAGTACTCTGTGATGAAGCTTCCAGTTGCATTGAACATATGGCCACTTCAACAAGAGAGGATGGCACACTCAAACTTTATAGAAGCTTACGCAAATGTGAAGCGTTATGATCACCAATAAAAACGGCAATGCCTGCTATCTTTTTTAGCCCGTGCCTAAAGACTTCTTTGAAATCTGAAAATACAGCAGAGGTCCTGAAGCAATGTGGTTCCACACATCCTGATAGCATCCTGTGATAGCACTAACAAACGACACCGAAAATCAACTCCTGAAAAAAGATTAAAAATGCCCCGGGGAAATTCATCATCAAGGTGCTGTTTGCAGCATTGACATTTCCTCTTTTTGAAGGCTGAGACTTGAAATGAAGGGAATGGTGACAAGAAAGAATGTGACCTGTGGAAAGTCACCAGTTGCCTTGTCTTTCAAAAAGAGGCAATAAGAATTAAAATACTTTTCTTCTGCAGTTTATAAAAGTTGAATGATAAAGCACAGGGTGCTCAGCTGTGTCGCGTACTGAAGCTCTGGTGATGGAAATTAACATTTTTCAGGGACTGTATCATTGCTGAGCATTGAAATTGATAAAGAATATGCCACTGAAATTGTAACTACGGGTATGGCATAAGCAGATACACCGAGAGCTGAATGTCATGTGTGCGCGTGTTCGTTCATCCAAAAATTCATGACTATACCATTATTCCCTGGAAAGTGAACAACCTTAAGGTCAAGTGTGCTTTGTGCAGTTTTTTTTAATGGCCATTTTGTAAAGATGCTGATACAGATCTTTTCATTTGCAGTATTTGCAATAATGTGCAACATGGAAGCTTCTACATATATACTATGCGCATAGAAAGTGTTCTTATATGGGTACCAGGGAGTGGGATCACACTGCTGCCCCTGACCTTAGGGTAGTATGGCTAGGGGAAATGTCCATGTGCTTAGAGCACTTTGAAGTAGTGTGATATGGGTTTTCAGTTTTTTTATTTAAAAAAACCCAAGCCGAATAACATTTCTAAGTGCAACATATATTTAGATATGCGAGATAAGATGCTTATTTAGCAATAAACACATTTATTTAAATGCTATTTTTGTATGTTTAAAAAAATGCAGATTAATACCAAAATAGGGAATGGGCTTATGAAAATTGGAAAATTGACATTGACTGGGAATGCTCTGATCCATTAATCCCCTATTGTAAAAGGGGATGCAACACTGGTAACTACCGGTATATCTGGAGAAATGCGAAATCTGAAGGATTTTCTTAGTTTGTTTAAAAATTACAGCCTGCTTTTCAACACATCTGGCTCTCCATACTTTTAACATACAAAATTTAAAACACAAATTTAAACAGCAGTGATGGCATAGATGTCTTCTGAAATAAAACAGTTTTTAACCTTGTGCCTGAATAGAAGCAAGGCCAGAAAACTTAGCACAATGATATTCCAATCCCTGCATTAGTCTAGGTGGCTTGAAGAAGTAGGTACCCTGAGTTGGAAAGCAATAATGCATTCTCTAGCTGTACACAACTCTGTTGGAAGGAAGGAAGGAAGGAAGGAAGGAAGGAAGGAAGGAAGGAAGGAAGGAAGGAAGGAAGGAAGGAAGGAAGGAAGGAGGGAGGGAAGGAGAGAGAGAGAGAGAGAGAGAGAGAGAGAGAGAGAGAGAGAGAGAGAGAGATGCCATTTCATGGGAGGCATTTTGAACACCTTTGCCTGAAGATGAATTCTGGATCATTTCCACACCACAGTGCCTCCCTTGGTCTGTGGAATGCAAACGAAGCATTTAGTTTGAATTACACTGAATTATACACTACCATCCCAGCAGAAGAGCATGTGTTCCTCCACCTCCACCTCCACCCTCACTACCTTGTAGGTATCTAAAATATTGGAACTGAAATAAGTAATTAACATAAATTTCATGCTTACCAGTCAGTTTTGTCTAGTGTAAAATTTCTTCCTGGGGTTTCTGTCATCGTTTGTCATTTTAACAGCACGAACAGTAACAAAAATAGGACATGATTTTTGCATGATACGGCAGTCTTGTCGATAGGGGAGAAGTTCCCAAAGGGCTGAGGTGGGCAGCCTGTGGCCTGCCTGTCACCTCAATCAAGGCACCTTCCCAACCCCCACCCCACCCCTGCAAACTCAGCATCTCCCCCACCTTGCTTTAATCAAAGGCAACTGAGGGAGTTGGAGCGGCTCCACCATGAGAAACGGTTCACGACTTTTTAGTTTAGAGGGAAAGCAAGCAAGATGTGGCATGACAGAGGTTTATAAAATTAAGCAGAGAAAGTGGGTAGAGAAACGTTTTTTCTCTGTCTCTTACCACAGTAGAACTCAAGGACATCCAAGGAAGCTGAATGTTGGGAGATTCAGGAAGGAATGAAAGAAAGTGCTTCCTCATACAGGGCTATGGATTTTCCTCCCACAGGAGGAAGCGATGGCTGCCATTTTGGATAGCTTCAAAAGAGGACTGGGCAAATTTGTGGAGGATAAGGCTATCAATGGCTACTAGCCATGATAGCTATGGTCTGCCTCCATATTTATTCTTATTTTTTACCCATAGTCAAAGGCAGTATACTTCCATACATCCCAAAGGCCTTTAAAAAATGGGACATCCCATTGTTTTTGAATGAGATCTCGGTGGCCATTTTGGGTGCCATGATCTTGCTGTACTCTCCCTCTTGGGAAAGGTGTGGGGGTTTTTTCAGGGCAAGTGAGACATGGATCACGTGATCCACCCAGGAGTATGTCCTGCAAGACATGCGTCCTGGTTTTGCATCAGTAAAAGTTGGACAGTATGTACTTCTGAATAGCAGTTGCTGGAAAATGCAGAAGGGGTGAGTGCTCTTGTGCTCAGGTCCTACTTGTGGTTTCCCATTCGCATTTGTGAGAAGTGTGCGGCCGCTGTGAGAACAGGCTGCAGGACTAGTTGAGCCATTGGCCTGATCCAGCAGGCTTTTCTTACATTCTAATGAAGAGCTACCACTGCCACGGGGCTTGAAGGGATCAAAGAGGAAGAGAGAGACAGAAAGGATGGGGGGTGGGTAGCTAGAGATGACAATTTCTGGCTTTGGTGCCACCCACCACCAGTATGCAGCCCCCTCCCTTCCCCATAGTAAGAGAAGGCCAGGCGTAATGGCATTAACATATTGTCAGGCTTGAGGGATCCTCCCCCTTCCCCTGATGGCACCAAGAAGCAAGGAGGAAACAGAGTTCTTATTTATGCTTTATTCAGTCCTCACGGTGAAAGACAAAGAATTCAAGTCATTCCTCCATGATGGAGTTGCTCACTCAGAGCTCCTACCCCTTTCCCTTTCCCCCTAGCAACAACACCTGCTTCTATGGCGTCTCTCCGTGGACAACTGCCTCTGCGCTCTTTGTTCTTGCACCCTTAATGAACGCCGCGTTTTGGGAGAAGGGGGGTTGGTAATGCTGTCCAGCGATGTGTCAGCTACCTGCTCTGTCTCTCCCCCTCCTTCTCCTAACACAGGATAACTCTGCTGTTTGCCTGTCTCTGAGCTGTTACGTATCTTCCTCAAAACCCTGCTGTAATTCAAGGCCACCTTCCTCCTCACTGGAAGCTTCAGGAGAAGGGGTGTGTGATCTGCATCACTTCTCCTCCTCCAGCTCACCCTCTTGAGCCCCTGACACATATGCATGTTCAACCTAACACCCACCCAGAGCCATGTATCCACAGGGGTCAGCAAACATTTTCAGCAGGGGGCCGGTCCACTGTCCCTCAGACCTTGTGGAGGGGCAGACTATATTGGGAGGGGATGAACAAATTCCTATGCCCCACAAATAACCCAGAGATGCATTTTAAATAAAAGGACACATTCTACTCATGTAAAAACATGCTGATTCCCGGACCGTCCGCAGGCCAGATTTAGAAGGCGATTGGGCCGGATCCAGCCCATGGGCCTTAGTTTGCCTACCCATGATGTAGGCTCTGTGCAGGAATTCTGTTGAAAGTGCCTAGAGCCAAGACTGGGTCTGGGATACCTGAAAGGTATCTTCCATCTGTCATTGGATGTTTTTGCCAAGATTCCTGCATTGGACTACTTGGTTGACCCTTGGTGTACCTTCCAACTCAAAGATTCTATTATTCCTCCTCCCTCCTGGCTCAGATCCATGTCCTACCACCCTCTGAAGTGTGTTTGGTTAATATACAGGACAGGATGCAATAGTTGCCATCACGACTCAATACAGCACAGGTGCAGGGGAAGGAGTGTCAGATTGGCTTCGCGATTGCACCCTCACTGAGCTCTCTGCATTGGCCACATGGCCTCACCACCTGCTCTTGACACCAGCACACCCTCACGCTTGATGCTTTCACAGCCGTATTTCAGCCTATTGTTTCCAAAGTGAGATCAGTACAAGAATTGCCCTTCTTGCATGGGCATTGTTAATATGCAAGGTGCTTGGCCTAGGTTCCATTCCATGCATGTTTGTAACTCTGGATGAAGTGTTTGCCAGTGCCTTTCCACATCGATGAAAGTTCCTGTTGAATCCAAAGATTCATGCAGCCCAGCCTTCAGCTTCAAGCAGTGTAAACGCTTTCTTTTCTGAGCACAGGAGATAAAGGACACAGCAAAGCAGCACACATCCCCCTACTATTTCTGAAAGGCAGCCTGTAGTTTTTCATCCAGTCCCAATATGTATGGACAGTAGGAAACACTCACTTTATTGAAATGAAAAATAAATGCTCACAGCAAAAAAAGGAGGGGAGAGTGGGGGACTGATGATTAGGGGGGGTAGGAAGAGAGCCATGGTTTTTAGAATGACAAAAATGTTCTCCCCCCTCCCCCACCCACCCATCACTCTTTCCCCATTTTACTCCAGTGAAGAA
The DNA here is from genome assembly GCF_009819535.1 of Lacerta agilis. Lineage (NCBI taxonomy): Eukaryota > Metazoa > Chordata > Lepidosauria > Squamata > Lacertidae > Lacerta > Lacerta agilis. The sequence continues at coordinate 34,888,021 of NC_046323.1, forward strand.
TGTATTAAGCCTTTAGATAAAGGTCAATATATGCACAGTCCTCTATGTTAACTTATTCATATTTGTCAACCGAAAAGACCTTTCAGAGAGCCATGCCATGGTGAGTCTATGACAGTTCTTTGCTTTTGGAAGAAAGGGAGGGAAAGATTTTGAGATTAAACCACAAAAATACTACCCTTTTCAAAAAGCTTGAAGGTGGGAGAAATGTGCCATTTTGGACAGTTCTTTGGAAAGTATGTTACTGAGACATAACAAAACTAGGGAACGTTAAGTCTGTTTATACAGGGCCAAGAGGAAAGTGGCACCTTTCATTTTAGGTAGGGTACTATATTTAAGAGTAGTTTTAGCTATTCCCGGGGCTGACCCATGAGGCAAGGTGAGGCAGCCACCTGGGGCAGCAGAAGTCCAACACTGGAAAGGACTCCCTTTGAAAGTGGTGGACTCTCCTTCCTCTCTCCTTGGGAGTTTTTAAGCAGAGGTTGGATGGCCATCTGTCATGGATGCTTTGATTGAGATTCTTGCATTGCAGGGGTTTGGACCAGATTACCCTCAGGATCCCTTGCAACTCTATAATTCTAAGACCAAGAAATGGTCCCCTGTGGGTGCCTAGCCTGCCCTGTTTCATGCATCACCAGTGAAGAAACAGCGCTGACTCCCAGTGAGATCTTGCCAAAATCTCATGAGATCTCACTGGGAGCTGCCATCTTTGCTGCCACTTTGTGGCACCACCATGCTACCCAGGTAAGGGATTTTTAAAAGCCTTAATTCCTTAACCCGACAGGTAGAGCAGCGTAAAAACAAATATTATAGAATGGAAGAGAAAATCTAACTTTATAACTGCCTGAATACTGCCTAAGTGGCCTAGTTAGGTGCTTCTGCAATGAGTCACTTAATCCGTCAGTTGCCATGGAGTGGGGGTGGGGAGGAATCTCATTCAACAAAGGAAAACCTAATCTTCTCATCCCCCCAAAAAGGGTCCATTCAACAACTGCTTATTACTCCTTTGTCATGCATTTGAAAATGCCTTTCTTTTCAATTCACAGCTCTTAACTGTTCGATAAAAAATGATGGATTTCAGCCACTCTCTCCCTGCACATTTACACTTAACAGCTTTAAATATACCTTTTATTTCAAGTCAAGAATGGCTTAGGTTGCATTGGAGAGGAATGATGTATCTGTTGGCCTGGAAGCAGCACCCTTTTAATTTTCTTGCATCTATAGATATGAATCTTCTTAAAACTTGAATCTTCGGGAATATTTACAGTTGTTGTGCAAACAAACCGATTGTCTGGCCACCCACAAGCTCTTAAGGCCACACTTTAAGACTTCTCAGCTAGCCTTCAGGTAAGATAGATGTTTATTCGGCATTTGCGCCCATCATACAATACAAAACAAGCAGTCAATCAAAAATCAGATAAAATCAAATAAAACGATAACCCAATACAGGCCGCGGATATAATAACACAACTCACAGGGACCAATATTATTACTTCGATAAAACATATATAAAAATAATTAAAGTTAAAATTTAGGCACCCAAAACTAAAACCAATGTCTAATTCTATTTTTGAAAAACATATCTAATTATCAGTAATCGGCCGACATCCCATTTTGTCTCTTGTGCGAGATGACGGCTGTTAGGAATCTAGCAACCTGTAGAGTTATATAAGGGTCCACATCTTGGAGAATCCAAGCAAGACGTAGGTCAACTGGCTTATCAGCAATGGACTGAATTATCGGGTTTAATATACTGGCACGTATCGATCTGTACATAGGGCAATTGAACATTACATGCTGTAGAGATTCAGTTGATTTGTTTTCACAGGCACAAATAGGAGAAACTTGGCCCTTAGTAAATCTATGACTCAGCACGTTCGATGGAAAAACATTAAACCTAGCTCTAAGCCTTCAGGTAAGTATAGGGTTGCTTCCTAAATAAAGAAGCAACTGTGGACAGCAACTTCCTTCTGTGTAAATAGGGCTGCATTGTAAGGAACAATTGCACACTCTGCAATTGCTCTCTAGGAGAAATTCCATGCAAAAAGGTCTAACATAGAACAGCTACAATCACAGTAACATTTAATGTGTCCAAAGCAAGCATCTGGTGATTTAAATAACAGAAGAGAATTCCCTGGCATGAAAACGCACATGCATTCCTTCTCCATAACAGGCTGTTACCATTTGCTTGGAAGTAAATACTGCATGTGCTTTATCAGAGTTCAACTTGTTTTCTGTAATAATGCATGGGGAAGGAGGGTCCAGATAGCTTGGAGGAGGAAAACAAAGGAAAATTAATTTCTCTTATGACTTTCAACCATCTCCGACTTTCTTCTACTTCTCCAGCAATGCTGTGGGCTCCCATTGTCTTTGCCTTTCATCTCTCACTGAGGTCTGAATCATTAATGTTCAGCAGCTCCTTATTCTTCTTTCCTTGCACAAAATCATACTGGACTAAAAAGCAATCCCTCACTCAGCTGATTTAGCTCATTCTGACCAAATCATCTTTCCATTGCTTTGTACAGTATGTATTCAGTCCACCAAGAATGTCCCCCCAATATGCAAAATTATATTGAAAGACCTGAACTCCTATCAGAAAGAAACAAGTTCCGTGAGAAAAATAAGCTAGAAGGAGAAAAGGAGGGATTCAAAATAATAGTATTGAAAATAATAGTATAATTAATAGTATATAAGAGAAATGACAGAAGATAGAAGATATTGCAGCTGAGAAGATTGGAAGCCCAGCACTGGGTGAGGTGGGGGGGGGTGGAAGGGTGGTGGAGGTTAAGGGTGGTAGAGGGGTGAGAAGGAATGTAAAATGTTATTTATAGGCATAACCAATTATTTTCTACACAATGTATGGGGGCATGTGTGTATGTATGTATGTATGTATGTATGTATGTATGTATGTATGTATGTATATTTGTATGTGTCTATTAGTATGTTTTAATATTAATTTTTTTCAATAATATATTAAAGAAAAAAGAATGTCCCCCACCCACTCCAAGCTCATTCATTTTAATGGGCTTGGGACTGGTGCCTGGGATTCTTTCACAGAATATTTGATCTCTCTGAACTTAATGAAACCCTTCACTCATGCCTGAAATCTAAACACAGCCCTGCAACATGTTCTTCACTCCTGCATGCCCTCTGGATTATGAAGTCGTTTATTGCACCGGTTGGTAGTTTTTCTGGACAAATGCAATTAGACAACAAATGGTTATTTGGGTTAAGTTACTTACACTACCAAAGCCACACAAGAATGATTAAAAAATCACCCTACTGATGTGAGACTTAATGAAACTGCACTGTAACACAAAACTATTTAACTAATGGTTCTAACTTAGTAACACAAAAGTAAAATGTAAAACTTGGGCAGGCGTTACTAATATCCAAAGTGCTTGAAGTTCCAGGAAAACAGGATATAATAGAATCATAGAACCATAAAATTGTCGGGCTGGAAGGGACCGTAAGGGTCATCTAGTCCAACCCCCTGCAATGCAGGAATCCTTTTGCCCAACATGGGACTCAAACCCATGGCTCTGAGATTAAGAGTCTTATGTTCTACTGACTGAGCTAACCCAATGTATAAGAAGATGCTTTGAAGTGAATATGATGAAGTCAGAATAGAACTTGAAACTAGTCATTTATAATTTTAACAACAGGCTCTATAAATTGGCCTTGATAAGGGGGTGGCTGCTATTTATTTCCATGCAATTAGTGTCACATCTTGGATGCTATAGTGCGGGGGTCAGCAACCTGCGGCTCCGGAGCCGCATGCGGCTCTCTGACAGGTCTCCCGCGGCTCCGGCATGCCCCCTTTCAATGCCCTTTCAATAATAATTAAATGGTTATCGGCAAAAAAAAGGGCCAAAAAAAACCATGAATAATCCGCATCAACGTTGAACAGCTGGGCGGTCTTTCTCAGCCCTCTCGGGGTTCCCGAGGACAGACCCAAGATTGATGTCCACCTTGACCACTCCCAGAGAGAGGAAGCGACTTCTTCACACCAATAAGCGTGTGGGGAGGGCTGAGCTTTTACCACCTCGGTGTGCCGATTGGCAGGACAGATCGCCCGCCTTGGCGCATAGGCTCGGAGCCGGGGCCTTACCGCCGAGGTAGCCACTGAGGATGAAGGCGGGAGGCGGGCACGGGAGAGCGATGCTTCGTCCGGCCAATGAGCCGCCGGGATGCCTGTTCCTGTTTGAGGGGAACATGCCAATGAGGGTGGCGTTAGGGCGGGGAGAAGAAGGAGCTGGGCTTTGCAAGTTATCGAGAGAGAGAGAGAGAAAAGAGTCGGGATAACAAAGGCGGCGGGAGGTGGCGGTGGCGATTGGAGCGGCCCCTGTTCTGAGCGGCCCCTGTTGGGCGGAATCCTTTTCAAAGCAGCCGCGCGGAGGGCGGAGCAGGCGGGCCAGGCGTCACCGTGCCGGGAGGGCGGTGATGGTCGCCGACAGGATGAAGTAGAGCTGCTTTGGGGCGGCGGCGGCGAAAACGTCCGGGCTGCTTCTGAAACCTCCGCCAACCGGTGCTTCGCCAGCGCTCGCTGCGGGCGGTGTACATGCTCAAGACGGCCCCAAGGGCGGCTCGGGGGCCCGGAGCCCCGAGGCCGGCGCGCTGCAGTGCCTGGCGTGATTCCCCCCCACACACCTGTTTTTTGCTTTTTGGCTTTTTGCCTTGCTCTCCCACCCCCCTCTCTTTTTCTTCCTCCCCTCCTTTTTTAATCCAAGGGGAGAAATCCCATTTTTAAAACAAACAAACAAACGAAAAACAAACAAACACCCCCCACAGCAGCTGCAGCCACTCTATTTGAATTTTTATTATTACCCTTTTCTCCCTCTATCCCCCCTTTTTCTTTTCTCTTCCCCTTTTGTTTTTGTTTTCAAAAAAAGGAAAAAGAAGAAAAAGATTTTCCCCCTTTATTTTTATTTTTTAAACTACTACATATTTTTAATAGATATTCTCCCCACCCCACCCCCAATTTATATTTTTCCACCCCACTTTTCCATTCCCCCCTTTTTCTTTCTTTATTAGTTTGCTTGCCAACCTATCTTAGAGGGGGAAGCCCTCTCTCCCACCCACCACACCCCCCAAAACACAACTTTGAGCTGAACCCCCAAAAACGGGGGTAGATCACTGCTGAAAGTAGATCACAGTTTCTTGGGAGTTGGTCACCCATGGTATAAGACATGTAACTAGAATAAAAATTTTAAAAACCAAGCAAATAATTGTAATAACTACTGTAATAAAGCACTGCTATAATTATATATAATTTCCCTAAAATTTTGGTTTCATTCGCCTTTCCGTGCTGAAATGACCTGAATGACCATGGCTTGCCCCCCCCCCCTAGTTTTGATCCTGGGTACGCCCCTGAGTCAATGCAAAAAAGTAATAACTTATTCTTGTTGTTTTTACTAATTATACTTTGCATTGGCTCCTATACGTTTTTTATTATTATTGCATTAAGGTAAGAAACAATATATGCAGCGTTATATTTGTTTTAAATGTCGCAATGGTTTTGCGGCTCCCAGTTGTTGTTTTTCCCTTTGGAAACGGGTCCAAGTGGCTCTTTGTGTCTTAAAGGTTGCAGACCCCTGCTATAGTGAGTCACATTTCTTGAACTGCTGAAGAGTTGTCTGTCGGTGTTGTCAAAGGCTTAGCAGCCAGTTTGTTTTAGGAGACATGATTTACTCCCCCGAGTGCACTTTTAAAATGGGGTGGAGGGATCCACCTTAGACTAAAGATAAACAGACATGCAGTATGGTCTCTTTCTACCAAAATGGTAGCCAGCCTGTCACCTACACTTATTGCATAATAAATCAGCAAAATTGCAATGGCATTTTTACATTCAGCTGCTTTCAATCTCTTACAGCATGACTACATTATGAACATCCATTAGTTTAACAGCAATGGTTTTCCATGCAGTGAACTCTGGGCAATGTGGTTTTGAGAGAGAGCCAGGGATTTCTACCCTTTTCAGGATATTTGCAAAACTACAGTCCTTTGCAGAAAATCCTGAGGAGCAAAAGAAAATGTTTGGGTATGTGTTCATCTGGGCTAGTTTATGGAAACAGTATGGCAGAGGTAAAGAAAGCGTTGCCCTCCGATCCAGATCATGTTGGGGAACTCCCATCATGCCTGGCAATTGGCCTTGATAAATGAGGCTGATGGGAGTTGGCATTCAACAATATCTAGAGGACAACTCTTTGGCTACTCAAGCAGTATAGTTTTAGAAATGTTCTAAACACACTTCTAAACCTACCATTTTCATAAATAGCAAGCTTTCATGTGAAGGGTTGTTGTTGTTGTTGTTGTTGTTGTTTAAAAAGAGTTTAAACTAGAGGGTTTGGTTTTGAACATGGATTTTCTTGAGTACAGCCTGAATAATCCTGATATAATAGAAACATTTGTAAAACTGAGTCCATAATCCATTTAAGCAGATGCATTTGGATTTCATGTTGTTTCATCTCAGTGAAATAAAATGGGATAATCTGTTTTATATCTTTGCACATCACAGTGACTGCACCATGGCTCAAACTTATTGCCAGTCCCCCCTGCAAAATAAAATAAAATACAGTTAACATTTTATTCTGAGAGTGTTCATTCTTTATTACTCTTGTATTAAATATATCCAGCTTTTCCTTGAGCACTAGTTGCTAACATTTCACACCACTTGGGTTCCATTTAACTTCCCCACAAATTAATTATGCTAATTCTAGTTTTTCATAATTTCGTGTACTTTTTTCATCTCTCAGGAATAGCAGGTTGATTTGTTTCTGTTTTGGTTTTATTACACTGTGAACCCACCTGAATAGAGGGAACGCCACTTTATTCTCTCCAAAGACAGAGGAAAAAATATTTATGTTAATTTCATTGATTGCTATCTATCGTTATCTTTGTTTTTACTTATTTCTTTTAGAAGGAACCTTTGTTTCGGCACATTAATCACCTCAGGGCAGTTCTTTCTCATCTTTTATACATGCATCCCAAATATTTTTGAAATATATACTACAACAAATCAATTATATTGTGCTTTGCCCCCACCACCTCTGAAAATGTTTTCTTTTTTAAAGCTCTGTTGGATCCCACTGAAGCAGGCTTACTGGTGGAGCAGAGCTGTAGCCAATGCCAGATTCTGGTGCTGAGCAGAGGGGATGCAAAATTGAGAAGAGCCATAACTGAGAAGATCGATTTGGGGGCTCCAGATTTTGGCCTCACATAGGGTGCCATGTTACAAAAGATTATGAAAGTCTGACCCTGCAATAGCTTTCTAGCAGGAGATTCGTGACCACTTACTAGGAGGGAGGTAGCAGAAGCGAAGCTATGGCAGGATCAGTGTTGCACAAAACCAAAAAGTGGGTGAATCCTTCAGTTTCTCCCATTTTTTGTCATTGAAAATTCACCAGCATTTCCAGTCCTGTGGTCAAAAATCCTGCAGTTTTATCTTTCCCGAATCACCCACCATTTAGATTTGTTGACCCAGAGTTCTACTACTGAGAGGGAGAAAAACTTCACTTTCTCTGCACTATGTGTTAATGTTAAACTCAGGATTTGGCAGAATCGGGGTTTTAAAGCACAAAGGGAACCTCCATGAGCGAAGTGACTCCCTGCTTCAAGCATTCATGAAGGGCTGGAAAGGGGGTGGGGCTTTGCTGGAGGGGGTGGGGCTTGGCAAGGCACACACCTCCTCTCCTTCATGTGTTTGCTATCAGGAGCACAAACAGAACAGCCAAACAGGACTTTTGAATCAATTTAAGAGGAGCCCTTTACCCACTTAACATTAATTTATTTTTGCTCTGTCGTTTAATTATTTAGCAACCTGGCTTGAGTAATTTTCTGCCACTAAATGCATTCAGAGGAGAAGGAAAGAATTGTGACATTTCGGGATTTTTTTTTTAATATATTAAAAAAAGAATGCAAATTCCTGCTCAAAGTACAAAATATTAATTAAGCCATTTGCAGCAGCCCACAATAAATATGCCAGACGTTAAAATTATTGTTTGAATAAGTCTAAAAAGTACAAGGAGAATGGGGTGTTTTTCTTCTTTCCCCTTTCCTTGTCAGCCCTAGTTAGAACACCTTGTACAGTAGCACTCGTAAATCATAAAATGCTTATTAAAAATCATTCTAAAAACCTCAGTTGAAATGTCCCAGCCAGCTTAAATGTTACAGTACTCATGTTTAAAAGGTAAAGGGACCCCTGACCATTAGGTCCAGTCGTGGACGACTCTAGGGAGCCAGTGTGGTGTAGTGGTTAAGAGCGGTAGACTCGTAATCTGGGCAACCGGGTTCGCGTCTCCGCTCCTCCACATGCACCTGCTGGGTGACCTTGGGCTAGTCACGCTTCTTTGAAGTCTCTCAGCCCTACTTACCTCACAGAGTGTTTGTTGTGGGGGAGGAAGGGAAAGGAGAATTTTAGCCGCTTTGAGACTCCTTCGGGTAGTGAAAAGCGGGATATCAAATCCAAACTCCTCCTCTTCTTCTTCTTCTTCTTCTTCTTCTTCTTCTTCCCGCTGGAGTGGTACCTATTTATCTACTTGCACTTTGACGTGCTTTCGAACTGCTAGGTTGGCAAACTCATGTTTACATAGATGTTATTATGTTTCAATAATGGATGCACTGTAACTATAAATTACGTCCATAAGCCTAACTCTGTCTACTTGGAAGTAAATCGTATTGAATTCGGTGGGGATTACTTCCCATTCTACTTTCAACCTATAAAAATCGCTAATAAATATAGAGAGGAGGAAAACCTTTGATTCAGGCACAGATTCTCCAAATTAACAATATGTTAACCAGTTACCATGTTACCAGTTATCATCAGAGTTCATCTCTTATAGAAACTTTTTTTGTAGTGGTAGCCTTTGAATTTAAGCAGGATAGTGTAAGTATCTAGGCATAAATGAGTATGCATAGTTTCTACCATTATTTCATTCACAACTTCCCAATACTGTAGTCCTTTGTGGTATCAAAAATGACCACAACTGATAAAGTTCCACTGGAGTTTAGCACAAAACCAACACAGTCCATTAATATTTGTATATATCTTGGATACTTTGCATGGCATGAGATGCGAATGCAGAGCTACACATTTAAAGTAATGAACGAGCTGCATCTTGTACGTAATAGTGTGATTCTGCTGGCCATGCACAAGTTTCTATTTAGATGGGATAGGTTGTTGATCGTGCCTTTTTATTCCCATTTAAAGGTGTTTTATTTCAAAATTAGTGGGAGGTGTTGATAATGCTGCATTTCCAGTTTTGAGTAAGCAAACAAACCTGATGGATAAATATTGAAATAAGCATTTTACATATAAACTCCGCAAACCCTCTATAATGCTTCGATATCAGGTAACATTCTCCCTATTTCAAACTCCCCACAGCACCATTTGAAGTTAGCAGGTTCATAATCTAAAACTAATTCGAAGGTGATAATTTTGGAGCTATTTTCTTTCTAAATTTGTCTCAGCATTCAGTATAATTATTTATCGTCATACCTATATCTTTATCCATATTAACAGAGCAGTCCTTGACACCTGGGTGGAAAAATCTTGTCTGTGGCAAAATCACCCCTGCATCCAGGGCCCTGTAGACTAACAGAAGCAAGGGTAGGAGCTGATGGATGGCTGATTTATTATTACAGGTAGGTAGCTGTGTTGGTCTGCCATAGTCAAAACAAAATAAAATAAAAAATTCCTTCCAGTAGCACCTTAGAGACCAACTAAGTTTGTTCTTGGTATGAGCTTGGTATGATACCTATCTGAAGAAGTGTGCATGCACACGAAAGCTCATACCAAGAACAAACTTCGTTGGTCTCTAAGGTGCTACTGGAAGGAATTTTTTATTTTATTTTATTTTGTTTTGATTTATTATTATTATTATTATTGTCCCGATTTCCCTACGGGGAAAGAACTGTAGCTCAGTTGCAGACTATATGCCTTTCATGCTGGAGATCCCATGGTCAGTCCCTGGTGCCTCCAGGTACATTTGATTTAGTTTCCATGATCTATGTAAAAGTTCAAACGAAAGAGAAGGCAAACATATACTGGGAAATGATTTGCATACAAGGAGCTACCTCTCTCTTTGTGATGGTCTTTGCTAATTAACAATGTGGGAAGCAGAAACATGTCTATTATTGAAAGAAGGGTATAATCCCTTTCATCTGGATACTGAATCCTCCAAAAATCTTTTTAATTGAAAACATTTAATCCCCTTTTAAAACCATCTGACTAATGAGTGCCTGCTTTTTGCATTTGTGCCACAGCTACCCATGAAGTTATTCATTACAACATTCATATCACCTCCCATGACAAGGTCCCCTTCTCCAAAGTTAATAAGTACATCAGCTAGCTCATTGAAGGTTTCCCCCTCCCTTTGGTCAGAAGCGTAAAAGTAAAATATTGTATGGGTATTTAACTTTTACAAGGCTATAGCTCCCATTTTCACCTGTGTTCCCTCTGTTTTCATCTGGGAGTTGTTCAGACATGTAGCAGTATAGTCTTATTTTTATTTTTTTAACTATTTTCTAAAAGATTTCCAAATTGCTTTTTTCTATGAGGTGCCTGAAAAATAGGTTTTCTTTGCATAGTCTTGAGAACATCATTTTTTGCTTAACCTTATTATTTAATAATAATAAATAAACGCGGGTGGTGCTGTGGTCTAAACCACTGAGCCTAGGGCTTGCCGATTGGAAGGTCAGCAGTTCAAATCCCCGTGACAGGGTGATGCCTATAGAGCGAGATGAGCACCGCAACCCCAGAGTCGTCCGCAAACGGTCAGGGGTACCTTTATTATTTACCGTATATACTTGAGTATAAGCCTAGTTTTTCAGCACACTTTTTGTGCTTTAAAAGCTGCCCTCGGCTTATACTCAAGTCAACCATTCCTTAAGAAGTGTACAAGAACGGTGGTTCTTTACTCTCCCCAGGCAGCTTGTTCCATTCCTGAACTGCTCACATAAATGAACTGCAAACTTTAGACCCCAGAAGGCAGAAAGCCTATCAGTTAAGGAAGTATTAAAACCCCACAGGTGCTCACTTTCCCTGGCTCCTGCTTAAACAGGACAGGATCCCAGCCTTCTCTGTATAACACAAGGGAACATTGCGCTGTGAGTTAAACCACAGAGCCCTAGGGCTTTCTGATCAGAAGAATGGCGGTTCGAAACCCTGCGACGGGGTGAGCTCCACAGCAGCAAAGGAGGAAGAGGAAGGAGCAGCCCAAAGGGCTGCTTTGGGCTGCTCGTTCCTCCTCTACCACAATGGCAAAGGTGAACTGGCTTATACTTGAGTCAATAAGCTTTCCCACATTTTTGTAGGGAAATTAGGTGCCTCGGCTTATATTTGGGTCGACTTATACTCGAGTATATACGGTAACTACTGACTAAAGGGTAGGAAGCTGAATTATACCATGACAGATTATTTCCCATCTGATCTCCCCACAGAAAAGGGTGCCTCACTGGTTGTGGGTAGGAGAATGAAGAGGAATCGTTGCCGGCCGCCGCAATGCAGACATGCGACGTTGCATGCCTGCATGTCCATGTTGTGGCGGCAGGCACCCACAATCCTGAGCACGAGCCCTGAATTAAAACTGATATCATACCAATACGAAGTGCCACCAGGCCAGGAGCCAAAATGGAGCAACTGAGAAAGAAGAGGTAGGTATCAGTATTCTCAAGGGAACCGCCGCCGCCCCACCCCCACCCCGCAAAGTTTGCAGACAAACTCTTTAAGGGGGGAAATCCTAAGAGAGAACCCCTCTAAAGCAACAACAGCCCAGTGAGGAGGACAGCATGCTCAGTGGGCACAGAATACCAGCTAACTTTGATGGAATAAACAGAAAACCAAGAGAGTAGGAAAAATGGAAGGGGAGCATCGTTGAAATCAGTAGCCCTGGCATGCTGGTTCTTTAAACGGGAGCAGCACAACGTTTTGTTACAGGTCCCATTTGTCAGCTGCATCCTATATCTAACATAATTGAATTTGGTGAGTCAGCTCAGCTTCAAAGTTTTCAAATTTTGTTTTACATTTGCAAATATTATTCATCTTACTGAGTGTTGCCTATCTGATCCCTTGCAGCTGCCTGTTCATTTATTTAAATACCAGTCTTAACGCATCTCAGATTAATCATGAGAAGTGGAAACAAAGAAGATCCCAGTGTGTTTCCAAACTCTGTGTAATGACATGCCTAGTCTTTGTCTCAAGTCCGTTTAGGTCACAGAATAATTAATTCCTCAGTAAATTCCAGCAACATGTAGAGCTTGGCTGATATTAACACAGCATGTCCGGTGCGCTACAGAGGGAATGGAATAACAAGCGCGTGAACAAATGTTGAATAAGGGCATCATCCATCTGGGTGATCTCCTATCCAGGCCCCATTGAAATGAGGGGGTTTTCTGCAATAGCACTGGTCTTGCACCTTTCCTAAGGAAACAGGAAGTATGAAAGTCAGTAGAAGTGGATACTCACCCATTCCTCCCCAGTTTTTTTTTAACTGAAATTTTTCTGTGATGTAAAATTTACAGTATAGTATACCCCCCTGAATAATTATTCACTTAAATGAAAAATAGCAATTCAAGTTTAATAGTCAGTTGTTATTATTTATAGTTTCATCCTGGTGTGACTGAGCTCTATGAAGTTCCGAGCAAACAAACACAGGTCAATATTGTAATCATGTGGTAAATGTACATTTTCCTAGCATAGGAGCCATTACGCTTGGAGCTGTGCCATGCTGCTATTAGACACATCCCACAGGCTATAGGAGAATGGTCTCTGGGAAAGACTAGTTGCAAAATAAGGAGGGATACCTGATGAATATTACCGGTAAGTCACGGACTCACAGTGATAGAGTATGGCAGAATTACTTTGGTGCTTCCCTTATCACTTAAGCATATAATACCCATTTCGTGAACAGCGACACGAAAATCAGGCATGTCCACTCTGTTCTCTTGCAGCATTCAGCCCGAGCCATTAAAACAAGGCCTGGCCTGTTGTCAGAGACTGTATTGTAACAAAGAATTAAGCTTCCACACCTTGCAGGCTGCAGTTCTGATAAAATTTGGGTGCCCTAACCCTCCCCCCTTTTTTTAAACTGATGTTTTTCCAAGGGATACACCCTTCCCTGGGAATAGGCCCCATTGGAAATAATGTGGCTATGTCTACAGGCGTATAGACATCTATAGGATTGCACTGTCACATCTGCCTTGACTTTTGCAGCAGTGCATAGAGCAGTTACTTCATCCTTGCTCTCGCTGGCATGGGTCCAAGGAAACTGACTCAGAGGAATGCAGCAAACCCATTGCCATATGAAGATTGATGGTTACTAAGCAAGCCATTGTTGTCTTCAATTAAAAAAAAGGCTCTTTGTGCTTTGCTATGTAGAAAGGAAAAACAAAGTACAGTGGTGCCCCGCTAGACGAAAATAGTTCGTTCTGCGAAAATTTTCGTCTAGCGGGTTTTTCGTCTAGCGAAGCGGCAATGACAGCCGCGCTTTCGCTAGACGGGGAAAAAAAGATGGAAAATTTCCGTCTCGCGAGGCAGCCCCATAGACTTTTTCGTCTAGCGGGGCAGTCTCCCGCTAGACGAATGCCTTTGTCTAGTGAGTTTTTCATCTAGTGAGGCATTCGTCTAGCGGGGCACCACTGTATCTAGGTATGAACCACATTAGAAAATAGAGGGTGTGTGACTGACAAGAGTGCAGAACTATGAATGGCTGGGTACTTAAGTCAGTGTTATATCATAGTACAGTCGTTCAGAAACCTGGTTCTCTTACGAAATTGCTGTCAGTCCATCACCTGCCTTTCTCTGTGGAGCCTTCAGATGTCAAGGAAATAAACAACTATCTGACTTTTGGAAGACATCTGAAGACAGCCCTGTTTAGGGAAGTTTTTAATGTCTGATGTTTTATCATGTTTTTACTATTCTCCTGGGGTATAAATAAAATTATTATTATTATTATTATTATTATTATTATTAAACATGAAATTTGTTGAGGCTGCAATCCTATACCCGCTTACCTAAGAGTAAGCCCTATTGAACTCTGTGGGACTTACTTCTGCATGGAGACTTAGGATTACTCTGTAAAAAAGCAGCATATGACCATTTTGAGGAAATGCTGGGTTTTGGTTTTATGAAATCCAAACCATAAAGAAAATGCCAATAATTTTATATGACAGTAAAACCAATAAACTGGAGAGTGCAAAGCAAGCACAGTGTAAAGTTAAATCACTAGTAAAACAAATTTAGAGGTGCTGGGAATACATAGCAGAGGTCTGTTCTGCTCTAGCCTCTACCTTGTGAAATAAATATGTGACATGAATTTTCATTCTATTCACGCCTGCAGTTTTTGTTCAAAGGTTAAACATAAACTAAGGACTTCATATGTTGCATTCAGTCACTTTGAATGGGCAGGAAAGAGCAAGGTATGGCACTGCCCAGAACCCTCATGCCCTTAGATTCTCCATGGGGTTTCAGTGGGAGATGCTGTCAAACAGGAAAATGGCATTGCATAGCACAACAGAAATGATTTCCAGGTGTGTCTGTAGTAACATCCATATATTTTGCTTATCGTAAAATGAATCTAATATCTGTGTCCCAGTTACTCTTTAATAATGCAGCCAGCGGCACACTGGAGATCGTATGAACCAATTCCTCAAAGATGATGGATGCACTTGGTCCTCTAGAAGTTGCTGGTTAAAGGACAGCTGATCAGAACCAGCAACTGGGCTGTGCGTAAAACCTCTGACTCTTACACTATGTACACACTGCACATTGCTTCCCCCAAAGAATTGTGAGAACTGTAGTTTTCTCCATCACAGAGCTATAATTCCCAGCACCCTTAACAAACTATGGGGGGGGTTTAAAAGTATGCTGTGTATCCAAATATGGCTGATGCACTTCTGCCCTGAGTCATCAGCTTCTAAAGCAGGCATCGGCAAACTCAACCCTCCAGATGTTTTGGGACTACAACCCCCATCATCCCTAGCTAACAGGACCAGTGGTCAGGGATGATGGGAGTTGTAGTCCCAAAACATCTGGAGGGCCGAGTTTGCCTATGCCTGTTTTAAAGGTTCTGTGGGTCCAAAATCCCAGAGTTATGAAGCTGATAAGCTGCTTTTGTGGCAATTGGGGAAGTGAGCTTCTGGGTTTGACCCTTTGCTTTAAGCACTAATAGTCCTATGCAAGCACCATGAATGGCTATTTCAGAGAAGGAATTGATATATCTGTCTATTTCTGGTTCATTATAGTACATTCATCAGTCCATTCTATCCCATTATTGCACCAATCTGCATTTTAAAAAACAACAAACAAAGCACGAAGATTCGCAATATTTTAACAATCTTTTCACAAAATTCACATTTTTATACACATATTTCCTAATATATGTATTTTGTATGCATTTTCTCCGAAAATGCACAGGTTGTGCTCATTTTTACCCCAAATACATTTTTGTACTTGTTTTTTTAAGCCAAGAACTATATTGAAAAATTCAGAGAAGTGCAAAAATCAACAAAAAACTGTGCTTTGACCTGCTTGTTAGACTGAAAAGTGCAAATCAGTCAGTTTGCTTAAAAATGTGGCTCAATAAAATATTTGAGGGCCCCTGCCTCAGAGTTATAACTCATAGGATTCTGTTGTTAGAGAGTGCAGGAAATATTGGTTATTATCAACATTCACAAGGAGAATCATGCAGACATTTGGATACTCTTTCTCTTACTGAACTAAGAAGGAATGGAACTAATTACCAACCATTGTCTCATCTGCAAAGAGGTATCCAAGTTCAATAGTTTGCATCCCCATCTGTGACCCTGCAATAGCAACAGAATGTTTTCCCTCAGCAGTTGGGAACCATATTTCTTCTTTTAAAATGTTGGTCTGGTGGGGATTGAATTTCATTTTATTACTCAAGCTGTCTTTCTTGCTATATTAAAAAAATAACTCAGAAGCAAACAGCATTAAAACTGATCTTTTATAATCTACCAACATGTCTCTTGGCAGAAAAAAAAGTTCCTTAAATGTTTGTTCGTGGATGGCTATTTGATGTGTGATTATTTGGTGACCAAGAGATGGGTGAAATCCAAATTAGAGTTTTGGCACTGACTTGTAACTATAGCATATGATGCATATAAACTAAGCATATGATGCTGACAGATACTCATTTACTTTGCTCTCAGCAAAGTGAAGTGCATTTTATTCTACCACTCAGAGTCCCTCCATACATCCTTTTTATTGTGCATTCATGATTACTTGTGCTCTGGATGGTATTAAAACAGTTATACACATTTCTAGGTAATAAAAGTAAAGGTAAAGGACCCCTGGATGGTTAAGTCCGGTCAAAGGCGACTATGGCGTTGCGGCGCTCATCTCGCTTTCAGGCCGAGGGAGCCGGTGTTTGTCCACAGACAGCTTTCTGGGTCTTGTGGCCAGCATGACTAAACTGCTTCTGATGCAACGGGACACCATGGCAGAAACCAGAGCGCACAGAAACGCTGTTTACCTTCCCTGCCGCAGCAGTACCTATTTATCTACTTGCACTGGCGTGCTTTCGAACTGCTAGGTTGGCAGAAGCTGGGACAGAGCAACAGGAGCTCACCCCATTGAGCGGATTCAAACCGTCGACCTTCCGACCAGCAAGCCCAAGAGGCTCAGTGGTTTAGACCACAGTGTCACCTGCATCCCATTTTACCTTTTTACACATTTCTATACTTGTTCTCACCTGCTAATGTTTCAGGGAAAACACATTGCTTTTTTCCAATCAGTGTATGTCCCATAACCTCCTGCTGAAATCCTGTAACTTTTTATATCACAAATGCTTGGGGACACAGGTTGTCCTGCTTTCAATGTCCTATAGTGCGAGAACCATAGAATCATAGAATTGTGGAGCTGGAAGGGACCACAAGAGTCATCTAGTCCAACCCCCTACAATGCAGGGATCTTTTTTCCCAATTTGAGGCTCGAACCCATGACCTTGAGATTAAGAGTGCCCTTCCAGACAATGTGGTAATATTGGGAAAGTATTGTAGAACAGTGGAATGCTGTGTAGATGATCCAGTATAAATCCACCACTTATGCAGTGTTATTGCATCAATAGCACAATGCAGACTACACCCAGCAAAAAAACAGCAATTTGTCATGGCCCTTAATATGCAAAGGACAATTAATATAAGTAAAATATTACAGCAATTAAAAAAAATCTTAACAACCACTGGTCTTAAAGGAGGAACCAGGATTCTGCTGGCTTTTCTTCAGTCATCCAGTCAAGAAAGGTGCCTTATCAATGGGTTTTGATCATTGGCTCAGGACAAACTAAAATACAAAAAAACAAGTGATTTGTTTGCTTTAGGAGGCTCATGCTGTAAAATCATTAAGCAATATATTCATTTCCCCCCTGCCTCTTTCTTATCAATGATGGCCCTTGTGGTCTCTTCCAACTCTATGATTCAAGTGTAATTAAGGGCTGAAATAAAACATTTAAGGGTTTTACTGAAATGTTTGTGAAATTCAATTGAGATCGACATTTGTGCTGCTGCATGGATGCGGCTGGACAGTGGCAAAAACAACATGGTTTCGTAACATGATGAGGAAAAACAAAAGCAGAGCATTCATTCAGTAGGAAGAGTTATATCTCAAATAGCTCAGCCTGCAAAGGCAGCTTATCTATTTTACATAAAGCACTAAAATGAAACAGGCTTTTCTTCCCAATTCCTGATTTGCATTTCAAATATCCAGAGCTTTCACCATTTCAGCCTCTATATTACTGCAGAAAAGAAGGACAAAGTAGCTGCTTATGCCATCCTTTCCTTCATGTTGCCCTGATAGATTTTCAATGCAGATCCTTTCCTTTTTTTCCTGGAAATGAAAACGAATATTGTCACACATTCCTCATGGCTTGTCCCAGCATCTAGACAATCTGAAGATGAAGTCTTGCTTCCACAGCCATCCACACGATCAGAGAGGCTTGATGGGAGATTGGCATGGAAAAGTCTCCTAGAGGATTCTAAAAAGCTAGGGAAAGTGGGGACTGAAAGATGCCCAGGAAAGAGACTTTCTGATGAGGCATTCGACAGGGCCTGGCATATCAGTTTGATATCAGGATTGGGGTCTGTATGTTGTGAGGGGGAAGGACAGAGGAATAGTAGCAAGGCTGGTCAAGAAAGGGGTTAGATGACGGTGGGGAACAGTAGGCAGTAGGCATCTATCTATCTGGGATAGCTCAGTTGGTAAAGTGTGAGACTCTCAAGCTCAGGGTCGTGGGTTCGAGCCCCATGTTGGGCAAAAGGTTCCTGCATTGCAGGGGGTTGGACTAGATGACCCTCGGGGTCTCTTCCAACTCTACAGTTCTGTGATTCTGTGAAAAGCAGGAACCTGAGAAAGCAGGGTAGAAGAAGCATGCAGTTGAAGCAAGGAGGAACTCCGGAGAAAGGATGAAAACAAAGCTGGAAAGTAAAGCTTTCAGGGAAAAAGTAAGCAGTAAAGGAGTTTTGCTGGACAAAAGGCAGCAGGTCAAAGAGCTGAAGGCCCTAGACCAGTGATGGCCAAACTTCAGCTGTTTTGGACTACAATTCCATCATCCCTGACCACTGGTCCTGTTAGCTAGGGATGATGGGAGTTGTAGTCCCAAAACATCTGGAGGGTGGAGTTTGGCCATCACTGCCCAAGACTGTAGAGCAGTCCTTCCCAACCTGGTGCCCTTCAGATGTTTTGGACTACAACTCCCATCAGCCCCAGTTAGTACAGTGCTGACTGGAACTGATGGGAATTGTAATCCAAAACATCTAGTGTTGCCTGACATCCAGGGCTGACCTGAAGTCTCCAGGTTTGCCTGTCTCGCTCCAAGCGGCAGAGGAAGGGCTTGAGTGTCCAGGTGGGTAAGAATAACTAGACAAAGTCTATGTGTGCTTCTTGCAAGCTTCTGCCCAACAGGATCCAGCTGCAAATTATAGCCCAGATCTCTGGGTAAATACACCCTCCTCCGCTCTCTCCTGTGCTCTCCCGATTTACCTCTGATTCCAGGGCTTACTGCTGGGAGGGAGATGAATGACCTGCTCTTGGCATAGGAGCCAACTCCTTGGGGTCAAGAGGTCTTTGTCCCCCTTATAAAATAATTGAGGGGGCCGTCTGCCCCCAAGTTGATGGGCATGGCCATTCAAATGGTCATGTTTTATTGAAGTTGACACCTCTGCCTTATTCAAGTCGGCTTTCGGCAACTGTGGTTGATGTTTAATGTGTGGTGCTTATCACTGGCGCCTGCCCCATGATATCACCAGGGGCCAACCCTAGGTCTCAGGCTTGGGCCCTGAAATCTCAGGGTCTTGGGTGCTCCCAAGCTTGCAAACCCTATAAGTGTACCAGGTCCAGGAAGGCTGCTTTCCAGTCCAGGTTCTATCATTGCAATGCTGTGAACTAACAACCCTCTGGAGGAAGAAGTTTTTTTAAAAAAAAAAAGCTGAACTAGCTAGGGCAGTTTCCCCTAACCTTGGGCTACCAGCCAGTGGCAGAAGAAGGCTCCGCGCTACCCGGGGCGGCAAAAGGAAATGCCCCGGGGGGGGGGGGGTGACATGACATCACATTGTGACGTCACGATCGCTGGGCCGCCGCCACTTCCGCAGCCCCCTTTTAAGCCGCAGAGTGAAAAAGCGGCTCAAAAGGAGGCCGCGGAAGTGGCGGTCCGGCGACGGAGTGCGCCTGTGCGAAATGTCCGTCGTCGGGCCGTGCGCTGCCGCTCCCAGGGTGACGGAGGGAGCGGCGGCACGTGGGAATAGCAAGAGGGGCTGCCGCTTATCACCCCCACGCACCGCCGTTCGCTCCGTTGCCCCGGGAGCAGCAGCACCGCACACACCGTACACTGCTGCTCCTGGGGCGACGGAGTGAGCGGCGGCATGTGAGGGTGACAAGCGGCAGCCCCTCCCACCACTCCCCACGCACCACCGGTCACCCTGGGAGCAGCAGTGCTGCACAGACGGGGTGCTCACTTGGCCGTGCGCTGCCGCTCCCGGGGTGACGGAGGGAGCGGCAGCACGTGGGAGTGGCGGGAGGGGCCGCTGCTTGTCACCCCCACCCTCCCCTGTCACCCGGGGTGTACCGTCCCCACCGCCCCCCTAGTGACGCCCCTGCCTCCAGCTGTTTTTGGCCTACAACTCCCATCATCCCTGATCACTGGCCTTGCTACGTAGGGATGATGGGAGCTGTAGTCCAAGGAGGCCCAAGGTTGGGGAACACTGAGCTAGAGTCTTCTTCTGCTGCAGGAATAGATTCTGAAACACTCTTTTCAGTGAATGAAGTTTCATAAAGAACACTGCATGCTATAGTTTTCTGATCTATACTATGACATCTTCTTATTGGGCAAAGGACCATAGCTCAGTAATAGAGCGCATGCGTTGCACCCAATTGGCTTGGGTCTCCTCTTTGAGATCTCCAGCTCAGGCTGGGAAAGTGCTTTTGGTTGAAACCCTGATGAGCCTCTGTCAGAAACAGCACTGAGCTAACTGTACCAGTGGCCTGAGTTGAAATAAGGCAGCTTCCTATGTGCTGCCAACTCTTTCAAATGGTTGTGCAGCATGATTTGTCCTGCTTCCCTGGTAAATGTTTTAGCAATAAAGAAATATCACAGGCGATTTGAAGAATGCAACCAACACAATGTGACACCGTTTCTTTCAAAGGAATCCGTCATTCTGAGATGAATCACATAAGATGAAATGTGTGTGTGTGTGTGTTTTGGTCTTGGAACTTTTTCGTCTTTCTCACTTCATCAAAGTTTTGTTGGCTCCCTCTCTGAATCAAAAAAAAAAAAAAACCAGCAGGAAATATCAAAGTATCTTGTTTCTTTATACAAGAAATCTGGCTGTGAAAGGCAGGGAAGGATGTTAAAAAATGTTGTTGTTAACAGCAACGAAACCACTTTCCCTTCTCCAAAATGGCTGAAGTAACTCCTTGACAAGAGCTTTATCGGAGTTTTAATTTTACTTGGTCTCCAAATGTCATTCTTGGAAAAGAACTTCAAGATTAAAAGGTGGGTGTCTGTCACATTTATTTTTAACATTTATTTGAGGGGTGACGGCTTTTTGCTGTTTGTTCTTAATGTTGGCAATGCAGCTGAGTAAATCTGTTGCTCCGTATCCTGTTTCTTATCAGCTGATGGAAGCCAGGTCTCTCCATGAAAACGATGTCTCCATTTTTCAATCTCCTCCTGCTGCAGTTTTTGACCAATTTGGTGTTCTTCCTCCACTGAGTGAATTCACTATTTATGCTTTTTTTAAAAGACAGATGATAGAACATCAAACAGGAAAAGAAGTAGGTTAGCCTTCCTAGGAGAGTCAGCTGCTGCATTTTATTTGGATTACTGGTGACCTTTATGGGAAAAGCCTATAAACAAGGTGAACATTTCATTGCCCAAACTGGTTCATGTTTTGCGACCAACTCCCCTGTTTATGTCTCTGCAAATGCAATATGAAAGCATAAATCCATCTTATGAATATACCATATTTTTAAGTGCCTTCCTTTATTTTTCACAACGGCGGTATAAAATCCATTTTTCTTTCAAAATTTTATCATCTTTACAGATAAGCAGTATTGGAGTCAAAAGCAATTTGCTGATGCCCTTTCAGCAGAAAGGCAAAATGAATATACATCAAAACATGCAGTGCACCTTCTTATTTTCTCAGAATCACAGGCCACGTATTTGAACTCCTTAAGCAAAAATCATAAAGATGTTAGCTTTACACCTGAGACACAGTATATTTCCCACATTAATTATGAGCCGGTTTATATCAGCCTTTGACAATCTGGTGCCTTCCAGACGTTTTCGACTACAAGACCCATCAGCCGTCAGCCAGTTGGATCTTTGATAGATATCATGCCTACTCAGAAGTCAGTCTGTTTAAGTTCAGTAGGCCTTGGGCTCATGTAAACGTGTACAAGGCTGAAGCTAAAATAGTATAATAAATAATCTGCTTCTTCTTGGGGTTTTTTCCTTTTGTTTTTGAGGTTGATTGCATTTTAACATGTTTGATTGAATATATAATTGTTTTAATAAAAATAATATAAAATGCAATAATGTTGTATTAAGTACTCCCTGGAAACATTTGGTATCAGATCCTGAGATTTGGGAATAATGATCCGGAGCCAAACAGACACAAAAAGGGTTCTCAGTTGGTTGAAGCTCTATGACAGAGGGCATCTTCAGATCTGATGTTAAATCTAGTGATTAGAAAAGTCTTAATCAGAAATTCTGCTGAAATCTTTTTTGTGGATCATGAAAACGAAGCAGAGGACCTTGGTCCAATAAGAGATTACTCCCACATACATAAGGACTATATAAAATGGTGGCTCATTCTAGTATCCTCCACGTGTCACACTTATGCAGGGAAGGGACAGCCAATTGGACCTTCCTCCCTGCCTCCAATATCATGTGATTTTCTAGTGCTGCTGCTGAAGTCACATGGTCCCAATGACTGCACGTCGGGCATCCAGCATTTTCCCATTTAGGCAATAGCTAGTGACAAAAAAAAAAAGTTGTAAGAAGTCTTTATTCCATATTATGGAATATTACTTGCAAAATAGTTGTTGAAACAGTAATAAAATAAAATTCAAAAGATTAAAAGCAATAAAATAACCTTTGGTTATTACAATTTTGTAAACAAAATAAGAAATAAAATAAAGTGGCCATATGCACAGACAGATTCACGTGTTTAGAAGCTCGTCCACATGGATAGGAACCTCAATCAAGCAGGGTTTCTGCTAGCCTGGAGGACCCCTGATGGGCATGCATCTGTGCATGCAGACAGACCCTTCAAACTGCTGCTAAACATATGGCCACTAGGCTGTGTGGCTGGAGCACTTATTGGTGTGCAGGAGATACGGATAGCAGTTACACCCAACATGCTGCTAGTGCACTA
Source organism: Lacerta agilis (assembly GCF_009819535.1). Classification (NCBI taxonomy): domain Eukaryota; kingdom Metazoa; phylum Chordata; class Lepidosauria; order Squamata; family Lacertidae; genus Lacerta; species Lacerta agilis. The sequence goes on from NC_046323.1 coordinate 34,910,905, forward strand.
CTTGAGTGCATGAGAGGGGCTGCACCAACACTTCTCCATTGCTGATTAATTATATAGCATTTCAGAATATTATAAGGTGTAGCGATGCTTCGCTTTTTTATTTCCTTAAAGGCAGTGGTGGAGCTTCATGCTCTGGCACTGTGAGGTGGAGAGCAGGCAGGGTGGGGCTAGTGCGCATCCTGGGGGCGTGGCGTGCCACCCGCAGAGCCGTGGGGCGTGTCCTGGGGGCGTGGTGTGCCGCCTGTGGGGGCATGGCACCCAGCACAGGCGGGGGCAGCCGCGATGGCACTCCACTGGGATCACGCTGCCGGGGGCGGTGCACTCTCCCCGCACTCCTCTTCCTCCACCAGTGCTTAAAGGGTTAGCGTATCATAGCTTTTTCTTTCTTTTTAAAATAATTTTTATTAAATTTTCTGTTTGATAATTTCAAATACTCATTTTACATCCTTAAGATATCAATGACTTTCCTTCTTCTCTTTCCACGGTTCATTTTGCATACCTTAAATCCCTGTATATTTTACAAAAATTAAACCAATCAGTTTTCCATTATTGCATCCATCAAAACTTACTTACACTTTTGAATTTATCTTAATGCTACCAGTGTTTCCAGCTGTACACAATTATTTTCCATATATTCAATAAACATTTCCCAATCTTCTTTAAACATGCAGTGGAACCCCAGGTTACGTACCCCCTGTGTTGTGGACGTTCGAGTTGCGAATGCCCGCAACCCAGAAGTGTTTCCGGAGCGCTTACGACCTGCGCGCGCCCCCGGATGCACAGAAGCGTTCTGCGCACTTTGCACATGCGCAGAAGTGCTCAAATCGTGCTTCTTCTGGGTTTTTTTTCCCCATGCGTTAGTGATATGCACGCCCACGTTACGTACCGTGACCCGGAACGGATCGCTTACGTAACCCGGGGTATAACTGTATGTTCTTCTCTTATTCCCTTATTCTCTAGGTTAAGTCTGCATGTTGTGCATATTCTGTCAACTTAAGTCGCCATTCTTCTTTGGTTGGGACCTCGCTCGTTTTCCATTTGGGGGCTATCAAAACATGGGCTGCAGTTGTCGCATAAATAAATAACCTTTTCCTGACACCTGGGGTATCATAGCTTTTTCAATAAAATAGGCTGCTCATGTTCACTTTCTTTTAGTGCTTCTGAATATAGGGCCACACCTATTTTCCCCCAAGCAATTTTTTATTATTTAAAAAAAAATACATTTTGTGTTGGCAGTGGCGGCTGTACTATAACGCAAGGCATCTGCATCCCTTGCAAATCCAGATTTCTAGACAGAATGCAACTTCCACCCCCTCTAAAAGAAAAGCCTACTTCTCAGAGACTTGTTATAACTTCATCATAAATCAGTGGCTGCTTTTTCATAGATTTCAACAGGAACAGGAACACAAACCTTACATGACAGCATTAATTCCACACAATATCATGCCCCTTTCCCAATATTATGTCCCTTTTGGCGTATTTATGAAAAGCATTTCATCCCATTTAGCTCATTAAATGAGCTTATTATTTTCCCCAAAAAACCATTTCCTCCAAACTGTAATACCTCATCATTGGCATTATTATCTGCTTCGGGAGCACAGTATGTTTTCTATTAGCCCTGATTGCTCAATGTGGCTTGAAGGAAAATGTCTTCATGTTTTTAATTTGACTGAATTGCTCTTTATCAATGGAGGAGACAGCTGAAGATGAAACATATTGTCAGTCCTGCACTGCAAGAGGTCTTATTATCCTCACCTATGCAAATCCCTCCTGCGCATTCTCTCTGCAAACAGGATCCCCCCCAACAAGCCAACAATGTGGGGGCGGCCCCACACATACAGGTGGGCTCAGTCCTGGTTAGAGTATCCAGTCATACACACAATACTGAGCTAACTCACTATAAGACAACTACATATGTCCACATGTTGTCGTTCAGTCGTTCAGTCGTATCCGACTCTACGTGACCCCATGGACCAGAGCACACCAGGCACCCCTATCCTCCACTGCCTCCCGCAGTTGACTTCCCTCCAAATGGAAAATAAGCAATGTGAGGGAAAATCTAGGCTAGCTTTTCACCAAGTTCACTGGAAATAAACCCCTGTATTGGGGAGGGGTAGTACCACTGAAGGGGTTTAAACCAGATGAGGGTAGCCGATGAGTGTCAAACCCTCAGTAAATTAGGGACTTCTCCTGCTTCTCCTTAGTCATGCTGGCCCCATGACCCGGAAGCTGAACGCCGGCTCCCTCAGCCAGTATCACGAGATGAGCACCGCAACCCCAGAGTTGGACACAACTGGACCTAATGGTCAGGGGTCCCTTTACCTTTACCTTACCTGCATGTGAAGACAGGCTCTGGCAAGTTGAGTGGATAAGGTAAAGGTAAAGGTAAATGAACCCTGGACAGTTACGTCCAGTCAAAGGCAACTATCAAGTTGCGGTGCTCATCTCACTTGCGTTTGTCCACAGACAGCTTTCTGGGTCATATGGCCAGCATGACTAAACCGCTTCTGGCGCAACGGGAGCTCACCCCACCGTGCTGATTCGAACCACTAACCTTCTGGTCGGCAAGCCCGAGAGGCTCAGTGGTTTAGACCACAGCGCCACCTGCGTCCCTTAGTGGATAAGACCAATAGTGGGTCCAACAGTCAAGAAGGTGGTTTCTGCACATGCTGTAGAGGGAAGTGAGGGGCAGATGGGACTCATCAACCTGGGAAGGTAGCCCACCTAGGAGAAGAAAAATTCTGGTCCTAAACCTAAGCTGCCTTGCAGGGTATCTTTGGGAGAAGAAAAGGCTAAGGAGTAAACCTTAAGACGATTGGATGGTGCCTTGTATGCCTCCTTCCGGCAACTCCTGCAGCCAAGCTGGTGCCAAATGTATTGCTCTGCTTTCCTTTGTACCACATCAGTGAGGCTGAGTGGGATGGTCTTGTCACCTCGGCAGCCCAAGACCTCCATACACACTGCCCAGTCTTGTGCCCTGGAGAGGTCACTTTGATGCTGCTAACACAGAGGCTTGACTTCACCCCCAGAGGAACACTCCATTGTCACTTGAGACAGACAGGTGCCAATAAGCAGGCTGGTCCAACCCTTGGTTGCTCTCATTTCAGACCCCACAGAGAAATCCAACCCGAAAAAGAAAGGAAAGTCAAATCGTAACTGAGATGGAAATACAAGAGGGGTGGAATCTGGGAGCTATGGCATGTCAGAAAGAATAATACGGTAAGTACAAGTGACTAATAGGCCCTGAATGTTAATTAAAAGTAGTAGTGGTGATGATGATGATAATAATAATAATAATAATAATAATAATAATAATAATAATAATAATAATCAGGCCTGCAGGGTTACAATCTAATTAAGTGGAAGAAATGCATGGAATGGGAGAATGAAAGGAAAGCTTCTATAAAGAATGCATTCCCAGTGCCAGGTTATGCAGACATCTGACAGCATTCAATCTGTGCCTTTCCTGCATTTGCCCCAGTTGTGTTGACTTTGCATATGTGTCCATTTGTGCCCCATTTCAGATAATGAAACCATATTTAGGGACCAGAAATCATTTAACCTGCTAAATATGCAGGTGGTGTGCAATCCAAGACACCGAATAGCAGATGTGATAGTTAAGCAACTCAGATCACATAATGATTCATTATTTGGAGGCAGAATGGTGCTGTGTGGCTTTGTGAATATGGTAATTATTCAAAGCAGTTAACTATTAAATAAGTTTAGGCTTTGTACGTGTGTGAATGTCTCCCCCCCCAAAAAAATGAAATATTAGAATCGTATCCTTCTGACATGCACTGTTTGTAATTGCTTGCCCTTTTATATAAATATGTATTGCAGCGAATAATTTTTACAAAGTACACGTAGGAAGACAAAGCACTAACACATCACATTAATGCTCCGGCTGCTATTTCATTTTTTTAAAAAACCCTCTCACCTGTCAATGGCACAACTGAACTTATCTCTCTGATTTCTATCAACATCACAGTTCTAAATTGTACTGTCAACTGTATTTGTGCTTCCAACAACTCTGAAATGAATAGAAACTTTAACATGTTTCTTCCTTTGTATTTTTAATTCAAAAAAACAACAACCATGGCACAATCCAGCTAAAACTGGGCATATTTGTGATTGATTTCAATGGGGAAGCTAAGCATATGCTTAACTCTTTCCAATTGCAGTGTAATGCTGTTCAGATCTATTCAAAGACAAGTCCCAATGAGTTCAATGGAGCTTACTCCCAAGTAAGTGTGCATAGGATTGTAGCCTTAAGAACATATAGTCTGCCATCCCATGTCCTACAGTGGCCAACCAGATATTTCTGGGAAGCCCATAAGCCCAGCATGAAATCAATAGTCCTGCTTCATCAGGGGGTGCCTTGTCCGCCCTCCCCGGTCAGCACAGACATACGCTCCTCCGCCACTGTCAGCACTCATTCTAACCAACTTAGGTTCTATCAATGGTAGACCAAGAAAGGAACCTCTCCAGACCGCTGCATTTCAAAGATAAAGTGAGCTAGGGTACTAGGCTCAACCATGACATGGCTCCAACTGGAAGAGCACATGCATCACATGCAGAAGATCCCAATCCTCAACATCTCCAGGCAGGGTTGGGAAAGCCTCATGTCAGAAACAATGGACAACTGCTGCCAGTCAATGCGAACAATATATAAACCAAATACCCTCGGCATTAAACATTTAAGGCAAAATCATACCCCTTTAATTGCCCTGACTCTCCCCCAGTAACCCTGGCAACTGTAGTTTGTTAAGAGAGCTGAGAGTTGTTAGGAGATCCCTATTTCCTTCACAGAGCTACATTTTCCAGAGTGCTTTAACAATCAGTTAAACTTCCCAGGAAACTCTGGGAATTATACTTTTTTTGGTGGGGGGATAGGGATGGAAGTAGTGCTGGGCAGAGAGATACCTTTGCTTCATAAAATAAAACACACACCCTCCAGGTCAGCGGATCAGAGGTTTGGATTGCTCTGTTCATCAAGATTTAACTTTCATTTATTTCAGTCAGCCTTCTCTGTGTAGGAGCTATGGCTGGAGACAACCCGTTGTATCTATCTGTTTTAAAAATTGCACCCTACATTTTCTTCCAGAAGAGATCTCCAAATCCTTAAACACAACACTGTTCATAGCAGCCAATTCATATGTCCAGCTCTAAGTCATCAAGAGATGAGCTTATGCAAGAGATGTCTCGTACAGGCATACGTGAAACAGTTTTGAGGAGGAGTATTCTCTCATATCAATTCTCCTCACTATTCGAGCTTGTATATTGTTTACTGCTTCTTAATATGTTTGTACAAGGTTCACCATTTCCTCATTTCATTCCATTATTCCAAAGCACGGCCCATTGTTACACTCTAAATCATTTCTTTCCTTCTGTTGCTTGCTTATCCCTTAAATACTCAGAGAGTTGGGACTCCATCTATCTCTGTCACAAATATCTCCCACACAACACTTTTGCAAAATGCTAATTCACTGCTAAACTCTTTCTTTTGTGTCCAAACAATTCAACTAGGCACTCCTGAAAGTCATCCTGCATTTCTCCTACTACTTTTTCAGAACGCTTCAGGGAAAAAGTGCTTTCAGAATCACTTAACAACCCAATTTTACTACAACCTAGTGTAACGTTTTTTCTACGCAAAAGCATTTGACTGTGTCAACCACAGCAAACTATGGCAAGTTCTTAAAGAAATGGGAGTGCCGGATCACCTCATTTGTCTCCTGAGAAATCTCTATGTGGGACAAGAAGCTACAGTTAGAACTGGATATGGAACAACTGATTGGTTCAAAATTGGGAAAGGAGTACGACAAGGATGTATATTGTCCCCCTGCTTATTTAATTTATATGCAGAATTCATCATGCGAAAGGCTGGACTGGATGAATCCCAAACCGGAATTAAGATTGCCGGAAAAAAATGTCAACAACCTCAGATATGCTGATGATACTACCTTGATGGCAGAAAGTGAGGAGGAATTAAAGAACCTTTTAATGAGGGTGAAAGAGGAGAGCGCAAAATATGGTCTGAAGCTCAACATCAAAAAAACTAAGATCATGGCCACTGGTCCCATCACCTCCTGGCAAATAGAAGGGGAAGAAATGGAGGCAGTGAGAGATTTCACTTTCTTGGGTTCCATGATCACTGCAGATGGTGACAGCAGTCACGAAATTAGAAGACGCCTGCTTCTTGGGAGAAAAGCAATGACAAACCTAGACAGCATCTTAAAAAGCAAAGACATCACCTTGCCGACAAAGGTCTGTATAGTTAAAGCTATGGTTTTCCCAGTAGTAATGTACGGAAGTGAGAGCTGGACCATAAAGAAGGCTGATCGCCGAAGAATTGATGCTTTTGAATTATGGTGCTGGAGGAGACTCTTGAGAGTCCCATGGACTGCAAGAAGATCAAACCTATCCATTCTCAAAGAAATCAGCCCTGAGTGCTCATTAGAAGGACAGATCCTGAAGCTGAGGCTCCAGTACTTTGGCCACCTCATGAGAAGAGAAGACTCCCTAGAAAAGACCCTGATGTTGGGAAAGATGGAGGGCACAAGGAGAAGGGGACGACAGAGGATGAGATGGTTGGACAGTGTTCTCGAAGCTACTAACATGAGTTTGGCCAAACTGCGAGAGGCAGTGGAGGATAGGCGTGCCTGGCGTGCTCTGGTCCATGGGGTCACGAAGAGTCGGACATGACTGAACGACTGAACAACAACAGTGTAACGTTTAATTTAGCGGTGTACAAAAAAAAAATTGTATGGCTTGATAGCTTTGCACAGAATGTGGTAGTTTGTATTTTTGTTTGAGTGTGTCTAGGTGGTACTTGTATGGGGAACACAAGAGTAAAGTTTTCCACACTCATGCTAGGCTACTTTTCATATCAAGACACTTTGCTTGTTACTCTGTGTGTAGTACCACCTAGGAGTACCACTGAAACTGATCTCAAACAAAACCTTATGAAGAATAGTGAATCCCTTTTAGTTTCTTCCTGTCTGCAAATCATTTTTAAAGGTGCCTAGCACAAAAAATGGACCTGTATATCTGCAATCTCAGAAAATAATAAGGAAGATTAAGCAATTACTTTTTTTTAACCACATCAAATATGTAAAGGCTGCTCTTGCAAGAAAACCAATGCAGCCATCGTTCTGAAATTTGGCAGTAACTTGCTTTTATTCTTATCAATGCCATGTGGAGTTTTCTCAGAAGTCAAAGAACAGAGAGGAAGGGGGGCCATTTAAGAGTAGTAAAAAACAAAGCAAAACAAGAAGTAGCTGGGAGAATTTTACCACTCCCTTCCAACACCCACACCCTGGCCACCAGATTTCTTGCAAAGGGGAGGAGCCTTCTGCACAACTCCAGGGGCATCACAAAAAGACATCATTGAGTACTGATTTTTTTAAAAATTAAATCCACTGAGATTCCTAAGCACTAGGAAGTGAGATCCACTGAAATCAATGGGACTTGATTCTGAGTAAGCCTCCTTAGGATTTGCTGCAAAATTCTCCTTTACTGGTAACATCTCAGAAAACATTACAGTCATGCAACCATTGTTTTCCAATTTGCATCTTCAAACTTAGCTCTTTAATAGTAGCGTTTAGAAGGCGTTGCTGTTATTCTTTTTTACTTCACATTTATTATGCCAGAATAAATATACAGAATAGTAGCTTCCAGTACTTTTGGTCCTATCAACTTATTTACAATCTTCCTACACATTATGGCATAATAGCATCATAATGCACTCAGTAAGATAATAATGGTGACAGGAGGGCTTAGTCAACAAGAGTTCTGGATCCATAAATATGCAGGAATGGTTGCCAACACAGAAAAAATGCTTGCACCACCTACTGGTAAGAATGCAAATGATAGATAATACCATACAATGGGCATTTGTAGTACAATTTTAAGTTACTTTTTTTTTGCAAGGAAACCACTGCAAAAATAAAAAGGAGCAGAGTAAAGTATTTAATTAAAAGCTCTTAAACATTATGCTTTATTGATGTCTTCTGTTTTCTTGGCAGGTAAAAAAAACTGATGCAAAGTTTAATGCTCATTATTATGAAATAGCATATGGGATTTTTTTGATTTTTTTTATTATTATTTTTTGAAACTTAGTACGTTGATTTCTCATTTAAATCTGGCCAACTGTGTACTATACAAGATTTATTGGGAAACTACCTTCTGGTGTTTATTATTAAGGAATAATATAGCATACTTGGGCTGAACATAAAATCAGAGGATAAGACAAACCTGCTGGATCAGGTCAATGGCTCATCTAGTCCAACTTCCTGTTCTAACAGCAGACAACCAGATGCCTATGGGAAGCCCACGAAGAGGACCTGGGGGCAACAGGACTCTCCCCATTTCTGATTCCCAGGAACTGGGATTCAGGGGCATACGGTCCAGTTCCGAGGGCCTTCTGGCGGTTCCCTCACTGCGAGAACTGAGGTTACAGGGAACCAGGCAGAGGGCCTTCTCGGTAGTGGCGCCTGCCCTGTGGAACGCCCTCCCATCAGATGTCAAGGAAATAAGCAACTATCTGACTTTTAGAAGACATCTGAAGGCAACCCTGTTTAGGAAAGTTTTTAATGCCTGATGTTTTATCATGTTTTTAATATTCTGTTACGAGCCGCCCACAGTGGCTGGAGAAACCCAGCCAGATGGGCAGGGTATAAATAATATATTTACCTCCAATAGTGGAGGTAAAACTTAGCCATGTATGTCAAGATATTTTGATGCTGGCGTCGAATAAATGTAATGTGAGCTCCTAAAAGTTGTACACATTTAACTAACAGATCAACGGTGGTGAGTGACTCCAGGTTTCAATATTAGTCCTCTCAAGCCCAATGCATTTGTTGGAATAATGAGGGCATGTTTTTGAGACCTATTGATCTTGCTGTACAAGAGCAAGGGCCTGGCTTCATTGATGTATTGGCACACTCAAAGGCGAAAAGTGAATTTAACTTATATCATCTTCCATTAGCTAAAAGGGAGAAAATTAAATAATATTCAGTTAAGCCTTGAAGTAATATTATGCCAGGCTCATGCGTCTCCCTCCCCCCCCCTCCCCAATCTATAAAGAGACTTCCCTTCTTTCCTTTTTGCATTAATGAATTCTCCTCCTTCTGATTGACCTAATGGATCTTTAGTTTTCAGCTGGTATGTCAACTTAACAAACCTTGCCACTCTAAGACTTCTGTTTCAAAAGATGTTCATGTTTGTGTGCATCTCTGTGCGACGCCAGCAGAATAATACAATTTGTGAGGTGCTGTATCAGCACTTGATATACAGCAGGTAGTTAAATCAGCAAGTCTTAGCAGCTGACTGTCAGGATGCTCTCATGTCACACCTTCCCCCCAGCTGTTACAAAAGGTTTCATTCCATATAATGTTTCTTCCACCACCTCCATCACCACCCCATTCCTCTCACTGTTTAGCAGCTGACATCTCATTACAAGGATGAAGTGCTTCTTCTCTGTCTAGATGGAGGCTGCAGTTCAAACAGAATGTATGGCTTCGCCTTTTGGAGGTTCGGGGCTCCTGGCAGTGCATTCTGGGCTTCTGATGGCATGTAAAAAGTGGACACACGTCTCTCTTTACATCAGGTTTTGTCAGCTTTCTTCACCCTGCAGCCATTTCACATACCTCAGATGAGTGCAATATTCGTGAAATTCATTGATTTACATTTATTTCACACTCTCTCTCCAGTGACCTTGGGGTCTCAAATTTCAGCAGCGCCCTGTGCGATGCTAAAATTTACTCTCCCCGCCGCCCCCGCCTCTCAACTTCCATTCTACCTCATAGTTGTGGCGCCCCTGAGGCTTGGTGCCCAGAGTGACCAAACAAGTCATGCCCCTAAATCCACCTCTGCTCCCTCCTTCCCTCCTTCCCATCCTCTCATGGCTGAGTGGGAGGATTTGAACTCTTCGCTCCTAGCCCACATCCCAATTTACCAACACAATTTACCAGGCAGAGCTCCTGGTACCTCAAGAATTGCCCAACAGACAGAAATTCAGTGTTTGGCACTTCCCCTATCATCATTTCTATGCTAGAGGGAAGTACTGGGAAAGCTACACCTGTTGAATTAATGCCTGGCAGGTGCAGAAACCTCTGTTAAGGAGAGGGGAAAGTAGCAATCCTACATGCATTCTCCATCAGAAGCATAGCTATCTTTTAAAAGTTTAAACCTATCCAATGTGTCTCCTGCCACCGAGGTCCCCTTGATACGATTCTTGTTGCAGCAAAACACATTTGACCACATGACTGATTCAAAACCTGTCAACATCCCCCTTGAAAAATGTTTTCCTTTTCATTCCCTGCCTTTGATCGTAAATAAGATGAATGCACCGAAAGTTTTTTGAATTTCATTAAGCCTTTCTTCTCCAGCGGTGGCAAACTCCTGGCAGCGCTTGGGAACAGCAGCAAGACGGGAACAAAGCACAGCCGAAGCAGACAGTGAGATAAGAGATGTCCCCCAAGTGAACATGAAAACTGCACTTATTGCAAAAAGGAAGGCAAAATTATTCTGAGAAGGAGGCCGGCAGGTAAATTATGCCTGCCTATGGAAAGGTGAGTGTGGGCATTCATACATCTCAAGTGTCCATATGCGATTTATAAGTGCCTTGAATCGAAGGGTAAAAGTGTGCTCTTCTGTCCCTTGACCCAAATATTACCTTTACAATCTGGTGTGTGGCGGGTGGGTAGGGAGTAACACAAATGGCACAAGGCAGCACAAGGAGGTTTGAAAAGCTTTCCGTGCCTTTGGATGTTACAGGAAATGGCGGTTTTCAGGATGGGCCCAGCGGAATCATAGTCATTCAAAGATTCTGAGGGCTGAAGGGAATGGGTGAATGAATGACAGTAGTTGTAGGGAGAAATAGATAACGCTCATTTGAAGTCTACCCTTGTCTTTTGCTGGAGCAATTCCTGGTCTGCTCCAGCTTCTGGATCTGCCTAGATATCAATAACTTCTGACCCACTGCATTGCCATCATATGGTAGACAGTACCTGGCTGTGATGCCCCCACCACCAGCACCACAATTACTTGAGGGGAAAAAATATACCGGTAATTCCACTGAATGTACATTCCTGCTTACAGCCAATCCCTGCTCTCCTGTGAATGTTTCTGTTTAGCACAGACACATTCTATACGAGGGGCGGGGAAACTGTGGCCCGCCAGATGTTGCAAGAACCCCGTCATCTCTGACCATTGGGCCACACTGTTTGGCCTGATGGGAGTTGGATTATGGAAGGCAGCTCTGTTTTACATTGTTAGGGATACCTTTAAAGTATCTTAATTGAAGAGGCCTTTGCAGTCTAAAACTTCCCTGCTCCCTTGACCATAGACAATCTGAACAGGAAGCAAAAGCCTTTAACATCAATACATCTGGAAGAAGTCTAGAAATGGGGTGGTTTGCTTCTCTCTCTCTCTCTCTCTCTCTCTCTCTCTCTCTCTCTCTCTCTTTCTCTCTCTCCCTCCCTCCCTCCCTGTGTGCTGCTGGGTGAGCCATTAAAGAATATATGTACTTCAAGTTATAGTACATGTGTGTGATTTTTCATTCAAGTGTAATATCTGTAAGGCTCCAGCCCTCTTACAATCAATTTAGGGGAATCACAGCAGCTTTATACCCTGTACAGTTGATTTTACACACACACATACACACACACACACACACACACACACACACTGTATCCAGGACAGAAAATGCACATCATGCTGCAGCATATTTTCCTTCCAGCCCTTGTGAGATTTGAACAAGATAGTCTGATGAGTTGCAGTGTATTTTGCCAGCTTGGAAGCAATCAAATTCCCAAACTTGGGGATGGAGGATGTCACATGAGGAAGAAGGAAATGATCCCTTAGGAGGGACCTATTTTATAGGGGCTGAGTAGGTATCCTTTTGCACCAAGGGTACTCCTTGGTAGGTGGGGTAAGTGGCTCCTGATAGTGAGTGATTCAGACATTAGAGACATTGACACTGGGGTTTGTGATGTGTGTGTAGACCACATGGTGACTTGCCCACCGGGTGCAAAGGTTGTAGGTGTCACACATCAGCTAGACAACCTGGTAGATTAGACTGGGAAGGAGTCACAGTGCATGTGGTTATTGTGGGGTGCTTTGGGATTCCCCCTTTTATGTTTTCTATTTCTGCAAGTTTCAGGGTTACCCTGAATCTGCCACTACTTCTCTGCTGTATATTGGTGGTGTAATTTTGAAAAGAAAACTCAAATAGGTATTAGCATATAGTGGATCAGAAATTTGTAGCCTTCCAGATGTTGTTGAACTACATCCTGGCCCAATGGCCCAATGTAGTTGATGGGAATTAGAGCCCAACAACTTCTAGAGAGCCACAGGTTCCCCAACACTGCTGTAAATTATTGGTGCTATAAGCAGGTGGGGAGAGTATTTTCTCTGGTTTGCAGACCATCTTTCATTGCTCATGGAATATAATTACACTTGGTTAATTGCAAAAATCATTTGCAAACACCTGAAATACTTTTTATTACAAATTACCATGTTAAATCCATTTGCTGCAGCTAGTCACTGATACATTGATGACAACTAATGAAACCCATAATTCATGCTTCTCCCCGACCTGCTATTCTCTGCCCTGCATGTTGCATTAGCAATTGCTTTCAGATAGCAGGATTCATTGGCATGCCAGGAGGATGGGCAAGTCTCCCCAGGGACCCACAGAGTTGCATCAAACAAAACAAACCACTGTTGATTGTGCTGTCACTGCAAAGATAGAAGAGTAATGCAGAGGGGAAATGACAAAGAGAGCCTTGTCATGTAGCCTCTATTGCGTCTTGGCAAATTTGTCGTGCTCAGTATTGTCATGCTCAGTAGTGTTAGCTAGGATGGTAACTGTTAGATTGAGCAGCTTTTCTTGATAGATCATGCGCTGCTGGTGTGAAATAGAACGGCAACCTATTTTATTTCAAAGGACAAATGGAGCATGGGAGCTCTAGCAGCAAAACTACCCCAAAAAGAAAAAGGAGACTGAGGCTGCAGTCCTATCCTCATTCACCTGGGAATAAGCCCCCTTAAAAATTAAGCGGGGTTACTTTTGAGTAGGTATGCATATGATTGTGACAGCCAAGGCAGAATTGAACCGTGTCCTCCTGTCCAGCTGACATCATGAGTGATGCCAGCCAACTAACAGGTGCAAATTGTTTGTGGGAAATGGCCTCACTCAGTGGTGGAGAGCAGGCAGGGGTGGGGCGGGCACGTGTCCTGGGGCGGGGGGCACCACCCGTAGGGGTGGGGTGCGTGTTCTGGGGACGGGGCACTCCCCCTGCACTCCTCTTCCTCCGCCAGTGGCCACACTGACCAATCTTGGGCTGGACATTCCTCACTGCTGCTTCAGAAAGAAAAATGGGCCAACTAGGATAAAATATTGGGGGGGGGAGTAAGCCCCACCTAGATGTGATGCATGCACACCGTTTAAATGGCAACACCTATCAATTGGGGGGGGCTGGTCTCTCAAATATTTTATTGGGGTCCCTGAAGTGACCTCCGCACCTAGAGGTTGGCTCCTATGTGTACGAAGCACACACCCAAAGATTTTCCCTTTCATTTTTAATCTTCTCCTTATCCGTCACATGATGTTTTGCTCATTTGTGCTTTTCATCTGTGCTGCAATTCACTTAATCTAGAGACTTTTGCACTGCGGTTGTCTCGCTAAATGCAGAGGGGGGCTTGATTTTGCTCACTTGCGCTGCAGCGCAGGATCTGTGGCGCTCCTCTTCCATTGCATTTCAGTCATTTCCGTTTGCTTTGGGCTTTGCCAATATTTGCGTGAACCTGGGAGCGGTCGTTGAGCATGCTGGCCCACTGCCTGCTAATGCGCTGTACTGTTTGTTCCATGAATGTCTGTGCTTGCTGAAGCTGCCCTTTGCTTGTGTTTGCAGTACAAATTGCTTTGATGTATAGGCATGGCGAACTCATCGGCAGAGCTGCATTTCTACAATAGTGCTACGGAAACACGATAATACCAAGCGAGTGTTTGGTATGGAAACAATATTCTTGCAACAAGATAATCTGAAAGGAGCACTGATTTTTCTGGGCATGCACAAGTGTTAGAAAATCCACCATGGCTTCCACTTAGCATGGCAATGCATCAAAGATATGCTTGCCCTGGTCAATTTCACATAATTTATTCAGGTAAATGGTGCTAGTAGTTTATACTGTCTAAATCTGGAGTGGCTTGTCTGGTGAGGCAGAGCTGCAGCAATAGCCTCCCTGCTTCTAAACGGAATGCATTTCTCCTGTTCCAATTTGTTTCTAGGTATTCTTTTATTTTTATTGTTAATAATTCTGCATATTCCACAACAGTGTGGTGGGCCTGTGAAAAAGGTAGCTAAATTTTGGGGCACGTTCAATGAAATTCATAAAATAACTGGACAGAAAAGCAGTTAAATCCCCAGAGTTGGCCTGGGAGGAATGCAGATTTGCGCTTTAAGCCGTTGGATATTTACTATTCACAGCATGACTCGTTATAGTAAGTATTGGGGAAATGTCTTTGATAAACTGCTATACCAAAGTCTGGCAATTAGCACTTGCTCAAAAACTCAGTAACAGACTGGCACAAGGATTAAAATGTAAGGACTCGTTCACATCTGACTGGTACAGCTTTATTATGCGCGCAGCAAAGAACGATTACAAAAGACTCCGTACTTCCTACAAGTTCTTTTGACTAGTTTCTTCTTTGTTTCTTCCTGACTTCTGGAACTTGGATACTCATCTAAATCTGGGCTTTGGATCTGGACATCGATTTCAACCTCTTGGGTGGAGGGTAGTAGTTCTTATGGCTTCTAGGTATTCGATCCGTACAGATTTACAATCCTGCAATGTAAGAACTAACTTCACTGCAATATCACAAAATTTCCCTGCACGTATTGCAGCTACTTTTCAATGTGTTCCTCCTTCAGTGTGACTTTAACACCAAGTGGCTCCAACCACGTCTTCCATTTTAGTATTTTCACTGAAATTGGTGCCATCCACCAAGAGGTTCCGGGCATATGGTTCTGGGCCTTAATCGTTGCCGCTGTGCTATAAGGCGAGCCCATGAAAAGTGGGCCTGACAGTGCAGCTGTAGCGTATATGGAACCCCTTCGGAGTATTACCAGTAAGCTGGGCAAGTATTTTTTATGATAACTTTTTGTCTTCGCTTTAGAACTTTTTTATTTGCTGTGCCAACATCTACCTCTTCACCAGACATCATGCTGTCGCTACATTGACCTATTTTTCAATCTCAGAAGTTCCTTTTCCTGTTTGCAAACAATTCCATTCAGAGGCGTAGGAAGGTCAGGTGTTACCCAGTGATGAAAATTTCTTGTCCCCCCCCATTGATTCCCCCCCCTGCAAAAATGGTTTTACGTTATTTCATATTTTCTTACAAAGGAATAATAACAAGTAATAATAATAATAAAACTTTTATTTATATCCCGCCCTCCCCGGCTGAAGTCAGGCTCAGGGTGGCTAACATCAGATACATAACATTGGTATAAAATCAAACAATAATTAAATTACCTCCTAAAAACATCTCAAAATCAAATTAAAGTCTAATTAAATGGCTTTCCACAGGGTAAGGGTTGGGAACAATAAGTGCTCCACTGAACTGAAATTTCAGCCTTCAAGACATAGGAAAACAGCCAAGTAAACAGCTATTTTGGTGGAGGAGGGTCAATATATTAACCGATATGCATGAAATTTCATATATAGCTTTATAATCCCTAGTATAGTAAGATAAGACCTTTGGAGCAGGCATTTTTTTAAAAAAGTTTTTTATGAACCGCCCTATTGGGCAGTAATTGTTCCTTGATAATTTGTAACCCCCTCCATTATGGAACATGGGGTGGACCGCCCCTACGTCCCCCTTGCTACGCCCCTGATTCCATTGTCCCCATATTTATATTTCTAGCCAGCTCTAGACTAGCCTCAGTGTTGGATCCAATGAAATAAGATTTTGCCTCTGTTCAATGTATTGCTGGGTAAAGGATGTTATTAATTGTGGGATGACCTTATCATCCCTACATATGTTAGTCCATCACCTTCCAGTAGTTCCTGATGCCATTGGCTATAACTTCTGCAGAATATGTTATTCACTAGTTATCTCAAAAATTGTTTCCATCCCGGTCTGGGATGGGGAAGCAGCATCATAGGAATCATGCTCACCTCTGCTGTATTAGATCACAACATATTGCCAGATCAGATGTTTTTGCTCAATAAATCTTGGAGATTTCACTTTTTCAGCTGAAGTGGCAGATGTTATGCCGAGTTACACAGAGCTCTGTGATTCAGGGCATGAAACTGCATTAGAGGTCCTGAGCAATAATAGGAAAGTATTTTTTATTTTAATTGCTTACTTTGCACTCTGGTGGGGATTTTGCAAGCTGTTCGTTTCTTGTAGGACTCTCAGAAGGCTCACAGCTTGTTTATTTTAAGAATAAACAGTGTTGGAGGGCAAATGATAAACTAGAGATTAAGGCAGAGCTTTTCAAAAGACACAGAGGGCAAGTGAAAGTCACAAGAGGCAGCCATTTCACTGCCAATTTGCAACCCTCCCCTTTAAAACTGGCATCCTATTGCAAACATATTGAAATGATCTCATTCATGTCTGGCATACTGGGTTTTTCAAAAGGTTTAAGTCTTCAGAGCTGCAACAATCCTGCTTAATTTCAATCCATTTCCCTATGTCCCAGAGGTTGCTTCTTTAGTACTGTGGAGGCACTGCTATTCCACAATTAGCTGGAAGCAGAATTGAAATGAAGGTTCCACAAATCACTTTAACGCCATGCCATATTATCCAGAAGTACTCTCCCCACTGGCCAAGATTCTCCTATAATGTTTATGTACAAATAAGTCCTGTTCAGCAAGTATCCCTAGAAACTTCAGAGAGGGTATAGCACACTATCAAAACTTACAGAAATGTCAGCTGCAGCGTCACACAGAAGGGACTTTTGGGAAACAACATGGCAGCTGCTGTCAGGGGCTGCCATTTCCCCACTGAATCCCTCTTGGTGCGATGCTACATCATGGAGAGGGGTTTTCTGGGAGAAGGTGAATGATGTCACCAACCAAGGAAAGCCACCAAGAGGAGCTGCTTTGGCTGCCCCTGCCCCTGTGGCTAGTAAACCCAGGCCCCAGCAAAACTTTTTGCCTCATTTTATCTTTCTTCTCCCATCATCAAAATGCCTGTTTTCATGGCCTGCGAACAGAGTGTTCTCAGCTCCCTTTTTCCTGTTACCCCAATCTATTGGCATGGCTACCAATTCATTTAATTTCATTCTAACATTAAAATGGCGTGTTTTTTTGTCTTCCCCACGGAGCTAAGTAACAGCAGGTAAACAAACCCTTCCAGTCTAACAACAGAGCAATAGGAAAACATTTACTCAGAAGTAAGCTCCACTAAACTTAATAGGATTCACTTCCTAATGTGAGTGCTGAGGATTCTAATCTAACAATTGTTCTGGAACTAAATTTAGGCCTCTCGGCGTGAATTTGCAGCCTCTCCACTGAGCTGTAGGCCTGGACAATATATCGCCCAGGACCGGTATGAGGAGCAGACCATGTTGTCGGTTTCACTCAGCAGTATATCGCTGGTGAAACCACCTCTGTTTCTGAGTCCCTCTGCTAGCAGCGTCCGCTGGAGGGAGTCAAAAGAGTTTCTTCCTCCAGCGGGCGCTACTAGCAGAGGGACTCAGGAATGGCGGCACTTTCCTCAGCGATATATCGCTGAGTGAAACCGCCATTCCACTCTCCCCTCATATGACGGAGAGGGAGAAACAGCTTGTTCTTCCCCTGCATCTTTAAACTGCTTGACTGAGGAGTGTGTAGCTGTCCTTGCCTCAGTCAAGTAGTTAAAGGAGCCCCCAACCCAGCGCTGGCTCCCGCAAGCTGGCGGCAGGGTGGGGGCTCTGGGAAACTGCTCAGCTGAGGGGAGCACTGTTGTTGCTCCCTGCAGTGAGCAGTTAAAGGAGCCCCAATGATTCGCCCAATCGCGGGCTGGGGAACGTTCCCTCCCCCCAGCTGAGTGGCGCAAACAAGCTGCATTGTCCCAGCCTGCGAGCCTGGGTGAAACCACCTCAGCTCTCAAGGTGAGGGTTGGGGCAGTTTCAGCTGGTGTCTCGCGAGCAGAGACCAATGCATCTTGTTTTTTCAACATTGTGGTATATTGCCAAACCGTGATGTTTGGCTGGCGATACACCACGATGTTGAAAAGCTGATATTGCCCAGCCCTACTGAGCTGAGCAAAACGACTCTTCTTAACATTCACCTGACTTTACCCACAGCCTCTCCATATGTTCCAATGTCTGTTTGGCAGGAGTGGTTTGTTCCTACAGAGCTAGCAGTTATCCATCATCTTGCAGTTCAGTATTTTATACGGGCATTTTTAATTGCCTCTTGCAGGTCCTCATTATGCCATTTCAGGATGTCTATTCAAAAATGGTGTTGAAAGCCCAACTGGAGAGGGCAGAACATTATCTAACTTGTCACACTGGAGTAACAGCACAGGCCTTCTTGTGGAAATGAAGGAACTTGTGGGGGGGAGCAGGTTTAGCAGGGTGGGGGGAGGTTGTTCTAAACACCTTCAATTTAAAACTAATTTAATGGACAGAAGACAGACAGAGAGAGAGGGAGAGAGAGAGAGAGAGAGCGCGCTCTGTGCTGAGGATAAATGATGTAGGAATTGCCTGCATTTATTTCATATACATAATTTATTGCAACATGTGGAGGAAGCTTAATTGAAGAAGCCACCCACTGTCCCGGTGTGTTTAAGCATGGCAGTGCATTTTTTCACTTCCTCACATTTGCACAGCTGAAGTCTTCTGCTATGCACCACTTTTTAAGAATATATGGCATAAAGAGGGACAAAGGAGAAATTTGATTTGGTTTGCATTTAAAAGCAAATTTTCCTAATTCACACACTTTCCAAAACAATGTGCAAGCCGAAACAGAACCAGCCTTCAAAATTCAAACTTTCCTGAATTTTGCAGCGCAGTTCTCCAGCCAAGTAATATATACAAAAATGCATAGGCTGCGGTAAAGCATGCATAGAAAACCTGCATTGGTGAAAACAAGAAATAAGAACACCTTCTGTTAGGGGAAACTGCTGCGCTGAGGCCAACACTTTCAAAAGTCTTGCTGCGCCATTCAGACACAATTCATGCCATCTATTCCCCATCTGCTCCCTGTTGCATAGCAGGGTTGGCTCCTGCAGTGAGATTAACATTGACCATACAGCTGAATGAACCTTGGACTGACAGGAAAACAAATAAGAGTTTCACTACTTGCTTTTGGTAACATCAACATCTCTACTGTTTTCAAGGGTGAACAGAAGCATGCTGTGATTCCTGCATTTTAGGGGTTGGACCAGGTGATTCTGCTATGCTATGCTATGCTATGCTACTTAAATGTGAGGCGCATGAATATTAATATGTCCAGGACCAGAGAGTTGTCTAGGGGCACAGAATGCCATCCTGCTGCTAAAGCTAAGCGCCCCATCACTGAGCACCACCTGGATGAAATGTGTGCTTCTCTGAGTTCCTTGACAGAACAAAATAAAAAATAAAATAAAAATACTTCCAGTAGCACCTTAGAGACCAACTAAGTTTGTTCTTGGTATGAGCTTTCGTGTGCATGCACACTTCTTCAGATACACTGAAACAGAAGTCACCAGACCCTTATATATAGTGAGAGGGTGGGGAGGGGTATTACTCAGAAAGGTGGTGGAAATGGGTAATAGGTGATAGGTATGGTAAACCTGTTGACTGTTAACGACTGCAATTGGTCTTACAGGAAAAAGCAATGGGTGAGATGGCTAAAAATAGCTTTATCATGTATAATGAGATAAGAATCCAATGTCTCTATTCAGACCAGGTCTCTCCATGGTTTTAAGTTTGGTAATAAGTTGTAATTCAGCAACTTCTCTTTCCAGTCTATTTCTGAAATTCCTTTGTAGTCAGCTACTTTGAGATGTTGTATAGAATGTCCTGGGAGATTGAAGTGTTCTCCTACTGGTTTCTCTGTCTCGTGATTCCTGATGTCAGATTTAGGTCCATTTATCCTTTGGCGTTGGGTTTGGCCTGTTTGTCCAATATAGAGAGCTGAAGGGCACTGTTGGCATTTGATGGCATACACAATGTTAGACGATGAGCAATTAAATAGTCCTGAGATGGTATGCTTGATGTTGTTGGGGCCAGTAATGGTGTTGTCCAGGTGTATGTGGCAGCAAAGTTGGCATCTGGGTTTATTGCAGGCTCTGGCACCAGTGTCCATGTTAAGTCTGGTTGTTGTATTATTGTGGGTGAGGAGTTGTTTAAGATTGGGTGGCTGTCTGTAGGCGATGAAAGGTCTTCCTCCCAGAGCTTGAGAAAGAGAACTGTCATTGTCTAGGAGAGGTTGTAGATCTCTGATGATGTGTTGTACTGTTTTAACTTGGGAGCTGTATGTGATTACTAGTGGTGTTCTGTTATTTTCTTTTTTGGGTCTGCCTTGCAGCAAGTTCTCTCTGGATATCAGCCTGGCTCTGTTGATCTGTTGTTTAACTTCATCAGGCAGATATTTTAGTTCGAAAAAGGTTTGCTGTAGATCTCTTAGGTGAGAGTCTCTATCTCTAGAGTTGGAACAGATGCGGCTGTAACGTAGGACCTGGCTATATACAATGGATTATTTGGTATGTTTGGGATGGTAGCTAGAAACATGTAGATATGTTTGTCGGTCAGTTGGTTTACGGTATAAGGTGGTGTCAATGCGCCCATCCTGTATTTTTATAGTAGCGTCCAAAAAATTTATTTCTTGCATAGATTGGTTCATTATTAGGTTGATGGTGGGTGTTCTAAATCTGCCATTGAACACCTCTCAGTCTCCTGGTTCTCACTCAGAATGCTGCTCAACCACTCAGGGTCCAAACTCCCAGATCACCCTCCAAAATCTCACAGCAAAGCAAGTTCCTGTAACATGCTGATATTGCCCTAGGCTATCACTCTAGGTGTGTGTTAATGGGCAGAGGGGAGGGAGGGAGGGAAATGGGGTTGGTTTGTGGAGGAGCACAGCCCCTGGTATGTGTAAATAAGCCTTATGTCACAGAAAATGTCACTAGTCTCCAATAACCTTTATTCCAAGGTATGCTCTGGAACGCCTGAAATCTCTCACCACTCAGAGATTGGGCTGCTCTGCTCATAAGCTGCATCTGTTCCTAGTGAATGTCTGATAGCCGCTCTAGTCACAGAGTGCACAGGGGGATACAATCCTGGAGGAAATTCTTTGTGATGCATTTTGGTTGGTACAGCACTCACAAAGTATACCAAGTATAAAGGTCAACCAAAGGGCACTTTACTATTGATCCAAGAAGTGGGGAGGGTATGAGACAAGACTGTAAAGTCTGGATTTATAGCCTGTTCCATTTAGAGGAGATTTAGATTTAGCTACATTAAACTTTAAGTAGTACAGTTGGTGCCAAATGCCGTTATCTGTTTTTCTCTCCTCAAAAACAGATAAGAGGACAATGGCAATAACTACAAAGTAAAGAAAAACAAATCAGAAACAGATGTCATGTGTCCCATTTTCCTCCGCAACGTTTGCGTAGAAGGACTTTCTGAGCAGAGGCGCTGAAGTTAAAACACTGGGGGATCATTTAAGAAACAATTACAGTAAATGGCATCCTGAGGGGACTGGAGTATTAAAAGAAAATGAAACTTAATAGGCTGAATTGACTTCACTTATTCCCTGAAATTTATTACGTTCATAAACCTTGGAACAAATACAGTAGTGGAGAGAGAAACTATAGGCGTGGAGGCTGGCTGTTTGCTGCGCGGCCTGCCCTGTCTCAGACGTCTGCTGCAAAATGGGATCAGAAAGATACAAACGATATAACCTCTTTAGGGACATTTTCAACCATTTCAGAATTTGCCTCTGGGAGAAGTTAACAACAGCAATCGCTCTCTAAATTTGGCACAGCTGTTACTAATAAAAGGGCCAGTTTCACAGACGGAGGCATCTGGGAATTATAAAAGCAAAAAAATAAATAAAATTAAGGTTTAGTAAAGCAGTCACATGTTGAATGAAATTCCAGAAAGCCATATGTGACTTGTATATTCAAGTTCCATGCGGAAATTGTACAAAAGCTGGAACAGGGAGAAAACCAGCCAGCCCTTTGCATGTTCAGAGCCAGAGATCTCCCCCCTAAATAAAAACAGTTTACTCAAATTTTGGTTTTGGTTTTTTGCAGAATTTAGGCCATAACTTTATTGATTACAGAAAGTGAGTGGTTTCATAGGCTCTGGTTCGACTAGCTCCCTGCACCCTTGCAGGTAGCGCTGACCCAGAGCTCTATCATAGGTCAGCCAAGGGTGAACACCTGAGGTAGGTGAAAAGCCTGGGAACAGACTATGTCTATGCCACTCCCTAGATGCTCCCCTGGACTCAGGCACGGGCACAACCCCTCTCGGGGGTTGACCAAACCAAGTTGAGTCCCTGTATTTCTTTAACAGAATATCCTTCACATAGGAATGGCAAGACCGTTCTCCCATCCCTATCACCTGAACCAGTGCCTATCCGCAACCTTACAAGTTGTGACAATTTGCTACGCGGCAGGCAAAACCCAAATGGCAACAGCCAATCAGCCAAGTGGAGAAATTCCTGCCATGCCCCTGTCCCAACGACAGACAACACACGACGGCATAGCAAAGTCAAGCGCAAAATACCCTAAATATAGGGAGAGGTGGGCGGGTCTTCCGGTGCACGAGCCGAAAGAGGAAGCTCTGGGTCACGTGCATGGGTATAAATATGTCCCTTGGCCCATTTAGACTGTGCCCCATTGGCCATATTACACCCAGCAACGAGGGACCTACCAATCGTGTGTTGTGGCTGACCAATATACCCACCCACAACCAGGAGGTCAGTCTCCAGGTCTCACCGCAACACGTGCCCTCTTTTAGGGAGGACACGCTTTCCCCACAGCTAAAGAGAGGAGACTGAAGCTTGGCTGCTATTTTGAAGTTTGCTTCTGCTTTTGCCTGCTAGGGTTTTAACCTATGGGATCATGCAGTCACAGAATCAGTGGATCTGTCTGAAGTACGAAATCCTAACAGGCCTATGGAATCCAGGGCTGGAACAAGTTGGGATGGTCAGGAACAGAAATGACTTGCAATTTAAAGCCATAAATGGTTTGCAGAGGGGATTATGCTGTGTCCTTGCACACAATCTGCCTTTCTTTTCCTTTGTATTGAAACAAAGGGCTGGAATACTGAAAACATAAGTGCATACTTTATGTAATTAATTGTGTAAGTTGTGTAAGCAGACAGTGAGACAACTAACATTGGTTTTGTTAGAAGACGAACCGCAGCAAGATGGAAACAGCTCTGCAGTGAATACAGGGCAGAATGGAAAACAACACCTTCTTGTATCCCTAAGCAGGATGGATCAAAGACAGGAATAATCATGAGGAGAGACCCTCTTAGTGGTGCTTCTTGTTCCTGGGGTCAAGTTTAACTATGAAGAGGAAGATCAGCAAAATTCTATGGGCCCTGATTTGGCTGGTCTATGACCGTAATAAAGATTTATTATTATTATTATTATTATTATTATTACTACTACTACTACTACTACTACTATGGGCCCTGAGATGCTCTCCATCATAGCAACCAGAGAATGGAGTCCTTATAATGATTGGGCAAAATAGTGGCTTGTATTACAGAAAAGAAAGCGAAAAATAGAAGCCCCATATTCAAAGGCACTATACCAAATGCAAACATTAACAAATGCTAGTAATAAGCAGCATCAGTGGAATCTGTTGACACTGATGATGGGATGCAGATTATTCATTTATTAGATTTCTGTCCATTACTACATACAACACGTGTGTATTGGGAGCATAGTATTCTCAGAGAAAGATTTGCTGGCGTTTTATTTTGCTACAGATCCTATAGACTCAACTTTTCCTAATAAACCAAGAAAACTACATATTTATCTTCTCTATATTCAGCACAAGTGTTACTGGTGAAAATTAAAATGTCACAACTAATTTATACCCTTTCCATCCTACCAGTCTGAATACATCTAAATATCAACAGCCATCCTTCACGCTTCTCCTGTTAAATATAATTTATTAACACCCCAGTTAAACCAAGCATTTTTCATATCCTGGCATCATTAATCATTTTTAAACTTGCTGGGTTTGTTGTTCCTGCAGCATGACAGGCAATAGGGACCCTCCCCCTGTTTCTTTAATCTCTAGCAAATTGTATTATAAGAACCTCCTCTGGGACTTTACAGCTTTGGCCATGTCAGCCTTCATTTTTATAAATCCCCACTTCCATCCTTAAAAATTGCCTGCCGCAGCAGGCTGATGTTGTGCATACAACATTTCAGGCCAGGAAGTTGTTGCTCAAATTATAAGCAATTAGGGTCATGCAGCAGAATTAAACTCAATGGTATAGCAAGTCTAAAATAACGGGCATTTCCAGAATGGAGATTGTAGCTATGTTGGAAATGAACATATGAAATCTCTACAACGCCCCCACCACAAACACACATGGCACTTCCTGCCCTGAACTCTTGGAGCCAGTTTAGGTGCTACCTGGGCTGTGGAGATGGGCATCCCTAATGTTCAGAAAAGCAGACTGCATGGATTGGAACCATCAAACATGAATTTCCCCGCCAAGCTGCCTTATTCTTAATCTGGACATTGATCCATCTAATTTAAAAGAACATAAGAAGTGCTTTGCTGTATCATACCAAAGAAGAAGAAGTAGAGGAAGAGTTTGGATTTGATATCCCGCTTTATCACTACCCAAAGGAGTCTCAAAGCGGCTAACATTCTCCTTCCCCTTCCTCCCCCACAACAAACACTCTGTGAGGTAAGTGGGGCTGAGAGACTTCAAAGAAATGTGACTAGCCCAAGGTCACCCAGCAGCTGCATGTGGAGGAGTGGAGACACGAACCCGGTTCCCCAGATTACGAGTCTACCACTCTTAACCACTACACCACACTGGCTCTCCCAACTTTCTGTCATTGGTCAGCCAGATGCCTGCAATCAGGACATGAGTACAACAGCAACTCTGGTTGGGCATCGTCCCCACTGTCCAGAAATAACATTCCAGCACTTGGAACTGGCCATGCTTGGAACTACACAATCCACCTTCCTGCACTTTCAAATATCCCCTTGCCAGCCATTATCCTTTTTCATTTTTGTTATGTATTGAAGTTCTCACCCTAGGCCACTAGGGGTGTGTGTATATAGTTCATTCTGCTGCAGTTTTCACTCAGGTCAGCATATGCAAAAGAGGGATTGTAAAGGGACGTTCAGGGATTGGTTAACTGTGGAAAGTTGTTACTGTTGCGTTGTAGCTGAGTTCTATATAAGCAGGCTGCTGAGGCATTCACTTCTCTTCTGTTCCAGCCTGAGAATAAACAAGAGCTGTTTTGGAAATGACTGTGTCGTCTGCTGTGTCTGCCCACAACTTAACAATTTTCATCCTGTCCAACTTTAGAGAACCACCAATAGCACTCCTTGGGCGTTATTGATCAAGCAGGCCAGTTTGATCAATTGATACGGAACTGAAGAGAGTTGGCATTTTGAGATATGGAGATTTGTGAGCACCGCCGCAACATGTGTGGGGTACAGGCATAGCCGAAAGTTTTGGAAGTGCTGGTTGAGCCGTGAGGTGTTGAATCACAAACTTAATATTTGTCAAGCATCCACATGCCATTCACTAAGAACAAAGCCGGTCCAAGACATTTTGCCATTTGAGGCAAAGAAGAAAATGGCTTTCCATTTATCATCCCAACCTTTGGCCATCCAAGCTGGGGCTGAGTCCAATAACATCTGGATGGCCATAGATTCTCCACCCCTATATTACAGAAATGAAGGAGGGTAGGTAGGATGTTTGTCCTCAACCTACATTCACAACCCCAGTGTGGTATTTAAGCAGCAATGACAAGGCAATATCTCTGCTCCATCTCCTCAGAGAGACCACATCATTCACTAAAACAACCAATACTGTTGCATGCACCTTCTCTGGTTATATTTCTGTATCAAGGGGACGTGCTTCAGACACTGATTGGCACAGATCGAGAAATATAAGCACTTGGAGCTTTAACCCGATAGCAATATGAAATGTACTCTGTCGCTGTTTGTCAAAGTCAGCGTGAAATGTTCCGAGGACATTTTTCCCCTCCCTGTTTTTCAGTCTTACCACAAGTAAATGTTGGCATTTCCTGTCTTTCTGCTGTACATCATTTTTGCAGAGTAGGCCTGTACCATTTTTTGTGTGTGTTTTAAATGAAAAGTGTCTTAGGCCCTCCTCAGATCAGCAGTCTCCTCACCGCATCGACCATGACAAGCTTCCAGCAGCAGATGCCAACCTCTACCATGCTAACTGTGGCATTGCTCTGAAAGTGGCTGTTTGCAAACAGTATGCAATGGAAGTCAGCATTACGTACACCTCTAAGAGCATAAAACATGGCTTATCTTGTGCTACAACAGAATGTTGTTCATTAAAAAAAAAGTCTGGGGGTGTTATGAAGCCTGTATTTGACAGCTAAGTATCAGCATCTTTCATTAAAAAATGTAAGCAATTAAAATGAATTACCATTAAGCAAGAAAGGTGGACTTGTCTTATACACTGTTGCCTATCACAAATTATGAGCCTTGGATACATAAGTAGAGGAAAGCGAATAGAATCCAGCAGTTGACATTTGCTGCTGAAGGCTAGAACCAACTGACAGGCTGTCAATCCCCCTCCTTTGTGTGAAAACATACAGTGGAAACTAGGACCGTTTGAAGCCATCTATTTTTTATAAAACCATATCCATGAATTTAAGCAGAACTTCGTATTTTGACTCAGTCACTTTAAAGAGATTCTAGTTTTTAGAATCTGTATTTTTGTGTATATATTGATAACTCACCAAAAGTTTTGCAGGTCACCAAGAGTATAAGGAAGTGAAAATACTCTTTGCAGGACAGCTTTGTTCATTCATTCGTTCATTCATTCATTCACACACTTTCTGTGAAGCTGCCCTTTGGGCTGATGCAGAAGCTGCAGCTAGTGCAAAATGCAGTGGATCGACTGCTCACTGGGACAGAATATTGCCATTCTATGACTGAACAACAACAACAACAATGACACCACTGCTGCAAGAACTGAGCTGCCTGCCAGTTAGATACTGGGCTAGGTTCAAGGCACTGGTATTGGTGTACAAAGTCCTGCATATCTGAGGGCTGGGGTACCTAAAATATCCTCTCACCAACTGATATACCCAACTGATCACTGCATTCTGCAGAAAAGAGCATTCTACAGACACCATTCTATCAGAAGGTCCATTCCACACAATGTTGGAATCAGTGTGGTGGCACCAACCCTTTGCAACTCCTTCCTATCAGACAGGCACCTTCTCTATTGTCTTTTCAGTGTCCACTGAATAAATTCTTCTTTCATCAAGCCACCTAAATGGAGGCCTTTATCCCAGTTGGCAACTGCACTGGATCTGGATTGATCTTATGTATAGGATGTTGTTTTGAACTGTTTTCATATGCAAGCTGTTAATTGGGGATTTTTTGGGTATCCACTACCAAGATGAAGGTCCACCAGGCTTGCGTGTTGAGCACACTGCTTGATGGAAGTGAATCTTGGGCAACTTACAACTGTCAGGAGCAATGCCTCAACGCCTTCCATATGTGCTGCATCAGGAAGATTTCGGGTATCTCATGCCGGACAGCATTTCAAACAAAGATGTTCTCTCCCAAGCCTACATTCCCAGCATGTTCGCACTCCTGTCTCAGCAACATCTACGGAATGGAAGATGGCAAGATCCCCAAGGACGTGCTCTATGAGGAGCTGGCTTCCAGCACCAGGCCAATTGACAGACCAGCCCTGCATTACAAAGATGCCTGCAAATGTAACATGAAGGCTGGTAACATCAACCCTGCCATGTGGGAATCCCTTGCAGATGACCACAGTGCCTGCAGACAGGCAGTCAAGTCATGTGTCCATAGTAGCGACCAAAGGAGAAATGACCGCTGGGAGGAACATGGAGAGAAGAAACGCCGTGGTGCATCTGCAGCAGCACAACCAGACGCCTTCATTTTCCCCAGCTGCAACAGAACATGCCTCTCCCACATCAGTCT
Organism: Lacerta agilis; assembly: GCF_009819535.1. NCBI lineage: Eukaryota > Metazoa > Chordata > Lepidosauria > Squamata > Lacertidae > Lacerta > Lacerta agilis. The sequence goes on from NC_046323.1 coordinate 34,939,040, forward strand.
CTGCAGCCACAGCAGGCATTGCAACCGCCCAACAGCTTGACCTCACCCCAAAAGGTGCACTCTGCTATTGTCTTTCGACAGACAGATGCCAACAATTGCTTTTTTAAATACTCAGTTGTTTTAACAGCTTTATATATATGTTTATTATAATGCAATTCATTCTAGGATACCTCATGGGATGCTATTCCTAGATGGTGGTGATGATGATGATAATTCTTATTGTAGTCTAAGGCTGCCTTTCAGGGCAAAAGCTCCTCCTGAGATAGCTTACTGTATTTTTCGCTCCATAAGATGCACTTTTTTCCTCCTAAAAAGTAAGGGGAAATATCTGTGCATCTTATGGAGCGAATGGTAGTCCCTGGAGCCGAATTGCCCAGGGGCCAAAAGCAGATCATGCTTTTTTTTTTTACAAAGAGAAAAGGGGGTGTTGAAAGGAACCCGCTCAGTAGCTGATCAGCAAGAGATTGGGAGAGAGATAAGAGTCCCCGGCTCCCTTTCAGCCCCACCCCCTTGCCCAGGCCTCCATTGTTGAATGTGCTGCAGAGGAAGGTTGTTTCCCCAGCGACATGTGACTGTCTGATTAGATTATCTGTCTGGAAACTGTAGAAACAGCTCCCTTTCCTTAAGAAGCAGCAGAAATGTGAGTTGAACCCCATAAAAACGGTGCTTTTCCGCTTTGCTTTTCCCCCTTTGCAAAAGAAGATTTGCTTTTCCCCCTTTGCAAAAAAGCTGCAAAACTTTGAGCTGATCCTCAAAAAAACAGGGCTTTTAGAGGAGGAAAACCAGGGGGGGGGGGATTCTTGTTTCCTCCTCTAAAAACGAGGTGCACCCTATGGTCCGGTGCACCCTATGGAGTGAAAAATGCAGTACATAAAAATATATAATTGGGGAACTTAATTTCAATAACATAACCTACTGCATAAGGCATACTATTATTTTGTTCCCTCATCTACTTCAATGTATCAACATGTACGGAATGACCATGATCTTGTGGCCACTTTAATAACAGATCTTTACTTGTCCATTTCAGAATGATAGCTGAATAGTATCTTATCAAACACTCCTTCTTCTTCAACAACAACAAATAGGCAGTTATATATATTTGGGTGCTTTAAAAAAAAAAAGCTTGGCAAACTTTCCCTTTTGCCTGCCTGAAGCATTCTTCACATCCTATGCCTTAAGTTGCCTCTCTCTCTTTCTAGTGTGACTTCTCTCCGGTATCCTAAGGCTTCCCTTCTGATTGAAGCTTTTCTCATACTCAGAGCACTTGAATGAACTGCTTCTCTCCAGTGTGTTTTCTCTCCCTGTTCTTTGAGTTCCTTTGTACCTGGCATAAAAGGACGGTCCAGTATTGTCATGCTCCAGCTGGTAATCATGGACACATGCATCATGTATGGGGAATGTGTGCTTAAAGCACCTTCCACTATGCTCTGCTTCCAATCACCCTCTCCTGAATCTGCCTTTCCTAGCAGAAGTAGCTGTCTGGTTCCCCCCCCCCCTTACATGCACTAGCATGTAATGTGCAGTTCTGCCTCGTGTGTTGCCAGTTAGAACAATATTCTGCTCCAGCAACATGGAGGAGCATCCTATGTGAGATGAAGCTGCTTTGTCCCACTCCAGTGTTGCAAAACCCCAGCGCTGAGTTGAACATGGCTGTAAACTGAGCTATATTCATATCCAGATCCAATAACGACATTATACATATACCTGGATGTGTCTGTGTCTGAAGGTATCTCAATAAACACAAGTCAACTTAATCCTTGGTTTAGCTTCTACGAAACTCCTGAACAGAATCTTGCAGGATTATCTCTCTCTTTTTTTCTCTCTCCTTTTCTTTTTTGTTCATATTGAATCCTTTAAACTCTGGGTTGCTATTTAGTTCCTGGCTCCTGAACCTCAAGGACAACCTTTTATCTCAAATAAGTCACAAGAGAAGGATTTCTGCCTGCTGTATACTTTGAGAGTAGTACTAATAAGGCACCCAGAGACTGTGAAGCCACATTGGGATCTAAATCAACCCTATCTTTTTTTCCCCATTTGTAATGTGGTGTTTTAATTTTAACTGTTGTCTCCTATATATTTATCTACAATTGGGAAGATGTTCTCTGATATATATATAAAATCTTTCCCATCTTATTCTATTTATAATTTATACAAAATTATTGGCTGCATTTCCATTTTAAGAAGTGCTCAGGGCTGAAGATGCTGTAATGATGAGAGTTTGGTACTTGGCAATAGTGAATAAGCTCACACAGCAACGCAAAGGCCAGTGGTGAAATAACAGAAGACAGAGGGCGGACTGAGGGGAGGCCTTCCTGCCTCCTTCCCAAACCTCCTTTGCCTGCCTTTGGGAAGGCAGTTTTGGACTGGGGGGGGGGGGGACATCAAAGTTTGGCCTCACACAGGTAATATTACAAGGTCCGCTCCTGCACAATACACTTTTGAAGTTGGTTGGTTTCCTTTTCTTTCACTCCAGTCCAGGAGAACCTAATATCCAGATATCTTTTTGTAGGGGTTATTTGTCCTGATGCACCTGATTCGCTGTTTCTTTGTAGATTGTTCTTGCTATCCTGTACATAGCCTTGTATGTTACAGGCTTGTTACTGTCCTATTGGTTCATTATTGGGCTCACAGAAGGCTAGTGATATTGCTTTGTGGTGTTACTAAACCTGTGTTGTCAGTTGTTTTTTGTCTTTGGTGGATTGTTATGATATAAATAAAATTTTATTTATAAAAAAAAATAGCTCCTCTTTCAGGCTTCCAACAGGCTCCCAGCCAAAAACACAATGACAGTGACTCTTACTTGAAAATAAAGAAGAAATCTTAATTCAGGTTAATAGCAATATGAGTCCCAGGTACAGGACCAGAAGCAAGAAGTTCATAACCGAACAGAAGCTAGGAAGATGACTTGAAGATGAGGTGGGGGCAAGCTCACTCGCGGGACTCTTTCACCCTAGGCTGCACATGTGCTCCGTCTGAAAGGATGGATCTGATCCCACCTATAGAAGTGGTTCTTGGTTCTTGGTGACAAGTGTCATCTTCCCTTGCTCAGCTCCTCCCTCTGCTTGGTCAATGTTTTCCCCCATCCATGATGAGGTTCTGCAGAATGGGAAGGGCTTCCTCCACTTAGTCATCTAGAGACGTAATAGGAGCAACCCTCCCCTTGATCCCGGGTGCCTGCCTTCCATCCTCTTCTCCTCCGCTTGCACCTGGGCCTCCTGCTCCAGCCAGAGGTGGCAGGCCCATGATCTCCTACTTTCCCATTTTTCACTAATCAATGGAAACATCCCTGTTTCAGCAAACCTTTCTTTTGCAGGCAGATGGTGTCGTATATGGAGCACCCTATTTAGGGCTTTTACCTTCTGAGTTGGTTTCAATGTTTAGATTACTTTGTTTTGGTGTTTCTACTTTATTGTGGGATTGCTGTGTTATAATTGTTGAAGGCCTCTCTCAGCAATGCAATAAACCTTTAGGTGGAATCGCTTGAGGTCACGTTGCTCTTTCGGTACTGTAATTCTTGTCGAAACAAAATAGGAAATTCTTTCCAGTAGCACCTTAGAGACCAACTGAGTTTGTTCTTGGTATGAGCTTTCGTGTGCATGCACACTTCTTCAGATAACTATTTTGTTTCGACTATGGCAGACCAACACGGCTACCCACCTGTAACTGTAATTCTTGTGTTCTGCTTGACCAGTTTATAATTGGTTATATTTCCGCAATTGGTTATAATTCCAAAAGAACTTTAATGCTCTCACTTTGATCCACCATGTGTAAGGATAGACAAATCTGACAATTACAGGTCTAATTTCCCAATCTTCAGTTCAGATTTCCACGTTTCTGCCTCAATTTGCATTTTTTTTAAAGTCTTCATGACAATTTGTCAATAGATACACTTATTCTTTCATTATTTTCCTCACAACCATTTTTGCACCTGTGCTGAGGTTAGTCTCTCCCACTCTCTACAGCACTAATTAATATTAGTAACCATGGTGTATGAAATATTACTGTATTAAAATGATATGTAAGGATGCTTTCAAAGGAGCAATCATTCGCAGAGTCATTTTTGTTATCGAAATGTTGGCAACTTTAATATCAAGATTTTAATATCCTGTGGGATAATGAAATGTCTGCCTGACGTAGGGTTGTTCCGGTCTCTACAATATGATAACTGGATATTGCCTCTGAGTGGAATAATATTTTAAAGACTGGTGAGTACGACAGGCAACAGTGCTTTCTTATTCAGGGATGCTCTTCACCTACAAGTCTAAACTTACAATGTGCAGCAGCAATATACAGTTAGCCAGAGCTCTTGAAACTTTAGATCTGGGCTTCTAGGCTGAGATGCTGCACTTGGGGAGTTCCTGTAGTGATGTAACTGTCCACTAGGAACAGCCTGCCTTGCATATTGCCAGGGGTGCCCACAATTATACTGGGGACCTCAGCTTTCAGAGACTAATGGTCAGTAGTGACTGGTGCCTCCAAATGATGGAATGGGCAACAAATTTACCTTAGCACTCCATTTGGACGGCCCTTGAACCCAAACTACCAGAGAACCTGTCCCAGGTGAAGTGAGGGGAGCTAGAGGCATGCAGGGTTGACGCAAGTGGAGGCAGCAGATTCTCCCTGAGAATGCTGCCCCCCTGATGTAACTGAGAATGTGGTGTCTGGTCGTGTCCCAAACAGGTGCTGCAAATCGATGGGGCTAAGAGGGAATGGACTCCACCAGCCCTTCCAGTTTTACCAACACTGACTGTCAGCAGCTCTCCAGGGTTTCAGATAGTGGCCTCTCCCAGAATTACTTGGGAGATGACGGGGATTGGATCTGAGACCTTTTGGGTGCAATGTCTGTGTTCCCTCACTGAGCTACACTCTTCCAAGTTGGTGGTCATCACATCTCTTGGTAGCACATTCTGTTGTAGAACATTGGGCTATAGTAGTAAGGAAGTCATCAAAAAGATGGCAATTCCAGACAAAGAAGATCCACAGAGTATGGAAATAGTAATATGGGAACAAAAATCCACTCCCTTCTAAAGCCCTCTTTTTGGAGGCTCCAAAGTGGGAGAGATTAGCCACATTCAAGCCATACATTTAAAGCCTGGTGGTGCCATTTTTGAACAGTCATGGCTTTTCCCAAAGAATTCTGGGAGCTGTAGTTAGTGAAGAGTGCTAAGAGTTGTTGGGAGTCCCCTGTTCCACTCACAGAGCTAGAATTCCCAGAGTTCCCTGGAAAGAGGGACTAATCGTTAAACCACTCTCTGAATTGCAGCTCTGGAAAATGAATAGTGGGATCTCCTAACGACTCTGAGCACCCTTAACAAGCTACAGCTCCCATGATTCTTTACAAGGAAGCCATGATTGTTTAGTGTGGTAAAGGTAAAGGGACCCCTGACCGTTAGGTCCAGTTGTGTCCGACTCTGGGGTTGTGGTGCTCATATCGCATTACTGGCTGAGAGAGCTGGCGTACAGCTTCCGGGTCATGTGGCCAGCATGACAAAGCCACTTCTGCCGAACCAGAGCAGCGCATGGAAACACCGTTTACCTTCCCGCCAGAGCGGTACCTATTTATCTACTTGCACTTTTGACGTGCTTTCGAACTGCTAGGTGGGCAGGACCTGGGACTGAGCAACAGGAGCTCACCCCGTCACGGGGATTCGAACCGCCAACCTTCTGATTGGCAAGCCCTAGGCTCTGTGGTTTAACCCACAGCATGTGGTGGTATGGTGCTTTTAATGTATGGTGTGAATGTGGCCCTTGACTGTGTGCAATAGTCTGCAGCATGGAGAAATAGAACCACAGATCTACTACATGGTAACTCAGAAGTGTAAAGGAAGCCAATATAACCAAGGAGAGCAGTTTTTCCCAGAGAAGTCAGAGTTTCCCAGGAAATGCTCTGCGGCAAGGATTGAAATTGCTGGAAAAGCAGCACAAGCTCCAGAAGTGAAGCAGTCGAATCCTGGTTAGCATCTGTCTGAGGAAAAGGTTACTGGAGGGAAAGACGGAACACGGTTGTGTTTCACATCATGCACAATCCATAGGCTACAATCTACTAATCCCCCTTGCCTTTTCATTTGCTAAATGACACTCTTGCAAATCAGCATAACTGCAAGTGGAGAAAGCTGAGGGACACTTTCACAAGCAGCCTTTAAGATCACCAGATTGTCCCTAACCATTATGACATGTGTGGAAAGGGGACCTGGGAAAGGGGCCTTTTCAGTGGTGGCTCCTCATATGTGGAACTCCCTCCCTACTAACTGGACCCATCTCATTATACTTTTCAGTGGCTGGCTAAGATGCATCTTTTTCTGACAAGCATTTGGGGGAGGAGAATCCCAATTGCTTTTGCTGCAGCAGCTATTAGTAATTCTTCTTTGCTGATTTGTCATGTGCTTTTGAAGGACTGCGTTCCTATATAGCTTTTTTAAAACAAAAACAAAAACTTGCCTGTTGTAACAAAATAGAAAATTCTTTCCAGTAGCATGCACACTTCTTCAGATGCACACGTAAGCTCATACCAAGAACAAACTCAGTTGGTCTCTAAGGTGCTACTGGAAAGAATTTTCTATTTTGTTTCGACTATGGCAGACCAACATGGCTACCCACCTGTAACTTGCCTGTTGTAGAAAGCGCTGTGGCTTCTACAAAGGGTGGTATATCAATTATCTAAATAAATCAATAAATGTGATTTAGTGCAGAGGGAACTGAACGCCAAAAGTGGTGAAAGAAAGCAAGGCAGGGAGTGTGGTTCAGGGAGGTTGAATGACAAGCAACGTTCAAGTGCACTGGGCAGCAAAAGAAAGCCATCAAATAGCCTTGAAGCCTCAGGTTGGGCAGCTATGTGTGAAGCGTGGAGCTACTGTCATGTAAAAGTGACTTGACAGGAGGCCATCAGCCTTCACCTTGGAGAGCGAGAATGCAGAATATAAGACTACAGCAAACTCTTGTGGCTGTAGATGGAATCTGAATATCTGCATAGTTCTAGTTTTCTCTTCCTCAAGGAGGGCAGCCCAAGTTGTACCTGTTGTTCTTGTTTAATGACAGCTGTTCCAGAGGCATACATCTTCAATTTATGCCAGGAGGATTTTTGTTTGTGTTTGTGTTATACATTTAGAGATGTATATTTTATTGTTGGGTCACACCCTGAGGCCTTATGGTAAATGGTGGCTAAGAAACCTAACAGATAAAAAAATAAAATAAAAATCAGTATTCAAAGCTGGATTCCAGGGGGGGGGGGTCTTCCTCTGCATATTCAAGCTTTTCCTTCTGATATCTGGTATGCTGCCCACTGCACCATTAGCAATGTCTCCTGCCATGTGACACAGTCCTATTAGCCACTGTTTTAGAGTTGGTGTAGGTATACAGTTGAACTTAAATTGAAAAGTCCCGGCTATGATTTATATATACACATACATTTCCTCACATACCAGCTGGAGAACTGCCTCAAATGAATCAGAGAAGTGTGAATTTCAAAGAATGGCTGGGTTTCAGTTTGTGTAAATTAGGTAGGCTTGCCCCTTTAAACGTGAACTGAATTTCTTCCCTATCCCTACTTCAGAAATGGGGAGACAAACAGGGCCCCAGAAGCAGATTGTAAGGCATGGGCAAATTCAGGTTACTCTGTCCCAAACTGAGTTTGTATATATAAAATATAGTTTGTAGTTGCTGTTTGAATTGTGCCTTCAACTCATGTGCCCAAAAAGTCTCGTAGACAGTTTTATAATATAAAAAGGTAAAGCTTGGGGAGTGGGTGGCACTGTGGTCTAAACCACTGCACCTCTTGGGGTTGACGATCGGAAGGTCAGCGGCTCAAATCCACTCGAATCCCATTGTTCTGTCTCAGCTTCTGCCAACTAAAGCACACCAGTGCAAGTAGATAAATAGGTACTGCTGCGGCGGGAAGGTAAACGGCGTTTTCGTGCACTCTGGTTTCCATCACAGTGTCCCGTTGTGCCAGAAGCGGTTATTCATGCTGGCCACATGACTGGAAAGCTGTCTGTGGACAAACGCCAGCTCCCTTGGCCTGAAAAGCAAGATAAGCGCTGCAACCCCATAGTCACCTTTGACTGGACTTATGGACTTAACTGTTCAGGGTTCCTTTACCTTTTTTTTTTTTTTACTTTTTGTAATATAGTGTGTGCATCAATTGTAAGAGGAAGCCAAAGACATGTTTTAGCATTGTTTATACCCAATTCTTCCCATGGTGCTAGATCCCACAGCAGGACAGTGAAGTCAATTCCTCATATTCCAGATTCAGCAGGGGGTGCAAGGCAAGAGATAAAAGGTCTGCTTTGTCTTGTGTGATAAATATAAAGAGTAAATTACCATATTTTTCTGTGTATAAGACTAGGTTTCCCCCTAAAAAATAATGTCAAAAGTTATGTCTTATGCACGGATATATCTCCCCCATTTTCTTAAATCTGAGTCCCCCAAAATAGGGGGCATCATATACATGGGGGCATCTTATAGATGGAAAAATACGGTAATTTATGCATTAGCGGAACAATTCAGTCAACAAAGCAAAGGCTCTGCATCAGGAATTAAAATGTTAAAACATTCTGCACGCTGGGTGTCCAATTAAGTGACATGCTAACCATAACATCTCACTGCTCACCCACCTCTTATGAGGGCATGAGCCAGTTCTAAAAATATGCAATCATTTACATTTCAGAAGTAAAGCCTGATAAAGAATCTTGCTGCTTTCCATATATTGCAGCACTTCCTACCCTCTTAGTCAGTCGTTCTCAAAGGGGGCTGGCAAAGGGGGGTGGGGCGTTGTTTGTATGTTAATTTTGTTGTTTCTCTAATGTATTTAAATGCATGCACTTTCTCGAGTTTGGTGGTCACTGCTTCACTGAAAGTAAAATAAATCATTCATGAACACATGGGATTTATTTTCCTGGGGTATAAATAAACAAATCAGTCCAAAGTTATGCAAAATTTGAAGTTGCTTCCTCTTGCTTCCCTCAATACATTCCCCCCCCCCTAATTGATCACGGCAGTACACCAGACGTAAGGGAGCGGTACAAATACTGTACTGGTTTGTAAGGTCAGCTTGTTCTTGACAGGCTTAGGGGTGGGGAGAGGAACTTTTCCAGTTTGTTTTCAGAGTTGCAAAACACAGAGAACAAAGAAAGGTTACAATATCTGGGGCTTTTGGAGGGAAGAGGTGGGTAAGGAAGGCTGTGCTAGAAGTGTATAAAATTAGGCATGGTGTGAAGAAAGAGAGACTTTTTCTCCCCCTCTTCATTATATTAGAACCAGCTACATTCGTAAAGATAAAGCGTTTTATAAGCGTTGAAACACTGTGACACCAGATGACGCTGGGGAGTCCTGTCTTTCGCTAACAGGATTTCCCTTTCTGAAGTTTACAATGCATTTAACTGATCCGCGTCTTTGATGTGTCTAGACCCAGCCCAGGACTCTTCCAATGAAGCTGAGTGCTGCAAGATTCAGGATAGACAAAAGAAAGTCCTTCTTCACACAGCCTTGAACAGCATAATGGCTTCCAAGACTAAGAACAGATGTGGGGAATCTGTGGCTGTTCCAGATGTTGGCTTCATGGGATTCATGTGGGTTGGGAATCCAACAACATCTGGAAGGGTTCCCCATCCCTGACTTAAATAGTTTTAGTATTGCAATATGATCAGGGTTAGACTTAATGGGATTTTGAGGTTCCAAGTTTGTGATTTGCTGGCCTTAAGATGGGATTCTGCAGAAAAAGGAGACTGCTAAAATGATCAAGATAGTACCTTCGTTAAGTAAATTGTCAAAGCCAGGTCTGTTAAATATCTGCTTTGTTATGTAGGCATTGACAAAAGTGTTGCTATGGTCTTCCCAGTAGTAATGTACGGAAGTGAGAGCTGGACCATCAAGAAGGCTGATCGCCGAAGAATTGATGCTTTTGAATTATGGTGCTGGAGGAGACTCTTGAGAGTCCCATGGACTGCAAGAAGATCAAACCTATCCATTCTCAAAGAAATCAGCCCTGAATGCTCACTAGGACAGATCCTGAAGCTGAGGCTCCAATACTTTGGCCACCTCATGAGAAGAGAAGACTCCCTAGAAAAGACCCTGATTTTGGTAAAGATGGAGGGCACAAGGAGAAGGGGACAACAGAGGATGAGATGGTTGGACAGTGTTCTCGAAGCTACTAACATGAGTTTGGCCAGACTGCGAGAGGCAGTGAAGGATAGGCATGCCTGGCGTGCTCTGGTCCATGGGGTCACGAAGAGTCGGAAACGACTGAACGAGTGAACAACAACAAAAGAAGCTATACAAAGATGGGCTCTCTCAAGCCCACATTCCCAGCTTGTTTGCACTCCTGTCTCAGTGATGTCTATGCTGACTTGGTCAAGTCCACAAAATGGAAGAGGGCAGGATCCATAGGGGAGCTGGCTTCAGGCACCAAGCCCATTGGCAGACCAACTCTGCATTACAAAGATGGCTGCAAACGTAACATGAAGGTTGGCAACATCAACCCTGCCATGTGGGTATCCTTCGCAGACAATCACAGTACCTGGAGACAGGCAGTCAAGCAGTACATCCATACCAGTAACCAGAGGAGGAATGACTGCTGGGAGAAGCACAGGAAGAAGAAATGCCATGATGCATCTGCAGCAGCACAACCAGGCGCCTTCATCTGCCCCAGCTGCAACAAAACATGTGTCTCCTGTATCAGTCCCTAGAGCCACAGCAGGCACTGCAACCTTCCAACAGTTTGACTTCGCCCCCAAAAGGCACTATCCTCTATCGTCTCCCAAAACGGACAGATGCCAACAACAGAAGTTACACGGCTGGAGACACTTCTGGAAGGAGAGCTGTATAGGCTACCAATAGTATGTATTAGTATTATCTTTTCCAACTCTGCAACTTTAAGAACGACCTTAAAAGCCTGGCTACCCCTTGTCCTGTCTCCAAAACTTAATTAAAGTTCTGCCGGTTGACCAGATGCAAAGCATTTGCTGCTTGCCTTGCATCAGCAAATGGAATCATTGTTACGTGAGTAGTTTTGGTATGTTAGCGCTGTAATGAATTAAGAGAAGGTTTTCTGTTCCAAGCAGGTCTGAATGCAAAACAGCTTGCTCAGGGTGAAGAGCACTTGGCAGGTCTAGCTTGGTAGAAAGGCTTGCCTAATGTATGCAAATGAAAGTGGGGGGAAACAAGAATGCTAGTCAAAATAGAATGGAATATTTTAAGTTTACTCTTGGTGCAAGTTGTTGGAAGGAAATAAATGGTGCAGAGGAAAAGAAAATCTGATGCACTGCTTTACTATGTCTTTCTGTGCTGCTTTTTGGAATCATTTCCTTCTTTTACTGGCAGTAGGGTAGGTTTAAGACAGGAGGTTGCGTAACAGTGTCGGCTCCTGTCCAAATTGACAGTCTGCGGCGCTTTGCTTTCAGATGTTCATTCCCTTCATCTGTGACCTTTTTCTTCATCACACCCATTCTCGGTTTGATATGCTACGGGGAAACCAAGACCGGCATGATGGTTACAAATAACCTTCGGTGGGTTAACTGCGACTGGAGCAAAGAAAGGAGTGCAAAAACACCTCTGACAAGCAGCTACCTCTCACTTTTCCAAAAAAGAGAACAGAATGTGAGAGAGACATAAAGTGACCTTAGCTGTGAGAGGTTGCCTGTATCTTCCTCTCCGCCCACCACTCGTCCGACTCTGTGACTCATTCCTCATGCGCTCCAACCATCAATCTGCTACCAGTTCTTTTCTGAAGCCCAGAGGCAGTGTAAGATTTGAGTGTTGGACTAGGGCCTAGGAGACCGGGTTCGAATTCCACACAACCACAAAGCACACTGGCTAGTCGTCATCTCACAGCCTGACCTATGACACAGGGCTGTTGTGATGGGAGCAGTGGTGGCTGGTGCAGCTGGTGGGACTGCCACATCATGGGGGTGTGGCCAATGAGCAGACACAGGGGTGTGGCCAAGCTGTCCAGGCTGCATGAGCCCTTCTTAGAACAGTCCAAAGGCCCCGCCTAGTCCAGCAGCCTCTTTCTCACAATGGCCACCTAGATGCTTAGATGCCACACAGCACTCTCCTCATGTGTGATTCCCCGCAGAGGCAGAGGCAGTGGAACACAGCCAACGTGGCCAGCAGTCATGGGTGTAGCAGCAGAGGGGAAAGGGGATAGCAGGTTGCACTGATAGGGTGTCTTATTTCCTGGTGGACATTGCGTTCTCTCTCAAGACAAAACAAGTCTTTTTAAGGAATATAAAACCGCTATGAACATTTCCAGCTCTTCATAATTCAAATCGGCAATAGAACACCTAATCAGAAACACAGCTGGAAGCCGGTACTGTATTTGGGTTAGTCAGACCTGGAGAGAGCTGGTTTGTTATGGCTCAGTTTGCACTATAAACATAGACTGGAACAAGATTATCTGTTGGGTAGCATCTTTAGCAGGGGAAATGCATTATATTGCAGAGCTGGTTGCAAGTGCTGTGTGTGTGTGTGTTTTAAGAACCAATTTGTTAACAAACCATTTAAAAATCACTTGGCTTCAACTCTTTTCTGCTCTTGAGGTGAAACGCAGAGTTGCCCAGTCATTTTCAGCAGCATTTTAAAAGACAATAACTCAGTAGTGGGATAGATATAGATATAGATGATATAGATATAGATATAGATATAGATATAGATATTATTATTATTCTATAATAAGTGACTAGTGACATTGTGCATGCAATAACTTCTTTGGCAAACACTCGTAGCCAAGTAAGATTGTCTTCCATGATCACGGTCTTAACCGTGAGTCCGTAAGTGACAGAGGAGGCCAAGTGACTGCGCACGCAATAACATGCTAACTATAAATAGGTAATTTGATTATGTCACCTCTTCAGATTCTCCTGCTGTTTCCCTGAATCAATCAGCAATTATTCCTAAAGTTTCACCATTCAGCTTCATTACAAGGATCTGACTAAATAGACAGTATGCATCTGCCCCCTTGTGTCAGTTTTGTGCAATTGCCTTTTGTGTTTTGCAAAGGAAACAGACTGAAGGTCTGCATTGAGGGGCAGGGGACAAGGGAAAGAGGAAAACATATTATCATAGAATTGTAGAGTTGGAAGAGACCACAAGGGTCATCTAGTCCAACCCCCTGCAATGCAGGAATCTTTTGCCCAACGTGGGGCACAAATCCATGTTGGAAAACTTTTAAAGATAAAATCAAATCTGCTGTAATTTGCTTTCGGAATTGTTTTTGCAGGTCTTTGTAATAAAGAATCTGTGTGATTAAATTTTTTAAAAATCAACTCATGCTCAAAGTACCCCAAACAAAAAGGTACAAAATGCAAGTCCATTATGGGATCTATTTTAGAGATTCCTCTTTAGACTACAATACAAGGAAGAATAGTGCTTAACTTTACAAGGCCCTCAGCAAGTTGGGTTCAAGATATCTTAAGGATCCCTTATATATCCCAACCCAATAACTGAGATCGGGGGGGGGGGGGGCTGTTTCTTCGTTGGTGGTTTCCCATGACTCAGATGCACAGCTCATAACTGCAAGGAACTGTGCATTCAGTATAGTGGGCCCAAGATTGCGGAACTCCCTCCCACATGAAATTAGACAGGCATCCTCCTTTTTGAACTTTGGGTGCATGACTAAGACTTTCTTGTTCCCTCAGGCACGGGCTTGGTTTTAAGGTTTTGTTTTGTTGTCCCATTTTCTGTGGGTTCTTTGCATTTTCGCTTAGAAATCCAAATAACTAGTCATTATAGAAATTTATAAAACTTCAGACAGAGTGCTGGATTTTGAGCAGAAGCTCACTGGGTAATCTTGGGCCTGCCACACTCCCCGCTTGAGCTAGCTCACCACGCATAGTTGTTCACAAGTAAAATGATATAATCCCTGAGCTTCTTGGCTACAGTAGGCTATACAAAGTAGCTTAGATAAGACCAACAGGCAAAACAAAAACAAAACAAAAGAGAGAGAGAAGCTGCAGAATCATAAAAATGAAGGGAATATTATAGATACCACCAAATAAACCTATTTACTCGGATGGTAAGGTGGCTTGAAACTAAGTCCAATGGGGACCAATTTTAAAAGTGGTCATGTTTATCCTGAAGAACAGAAGATCAGGGGGAGACTTGGTAGAAAACTTCAAATATCGAAGACCTGAAATGTAGAAGATAGGGCAGATTTGTTTCCAGCTGTTGTGCCGAGGGATTGATCCTGCAGGGCGGTCAGGCAAGGAGGAGACTTACAGTGTTGTTGGGCCTGCCTTCTCCTGGGAATATGCAGCTGCCAGTCATGTTCACTTCAGTCCTGTTTTCACACTTTGCTCCCCTGATGCTTCCTACCTGATGCCTAACCCTTTGATAGTCCTAGATGCAGCAGTTGGGTTAGCTTTTGTTTGTTTGTTTGTTTGTTTGTGCTGCTATCCTAGGGTTGTGTGTGTGTGTGTGTGTGTCTAAAAAACAGATTTAATTTGCATCAGGTTTTTGTTTTGTTAATATAGAGGAGCATTCAATGTAGATCCTCCATTATCAAAACAGGCACAAAATAACACAAAATAAAAAAATTCCTTCCAGTAGCACCTTAGAGACCACCTAAGTTTGTTCTTGGTATGAGCTTCCGTGTGCATGCACACTTCTTCAGATACCTTCAGGTTTTGACTATGGCAGACCAACGCGGCTACCTACCTGAAACTAGTATTCTAATACCTCATTTTGCTACATGTATAGACCCAGTCTCAGGGCCAAACTTCTTCTTCTTCTTTGGCAACCCCTAGTAGCCGAGTAACATTGTCTTCCATGAACACGGTCTTAACAGTGAGTCCGTAAGTGACTGTGGAGGCCATTTCTGGATCCACACGTCCTTCCACAGTAGGGACATAGGTTTCTGGGCAGGAGTTGATCACGGTGAGGGTTTGCCACGCACGCCTTCCTCTTAGCACGTTTCTCCCTTTCGTCCTGTGTTCGAGCGTCTTCAAAGTCCATGACACTTTTGGTAAAGGCTGTTCTCCAGTTGGAGCACTTGCAGGCCAGTGTTTCCCAATTGTCAGTGTTTATACTACATTTTTAAAGATTTGCCTTGAGATAGTCTTTAAACCTCTTTTGTTGACCACCAGCATTATGCTTTCCATTTTTAAGTTCGGAATAAAGTAGTTGCTTTGGAAGATGATAATCAGGCACCCGAACAATATGACCAGTCCAACGAAGTTGAAGAATCATTGTTTTGACACTGGTGATCTTTGCTTCTTCCAGTACACTGACAACAGTTCGCCTGTCAAGGGGCCCTTCTCTTGAATGTGCACCTGATCTGAATAAAGGCCCCTAGGAAATTGCTCTCTCCTGGCTGCTTTTTACCCCCACCAATTGGGATGCAAACAGCAGCCAGCTAAGGAAAAATTTTCAGCAGCCAGGTTTTTTGTCCGAAATAAAATTGATCTGGTTAAACATGTGACTAACATAACTGTGTACTTATGGTCCTCGTGCAATGAAGAGAAGGCTATTAGTTTAAATTACTTTGCATTTCTATTGTGTACCTACTTCTTAAGGCCCCTTCTGTGGCAAAGGACCATCAAACATCTGTTTTACTTTTCTTTTAGTGAACATTTAAATCAGAGATTGCATGAATACAGTATAAAATGAGTGATGCCTTTAAAAGATGCATCAGATGGGGTTGAGAATAGGAACAGAAACAAAGATATTGAGAGGGGGGATTAAAATGTCCATGGTTTTTCTTCTTGTAGAAGCTGTCTCACCTTCTCATGTTGCCTTTACAAAGAATAGCATGAAATTACATGTTGATAAACTCTGCCAAACACTTAAAGACATAGAGAGCAAAAGGCATTCTATAATAATATATGTCCATCAAAGCTGTAACACATAGGCATTCTGTAATAATATGTCACATACAGTTAAAAAAAAAAGTATTATGGCTCTATCGTATTATTGTAGAGAAAGTAAGTTTTTTTCTATATTGAGGTTATGGATACAAAAGAAAAAAAGTGGGGAGATCTACCCACTTTTACCCATGGCTTAATACTTTTGTATGGTGGGTTTCATTATTTTCATTGGCTGTAAGAAAACCCAAGAGAGTTAAATAAAGAAATTTCTTACCTCCCTTTCCAAACACATTTATTTGCTGTAAAAACACATATATGGGAGAACAGTGCATTTAGACCAGGGATGCCATCATTTGTACAATGATCTGTAAAAGCATGTGTGCATTATTCCTCTCTTACATTTGATGAATTAAAGCAGAGATTTATCTTGGTCAAGACTGAAATGCAATGAATATAGTAGAAAGGCTATTTCTCCCCCCTTCCCTTGGCCTCCCACTTGCACAGTCCAGATGTCTCTCCCCCCAAATATTTTTCCTAAAAGAATGTATGCAGCTCATGTGCCTCAGCTAAGGAGAATTATTTCATGGGATGGCATGAGAAATGAGGACTTTGTAGTAGCTGCCTATGGATTAAGTTGTTCTCAGATTTTATAAACAATAAATATTTTCTATGAAGAAAATCCCACACTCATTGCACCTCACTGCATTAGGCACTTTTGAACAATGAGTGTTTTCTAAAGAAACTGAAGGTGTGGCTTATGATATCCGTGCAAGGCTGTGAATGACAAAAGGAACTTTTGGGTGGGATGATGCACTATGGTCAAACAGGATAGGAGATTCACAATCCCTTTGTTTTTAAGTGGTTACGGGGGTGGGTGACTGGATGAGGCTGCAACCCTTCCCCCCCAAGCCAAACCCTCAATTTATTAGCTTTGGTAGGATGGAGTAAAAAGAAAATCCAGATGCAATATGGGTACCTGTTTTACCTCTTTGTTGTGGTCAACAGCAGGTTTGTAACACTTAAGTCACGAAGAGTCGGACACGACTGAACGACTGAACAACAACAACAACACTTAAGTCATCAAAAAAGAATTTGTTGTTTAGTCGTTTAGTAGTGTCCGACTAAGCATATGGGGAGTCAAATTCACCTCTGTCAGCACAATGACCAAATTAAGATCCCACCCCACTGCTGCTTTTAACAAAAGATCTAACCCTATCATGTCTAGTTTAGCCCCAAGGCTTGTTTGCCAAATTCAGGTTGTTGTTGCCCTTTGTCATCACAGAGTGAAGACAAGAATCTGAGCTCAGCCATGGGTTGGGTTGGGGAAGTGGGGAAGACTAAATTCATTGCCAAATGACCATCTCACAATCATTATCACTGCAAACACCACCAGAAGCCTCCACCGGTATTTCTAAAACTCTTTTGAGGGATCCTGGGCCACACCTTTTCGGTTTGTCCTTGGAAGATACAACTGCTCTAAGGAATGTGGAGAAATAAGGTGGATAGCTAATCACCCTCCCCATCTCTGAAGAGGGCAAGTACTGTATTTTTGTGACTTGTGCACTGACAACTAAGAGCAGTGGGTGGGTCACACAAGTAGAAGATTAGAGCAAGACAACAATGTAGAACCTGAGGGGAAACAAATCATTCCAGTTGAAAACAAAATCTGATTAAGCTGTTAACTTTCAGCTAAAGAGAATCAATGTGTGTCAAGCTGGTTTTCTTGCGCTATATCTATCGTGCCACAGAAAAAAATAGCCACAGATTTTTGTTTCTAGGGACGCATGCATGTGTTATGTACAGATATGTGCATGGAAGTGGTTACAAGATCATACAACCTGAAATTCTAAAACATACACTTACGGCAGTGCTTCCAATTCCTCCTTATTTTGGCTTTATCATGCAGAAACTAGAGAGGTCCACTTTGCTCCCTGATAATATGTTCCATTTTATTTGGATGGGGTCCATCTAGCCTCTGCTTTCCTTTGCCTTTTGGAGCAGTCTTCAGCATCCTTTGTTTTGGAAAAGAATGTCTCGTAGAAGCCAGATAATACAAGCACTTTTCTTTAATTTTCTTCTTTGTCTGTGTGTCTCTCATATTAAAAAGCCAGACTGAATTTAAACCATCAGGGATTCCCCCCCCCCTTCTTCTCCTGCAATTGACATTTCAGCTCCCTCTGGAATTAATTCTGAATCCTTTGCCATTAAGAGTCATGAACAAGATTAGCATTCAAATTTGGGCTTTTAAAACAAAATGTTTGAATACATTGAACACTCCTTTCTCTCTGCTGTGTACTTACACATGAACTGGAACAAAAATACTGGTTCTGAAAGAGGCACGCTATGTTAGCTCAAAAGACATGTATAAATAGTTGCAGCTGAGTGAGAAAGGTAGGAACCCTATTGTTTCAGCTCCACCAGCCATCTTGGACTATTTCTCTTTATTTAAATAATAATCTACAAAGGATTTTGCAACTTTCTCCGGCAAGATGCCAGGCACTCATTCTCCTCAATATCATGTTGTAGGTACTCTCAGTATGCAGATCCTGACCATGATCAACACAGACAGATCAGAGGGTTTAACTATAAAAAAAAACTTGTGCCCTAATGCTTTGAAAAAGGTCATGGAAATGGGTAATGTTACAAAGCACTTGCAGCTATTACTTTGGCTACTTAGTTGTTGGCAGCTCCTCCTGAACAAACTGTACTGAAACAAATGGGAGCTATGCAAAAGCATAGCAATGTCCAGGATAAATTCAACCCAGTGGAGCTTGTTTTAGAGATCATACTCCACGATTTCACCATGGGAAGATCAGGGCAGCAGGAGGGATATATTTCTGCATCATCCAATACCAAAAATTGTATTCTGAAACACTGGTAACTATACAGCTGCATGAAAAATCAAGGTGTTTCCTGGGAATTTTAGATGTCACCAATATGTGGATGATGCCCAGCTCTCTCTCTCTATTCCATCTGAGTCAGGAGGAGGAGGCTGAGGTGCTAGACTGTTGCTTGGAGGTGGTGGTGGGCTGGATATGGACCCAGAAACTGAAGCTGAATCCTGAAAAAGACAGGTGTTTCACATTCTGAGTTCTCAAGTCCAGGAGCTGAGAAGGGTGGCTCTGGGTGGGGTTGTAATTTCCTGGAAGGAGCAGGTCCGCAGATTGCAGATACTGGATCCAACATTGCCATTGGAGCCTCAGGTAGCCGAAATGGCTAGCAGTACCACTTAGTTCTTGTTAGTTCGTGAGCTTCACCCCTTTTTGGATAGAAGTGAAAGATCAGCTCATTCCTCTCATTTGATTATTTGATGGTTTTTATTGTCATATATGCCATTCAACTGCTTTACTGATAATTTTATTGCTTTATTCTTTTGCAAGGGTTTCTGGAGGCGTTCCGCAATCAAGTGGTATATAAATTTAATGAAATAAAT
Organism: Lacerta agilis; assembly: GCF_009819535.1. NCBI lineage: Eukaryota > Metazoa > Chordata > Lepidosauria > Squamata > Lacertidae > Lacerta > Lacerta agilis. Next base: position 34,958,270 of record NC_046323.1, read on the forward strand.
AACATTCAAGGAGCACACATTATGGTTAGGGCCCCCAAATACCTGAATGACATCTCCCCCACAGACCCTCTGTGTTGATTGGTGCTGTAGTTCAAAACATAGGGAGGGCACCGTATTAGTGAAGGCTGATCTAGCAGATGTGATAGCTGCAGGAAATGAACCTTCAAAGCAAAGTGACCCAGAGAACATGCAGCTAATGTTTTAAATTTCTTAAATGTAAAGTATAATTGTTTAATTGTACACTGAAATGGAAAATAAGGCTGTATATGCTCTGTATGTGCATTGCCATCTCTCGCCACATAAACCAACCTGGACTCGGTGTTCATGCTCTGAGGCCCTTCTTCATGTGCCTCCTGCCTGTACGGTCCAGAGGGTGGCAACACGAGAATGGGCCTTTTCTGCAGTGGCTCCCCGTTTGTGGAATGCTCTCCCCAGGGAGGTTCATCCAATCACCTTCCTTATATATACTAGGCAAAAACGTTCCTCTTCAACCAGGCCTTTGGCTGATTAATATTCTACAGCCTTTTAAATGTTTTTTTTTTTGGGGGGGTGTTTTATTGTTTCTGTTTTAGCATTTTATTTGTGTTTTTATTTTGTGAACCTCCACTCTGTGATCTTTTGATGAAGGGCAGTATATAAATTGAATACATAAATAAAAATAAATCTCTGATCCTGCTGCTACAGCTACAATCAAAAGATAGAGTTGGAGTAAAGGTAAAGGTAAAGGACCCCGGATGATAAAGTCCAGTCAAAGGCGACTATGGGGTTGCGGTGCTCGTCTCACTTTCAGGCTGAGGAAGCTGGCGTTGGTCCACAGACAGCTTTCCAGGTCATGTGGCCAGCATGACTAAACCGCTTCTGGTGCAACGGGACACCGTGACAGAAACAAGAGTGCACGGAAATTCTGCTTACCTTCCTGCTAGGTTGGTAGAAGCTGGGACAGAGCAACGGGAGCTCACCCCCCTTGCAGGGATTCGAACTGCCGACCTTCTGATCAGCAAGCCCAAGAGGCTCAGTGGTTTAGACCACAGCAACTCCTGCATCCCAGGGCTAGAGTAGACCTTCACTTACCATATTCTAGCATGGGCATCCTGAAACTTCCTGTCAAAGTGACACGTATTTCACTACTGCAAAGAAAATATCTTTGTCGTGGAGTGTTGTGGCTTTGGAAAGTTTCTGATTAATATCATGCATACATAGTAGCAGCTTTAATATTTTATTGCAGTGCCATTGTATGTTATGCAGAATATGTAAATGTTACAACTACTTGACATCAACCAAAATGTGAACTAGGTTGCATAGGTTAGTACTTCAGGCAGCAGAAGAATGTTGCTCTAGTCCACTGAAGCATTGAGATTCACAGTGTACAGGGGATATGAAGAGGATTTAAAGCATTTCTAATAAAATATATTTTAATAGCTGGTGTTATCCTTTCGCATAACAAAAGCCAATGCATCATATGATCTCTTAAAATTACTCCCCTCCCCTGTTGAAATACAAAGTTCCTTAATAATTTTATACTCCCAAATAAAAGTACAATTTTGCAAATTAACTCAGTATATGCATTTTTAAGCAAATGTACAAACTAAGCATTTTGTTATTATTTTTTATATAAATTGCAAAAAGTAGATGAGTTCCACATCATGCTAACCAAATACAGTCAGAAAAAAAAATGATTTCCAGTGGTTTAGAGACATGTACTTTGTAATACAGATTTGTAATGATACAGCAGATAATTTATGATCTCTCTAAATAAATTTTTTCTGTTGCAACTTGATTACATCATAAATACAATATGCAATTTCTATATATTGGACGAAAAAAAGCATATGAAATTCATTTGAACGTCCTGTAAGTAGTACAGGCAGTTTCAGAAGAAAACATAGCTCCAAATATTTATCCCAAAGGGATTCAAAGTTTGAGGAGCTTGGAGGGACATCTGTGCTTCAGAAACACCCATATACAGAGCTAAAGTTATACCTGCTCTTTTTCATATGAAGATGATTTCATGAGTTTGGCTATTATGAATTGTTATGTTTTTGTTGGAAGAATAATCGGAGACTTAACAAAAAGTCTCAGCATTCCTCAGTGACCCTAATCATCTGACTATGATTGCCAGATCTTGAAATCACAAACTCTAGCAACTGGGCTGGGTCTCAGATTAGAACTCTCTGGCCAGAGATAGGAACCTAGAACAGGTCTGGTAATCCAACCTCAAAACTGGCACAGTATTCACTTAAGATTTACAGATTTATGTAATGTGCTTCCTCTCATTGTTCTAGCAACTGGCCCTGAAACAAGCAACCTGGTCAGGCTCGTTTTATAGTGTTTGAACCAAAGTTTGGGGAACAGAGAGACAGCCTGAAACAAGTTTGAATTTGGAAAGAGTTGTAGGCAAACAGAGGCAGAAAACCTAAGGAATTTTAGCTACAGTTAGCTAAAACTGAACTGCAACAGTTTTTTTATGTGGGAATCTGATGCAGGATTTGTAATTGTGCAGTCTGCAATAGAATCTGATTCCTTCCAACATCTGATGCATGCTCCCTCGTTGGAAAAAAAAGCATACCTCTGTAAGATAGAAGTGAAGAATTTGTGGCCCTGCAGATGTTGTTGGCCAATGGTCAGGGGTGATGGGAGTCTAGCAACATCTGGAGGGTGGTGACTGGTTCCCCATCCCTGCTTCTGGACTTACTGTCATTTGGGATAGGGGGAAGCATATTGCAGAATATGAAGCTGCCTGACACCAAGACAGATACTTGACCCATCTAAACCAGTGCTGTAATCGGAAGCAGCTCTTCAAATTCTCAAGCACATCTTTCATACCTGGAATTCTTGTAATCGCAGCTGCAAAGAATAGAACCTGGACCCTTCATAAAAACCATGTGCTCCATAATGAACAGTTCATTCTGCCAAGCAGTATTTTACACTAAAAAGTAGATTCTTGGGCCAACAGCAGAATATGAAGCTCTGACTACATGCATTGGCTTCCTTTCCTTGTCTATCTCCTACCTCTGAATCTCAGCCTAGTGAAGAATTGGCAAGGCATTGTTAAGTGCTTCATAATTTTAATTCAGAAGTTTGCATTTGTTAGCAGAAAACACTGCTAGGTTGGAAGAGTTCTATGCTACTGATTGGGCTTCAGCTATTTAATTATTAACTAAAGTTTATCCAGTAGTTAACGGTATAATGTTATTTCTAAATACCTAAAATCTAACAGCTCTTATTAACTAACTGCTAAACTACTTTCTTCCCAACTTCTGTGTTTGCAATTGTTTTAGAAAGAAGAGTAAATTTCAGGTTATTGTCCAGTACTCTACAAGGCGAAACACCCAAAAGAATTTAAAATGCTTTTCACCACTCTAGAAAATATATTCTTAAGTTGAGCACATTGAATTCCAGTTTTCAAAAGGATACTTTTTATGTAGCCTCATTTTGAGGTGGTGGAATTCAATTACAGTGGTACCTCTGGTTATGAACGGGATCCATTCCGGAGCCCCGTTCATAACCCGTGACGTTCTTAACCTGAAGCGCTGCGTCTGCGCATATGCGCGACGTGATTCGGCGCTTCTGCTCATGTGCGTGACATTTGATGCGTCTGCACATGTGCAAACTGCCGAACCCGGAAGTAACGTGTTCCGTTACTTCCGGGTTCGGCGCGTTCGTAACCTGTGTCATACGCATCCTGAAGCATGCGTAACTCGAGGTATGACTGTATGAATATGCACAGTGGGAATCATAAGGACAACATCATACATTATTGGACAGCCTTTGCTAACCTGCAACTGCCTTCCTGACCATTGGCCTTGCTGTCTAGAGTTGATGGATACTGTAGTCCATAACATCTATAGGACAGCAGGCTGAGGAAGCCTCTTATAACATGATACAGTTGCCACTGGAATCCATTTCTGCGTGGCAGAGTTTAATGTGAAGGCTGCAGTATTTATAAGTACCCATCTGTGCCATGACTTTATGAGGGAGGTGGTGCATAAGTTTCCATGTGATTTGTGGGTTTTCCACAAATCTGAGTCGCTTAGTAAGTGCCACAACCTTATGAATAATCCACAATAGGTGAGATTCAGTGGCAACCACACCGCTTGTGTATGAAACTGCATTCATTTATATGCAGCATGGTGCACCAGCTCAAAAACAGCATTAAAGATTTGAATAAATGACATAAACATTTTGCAGTGGGACAGTTCTCTTTGAAAAACAATTACCAGTATCTTGTTTCGGGTTTGTTCGTTTTTTGAAATTACAACAGGTAAATAAAGATGGCATTCATCCTTGCAATTTAATATCACATGTAATAATATCACAGACTGCATATGTGGGTCGTTTGCACAAATATGGGTATTGCAGGCGGTTTCCTTTACTTAATGAGAAACTATTTTGACAGCATTGTTTGCCAACATGGATGTGGTTGAATGAAGGGACTAAATCAAGGCTCCCCCTCATCAGAAGGGGAAATGCTTCCAAAACAGCAGCTACACTGACTAACACAGTGAAACTCCTGACCCAAAAAGTTGGTTGTTGATGTGGGCAGGGGCGTAGCAAGGGGGGCGGGGGGCGTCCTGCCCCATGTTCCAGGGGAGGGGGTGACACTTTGGCTGCCCCACCACCACCCAACCCCACCAGGCGGGCCCTGAACGGGGGCATGCAGCCTTCCTCCCCTTCCAGCGGCTATTTTTTGGCGCGAGGGGCGGGCCAGCGAGGAGGGGGCGTCACGCTTGTCGCTGCCATGATACCCCCTCCTCACTGGCCCACCCCTCACAGAGAAAAAAGCCGCTAGAAGGGGGAAAGGGGAAGGCAAAGCAGGCGGTTGAACGCGCCTGCTCTGCTTCCCTTCCCCCCTCCCAGCGGTTTTTTTTTTCGTCGGGGTGGGCCAGCGAGGAGGGGGCGTCATGCCAGGGACAAGCGAGATGCCCCCTTCTCGCTGGCCCAACCCCGCCAAAAAAAGCGCCGCCCGAGGGGTGGGCCAGCAAGGAAGGGGCGTCTCGCTTGTCCCTGGCATGACGCCCCCTCCTCGCTGGCCCGCCCCTCGCACAGAAAAAAAGCCGCTAGAAGGGGGAAAGGGGGAGGCAAAGCAGGCGCTTGAACGCAGAGCCTTGCTACGCCCCTGGATGTGGAGCTTTCTATGCACCTATGATGAACAACCTTCTTTCTCCTAACAATTCTATATCCCATATGCATTCTTTCCTTCGCTCTTAACAGTTTGGATCCAATAATTATTTCTTCCATTCAATCCCATTTTTATTCTATAGGATGACTTCAGTGTAGCACTACGCTAAAGTCTGTTAGCAGTTTCACTAGTGGAATGGCTTGTGCAAGAGTTTGTGAGAAATTCCTGTCGCCCCAATACTTCCTTGTTGCACAACAAGCTTCCACTAGTGCAACTGTTGTGCTGGATTTCATGTTGCGCAGCCATTATTTTCACCCTTACACTAGTCGTGTAACAGCTAGTGGACAGAGGACACCGGATTCATTTCCCTAACCCTATTTTATCACAACAATCCTGAAAACTGACACCACCATTTCATTAACTGAGAACTATTGTTTTTATGGCAGAAGTGTGCTGGATTTTTAAGAGATGCAAAGAAAATGGCGTTATTCTTAGAACTCCGTACTTCTAAAGATGTTGGTGACAGTTCACAGAGTTACTTTACATCCCAATATGGTTTAGACTTTTTTTTCCTGAACAGCTGCCCCATCCTACTTCACAAAGTACTTTTGAAATACTGTAGAGCTCTAAAGCAGCTCACCATTATGTTAACACAATTAACACACAATTATTTTTCCTGTGTATGTAGCAACCATTGCAAGCAGCCTAAGCTGTCCTAGGAACACTGTGAGCTCCCTCCACCCTACAGTCCCAGGCTAGTGCACATTGAGTTTGATCCTGTTGCCCATTGGCCCACTGCCCCTCTGCATAAAGTCCAAAATGAGATGTTAAGACAGACCCATGCATAAATAATTTGCATCTTACTTTCCCTACAAGTTCTGATGTCATGGTTTCCAGGGCAAAACTCCCCACATATTCCTTCAAAACTTGCCACATATAAACTGAATTGGCATGGTCTCATGAGTAGATTGGTCCTTCTCATCTGCTGAACACTTGAATCAGGCATGACAGTCTTTTATTAACACCAATTTGAACGCCATGCTCTGGCCCAATGAAAGCTAAATGGCCTGAACTGCCCATGTCAAACTGAGGCCATTCTATGGCTACCACTCTCACAGAAAAATGGCCAGGAGACAAAACAGCTGCTGGTCTGATGGGGAAAAAAATGTTTATTTTCCTTCTCTTAGGTAAAACAGAATAATAGAAATGAAGAGCTTTCTATTCTTTAACTTCTGTACTTATGAGTTACTTACTATGTTCAAGATGTCATGCTAGAGACATTGTCTTCTGACATCTGAGAACAAAACTCTCTAAAAGCAGTTTAAATATACTTCCTTTAGACAATAAAAATAATGCACAATACAATGGACCCAGCATACCTTCAAAGGTCAACTTCAGTAATTCATACCATTAGCAAAATACATTGTAGCCCTTAGACACCAATCTATGTAAGTAACAATCTATTTTAAAAACATCTTACTTGGGGGTTTACATTTCCCTTTCTGACCTGGATCTTTTTTAAACACACATACACCCACACCAGTCCTGATTTTATTTGTGTGGAGGAAAAATAAGAGATAAATGGTCATAAATAGCCATACTTTGAGTAGGTAGAAAAATATATTCTTCCCATATCTCCCCTTTTTCATAATATGTTGGATACTATAAATGCAGAATGGAAGTAACTTATATTGATACTGATTATTATTATTTTTATTTTTGCATAAACAATTTGGAGTATGTCTCAGCAAATTTGTTTCCATGTACTACTTGCTGGGCTTGAAGAAATGCACTGGTTCGGGGGATAAATTCTGACAACTAAACTCATTGTATTTCCCTTTTGCTCTTTCATTTATTTTGACAGAGGAGAACCTTGTGTTAATAATAATAATTGGCTTGACACAAACATTCCCTTCAACTGACAGAATGCGTCTTCCATCAAATGAGTCTTTCCACCAAAGGAAGGAAACCTTTGGACCCAACTCTATAATACTATAAAGTTATTCACCAGTATTATCTTGTAATCCTTACAACAGCCTTTCAGTATTGGTCTCCCCATTTGCAGATAAAGAACTGAGGTTGAGTGAGAGTGACTTATGTAAGGCCACTTGGTGAGCTTGTGGGAGAAGTGAGATTTGAATCAGGGGCTTCCCTGTTTCAAAGCTCAGCCTCTAACCCACTACACCACACCAGCTCTCACCAGCTCCTAAAAAGTTTAGGAACATCTAACAAGTGTTTTTTGATCCAATGAATATTAATTAGAAGTGATAAAGTAAGACAGCAGTGCAACTGATATCATTTTTTAAAAAGAAAATGTTGGGAAATAATGGTTTTGTATTTTTTTTTTTACCTTGTGGGAAGACAAAGTTTCTCAGGTGGATGCCAATTATTGAGTAAATCCTTGAGTTATATTCACAAAGCTAGAAATTTACTAAATATATAATAATCTTTTCTTGAACTAAGACTCTGGGGAAAAAATCACATTCTTTGCCAGTCAGGTCCCAAATCCAAGCCCCAATTCATGAAGTAACCCCTATCACCAATCCATTATACCAGAGATGGAAAACCTGTGGCTGTCCAGATGTGGCTGGACTCCAGTTCCCTTCATCCCTGGCCAAAACATCTGGAAGGCTACATATCTGCCATCCCTGCCCTGAACCATTACATGTAAAGGGTACAATTATATGTCATTGCAAAGTTCTCAGGACAGAGCCTTACAACAACAACAACAAAAAGATATATGTGTTTTGAAGACAGTGCTTTGAAGACAGTAATTTCTATACAAGCAGTGTTAATACAAGGGGAAATAGAAAAGGTTGGAATTAACAAAATAGAAAATGTACTCTAAAATTGTTTCTAACTGTGCAAAAAGGCACAGCTATTGTCATGACTTGGAGATCATTCACAACTGGTAGTCTGAGAGGACCAACATGAATTGGGACTATGGATGAGAGAAAACGAAAGCTTCAGGGAAGAATACAGTAGACTGGACAGCTGTGTGTCAGGAAGTTTCTGGCATAAAGTACAAGATACATTTTGTTTAAGGCTGCCAGGCAGTTGTAAGCAACTTCTGAGCATGTCATTTATCACAACAACAAAAGATTTGTTCTGTTAACTTGGATTTTTAATTACTCAGACCTTAACACCCAGGTATAACCTCTTACAATTTCAAAGTCACACAATAAAAAATACCAGCTGCTTTGTGATTAAAACTTAAGTGGGAAATGCAGTCTACTGTAAAGGCAGAAACCTATTTGGGAGCTAATTAATAGAAACCTTTACATGATTACAAGCACCAGGTTTCCACCAACAAGTTTGTTTTTCTATATCCGTTTAAGCAGCACACTTTGGGAACTCAGTGCTTCTTGGACTTGTTAGAGGAATTGTGTGTTGACTTCCAGAAAGGAGCACTGATTGTTACATTAACAGGGAAGTAATGAAGATGTGGTCTTAAAAGTATGTATGTTTGTAAAGCTTAAGTAAATCAAAATAAAGCTCAGAAGTACTAACGGTGAGTATTAATTAACAAACTCAATGTAATTTGCTGGAAGCATTCCAGTTTTCCCAGTTCTCTGAACGGTACCATACATCCAACCATCGTCAATTGGTTGCACATTGATGATGTAGTCACCATCCCTGAATGAAACTTCATCTTCATCTTGGGCACTATAGTCATACATTGCTCTATATGTTCTCTGTGAAAAGAAAGGAGAGGGGAGTCCATTAAACACAATTCACAGACTTTCCAACAAACCAGTCTCAACAAACCTACATTATATGTCACCAGCAATGTGGGTTGTATAGATCAGCTGACTTTCAAATTGCAAAGAAATTATTCTTCATGGAACGCAGCCCTGAATGTTAGAAACACTTTTGAAATATGCATTGTCACTTGCCTTGTCGTCATAAAATAAGCTAAGATATCCATATTTGGGGAGAATACCATTGGTATGAATTGGCACTTAAAAAGCACACAATATACTATACCAATTACACGTCACAATACGCTATATCAGGCAAATTCAATGATCAACTATATGGTGAGGAGGATTTCCACCCTTTTCCTGCCATTAAATGTATATAACCACACATATTACACATAGATATATACACATTTGGGGGGGGGGAGATAAATTATGTTGGGGAGTTTTTTAGATATTCACCATAAAGATTAGCTAGCAAAACTTAGTGATCAGTCAGGGAAGACAGTATTTCAAAATGTCTTAAATGTGGTTCTTAAGCAACCACAATTTACTAAACACATTTATGCCAACCTAAGTACGGGAGAATCATCTGTTGAAAGTCGTCCAGATTGGCTGGGGCAACCCAGTCACATGGGTGGCATATTATTATTATTATTATTATTATTATTATTATTATTATTATTATTATTTATTCCACCCAAGATCTTATGAGCTTGTCCACACTTCTGCTTGTGCAGCCGCTTTAGCCTGGTTTTTCTGCAGATTAATATTTGTTCCAATTCAGCAGGAAAGAGCGGGTTTTCCTGGGGAAAGTGGCAAGACGAATGAAAAAGTGCTCAGATCCGTGCCTAAAAAGTATGGGAGAAGTAGACATATGGATGGATCCTATGATGCATTTTGGGGTGGAAATGCTTGCAGCAATATTTCATTGTTTACAGAAAGCTTTTAACTCAGGGACTGAATATCCTAACCAAATCAAATCAAATCATTCTTTATTACGGTCAAAGACCAGCTCTGATATCCTAACCATTTTACGCATTTATTCACTGCTGTTCAAAATAGTTTGTGGTAGGTTTTCAATAGTGTTTTAATCCATCATTCTTCATCAAGATGAGGTTGTTTGCTTTTTTAACTGTCAGTTTCCAGCCATATGCCAGAAGCATCAAGAGATATTCAGAATATCAAATATTAGAAGGTGTGGGAATGCGATTCTTTACTGTATCTTATGATTCTGAGACAGCCTTTGCCAACCTGATGCCCTCCAGAAGTTTAGGAATATGACTCCTATCAGCTCCAGACAGCACAGCCATGCTGTGAAAAACTTCTAAAACTTTTTAGAAGCTTATTATGATCTGGGTGTAACTGAGAAACAAAGCTCAAAGTTCTACATGTAATTATATAAGGCAGCTGTCAGGGGAAATCTCCACCATAATTCAATTACAATGTAGTAATTTAGCTACTGCATAGATTGCAATATGTAATTGAGATTTATACTCCTTTAAGGTCTTAAACAGGTCCCTTACAAAAGAAATTTAAAATTTTAATTCATTGCTCAGGTTAAATCTAGAGAACATGTTTATAGTCCATGTGAAAAAGTGCAAGATAAAGGTTTTTTTTTTAAGACAGGCTTATTTATAGAGGAAAGAGGGGAAATAATTGTGCTTACAGTAGAGAGGCTGCTGTGAAAAGGATTAATCATTTAACTCAATACTCACCAAGGTAGCTGAATGTGGCTGTGAATGCATCGATCTCATAGACGACACACTAGTCTGGTGCATGTAACCATATCCTTGGGGCTGACTTTGTTGATATGCCCCCGGAAGTACAGGGGCTGCATGGCAAAAAACAACAACACATAAATGAATTACTACAACAAGGGAACATGCTATGGTCATTCATTTGGTGAAGTGGTGCTTTCTTCTCCCTTTACAACATCTGCAGGAGTTGGTTTCATCAGTAGGAATTGGAGCAGTGGCGTAGCAAGGGAGGGACGATGGGGGCGGGGCACCCCATGTTCCAGGGGAGGGGGGTGACACTCGGCGGCCCCTCCTGCCACTCCCCAAGCCAAGCCCCGCCACCTGGCACCCCGCCCGTGCTGTGTTATGGACGGCCGGGGAAGCCCCATGAGCCACCGCTCGCTCAGCGGCTCATGGGGCTGCCCCGTCCATAAAGCAGCATGGGTGGGGCAGCCCCACAAGCTGCCGCTTGCTCGGAGGCTTGCTCGGTCGCCGCAGGAGGAGCAGCGCTGGCCCGGGTGCACTGCGCATGCGCGGCATTTCCACGCGTGCGTCATGACGTCACAACACACACATCAGGATGCCCCGCCCCCGGGGGGTGCCTCCACGTGGCATTTTCTGCCCCGGGCGGCCAAGAGGCTTCTTCCGCCCCTGAATTGGAGTAAGCAGAAAGGGCTTCTATATACACAAAAAGCTTGTCTTAGATAGAAAAACTAACTTTAAAAAATTGTTGGGGGACTCCCCAAGCACACACTGATACGCCAAACTTGGAAAATGCAAGGAAAAGTGTAATTTACTCAAGGTTATATTGCTATCTGAATCAAGAGAAAAGCAGCAAAATGAGAGCAGCACAAATTGGCCCTGTAAGAAAAAAACAATCAACAAAAACAAAGTTAAATGAAAACATTCTATAGTTAATGTCACATAGCAATGTTGTTCCTGCATTCATTGATTGGGTAAAAACACATACAAAGGTGGCCGGTACGTTGGTCCATATTAAACAAATGTCTTAAATCTGCTGTTGGGTTATTGGGACCAACTAAAATGTCACAAAATAGTAGCAAGCTTTTGAGTTGTGTAGAACATTTTATCAGGCAAGATGTTGCCCAAAGCAGCGGGGGTGGGGTGGGGGACGATGTGGGGGAAGGACAAAAATTAGCCTGCATTTTATAATTACGAGGTCAGGGAGAGAGATATCCCTGGCATATCCCATGCCAAGGATATGTCTCTTTAAGACACACAACTTCTATAGTATCATTTTCCTTTTAAGCAGGGATGTCATGTCTTCCCAAATACTTTGTCATCTACAACCTGAGCAACCGATTGGAAGATGTGATCAAGTGGGGAAGCCGATAAATTTCTGTAGTAATGAACACTAATCTCCTGTATACATGCAACTCAGGCACACATGCAGCTAAACTTACTGGTTGCACTGGACAATCTATCACTATAAGGAACATTTGCACAAGTGGCCATTATTTCTTTGCTCCTCACCTGAAATTCTATACAGACCCAACATGCTGCTCCTGTACCCAAGACAACCCTATGTCTGTGAGTTATAGGCATTCATAGGTTAGCTAGATCTTTCATATTTGTTTATTTTTTTGAGGCATCCTCCTGCCTTTTGCCTTTGATCGCTTAGACCTAATGAAAACTTTCTTAAACTTAGTAGGTCACACACTACACACATGTGCCCACAGGGATCTTGCAGGAAAGCAAGCAGTCCTGCTCCCAAAGAGATGGAGAGCTGCTGGCTGAATGCTGCATTGCCCAGGGCAAATAACAGGCTCAGAGTACTACTACCCGAGGGTGTGCAAGTCACGGGCAGCATTATAGCTGGCCCCATCCTAAGGCAGCTTAGCAGGAAGGAACTGCTTCTCAATTCATCACGGTCCACTTTAAACTCAGTTCCATAGAGGAGTTTGGCACAAAAAGTGGCAATGTTGCACCATGCGCTATAAGCTGCAGATACTACTACCAAGGATGCGTAGAGCCTTCCACATCCCAGTAGACAGACTGCATAACGTCTAACCTTGATGTTAGGCAGTCAATGCTGGATTTGGTTCATGGAAGAGTCCCTCGTGGTGGAGGGATCATCGCTGCAGGTGTCCTTATTTAACCTTTGCCCTATAGATATCATTTTATCTATTGCTCAAGACCTTTCTATCCCGCCTGCCTGCAGCCCTATTGATACTCCCATGGTATAAACCTTGTGTAAAAAAGAAAGAAAGAAAGAAAGAAAGAAAGAAAGAAAGAAAGAAAGAAAGAAAGGAATTTTAAAGATTGTTGGTCTTTCCAAGACAGAATTCTTTACCATGCAAAACCTTTTAAATTATATGAGCTCTTTCCCCACGCAGCAAAATCTTCCCCATTTTTCCGAAAAATAACAAATTGCTAGGTTTTTACACATGGTTAAATATTAAGCAAACAATAACAAAAGACTGCTGTATCATAAAAGGTCCTTGCTCCATTAAGTATGATTAAAAAGTGGTTTGGTTTTAATTATCTACTCAACTAGAAAATCTGATGGAATCTTAACTTTGCTTTTATGACTTACTCTTTCTTTTCACTACGCATCTCAACAGGAAATGCACTGAAATGAACCATGAAGTATATATAATCTAATTGCATAATAGTTGCAAAATCATAAAGCCTGGAAAGTAACAATTTGAACAAAGAGATACTTTGATCTACAAAACTATTCATAAACTATTCTAATATTAGAACCTACTGAACAGGCCAACTAGAAACCCTTTATGTGTCTGAATGGGGGAATGTTTGCTGCTTTATTAGATAAATGCACACATTAGGCTGAGAAGTCTTGCCTACCCAACCCCTTCTGCTGATGTATAGGTAGTTCTTAAAATATTGTATACAAGATGCACCATCCATGAGACCACAATGCAGTTGCTACATTAATGGAAACACATGTACTATTATATATATTCAAAATTCTGTGGTAACCCCCCCCCCAACTGTGAAAAGTTATCTCGGGATGGTTTTATTCTCCTTAATTTCATTGCATTGTTGGTTTTTGGCACTTTTTATAATTTTGCATTCCTTTGTAATTTGTGCCTTACAACAGAGGGATACATCTCAGACTTAGTTCACTGGAACTACAAAACATTTGATAGTGGCTGGATCTCTCTCTCTCTCTCTCTCTCTCTCTCTCTCTCTCTCTCACACACACACACACACACACACACACACAAATATATATATTTGAATCACAACTTATGTCAACTACTTTACAACTAAAGAAAAGTATTCAGGACTTTACAGAAATGTAGTAAGCAAGATAACTCATTATGGGAGAGGACTTTTTCAGATTAACACATTTATTTTAACATTGGTGTTTCATAATGGAAAATACATAGTTTGTCACTAACGGGCTTGAACTTGGCAAATTTCAGAGACCCAAATATTAAATTCCAAATAAGAAACACATAGTTGTCAGATGCTAATGGGAACGCTAAAGTTATTCAGTTTTAAGATGAAATAACCTCCCTGAAATGACAAGGCATGGTTTAAATGGCCTGGAAATACAGTCAAGAAGAATAGAAGATGGCAATGAATATTTCATAGACATATTTAAGTGTAATGCAAAATCCACTTTAAAGCACAGACACAACAACAAGCATGCTTATTAAGCTCTCCATGTATATTCATTTACGGAAATGGTTGGCAACTTCGTTCAGAACACTGGCATGAAGATTGAATGAGCTGGGACTTTGCCAACATATACCAGAATTCCAATAAAGGCATGCAAGAAATACAGGGAAGCCTGAACTATCAGTCCTCAGTCCATAAGTTGCCCTGTGATAACAGAATGTGATTTACAGTGGAGCACAAACCTTTAGTTTAAATGATCAGGGGCCCTGCAATTGAACGCAATAGCAGAAAGCATAAAATAATTCAAGACTTGGGTACTTGCCCCTCTCAGTGACTTAGATGCTGTGTACTCCTTAGATGCTATGGACTTTAGCACCATAACTGCTTGTAATACTGTGCTGGCATCCTAAATCAACTAAAACATTGCAACTCCTTGCTGTGTAATAGCAGCACAGATCAGTCACATCTGTTAGGATTCTTGCCCTGTGCTTGCAGTCATGAGATTGTTTTCTGTCACATGACGGTGTATGTTTTCAATCCATGTAGTGGGAAGTGGTGGAGACAGGATGTTTTATGTTACTGTGTTCTGTGGTGTGGGACTATTGTCCATTGTTCTTTCTCTTTGCTGTCTGATGAGAAAGAGGAAGGAGCTGAGTCAAGATGCTCCGTGTGTGTTATATGTAAATAAAGTAGTTTAGCCAAAATGCTGAGCTACTGAGTCTGTTACGTGAACTGCCAATACTCTGCAGGTTCCTTAAGTGTATCAGTCACTGTGATGTTCAGGCTGGAGAAAGCTTTTGAAGCTCCCAAACGACCGACCAGGAGGGAGAGAACATGCCAGTCGGGCATGTGTCTCTATCGGGTTCCTACTTGTGAGTAGGATGATCCTGACAACATCATGGCAAAGACCATGAACACGTTTCAAACACAGTTGACCAAAACTACATTAGAAGGTCCCGATCTCTATGTTCTCTTCACACTATCCAATGAGCTTGTACTTGGTACAAAGGCAATAAACAGACTGACTCCCCTCCTTCCCCCACCTCCCCACTAAAATTCACATATTTGAAGTTATTTGCACTCTACACAGCTGAAGTCAAAGGTGGATGAGCTTGGTTAAAACACACACAATATTTTATTTAACAAGTATGTTAATAGCTACCCAAGAAAAGGCATTAAGACCTGTGAATCAAACACTGCATGCAAAAAAATAACACCACCAAAATCTTACTGGCTATCTCAAGGGCTCTTTGACATTAATAAAAAATACTTCTCTTACACAGCTGTTTTTTTACTGGGCAAACAAGGGTTGCTGAGTTAACCTGGAGATGTGCAAGGAAACAGGCACACTGTGACTGTTAATCAGAAGGGAACAGAGGACATCTATGGGTACCTCCTTCATTAGATGGCCTTGTTACCTCACTGGAACAAGAAAACATAGAGCCCTCTGATTTGTCATCTCCAACGCCAGAAGTACTGGTAGAACGGAAATGCTGTTTACTGTAACGTCTTGCTTTTTCTACGGGGGGAAACACAATACTGCAGTAAATAGCTATAGGACAGATGAGTAAAGTAAGAGAGAGCTTCTTTAATTGTTTGTTTTTATTCAAATAACAGGGCAGACAGACAGCTTGGGTCCTTCCCATGCCAGCAACATCTTGTGCAAAGCTGCCCCAAGATACTAATAACTGGAATCCATGAGCTCACTAAAATGTGCAAGTAGGGAAAACTGCTCACAGAGGAATGCCGCTATTGGATTCTGGCTAGGACCATGCACAGACTGTTCCCACAAATACTGGTACAGCTGTGACCAGTGGTGCCAACTTGAATACGGTATTGGGAAGGCCAGGTAAGCCCCACCCCGCATAATCAATCACATGACGTGACGCACGCACACCATTTGAATGGCAATGTCCGTCAACTAGGGGAGGGCAGCCCCCTCAAATATTTTATTGGTGGGTGCGAAGGGACCTTGGCCTCTAAGAGTTGGGTTCCTATGGCTGTGACATAAGACATTTTACTGCCCAAAGGAAATTGTCTTGCTTAGCGTTAAGAGGAACCATGCAGAAACCTGCTGCAATGTGGATTATAACTCCCCTGTGATCCTCAGATGAAGGGAAAATTTTGTGTGTGTGTGTGTGTGTGTGTGTGTAAAATCATAGCAGCAAGCAGATTATATTTAGTTATTCAGTTATATAAAGGATACAATGGATAGCTCATGGAGGCCATGTGTTGTTCTTTTTGAGATGTGGTATTAAATGGTTTGCATTTAACCACAGAATCTAGGCAGCTGATAGAAAACCCACAAGACCTATCAACAACTTTAAATTGCATTCTGGATCTTTCTATAAGCCAAGCCATGTGATCCATAGCAAAAATTAAACCAACCATTGTCGTGATATTAAATACATTTCATAATTGGAATTAAAGCCCAATGCTTAAATTAGACAGTAGTGGGCATTAGATCAGTCCAGACGTCAATAAATTGCCTCAGGGAACGCAAACATGTGGAGTAACTGAAGCCTCATTCAGTGAATGCAGCGCACAGGCCAATGACAATTCACTGAATGCGGCCACCCCATTAAAAAAAAATTGCTTCTGTGCTCACACAAATCAGTTCTGAAAAGCAGCAGCTATAAAATTAGATGGGCTGCTCAAATATTACTTGACTACAATCAAGCACCGGAGAAAATCATGAGTTAAACAATACCCGAAAGCATATGTAGACTCCTAGACTGAATATTATCTTCCAAAGGGTCAATGTCGAAGATGGAGCCAGGATCTGTACGCCAAACTTTGAGGTCTTTCCCAAAAAGAAACAGTAAGACAGTGGGTGAAGAAAGTAAAAGCACAAAGATGTTATCAGGGAAGACATAAATAATCCCTGGGGGCCATGGAGATGGGATTTACCATGACTTTGACCATGGGAAAAATAACATTTGAAAAAGTGTGATATATGATTTGTGGCTTCATAGTTTCATTAAATACTATCCAACATTGCAGAAATAACTTTACGAGATTATTAGTGTGGTACTGAAGAAAAAGAATGAATGCAACTCATTTTCATTGCAATCCACAGGTCACCACTTATAGCTTGCAAATAAAAATAACACGACTTTTCCAACAATAAAAATCTCATCATACCAGGTATTAAAATCATGGAGCTGAATTCCTTTTCTGCTAATCTATGTGAAAAAGTCAAATGGCAATTTAATCTGTGATTACTTTCATTTTTTAAAAAAGAAAGTTAAGAGTGTTAATAATTGGCTGCTCATATTAACAATTTAAGTACTTTTTATATTGTGTCTCTCTCTTTCTTTACCTTTCAGCCTTTGTAGAGCAAATTAATGTTTGATTAAAATACCTTTCATCTTATCATCTTTTCTGTTAATTACTATACTCATTACTTCAGAGGTGACTGCAATCAGGAATTCTGCGGCAGACAATTATCGCCTGATAACCCAAAACTGACCTATCATTTTAATCTTAAGAAGGAATTGCATATGAAACAAAGGTACAAAACATCAAATACAGGTAACACTGCAACTAGACAGAACAAGATAGCTAGATAAGTAAGTAAATAAATAAATAAATAAATAAACAGAGCAAGATTATTCTGCAGAGCTGGCCCACATAATATATTTGGGTCAGTAAAGCACAGAGTAGAAACTTACCCACGATTATTCCAGGTCTCCTGTCCATTTCAACTATATGTGGGTGGACTCCTTTGTAGGCAGCATCACTAACCACCTGGGTATTTCTTCTCACCCGTTCAGTCACAGGATCGTCCACTATTGGAGTGAAACCTCTGCCTTTCGTCTTCTCAAAATCTTCATGGTATTTAACCTGGGGGGGGGGAGATTATAATTTTCTAGTCCAATGACAAGGTGTATTGAGAGCTGTAGAAGATAGGCATTGGCACCTCTTGGGCACTGACATTTTTGTTTATTTCAAGCTACTAACCACTGTCATGCAATGTTCCTTACTGCTACAAGGCCCAATAGATGTGCAATTTCCATTGTCGTCATTGGTTGTTGTTGTTTTTTGAGGTAATTAGAGATAAAAAGTCGCATGCAGTCTACTGCATTTAGTGTTACATTCACATGCAAATGATGGTGCTAAACCCTTCAAAATCATCTTACACTTCATTCAGTTTCAGTTGTAGAAAGCACAAATGCTCCGTATCAATATGTTAGGATAAAATTTCAAATTAGTATGACTTTTCAAGGTATTACAGATATTGATATGCTTTTTAAAAGCCTCCCTCCCCCATTCCTGACATACGGTCATATACACAGCACACTCACACATACATAATCCTTCAGGCAAAGGCAATCGGAGCAACCAAATTCAGAATTCCACTTGCACACACAAATCAAAAACATGCACAGGCACAAGGCAGTGTGTGTGTGTGTATCACCCTCTCCAGTTAAAATCTGCAATGCTGAAACAGAGAGGAACCACGTGAAGTGTCTTTAAGTAGCCACACAAGTGAATTGTTAGGGAAATTGTTTTATTAGTATAGCAATATGCAACATTTAAATGCAGTTAGCATACCCCACCCCAAGAACCACTGTGTAAGGGGAAAAACTCAGTCCAGACTTTAGCGCATCGTGCCAGTTACCTAGATTAATGAAGGGTTCAATCCAATCCAATCTACAGCTACTGTTCTTCAGAACACGCTAGCTATGTGAAAAATGTACCCTACCATTGAGATGTTGTTTTGTGTCTCTTTGACATGCCTCAGCTCAGGTGTGTCTAGAATCATACTAGGTCTACCTTTCATCTGTTGCTGATCTCTGCTGTACTTGACCTGAAAAAGACAGCACATGGATTTTGTCAAGTGTGCACAACTTGACAGCAAAATCATGCTTAATGTCATGCACAAGTGAAATTCTTTTACCGTTCTATCCCAAAATGAATAGGAATTGTGGAGATGTGGTAATGCACATTGCACTGGTCTACCCATTCAAAGTCATTGGCCTTCAATACAATTCGTAACTGACAAGTTAATAATGCATGATACAAAAAATGTAAGATTGTACTTTAGTAAACATTGGCAGAGTCATTAAAAAACAAAGTGGAGAAACAAGAATAAAACACATGGAACCTACTGCTTCATTATTAGCAGTCACTAGGCCAAACGGATAAATACACATTTCTATAGTACTCTTAAAGATTCAAAATTAATTTATTAAGGGCATAATTTGTTAAGGGCATGATGCACTCATCACAGAAAGGTCAAATTCTTTATTAATCCAAAACAATAAAAAGAAACAAGGGAAGACAAAGGACTTGCCGAGCTGATAATTTCTTGATTCTTCTTGACTCTCTCCATCTCAGGAGTGACACTGACAGCAGTTGCTTTACCAGGTTGCCCTTTATAGTAAGCCTATTAATTTCAGATATATATATAAATAACATTGCAACTGAACATTGATAAATAGGGCACTGCATTAAGCACCAACTGGTGTTTAAATTCCAGATGTTCTAATTAGTTCAGTATTTAAAGCTGTATACTGAAGCATAACATAATTATTTCTTTGTATTTCATTGGTAAAATATGTGCATAGAGAAGCATTACTAACTTAAACATAATTTGCTCTAGGGCAAATTAGTGCTACTGCTGCTGTACAGCCTCCATTTTGTTCAACAGGGATTTTTACTGCAGTTACAGGGCTGGTGCATAAAAAAGGAAAGGAAGTTTAAAAACTGACACATATTTCCTAAAACAGATCGAACAATAGATCTATCCTCTCTCAACAATATTAAGTGCAAGTTGGGAATTTGTTTCATTTCAGTGTTTACGATATAAAGTCAAACATTCTGATGAAGGCAGAAGGATATCGTAAGAAGTTGCAAAACTGGGTGTTAGACCCAGACTCCTCAAGAAGTACTGCAGAGACAGAGATATACAAGAAAAAGGTCACTTCATGCATATATAATCAGGGGATAGCATCATAGAACTGCAGAGTTGGAAGGGACTACGATGAGAATCTAGTCCAGACTTCCTCAAACTCGGCCCTCCAGGTGTTTTTGGCCCACAACTCCTATGATCCCTAGCTAGCAGGACCAGTGGCCAGGGATGATGGGAATTGCAGTCTCAAAACATCTGGAGGGCCGAGTTTGAGGAAGCCTGATCTAGTCCAACCCCCCAACCCCCCCCCCCCCCCGCAATGCAGGAATCTTTCACCTAATATGGGGCTGAAACCCACGACCCTGAGATTAAGAGTTACATGCATATATTAAGAGGTTGGGCTCCCCCCCCCTTTTGTAAATAGCTCCTGAATTGGGAGGATGAAAGAAGGGGAGAGTGCTTAACTCTTCCTGTGTCCACTGCTTCTTTGCTCCAAATTTGCCTCTAGGGTTTCAAATGCAAGTGGGTGGGGGAATCTAATCAATGCTGAGTTATGATATATTTAATTCGGAATGTCAGTTTTATAGTTTTTGTTTTTTAATACAGTGCATTTCCACAACAATAACAACAGCAATAATAAAATTTGTGCAAAGGAGCATTTGTTTAAAAAACTTACTGCACTAATATTTTGCTGGTTTTTCTTTACGCGTTCAATCTCTGGAGTCTCTGTTACTGCTGTACCAGCTCCTATCGCTTTCTTGTACAATACCTTCATTGAACAATAGAAAAATACTTTTGGAGGTATGCTTCCTGGCACAAGTTTGCAACAACAAGCAATGTTCCAAATACTAAATTATACCGCTTCTGTTGTTTTAGCTTCCCATAAACTAACTCAATCACCACAAGAACTAATAAACTCATAGTGCACATTGGGAAAGGCCATGACAAGTAGCACACTTTGGTTTGTTTGCTTTTTTAAACCACTACTTTTTGTCTTTTCTTGTTGTTTTTTATTATTACTATTATATCTTATTTCCCCCCTCCTCCCCCCAATTCAATTTTGCTCTCACTGTTTACTCATCTGCCCCTTCAGCCCCCCCGCATCCTTTTCTTTAGTGTCCCTTCTCACCCTCTCCTCCTAAACATTTTTTTCCTCTTTTCTCTTTCCCCTCCCCTCCCCCTCCCTGAATTCATCTTTGTTCTTACTGTTTGTCTATTTGTTTGCTTGCTTACCCAACCCCTACTCTTTCTCCTACCCCTTCCCTTATTCCCCTCTTCCTCTTTAAGTAAAGGGGAGGGGAAAATAAATAAACAAACAAACAAATAAATAAATAAAAAGCCACCCCACCTCCCTATACCTCTAACCCCCCTTCCCCCCTCCTTCTTCATTCAAACTTCACCCCCTCCTTACCCACACCTCCCATCCCACCCTCTACCTCCCAACCCCACCCTGGTGCTCCAGCCTCCTTTTCTTTCCCTCTCCCCTCTTCTTCTCCACTCTCCTTAAATCAAATCCCCCCCCTCCAGACTGCATTTCAGCCTGTCTTTAAGAGCGGAGTCTCGTCCCCCCCAATCCCCCTAAGATAAAATCCTTACTCTATAGTAGTCACAACCCCCCCCAAAAAAAACCCTAACCACTGAACTCCCCCACCCTCCTGCGAACCCCTCATCTGTTGGCCTACCCATTTGTCTATTTACCTGCTCCCTGAAACGACGCCACCACTGAGGTGAATACAGAAACCCTAGAGAATTTCTGAAGACACAGCCAAGAAGCAACACAAATGGCCGCCTAACCTGAACGCTCTGCCAAAGCCACCAATCAACAACGCCCGATCAGCTCAACAACCCAGCAACACCCAGAAACCACCAACACCACAACTCCTAACTGCAACACGCCGTACTCCAAGAGGACACGAAGCAGACCTCAAGGCAAAATCACCAGGGAGACTAAGATGGCACCAACCAGAGAGACAGCAAACAATGCTGAGACCACAACAACACCCCCCGAGATGACAACAACCTAATAACGAAACAAGATCTAAGGGAAATGGAAGCGAGACTAGCAGAAGAATTAGCAGAAAAATTAGCAGAAAAAATGGAAGCCGCAATGGCTCCCCTAAAGGGACTAATCAACGATCTAACCTCTAAAGTGAAAACCCTAGAAAACAAGAACCAAATGCAAGAAAGAACAATAACACAATACCAGGAGAAGTACGCACAAATGGAAAAGAGAATAAACGAACTGGAAAGAGAAAACACAGAAATGAAAATCAAGCAAGCAGACCTCGAAGACCGAAACAGACGCTGCAACATCAGATTTCGCAATTTCCCTGAGAATACAGATGAGAAAAGTCCAGCAGAACTAATTGTAAGCTGGCTGAAAAATACAATCCCAGGCCTGAAGCTTGAGACAGACGATCTGGAGAGGGCACACAGAGCCCTAAGAGCTAGGCCGAAACCCAACGCCCCCCCAAGGGACATCATCGTGTGCTTTGCACGATACAAAAAGAAAGAAGAGATATGGAACAACCTCAGAAAATCAACCAACCTCCGATACAAAGACAACCGCATATTTGTCTTTCAGGACCTATCCCAGGATACCCTAAACCGGAGAAAAAACCTACGCCCATGCACCCAACGTCTCCAACAAGAAGGGATCGAGTACCGATGGGGCTTCCCCTTCCGCCTCATTGTAACAACCAACACAGCACAATACATGGCTACCAACAAGAATGAAGCTCAGCAACTAATGGAAAACCTCGGACTTGATCTTCCACTGGAATGGCAACAGGAAGACCCGCCAAGCAACAGCCACAATCACGATGATAAAACAACAGAAAACGAATGGACAACAGTTAAGAAGAAAAAGAAGCAAGAGAAGAGGAACAACAATAAGTATCAATACAAACAACTGCCGACATACACAGAATCATCCCACCGAAGACTCAGCACAAGAACCCGGACCAAGACCAACCAAACCAACACTTCACAGCGGAATGACCCTACAACAACAACAGCAACGACTGAATGAAGTAACCAGAAAACAACCCAAACTGCAGGACTGGTGATTATCCCCCCTCTCCCCCCCTCCCTCCCAAGCCATAAACGCTGCTAACACCATCAACACCCCCCAAAACCACACCCCACAGAAATCCCCACCCCAACACCAGTCCAGACATCCCCAACCACACACCCCATCACCCAACAACTTACAACCCACACCTTCATCAACCCCCCACCCTACAATAGGGGGGGGAAACAATAACAACAACTCCAACCCCCACAACACAACCCAAATCCAGACTAAAATCTGATACCTAATCAGCACAATGGTGGCACCAGAGCGTACCAATACACACCCACACACCCTAACACACCAACAATGTTGCTACCAACAATGGTAGCAATGCTTCTGAACCTTATACACAACATTGGCGTCACAAAGACGCCCCACACCGTCTCACTGGACACCCCTTATCGCAAACGACAAGGGGGACGGCCTGTCCCTGAACATGGCCCTCCACACCAGCTGAGACCCAGGACCAACCGGCTAAATGCCAAAGAGTCCAAAATATCCCAAACGAACACCTATATGACTACATATAGGAAACCCTCTCCAACCTATCCCCCACTCTTTAACCCAAACCTACTTCTAAGCCCACTAGCCCTCCCCCCACCACACCATAGGTCAGCGCAACCCCATAGGTTCACTAAACAACACAAAGTGAGAGACACAGGACAACCCAGACGGGTTGGCAAGGAATCTATACACAACAGAGAAGCAAGATGGCTAACTTAAAAGCAATTACATTAAACGTGAGGGGGTTGGGAAACCCCATCAAAAGAAAACGCATCACCTCATACATAAATACCATGAGACCACACATCACCTTCCTACAAGAAATACACAACCCACCCAAAGGGAGCAAACTCCTGAGCGACCCCCGCTTTAATCAACAGTGGGTGGCAAATGGTTCAGGAAAAGCCCGTGGCGTAGCAATAATACTCAGCAGAGACCTGAACTTCAACGCCACAACAGTCCTAAAAGACAAAAAAGGCAGATTCGTCTTCATCAAAGGAACATTAGATGGCAAAACTAAATTGACAATTGGCTCCATATATGCCCCAAACTCAAAACAATTAGAATTCCTCCAAAAAACGCTAAACAAGTTTCTCTCCTTCTCTGAAGGGGAAGCAATCCTAGGAGGCGACCTCAACCTAAATTTGAAGGGCATATCCCTAAAAAACATCCACCCCACAACCTCATGGACAGCCTTCCTAAAAAAAAAAACCCCAACAATTAGGGACTCTTACAAATTACTGAAAATGTTAAAAAACAGGGGTCTTTACGACATCTGGAGTGAGGAAAATCCAAGAGATAATAGCCATACATTCCAATCTGGACGCCATGGCACAGTTTCCAGATTGGACAGCATCCTGCTCACACAGGGTCTGATCCCTCTAGTGGAATCAATGAAAATAGGCAATATCAAAATCACTGACCATGCCCCAGTAGAAGTCACCATTAAAATAGGAGAAGAAACACAAACCACCCCATCATGGTCCTTCAGTCCCACCCTAACTACAAACAAACAAATTAGAGAGAGTCTCACAAAAACCCTCCAAAACTACTTCAAGGAAAACGATGTAGACAACATAAAAACACCCCTCCTGTGGGACGCAATGAAAGCAGTTACCAGAGGAGCTTGCATAAAAGAGAAAGCACTCCTTAAAAAACAAACCACCTCTAGAATTAACAACCTAGAACAAGACATCACTAATCTTTCATCACGATACAAACAAACAGGATCTAAAAAACTCCTTCAACTCATAGAACAAAAAAGAAGAGAAATAGACTCCCTAGAAATCAACAAAACAATGATCAACATTCTATACTTAAAACAGCGCTTTTATGAATATGGAGGGAAAAACTCCAGACTATTAGCAAATAGATGTAGGAAAAAAACACTTAAAACAAGAATACACTGCATCACCAAAAAAGGTGGCAACACGACATTTTCCCCCAAAGAAATAATCGCAGAATTTGCGAAATTCTACTCTGATCTATACACCTCCCGTAACCCACCGGAGAACAAAATCAAAGAATTCCTAACAGAAACGAACATACCTACTCTAACTAATGAGGAACAAGAATATATGGACAGTCCCATCACCCCAGAGGAAATAGACACAATCCTCAAAAACTTAAAACCACACAAAGCTCCAGGCCCAGATGGCTTCACAGCAGAATTCTATAAGAAATTCAAAGAACCCCTGATGCCCTACATGACACGCCTCTTTAATGACATCATGAAAGGAGGGCCCATCCCCAAAACCTGGACCCTCTCCAAAATAGTCTCCATCCCAAAACCGATGAAGGACAGCCTCAAGGTAGAATCATACCGCCCAATTTCATTAATAAACCAAGACTACAAAATATTCACATCAATCTTGGCCAACCGCTTGAAAAAATTCTTATCCAAGCTAATAGCTCCAGACCAAACTGGCTTCGTCCCTGGTCGCAATATTACAGACCCCATCAGGAAACTACTGAACCTAATTGAACACAGCAAGGCAACTAAACTCCCATTAACAATTATGTCCCTAGACATCCTCAAAGCTTTTGATTGCCTAGAATGGAAATACCTATCAGCAGTACTAACTAGCATGAAATTTGGCCCCTACTTCCTACAAACCATCAACCAAATATACTCCCAAGCCTCAGCAAAATGCAGAATTAATAATATGGACTCAAATACCATAACAATCCAAAGAGGCACAAAACAAGGGTGCCCACTATCTCCCTTCCTATTTATCCTGGCGCTGGAACCCCTAGCAATCTGAATCCGAACAGCCACAGACATCAAAGGGGTGGAAATAAAAGGCAGAACCTATAAACTAGGACTCTTTGCAGATGACCTAATGGTCACAACACCAGATCCCTCAAACACAGCACCCTCCCTGATCAGAGAACTCAACACATTTGCAACGGTTTCAGGCCTACAAGTAAACTTTGAAAAATCGGAAGCCATGTGCTTTAACACCCCACCTTACATCCAAAGAGAACTCACTAACACCACCAAGATAAAACTCTGCTACACCAAGTTCAGATACCTAGGAGTACAAATAACCAAAAACCTTAACAAATTATATCTCCACAACTACAAACCCCTATGGCAACAAATAAACAAAGACTTAAAGAGATGGAACAACATGAAGTTCACTCTCTCAGACAAAATAACCATGATCAAAATGATCATCCTTCCAAAACTAACCTATCTATTCCAAACCCTCCCAATCTGGATCCCCCCAACCCAACTCCGCAAATGGCAAAGAAAACTACAATCCTTCATCTTCTCACACAAAAAACCAAGAATATACACCAAATACCTACACCTCCCCACCGCAGAAGGAGGATGGGGAATCCCCAATATAGAAGCATACTACAGAGCCAACCAAATACGTCATATAATCCCATACATATTAGAAGACGAGACAAAACAATGGATACACCTAGAAAGGGACACAATTGAGAAGATCTGCACCACAGCATACCCACTCCTCCCAAACAAACTAAGGAAAATCCCCACAACACTTAATAGATACACACAAACCATGTTCAAAGCATGGAAAGCAGAAACAGGCAAACTATCCCCAACCCCATCCCCACTAATTCCTCTGACCTACCACCCACTATTCCACAAAGCAGCACAAAACCTCCAAACCAAAACCTGGCAATCCAAAGGACTATATCGCCTAATAGACTTTTACAAAAACAACAAACCTCTGTCAACGCAAGAAATACAGGGCAAACTAGAAGACACCCAAATGCCCTGGTTAACACAACACCAATTACATGCCATATTACACAATCCAACAATAAAATCAGCAGCAACCAGACCCCTGACAACCTTTGAAAACCTCATCTTAATGACAAAGGGAAGCGATAGAGGGCTGGTATCCGCAATTTATAAAATACTACTCAAAAATCCCACGAACACCCTAGACACAATCAAAAAACAATGGGAGGATGACATAGGATACGAAATCAACCCCACCCAATGGACCAGAATGTGGTCTAAACCCCCCTTTAAATCCATATCAACAAAAAGAAGAGAACTCACCCTAAAACTAACCTACAGATGGTATCTAACGCCTAGAAAATTAGCGCTAATACGCCCAGGAACCTCACCAAATTGCTGGAGAGGGTGCACCTCCACAGGCACATACTTCCACATGTGGTGGGAGTGCCCCAAAATCCAAACATTCTGGACAACAACCACACGAGAAATATGTAAAATAACCAAGCAAGTGTTAGAAATCACCCCAGAATTGATCTTACTAAACATCTTCCAAGACAATAATGCCCACTTACAACACAAAGAACTCATAACCCATCTACTCTCAGCATCCAGAAACATCATAACCAGACACTGGAAAGACCTGTCAGGAGTAAACATGGGCCAATGGTACCAAGTAGTATGGGAAACAGCCCTACTAGAAAAACTAACCAGTAAGCTGAAACTGACACGGGGACAAACTGAAGAAGACACCTTCACCCCGGTATGGTTCCCCTTCATCACATACACAGCCCAACAAGACAATGACAAAAATCTACCGACAGCATACAAATCAATATGGCTAACCTGACCCAAAATACCCACCAACCCCACTCGCACAGGAAACCGAAGATCACCACAGCCAACCACAAACGAACAACCACATCCCAAGCCAACTCCGACCTCTCTCACCGCCAAACAAGCACAAGCAAACAACAGAGAACCTACATAAACAATGCTGACACCAAACCCTACTCATATCAAGTAAAAAAGAAACACAATCACCCCACCCCACCTACTTCCTGCCCCACCCACCTCTTCCCCCCTCCCCCCTTTTCTTTTCTAATGTCTCACCAACACTGACTTATAAAAATGTTATATGGAAAAACTTGAGAGAGACATTGTACTACCTTTGAAAATCCTTAATAAAAATAATTTAAAAAAAAAAACAAGTAGCACACTTCACAGTGATATCTACAGACGTTTTGGAACGGTTTAAGGTTTAATTGTCCTGGCTCTTAGCATCTGATAAAGGTTGAGCACTTTCCCCGTATACATGTTCTTGTAGCCCTTTAAAAATAGTGCAAGACTACCCTCACCTGCATCCCACCATCCCACCACTTAAAGACTAATAAATTTATTATAGTATAAACCACCAATGGATTAGAATACACTTCATACTTTCTCTGGTCCATAAAAGCTTATGCCATAATAAATTTGGCTCCATTGAGTTAAATGGGGCTTAAGTCCACATAACTGTGTAGAAGATTGAACTGCTCAAAAAATTGTTGTGTTGCTACTTTCCCACAGTACAGTGAAAATTATTATTGCAATTATTATTATTTATTAAACTTCCATACCACCCTTCATCTGAGGATCACAGCGTAGTTTACAATATAAAAAAATACATACCATGATAACAAACAATAACAAAACAATAACAATAACCACCCCCCAACAAGAGTAGGGCAACCTTTACCAACGAGGCTATGCAATTGGCTTGGGAACATTATTCATTGTGCCCAGGGACACAAGAGAGTTCATTTGATGTTGAACTTTTTTAAGAGTTTCCCTTAAAATTTGGATTGTTGCTACTACGTACAGCGCTGATATTTCTCTGTGTGTTTTTAATTCTCTCGATTTCAGGAGTGTCTGGAACAGCAGAGTAGGAGCACAGCATCTTCTCTGCTTCATCTTTGTACCTTTTCTACAAAATAGAAAGCCAGGCCAGGTGGGTGGGGTATAAATAATAAAATTGTTAGTATTAGTGTCAAAATAAGTATGTATCTATTAAGCAATTAAACAACTAAATATGTGTAAGCCTACTTTACTGTCGCTCCAGAATTCCTATACAATGGTAAACTGGGCCTTGATATAACTCAAAATTAAAGTATGTATCTTTTATTATTTTTAATTTAGCATCCACACATTAAAATAAATGCACTGCCATAAGTAGCACGCATACTTATTAAAAAAAATAAGACTCATATCAGAACAAAACGAACAACCCTGTGCGCAGGAGGACACTTCCGAACTGCAAGCCCCACTTAATTACACTTCATTCCCTTACCCACCTGGCTGGCTATTTCAGAAGCTTTCTTTGCTCGCTGTATCTCTGGGATATCTGAGCCCACCTGCATTCCTTTCCCTTTGATTTCAGTCTCCAGGTCCTTCATATATTTTTTTGTAAGAAATGGAACGTTAATGAATTCTTAGACATACAATATCTTTAGCCTTTCATACCCATACAGCTGGAATTATTCATGTGTGCTGCTTTCAAAAAAAAAGGTATGCTTGCAACACAAACTAGATTTCTGATGCCTGGCTGTGCTTCTGTCAGATTCAGTTTTTATTATTTTTTCTATACTTCCTGCTTTCAAAAGGATTTCGTAAAAAAAAAAACCATGTTTAAAAGCCCATTGTATTTTACTGTAAATGTCATTGAAGCGATGCATTCTGCACTAACCTGGCTTGCAATTTCATAAGCTTTCTTTGCTCGTTGTATATCAGGAGTATCCATGCCCACCTGCATGCCTTTCCCTTTAATTTCCATTTCTAGATGTTTCTTGTATTCTTTCTGTGAAGGACAGATCAGGAAATACTCAGATCTATAGCAGCTGAAGCTTTTTATACAGATCCTGCTTTAATCTGCATGCTTTTTATTAAATAGCACCCATGAAGGTCAAAATGTCCCTTTATACTCTCAGAACATTGACTCCATAGGAGATACTCAGATATATCTGATGTTCCCTAAGGAAGAAAATCATTTAACAAAAATGTTTCTTTTAAAAAAAATAAAAAATCTCTGTAGTATTTCATTTCAGGTTGCTCCTGTTTTCACTGCCCCGAATCAATGGATAAATTCATATATCGTAATTGAGCATTATAGATCATAGATGTAATTCAGAAAGGATTAAATTCATCTGTCACAAGATCCACTCACTAGTTTAAGGTTTGAACATTTATGTCTTATAAATGCTTAGCACTGATTTTGACATTCAATGCAAATGGGAATGAAAAGCCCCTCCTCTGTTCTTCTACAGGTAAGGTGTCAATGAAAGTTTACCACCACCAGTCCTTGGCTCCCTGTTTAGCCCACAAGCCAGGATCAGGTGTGAAGTAGGTAGACATGCAGCTGAAGACACAGCTCCCTGTAGAAAGCAGGACTGAACTCCCAGAACATCAGCCAACTTGCAGGTGGCTTAGTCTTGCTAGGTTTGGGTGTGTGAGCAATTTCATATGAAGCCCCACATTACCCTCACCAGAATCTTACAGCCGACAGTACTAAAGCCCTTCCAAAAGATACCCAACTTGGAATCTAGTCTAACTGGGATTCAGACCTGGTTTGGTATGGAAACTGACTTGGTCACCCTGTACAATGATCTGTATCAGGAGAGAGCTGGGAGTGTAGCTCTGCAGATTCTCCTACACGGCTTTTGATGCCATCAGCCATGTTATTTTTCTGGGGTCTGAGCTGAGTATTGGGGGAACCACATTGCAGTGATTCCACTCCTGCTTGGGTGGCCAGATCCAGACAATGGTTCTTGGGGAGCACTGCTCAGCTCTGTGAGGTTCTCCAGTTTGGGGTTTTGCATAGATCAGTTCTGTCCCCAATGTTGTTTAACATCTACACGAAACCACTGAGTGGGGTCATACAGAGTTTTGGAGTGCATTGTCACCAATATGCAGATGGCACACCACTTTATTTCACCTTTCTATCTTCTGCAGGTGAGGGAGTGGATGTACTGAATCAGTTCTTGGCTCTGATAATGGGCTGAATGGGTGCCGATAAAGTGACAACAATGAGGTGCTGTTAGTGAATCGTTCCTCTGTCTACCTGAGTGGCGTGTAGCCTGCTCTAGATGGAGAGACACTCCCTCAGAGGACCGAGTTCATAGCTTGACAGTTCTCCTGGACCCACTGCTGTCACTTAAGGCACAGGGGGGCTTGGTGGTATGGTGGTATGCCTTCTACCAGCTTAGGCTGATGTTCCAACTACAACCCCTATCCGTGACAACTTTTGGAATTCATACTCAGTTTTGCAAGAGTTGAATATTTTGGTCTAGGGTCAAAAGCGCACTTTACATTTAAAGCACACCACTTCAACAGCCATGGCTTCCCACAAATAATACCGGGAACTGCAGTTTGTTAAGGGTGCTGGGAATTGTGGCTCTTTGAGGGGTCTCCTTACAATTCTCGGTACCTTTAACTTCAGCGTTAACTTCCGGCAAAGCCACAGATGTTAAAGAAGTATGAGAGTGCTTAAAATGTACGGTGCAGATGGGACACCAGACCAAAATGCTCCACTCTTGCAAAAGCGAGTATAAATTCCGAAAGTTGTCATATTACCTTATATCATGCTATAAAGCATACAGTTCCATTTCAAGAAACATTTTAAACAAACCTGGCTTGCAATTTCAGATGCTCTCTTGGCTCGCTGTATTTCAGGAGTATCTGTGCCAACCTGCATCCCTTTCCCTTTAATTTCAGTCTCCAGGTCTTTTTTATATTCTTTCTGTGCACACAAGAAAATATATATCAGGGTCTATTTGAAATGGAATGGGTGGGAGAGCGCAGAACACCTTTAAATGATACACATTGCATATTCAAAACCTTTGCCCTCAAAGACCAATTTACAATTTAGGCAAGTGGTTTCTCTCTACAGCGGAGTTCTTGCACACCTACAAAATGAATAAATGTGGCAGAGTGTTTAGAAGGCTTGCATATTAAACACATGGTCAAACCCTTTAATAATGGTAGTTTAAGATTCTGTTGAGATACTGAGTTACATGGGGAGTTTTCAGCAATGGTTTGTTTTTAAAAAATTGTTTGTTTTTAGTATACAAGGAACACTTCCCTATTTAAATAGCCTGTGCTATAAAGGTAACCTTTACATGACTTGGGGATTGCCGAGTGGCATAAATTATAAATAATTAATTCAAAATGAACATTTTATTTTCAGCGGGCCCTAAAACATCCTAATTTTCTAAATAAGTATATATATTATTAAAAATGTGGTGGAAGGTGTGTTGAGTTAACTGCTCTAGAATATTTATTTGTACCCGGAGGTAGACACATACACTGGGGTTGAACTGGGCCACTTCTATTTAGACCTTAAATTAAAATCATCGGGGGGGGTGCCTATGGGGCAGAAACTAACTTAACTGTATAACTATAGCCATTGGGTGACCCGCCATTGCCTAAGGAAATAGGGCACAACTCCCTAGCCTGTCCTGACTCCTGGGCCACACCCTAAAGGTGAGAAGGAAAGACTACTCCATCACCACCAACCCAAGACCACAGAACCACAAGTGGATGAGAGAGTTTGGCCTCAAATGAGGCCCCTATCCCAGCCCCTGAACCTCAGAGTCCAGCAAGTAAGCCTCGGTGCCGACCCATCAGCTGAAACATGCCTAAAGGAAGTCACCAGGCTAAACCAAACTATTTCTTTTCCCGCATCGAAACTGCCAAAAGTGACCAAATCAAGAAGATTACGGTAACCTATTTAAACAACACAGCAGGCCATACAGTATAGCACTCCATCCCACTATTCAGTGTGAAGTAGGCAAAGAAAGCCAATCTGCGATCTAAAATGTAGATTGGGAGAAATTCCTACATGGTCCCTTAGCATAGACCATGCAGCAGAGTGGGAAACAGGGAAGGGAGGGAAGGTGCTGCTACAAAAAGAAGGCTGGAGGGAAGGCAGCTTGTCCCTTAAATAAGGATCAAGCCCTGACCCGTTCCTCAGACCACCTTGGAAATGCAAGGATTTTTCTGCTCTGACTCTCTTGCCCTATGGCTCGTAAAGGCACCCAGCCTTCTAGGCACCATCTAGGTCAGGGGTCAGCAAACTTTGTCAGCAGGGGGCCGGCCCACTGTCCCTCAGACCTTGGGGGGGGGCGGGACTATATTTTTTTTGGGGGGATGAACAAATTCCTATGCCCCACAAATAATCCAGAGATGCATTTTAAATAAAAGGACACATTGAGGTTGAATCCTGACAAGACAAAAGTACTGTTTTTGGAGGGATGGGGCAGGCAGGTGTGGGGGACTCCCTGGTCCTGAATAGGGTAACTGTGCCCCTAAAGGAGCAGGTGCGCAACCTGGGAGTCATTTTGGACTCATAGCTGTCCATGGAGGCGCAGGTTAATTCTATGTCCAGGGCAGCTGTCTACCAGCTCCATCTGGTACGCAGGCTGACACCCTACCTGCCCACAGACTGTCTCGCCAGAGTGGTGCATGCTCTAGTTATCTCTAGCTTGGATTACTGCAATGCACTCTATGTGGGGCTACCTTTGAAGGTGACCCGGAAACTACAACTAATCCAGAATGCGGCAGCTAGACTGGTGACTGGGAGCGGCCGAGACCACATAACACCAGTCTTGAAAGACCTACATTGGCTCCCAGTACGTTTCCGAGCACAATTCAAAGTGTTGGTGCTGACCTTTAAAGCCCTAAATGGCCTTGGCCCAGTATACCTGAAGGAGTGTCTCCACCCCCCATCATTCTGCCCGGACACTGAGGTCCAGTGCCGAAGGCCTTCAGGCGGTTCCCTCACTACAAGTAGCCAAGTTACAGGGAACCAGGCAGAGGGCCTTCTCAGTAGTGGCACCCGCCCTGTGGAATGCCCTCCCACCAGATGTCAAAGAGAAAAACAACTACCAGACTTTTAGAAGACATCTGAAGGCAGCCCTGTTTAGGGAGGCTTTAATGTTTAATAGATTATTGCATTTTAATGTTCTGTTGGAAGCCGCCCAGAGTGGCTGGGGAAACCCAGCCAGATGGGCGGGGTATAAATAATAAATTATTATAATTATTATTCTATTTATGTAAAAACACCAGGCAGGCCCCACAAATAACCCAGAGGTGCTTTTTTAAATAAAAGGAAATATTCTACTCATGTAAAAACATGCTGACCATCCGCAGGCTGGATTGAGAAGGCGATTGGGCCACATCTGGCGCCTGGGCCTTAGGTTGCCTACCCCTGATCTAGGCCTGATCTTTTGGCTGATAGGCAAAGGAAGGCCCATTAAGTTCAATGAGAGTTGCTCCCAGGTAACCTAGTATGCCTTTGGCAATACAAAGCTACATTGCCAAAGAACTCCATCACGTTATGCCTTCCATGTCATTTCAAAAACAGAATGTGCCGCATTAGATTTGTACAATGATTTTCAATAAACAAAATAATTTCTATATATATTTGCTTAAATGAGAACAATACAGAAAGTGTTTCTGAAATTCAGTAGTTCTGTTCAGCTTTATTGCTCTTCTTGTGCTGATTTGCCAATTAATTGCTAATTCCATAAAAGATGCAAAGCAATAATTTTAAATGTTTTGCTGACCTCACTAACAATTTTAGATGCTCTCTTTGCTTTTTGGACCTCAGGAGTTTCAGAGATGAGCTTAACTCCTTTTCCCTTTATTTCATTTTCCAGATCTTTTCTGTATTCCTTCTAAAAAAAGAAAAGAAAAGTTGGAAACAGTTTCAAAGCATGGACTTTTTCATAGACTCTAAAAACTAAGCAGATGTGTCATTGGGTGCTTTGTGAAGGGCTCACTTTCCATGACATTAATAACCTTTACTAACATAACCTACCTCATTTAGTATCTGAGCTGCATTTTTCACTCTAATCAACTCTGGCGTATCTTCAAACACTGTGAGTCCTTTTCCTTTCATCCCTTCTTCCAAATCTTTTCTATACTCTTTCTGAAGGTTTGAAGGAGAGGAGGGAAAAAAGGTTTCTCAGCTTTAAATCGTGAGCAAGATCTTGAAAAGGAAAAGTTCTTATTAAATATTTCAAGGAATACTTTGAAAATCTCTATAAAATATGAATTAGATAGTGCACATTTACCATAGTTAAAATAGAATTGGGAAATCAAAAGATAGGATGCACCACGAATGAAAAGATTGTAATCTTTACTTGCTCCTGGGAGCAGGGGAACCACATTCTTCTTTTTATACAACTAGTTACTACAGATACTTTATAAAACTGTAAGAGCTT
The DNA here is from genome assembly GCF_009819535.1 of Lacerta agilis. Classification (NCBI taxonomy): domain Eukaryota; kingdom Metazoa; phylum Chordata; class Lepidosauria; order Squamata; family Lacertidae; genus Lacerta; species Lacerta agilis. Next base: position 34,993,359 of record NC_046323.1, read on the forward strand.
CTGCTATGGATGGTAGTTTTTTTCCCCTCTTCAGATTACAGACAAGTAAATGACCCTGTCACTCAAGTTCTGCTAATGCTATCATTATTCACAAAGGTGCACTAAATGCAACGCAAAAGGCACTTATCCACAAATCAGAGTTACATAGCATGATGAGTACTTGTGATTGAAATGAACGTGTAGAAAGATATCACACTAATGCTGCAGAAAACATAACCCAGAGTTACATCAGTTTATGACACTGTCTCCAGAAAATATGCGTTCCTCCTTGATTGACAAACCAAGAGGTATTGTTTCAATTTATCTCCAGGTATCTTTGAAGCTTCAAGTCAATTCAGACATCACACCAAACAATCTTTAATGAAGCTTAAGTATGATTTGGCATGTGGCAAGTCATCGTTTGTGGTTGGCCAGCAAACAAGAATCAGAAAGCATGGCTTTAAGTGAGTTGGCAAACTCACTTAACTATTATGCTAACCGGGGCTTCACTCACCCTGTCATGTGTGCAAGCAAGTGGGCAGGCAAGCAAATTAGGAGAGTAGCTGCAGCAACAGGGTCAACATGGGAAGGCATGTCTGTCACCAGCCTGTCCAATGGCAGGCTTGCTCACTCTGCCGGCATGCTCACCCACAACTCGGGCCTGCTTGTTTTGCTCGCTTGCTCCATCCGCTGTTGTCACACTGCAGTTCTGTGGCTACGCAAACTGCATCACAATGACTTCTTTCTTACCAAAGTAAGAAATGGAGGCAGTGAGAGATTTCACTTTCTTGGGTTCCATGATCACTGCAGATGGTGACAGCAGTCACGAAATTAGAAGACGCCTGCTTCTTGGGAGGAAAGCAATCACAAACCTATACAGCATCTTAAAAAGCAAAGACATCACCTTGCCGACAAAGATCCGTATAGTTAAAGCTATGGTCTTCCCAGTAGTAATGTACGGAAGTGAGAGCTGGACCATCAAGAAGGCTGATCGCCGAAGAATTGATGCTTTTGAATTATGGTGCTGGAGGAGACTCTTGAGAGTCCCATGGACTGCAAGAAGATCAAACCTATCCATTCTCAAAGAAATCAGCCCTGAGTGCTCACTAGAAGGACAGATCCTGAAGCTGAGGCTCCAATACTTTGGCCACCTCATGAGAAGAGAAGACTCCCTAGAAAAGACCCTGATGTTGGGAAAGATGGAGGGCACTAGGAGAAGGGGACGACAGAGGATGAGATGGTTGGACAGTGTTCTTGAAGCTACTAACATGAGTTTGGCCAGGCTGCGAGAGGCAGTGAAGGATAGGCGTGCCTGGCGTGCTCTGGTCCATGGGGTCACGAAGAGTCGGACACGACTGAACGACTGAACAACAACAACAAGTAAAACAAGAAGTAACTAGAGGTGGTTCTTCCATCTTCTATCTTATTACAGCTTGTACCTGTTTGAGCAGGTTGGTAACACGCTTCACGTTCAAGAATTCCGGGGTCTTGTCTAAGTCCAGTGCTGCCTTTCCTTTGAGTGTATCTTCAAATTCTTTTCGATATATTTTCTGTGCACGAAATAAAATTTTATATAACTATAAAATTGCATGCCATTTCAGGTAAACTGTAGTTATATTGCAGCAAGAGGTAAAACGTTTTCACTGAACAACCCAAAACATAAAGATACAGAATCTATACATTTGGAGGATATCAAAGTGAGTCTCTAAAACAGCTATTTCAACTTCAAATGGGAGACACACAACGGGATCCAAAGATCTGCTCAACTTGTTCCATGTGTTGAAGTCTGTTTTGAACATGTGGTTGTTTCCTGAAGGGCAGCATGTGGTGCTGCAAATGGTTTTGAAAGTGGGAGGACTTCAAAAACCAGTATGCAGTGTGTCAAGTTAGTATGCTGCCTGGGGGGGGGGGGGAGGAATCCAAGATCCAAACTGAGTGAGAACTAGGCTGAATTATCTCCTTAGGCTGTGACCAATGCATTTCATCATAGTGAAAGAACTACCCACAGCCCTTATTCAAACGCCACAGCAGCACAATGTACTGAACATTGCATTACAGTAATGATTTCCAAAAGCATTCCACCAACCTCACTTTGACACCTCTGAGCCTCCTTTGAAACTTGGTAAGACGGGGTATCCACAAATTCCATCATGGCCCTGCCTTTTGATTTTTCATACTTCTCTTTGTACTTCACCTAACAGAACAGAGTGTGGATCAAAATTACAGCAATTTTTTAAACCGACAGTGCGTTCATTCAGAGAGGAGGGCCTTCCCATTCCTTGCGTATGAATTCTCTTTTATGCATGAAAAGCATTTCCCTCCTTCCAAACATACATGCTGTACATAATATACAATCCAAGCATGCAGAGCTACTGGACTGTGCACACTGTGTGCATACCTGACTTTGGAGCACTGCGTTCTCTTTGTGGTGCATCTGTTCAGCTGTATCTAGTGCGAAATGATACAGCCCCTTACTTTTCTCAAACAGCTTCTTATATTCATACTGAAACAAATAATAGGCAAATATATATAATAGACCAAAACTGTCAATTAATATAGATCCCATAAAACTATAATGATACCTCATTGTAGTTGTTATTGTTGTTTAAACCCACTTTGTTTCAAAGTTTGTAAGAATTCATCTTTAAACCAAAAGTGTAAAACTGTGAAACGGTTTCTATTAAAAAAAACAACAACAGATGAAGCTCTGATCCAGTGAGGACAACATGTGCACATGGAAACAACACGCAGAGTGATTCGTGGCAATTCCAGTATTTGATATGAACCATGCATGTAGCATTGGAAGATATTTTCATGGCGCTGTCTACACCTCTGCATAGCACTGATCACCTCTAAGCAGGGCACAGTCCAAGGTTTTCCATCCCTCCAAAATTCATAGCTATTGCTTGGTGCTAGATAGTAATCACATGCAGTAGCATAACACATACCTCACCCCACTTCAGCATATGTGCAACTTTAGATCAGGACATATAACAGCCTCGGGGCTGTTCAGGATTCATAAACAATCTTCCTGTGCAAAGTGATTCCAGGGAGTGGGGCCAGGGCTGGTTTCCTAATCTAGTGGCAGTGGTTATCTTATCATAGCTGATGAAATCCTGCTCCAGAGGGTCCACCTAACTTTCAAGGGCAGCTTTTCAGGGGGTGAAGGTATGCGGTAGATCATGTGTAGCTCTGGATCCCAACTTAATAACCCAAAGAAGCTCAAGTGTTGAAAATTACAGAAATTGTGTAAGCTCAATTTGACAGTCTCTTATTGCCTCCTAGTGGAGCCAAGCAAACATTGTGCAGCCTCTACCTGTTTTAAAAGTGAAATGCAATTACCTAGTCAATTTGCTAATATCAAATTAGAAACTCCGAAAAGGAGTATAAAAGTATGGATACTACACACACAGTGCAATTGTATGCACTTTTTACTCAGAAATGGACAGGGAGCCTAGAAAGGCAGTGGAAACCATAGCAAAGAAAACAACACACCCCAAAAGCAACTTTCTCTGACCATTGAATTATTCTGCAACCCAGGAAGGCACAGTTGGGAGAAGCTAACGACCCCAGATATTTCAAACAACCCTCAATAACACAAGACAGGTCATCCTTCTCATCCTTCTTCTTAATTATGGATTAAGGAGATTTTTCAATGGACCACCTTGTTAAACTGGCAAGGAGCTCATCACTCAAAATCTGGAAGCATTTTCCATCTACATGCTGTACCTACAGGCCTGCAGGTGAACGTCAACCAAAAACAAGTCACCTTTAAGAACAGAGCTTTGCTGCCAAATCGCATGAGCATGCTTCATGCTTACTGATTGCAACATAAAGCAATTGCTTGTACTGTGAGAGCAAAAACCCATTTCACAGTAAAACAAAACCAGAGTATGTGGAGGTGTTACTCTGCAGCATGTGAATTAGATTCAGCTACCTCAAATCATATCCCAAAAATAAGAGGATTGGGGGAGGCAATCTGAAGTCTTTCCACATCTAGCTTATACAAATACTGACGTGCTGATTCTTTTTAACTGTTATAAAGGTTAGAGGTTTATAAAAATGTTTTTAAAAAGAAGAAAAGCAACCAAAAGAAAAAGGGAAAGGGAAAAAAACCCCTCACAAACTATAGTGCTACTGGTGTAGTGGCAGATTGGGTAGTAAAAGAAGATTCATCCATATTTGGCTCCTCTGTCTACACAGAGTTCTTTTAATAATCTGCCAGCTGTTTTAACGATTTATCTTCCCTCTTTCTTTTCATGGAATCTACTTTCTTCAAGAACTGCAATATGTATATTTAAAATGCATTTTATCCTCAATACATGTCTTAAATGCATCTTAGCTCTTTTTTTGAGCCAATAAATTTATCACAAAATTGGGAAAAGTACAAAATCCAAAAGTTAAGTGCACTGAGACCCACACTTCTGTGTGAATCAGAATTCGCAAAGATTGAATTCCTCAATGGTTAGAATTACATTTGAAGCATTACACACACTTAAACACACACACACACACACACGATTTTGAGACATTGGTGTGTCTCAAGAACTCCTGGTCACAGTATGCTGGTAACTCAGACTTTATTAGTATCAGTATCATTAACATTAATTAAATTTCTCTACTGCCCTTCATTGGAGAATCACAGGACAGTTTACAATATAAAAATAGCAAATCTCCTCTATGGTAAGAGATTAATTTAAGACTGCAAACCCTTGCTTCCCATTTTTCATCCCATGAATGCCATTCCAGATGGCTGCTGCCTGCATACAAAGATGGGCTTTGTTTTTTAAGGACCTGTAATTATGATTTTTTTATTACTTATTAAATTTCTATATCACCCTTCATCCCAAGGTTCACAGGACAGACTTATAATATAAAAACATAAAAATACATAACATGTTAGCATATTAATCAGCCAAAGGCCTGGGAGAAGTGGAATGTTTTCACCTGGCGCCTAAAGATATGTAAGGAATGTGCCAGGCAGGCCTCCCTGGCGAAAGCATTCCACAAATGAGGAGCCACCACAGAAAAGGCCCGTTTCTGTGTTGCCACCCTCCAGACCTCTCATGTAGGAGGCATACAAAGAAGGGCCTCAGATGGTGATCACAGGGTCTGGGTCAGTTCATATGGGGAGAGGTGGTCCTTGAGATATTGCAGCCCTGAGCCATTTAAGGCTTCATAGGTCAAAACTAACACTTTGAATCAGGTCCACAAACTAATCAGCAGCCATTGCAATCAGGCCAGGATTGGTGTAATATGCTCAAACCAACCTGCCCCAATGAGCAACCTGGCCGCTGAATTCTGCACCAGCTGAAGTTTCTGAACTGTCTTCGGAGGCAGCCCCACGTATAACGCGTTGCAGTACTCTACCCTAGAGGTTACCAGAGCACAGACAACAGAAGTTAGGCTATTCTTGTCCACACAGGGGTGCAGGTGAGCCACCAGCCAAAGCTGACGGAAGGCACTCTATGCCACTGAGGCCACCTGAACCTCAAGCGACAGCAGTGGATCCAGAAGTAGTACCCCCAACCAACGTACCTGATGAAGGGTTCATTAAGTTTAATGGAACATAACATAACAATTACCTGCTCTGAACCATTTGCATTTTAAAACCCTATTCAAATAAGTTAATCACAAGAAAGTCAACTTACCTGACTACTTATTTTGCTGGCATTCAAGGCATGCTCTAACTGTAACAGGTTTGGAAAGGCAGATGCTGGCTCATGAAGGCTTTCTAGGTCTTTTTTGTATTTCACCTGCAAGGTGAAGAATACACATTTGGTTAAAAACAAACAAACAAACCAGAGCATGGGACAGATTTCATTTTCACTGCAGGGGAAAAAATTGTTTTCCTTTTCCAAGTTTGCCTGCTATGTTTTCTATCGGCCATTAGGTGGCACTCATTTACTACGGTCTGACAAAAAGATTTCCACAATGCATATTCTATTACAGGGGAGAGTATAACCCTTTGAAAAGAGACCTTTCCAAATAATAAGAAAATAAAATGCCCACCAAGCAATTTCCACACAAAAACGCAACAATAAAAAGAGTGCCAAAAACAGCGCTACTTACATCACTTGCTAAGATAGAGGCAAGTTGTGCTTGCTTGAAAGAAGCACTTTCAAGAGGATTGTAGCAGTAATTCTTCATATCCTTATTAAACTGCTCTTTGTATTTTGCCTGAGAAACAAACAAATCGCATAGGTTGTAAAAGTGCATGTGCAGATTTCAGAATAGCTTAGCATCGGCATTTTCTATTCATAGCTTATCCCAAATCATCAGTTATATAATTACAGGCCTGTTCAATAAACACAGAGGGTATGGTACAAGGCCATAGGCCCTGCCCCAAAGGGCTTATCTAGGTTTCTGGAGCATCTTCGCCTGATCCCAGCTTCATAAAAGGAAAGGAAAGCTGGAACTAGATGACGCAGCAGATAGAAGGCTGCCACGAAAAACAGGAACCCTCCATCTCTCCTCAGTAATAGCTGCTGGTACAACATCCATAATGTTACGTCATGGTGCTGTAAGCTTCTGTGCTCCTACCAGCAGCAGCACTAAAGCGCAACAACATCGTGTCACAGGCCTTGTATCACTTAATATTTCCAACGAAAACATAATGTAAGGTTGCTGTTGTCAATGGCAGATCTCCCTAGTCCCAGCCTTTGGAAAAAGAGGGCTAGTAAAAACAACACATGATGGTGGTAAACTTTCACACTCAAAATAAAAACCACAAGAGCAGGATCTGAACAAATGATGTGGTTTATAGAGTAGAATGAAATTTTGGTTGCAGAGCATAGGAAAAAGGGGAAGAGTCTGGCATTAAATATAGCCAAAAGCTTGTTTCTAATAGAAGACATCTATACCACACTCTCAGGTGCATGTCAGGCTTAAAAAAAAACTTTTGAAGAGCAGAAATCCCAGGAACTTCCCAAGATACGCATTTCATTGCCAAATCGGGAAGGTTTCCCCCCCCTCCCCCCATCTCGATTTTAATTATAAAGGCTAACTTTATAAGCTATTTGGATGGGAAGCAAAGGCACGTGTCTCAAAAGAAGTTTGTCTTTTCTTTACAAAAATCCTGACCATTTACTGCATTGTCTTCCTTTCTTTTCTTAAGAGCATAGAAAGGAAACCGGACGCTGCCTTATTCTGAGTCAGACCACTGGTCCAACAGTGTCAATACTGTTCATACCGGTTGGCAGCTGTTCTGCAGAGCTTCAGATGGGATATTCCCTAGCTCTACCTTACATGCCAACGATTGAACACAGGACCATTTGCATGCAAAGTATATACTCTATCACTGAGCTACAGTCCTTTCCAAAAGAGTCTCTTACAATAATTGTTTTATTTGAGTATTAAGATACTTATTTAATGTGATGATTACACGTGAAGCGTGTTTTCTTTTTAAGGGACTGAGATTAATTTAAGACAACATTTATCACATATATAATCAAGACATGGCTCAGAAAGAAGCAGGAGGAAAACAAAAACAACCGTGAAGAATGCTAAGACAAACAAATTTCTTGCTAAACTTGCACAAATCCCTTACACAGCTGGGGAAAGTGTATCTTTTAAAGCTATAAGGCAGCTTTCCTAAGCCGCAAGCACTTTCAATAAGTATTAGGTTTCGTAAGTGAACAATAGCACCTGCTGTTCTATTTACCACCCCAAAAGGTTTTTGTTTTTTTTATAAAAAAAAGCAAGGCACTAGGCATTGCACATTAGAAAGTTATCCTAGTAAATGAAATAGGTTTTTAACACGATAAATCATTTTCTTATCCCTATAACAAACAAAATATATATATACTAAGAAGCTGAAAACAACCAAGGGTTTCCAGGATATCAAATAAGGTAAAGGTAAAGGTAAAGGGACCCCTGACCATTAGGTCCAGTCGTGTCCGATTATGGGGTTGCGGCGCTCATCTTGCTTTACTGGCCGAGGGAGCTGGCATACAGCTTCTGGGTCATGTGGCCAGCATGACTAAGCCGCCTCTGGCGAACCAGAGCAGCGCACGGAAATGCCATTTACCTTCCCGCCAGAGTGGTACCTATTTATCTACTTTCACTTCTGACGTGCTTTTGAACTGCTAGGTGGGCAGGAGCTGAGACCATACAACGGGAGCTCACCCCGTCGCGGGAATTCGAACCCCTGACCTTCTGATCGGCAAGCCCTAGGCTCTGTGGTTTAACCCACAGCGCCACCCACGTCTGTAAATTTCTGCAGCAGCCTGAAATTTATCTGGAAGCATCATTTCTCACAAGTACTAGCTGAGAATATAACCTGAGAAAGGATAATAAATAACCTGGTCTCTGATGCATAAAAGCAAGAGCTGGCCCCACCTACATAACCAAAGCAAGCAAATGATTGCCAGGGGTGAAGACAGTCAGCACAGGGTTTAAAAGAAGTGCCCCAGGATCCATCGTAATGTCACGACAGCTGCTGCAGCACAACACCACTTGGAGTCCTGCAATAGATGCCTCTCAGTGTAGCTGTTCTTGCATGAAATGTCCTGGGTCAAATGTGGCAAAAATTCCCTGCATTTTCTACAGTGATACAATACCTTAGCACATGATCCAAGCTCTAATAATTACCCCTCAAATAATTAATACCACACTGATTGAGTGTAAGATATAAATTAGTATTTTAAAGGATTATTAACAAAGAGCAAATTCTTTAATAAGATAATGGGATTATTCACGCAAAACCTTATTACTGGGGCTCAAAAAGAAAGAGGAAATATATAACCTCGCTGCTTTCGACCAGCTTGTATGATTAAAGTAAATGATATTTTAATTATATGATTTAGCTTACAGGTATCATAAAGCAGATCTTAATTTTTCCCCCACATGGCCTAATTAACTCCTTTTTTTTAAGTAGCAGATGTACTGTAGCTATATTTTTACGTCCCAATCGTGTTCCCATAAACTTTTCTTTGGGTGGAAAATAGGACCAGGAAGGATGGTTTGTTCCTTTTTTGTGTGGAAAAAGTAGTGACTTAAAATTGCCTATGCCTGTAAACACTATTCTCCTATTAATACATCAGCAATCCTTGACAGATCACTTGATTCCTCTTCGTCCCCAGAATTCCCTGCATATACAGTATGAACTATCCATGATCCAAAGAGAACATGAGGACTACACAGATGCAGCAAGGGGGGAAATTGCTGTTTTCCAGGGCTCTGTGACATTCATTTGCATCAATTGCAATCCTATCTTAGTATTTAGTGACACCTTGACATCAAGCAGAATGACATAATGCCACTCTCTGTTTTATCATGGCTCCACCGAGTTCATGTGGTTTGCTCTCTGAATGGGCTGAAATTATTATTCTTATTTTTTATAAAAACAGGCTTTTGTGTGGCAAAAGAAAATGTACACTTTTGAAAGAATGAAACAAAAATCAAACACCACCATCCAGCCCCGATGACTATATATTTGGCCAGTGACATCAAAACGTATTAATCTTACCACCAAACTAACTGTGACCGAAGGCAAATTTCCTCATCCACTTGTGGGCTTTCAGCTATAGATCTCTCAAAATATTTAATGCATACCAATTACAGCAATTCTATGGGAAAGAGTTGTGGAAACCTTATCTTGGAAGTTTTCTTGCAATTATAGATAGTTTGCAATTAGAAAAGTGAAGCATTTGATTGCACTCCTGGGAATCAGATATCTCAATTCAGTCATTGTCTGAAAGCTAAGAAAATCTTACTTGGCTTAAATATTTGGAAACCTCTTTTGCATGGTTGAAGTCTGGTCTTCCGAGGACAGTTGGTTCCTTACTCATTTCTCGCCTTCCTTTCGCATATTCAGCCTTCAAGTAATAAAAATAAAAGTATGTGCACGCCAGGCATAATTTTATTTTGAGAGTTCCCCCAAACCCTTTCAGTTTTGTCAGGGGAAATGTAAGTCTCAAAAGAAACAGTATCTTTGGTGACCTTTGTTGACACCACTTTCGCTAACACTCTAATCAGCAATTCCCAGGCTTCTCTTGATTCAACAAATGTACCATTTATTTTATTTGAGAAACAATATGCTGCATTTTTAAAAAATCCTCCAGTTTGATCAAGGGTTGAGCTTAAACATAAGAAATGCTGATTCCCGGTTATTTTCGGGGATTTGCAATTTCCAGAAAAGCTAAACTGAAAATGCAGGTGGTTGCCTTTTTTTTAATATAATAGGTCAGATTCCACTCTAAATTACAGAAATACAATCCTATTAAAGTCAATAAAGACGGCAATGAGTAAAATATAGTGGAAGTCTGCATACCAGGGGTGGGGAAGGGAGGTTGCATGAAATTCTATAGGAGAGTGAACCCACCAACAGGTGTGCAGGTCAAGGAAGCCTAGAAGGGGGAAAGGTCAGAGACTGATAGACAGGATACCTTATATGCTAGAACTGCAGACAGAGAATCTATCCTTTAAACCTTCTGGTGCAACTTTGGTACTTCAGGAATAAAAACCAGATGGATATTTGAGGATGCATGGTGGCATTCTTTAATTGGTCAATCCAAAATTTTGAAAGAAGCTTAAAATTGAGTGGAGTGACAAATGCTAGAAAAGTTGAGGCAGCAGGTTAAGGGTTTTTAGAAAGCTTGGCTGCTGATAACAGTGAGTGCTAGATGGGAATTTTCTCATGTTTATGCACCTAAGAAGAGGGGGAAAGGATCAATTATTGAAAACTGCCCCCTTTGGGGTACTTAGGTTACTGGTCTGAATGCAGTCTAGAATTTATCGTAACTTTGTACAACTTTAGTAGCTCTGTCCATAATAAAAATAAATTTTAAGTTATCAACATTTTCTAAAAATTACAAAGAAATTTAATTTCATACATTGCTTATTATCTTCGTTAACTGGGTTGCCATCATTATGTCTGGTCGATTTGAAACTTCAGTATATCTGTGAGTGTCCTGGAGATCTTTTTTATATGAAACCTGTAAAATAAAAGACTCATTAATTATCTATGACTTAGCAGGTCAGCTATAAATGTAGCAATGTTAACATATTAGCTGTCCTATATATTTAGCAAACACCGCCTGGTAGATTGCCAGGATAAAGGCAAAATAAAACCTAATAACAGCCTATATCATAAACAAAATGAGAAACTCAGTCCTATTTCAAAGACCAAAATGGAAATGCTAGTATATCAACATGTATGTTATGTAATTTGTATTATGAGGGGAAGTCGTTTATTTTTCATTTGTTTTCCCAAATGTATGTAATTGATATCTGAAGATTATGTTGCCTTGCAGACAAAGCTGGTTGGGATTTACAGATTGGGGCAAAATAATTGTCCTGTAACAAAAGCTGATCAGGTTTGATGTAGTAACAGTGATTCAATCCAGACTAGATTACTATTACAAACTCTGCATGGAGTGGCCTTTAAAGGGATCTTGGAAACTTCCAGAATGTACCCCACCAAATGTTGATGGAGGCAGGCTACAAGCTTAATATACAAAGCCCATAAACAGGACATGAGAAAACAAGCTTCTCCCACTCATGATTCCTTTCCTAATATCTCTTCCTTATCTGAAAAACAAAATACTTTGTCTTCCAATTCTAAACTTTCATGCCAACAAGAACATTGGAAGTAGCATAGAATCATAGAATCATAGAGTTGGAAGAGACCACAAGGGCCATCCAGTCCAACCCCCTGCCAAGCAGGAAACACCATCAAAGCATTCCTGACAGATGGCTGTCAAGCCTCTGCTTGAAGACCTCCAGAGAAGGAGACTCCACCACACTCCTTGGCAGCAAATTCCACTGTCGAACAGCTCTTACTGTCAGGAAGTTCTTCCTAATGTTTAGGTGGAATCTTCTTTCTTGTAGTTTGAATCCATTGCCCCGTGTCCGCTTCTCTGGAGCAGCAGAAAACAACCTTTCTCCCTCCTCTATATGACATCCTTTTATATATTTGAACATGGCTATCATATCTTTTTTTAAAAAAAATATTATTTTCGCATTAAACAACAAAAACACAATACATACACAAATACACAATAAGAAGAAAAACATAATAAACACTTTAAACAAAACCAACAAAAAATGAAAGAAAACTTACCTACATAAACAGGAACAATAAACTATCCTTATCCAATTCTAGTTTCTATCTTCTTTAAGAGGGGGACTTCCCCCGCTCCCTCAACTGCGTTCAGTATCAATATACTTTAGTAACTTTGTATCTTTTTTCTTAACATTACCTCTCTTCTTAATAGTCTTTAGGACATTAATTATTCAAATATAATTCATTACTTAAACATCCTATCCTAAAACATTCTTAAACATTTAAATCATTCATAACAATACTTCTTGTATACAGTATTATCTAACATCAACTAGCTAAAGCCAATTCACCAAGCTAATTCTGCTCAAATGTCCAATTTTACACGATTTTTTAAATAATCCTTAAATTTCTTCCAATCCTGCTGCACCTTCTCCTCCCTCTGGTCTCGGAGTCTCGTGGTCAGTTCAGCGAGTTCCATAAAGTCCATTAGCTTCATCTGCCATTCTTCCACTGTCGGGATCTCTTCGCCTTTCCAGTTTCTTGCAAGTAAGATTCTAGCAGCTGTTGTGGCATACATAAAAAACACTCTATCCTGACTGGGTATCTCGTGATTGGTCATGCTCAAAAGGCAGGCCTCTGGTTTCTTACTAAAGGTAATTTTCATTACCTTCTTGAGTTCATTATAAATCTTCTCCCAGAAAGCCTTAACCTTTGGGCATGTCCACCACATATGATAAAAGGTACCTTCCACAGATTTACATTTCCAACACATATTACTTGTAACATCATATATCTTAGCTATCTTAACTGGTGTCAAATACCATCTATATATCATTTTCATAATGTTTTCTCTTAGTACATTACAAGCTGTAAATTTGATACCATCCTTCCACAACCTCTCCCAGTCATCCATCATAATATTATGTCCCACATCTTTTGCCCAATCTATCATTGCAGATTTAACCAATTCATCTTTCGTATGCCACTCTAGCAACAAATTGTACATCCTGGAAAGGTTTTTAGAGTTCGGTTCTATTAGCTCTGTTTCCAGCTTTGATTTTTCTGTTTGAAAACCAATCTTTTTATCTAATCTAAAATTTCATAAATTTGACGATACTGCAGCCAGTCAGTGACTTTTTCTATTTGATCGTAGCTTTTCAGCTTAAACGTCTCACCTTCTTGCTGCAGTATATCTACATATCTTGGCCATTTTGCAGGCATTCTCTTCAGCTCCGTGCCGGAGCCTCGCTCGCCCGATTTTCCCCCGTACGAGGGTCAATCGGGAGCGGGGGCGGCACGTCTGGAGCCCACAAGAACATGGCTATCATATCACCCCTTAACCTTCTCTTCTCCAGGCTAAACATACCCAGCTCCCTAAGCCGTTCCTCATAAGTCATCGTTTCCAGGCCTTTGACCATTTTGGTTGCCCTCCACCATATTATTTTTAATTAAAAAAAACAACCAAATCACAATTTTATAACAGTCTTCCCAAAATATTAAATTAACAAGAATTTTCAGCTTCTGTCCATATCGCTTTAACACCTTTATTCTTTTATATATGTGTGAAATTGTTTTTAATTGTATTGTTTTAATCACTGATATGTTTGCCACCCAGGGCTCCATTAGGGGGAAGAGTGGAACATGCATTAAATAAGTAGACAGACAAACAGATTTTTTAAAAATCTCACTGCTTCTGTATGTTAGTCGCTTGATGATGTTCAACATTTTTAAATTTAATACATTGATTTTTACAAAAAAGGTATAAGTGAAGCTGCTAAAAATAATTTCCTAGTATTCTTTGTAAAAAAAAATTAACTCATCTTATTCAGTACTGTCATGCAAAACATTGAAAACAATTTTTTAATGAATAAAACCAGAAGTGCATCCAGGTTCTTGCAATTCAGAGCATTACATAGATTTAGCTAATTATATGCTGTTCACCCTAATGACCACATGAGGTGAAGTGAATACCATAAAGGCAGCAGGAACAGGTTTCTGAAAAGGACACCATCATCCATGTAAATTGCAAATTAAAGCCCAGCATATGCGCTCAAAACAGCAGCAAGGACTGAACTGTCAGCTCAGACACAGAGAAAAATGCACAGAATCTTGTGGCGAACGCTGCAGCAATTTTGTACCTTATTGTTCCCAAGTGACAGTCACATAGTAAATGAAATAAGGAAGTGTGGTTAATTTCACAGTGAGGAGACAGTAGAAAAATCAGACAGTTATTTCACCAATCAAGTTTGATGTAAGGTCTAGCGCAATACTTTTCCTCTCATAAATTATTACTGTTCTGGCACCCAGTCAAAGATATATTTATGTTGGAGTGAGACAGAGACATCAAACATTTTGCAAATGTCTGCAATATATAGTTTGTATGTTGCCATACCCCATTGATATTACTAATGTTATGTAGCAGCAGAACATAGGCTGCAGAAGGCTACGCATTTCCCAGTCTGTGAATTATCATGACTAGGCCCATGCCAAGAGAAATATGTGCTGTTCACAAACGCTGCAGCCCACTGTGAAACTTGCCATTCCTTCTCGTGATTTTGCACAAGGTGCCTGTGCTCCTGGTGTGGAGGCAGGTGTCAAGAAACTAAACATGGGCCTCTTGCTAAGGCAAATAGGCCAATGATCCCTGAAATTTCCATTGCCTGCCATCACCTGTCTCACAGTAAGGTCCTACAAGACAGGGAGCACAGCGCAGAAGCAGTCCTTCCTGTTAACACCCATTCTGTAAGAGGGCAATGCAGCTTCATTTGCCTTCAGTGGCACTGGCTACATGGTCCAGTGATATCACACTTAACTACATGATCCTTGATTGGCTGCAATCACTTCTAAAAAATTAGAGGGGGAAATGGCACTGAAACAGCAAGAGATTCTTCATAGTCACATATAGCTGTGATGGACATGGGGACCTAGTGAATAAGCAATTAATAACTGCAAATAGTACATAAATACATGGAAGGGTAAGACTAAGGTTCTTCATTTCTAGTTAAAGTTCCCGTAGTATTTCACCAGTATGCACAGCCCTGATCTTATTACCGAGTAAGCCTGTCTCCTATCTAGTCTATAAACTGGTGATTGATATATTGTTGCCATTCTGCTCTAGTAAATTTATTTCATTTATTTATTTCAAAAAAATTATGCAGTGCTTGATTGTAAAACAAAAAACACAAAAAACTCAAAGCTGTTTACAAAGAAGATGAAATCACTAAGACATCTGAAAAAATTAGAACAACAATAGAGTAAAAACAGATTAAAACCCACATCAACTTTCTCCCCCATAGACTGGTGTTCAAGCTAGAGGCGATTGGACTTTCTAACTCCATTTGTCTCTGGGTTTTGAACTTTTTGTCAGATCGTTCTGAAAGGGTTAGAGTAGGGTCACATATGTCCACAGCCCTTAGCCTTAACACCGGCTCACCACAGAGTTGTGTGTTGAGTCCCCTGCTCTACACCCTCTATATACGTATAGCCATCTATTCCAGCAACAAAATCATCAAGTTTGGTGATGACACTACTGTGGTGGGGCTCATTTCAGGAGGGGATGAGTCCGCCTATTGGGACAAGGTGGAGCGGCTCTGTGTTTGGTGTAGAGAAAATAATCTGGCTCTTAATACTGCCAAGACCAAGGAACTGGTGGTGGATTACGGGGGGGGGGGGTGGATATTCAGCCCCTGTATATTGGCGAGGACAAGTGTAGAGGTTGGCAGTATTTAAGTTTTTGGGAGTGATTATTGAGCAGGGTATGACTTGGAGCGCAAATACTACTGCTCTGGTAAAGAAGGCCCAGCAGATAATTTATTTCCTCAGACTTTTAAAGAAGAACAATCTGAGTGAGAGACTGCTGGTGTCCTTCTACTGAGGCTCCATATAGAGAGCATTCTTACATACTGTATTTGTGCTTGGTTTTCCAGCTGCACAGCCAAGGAGAGGAAGGTACTACAGAAGGTCATAACCACAGCCAGGAAAATTATTAGTCATCCTCTCCCATCTTTGGAAGAACTATACAGTTCCCGTTGCCTTAAAAAAGTAAACAATATTTCACAGGATCCATCTCATCAGGTATATAGTCTTTTTGCACCACTGCCTTCGGGCAAGAGATATAGAACAATTAGATCAAGAACAAATAGATTGAAGAATAGTTTCTACCCAAGAGCTATAACCATCTTAAATGCTGTAACCAGATAATATGACCTTGGAGAGTTGTGATGGGTGTGTACGTATGTGCATGTGTGGCTGACAATGTGTTTGTTGTGCTTTTTTTGTTTTGTTTTTATGGGATGGCATCCAATTTCGTTGCACTTGTACAACGTACAGGTACTTGTACAATGACAATAAAGAAATATTATCTTATCTTATCTAAACATCTAAATAAAAAGCAGCCAACATCACATCAGTTTTGATAGGCAGTATCAGTAACAGTTCCACCTTGCACCCAAACTAGGTCTTTCCTACTCCTATCCTTCCACATCCCTTCCCTTGTCCCATTTCACCTATCTGGAGATGCTCAACTGTGACAACGCAAGACACATTGGCCACCCCTGTTCTGGGCAATGTGTTGTCCTCCAGATGTTGCTAAAATGCATTCCTGATCATGTGGCAAGGCAAAGTTCAACAACATCAGGAAGGCTACAGGTTCCACACCCCTGCTTCTCACATTGCCTAAAGTCCCTAAGAGTGGGACAATTGTACTTCACTTCCATAATCTGAATGCCATAGTTTTAAGAATGCCTTTGAAAATAATCGCAGGTGGAATATATATATATATATATATATATATATATATATATATATATATATATATATACACATACTGTGAAAATGCTTTTTTAAAAACATTAAAAATATATATTGAATTTGCCATTAGCTCACCATCGCCATCTAGTATCACGTTTGTATAATGCACTTAAAACATTATATTTGCAGCTGTATAGCTGAGTCCTCAGTGAAGGTTTGCCATCTACTGATGAAACATAAGGGAAGCCCTTTTGAGGATATGAGGTTAGCTAACCAGATCTCTAGATCCTGCCACAACATTAGCAACACAATCCTATGCATATCTATTTAGGAGTGAGATTCACTGAGTTCAATGGGATTTGCTCCCAGATGAGTATAGGATGACAGACTTACTATTCTACAACCAGAAAATTAATCACATATTGCAGAACAAGCTTTCAGGTAAACATAGCATACCAACTAAAATCATTATGTAACTATATTTCTTGGGGGTCAGAAATGTAATTGCCATAATTTGGAGACTCATTTTGCTTGCTATAGATGTTAAGATCATTAAAATGTCCATCCCCTAAGCTATAAGCCTGGGAAATTTGACAGTATTTATTTTCTTATTATACAACTTCAGCTGACTGTGAAGCTCAGCGTGAATTCTGTTCAAGGTGGCATGAACTCATGACGCACTAGACGATTTCAAACTGGGAGTGCAATGATATTTTTAGAAGATGACAGTCTTCATCTGTAAAAGGAAATTTCCCATTTCACACACTTAAGTATAAGTCTGAGCAAATAATCTTAAACTTGCCCTAACCCTATTAATTGTAAACTCTATGTGTAAAGGTTGGAATTAATTAGAGCACTGCAGGTAAATAAGCATTCTGCTCCTATACTGACACATAACACTCTGTTGGTAGATAAGAAAGTTTTTTCCTCCTATGTCTACCAATAGGTTTAATCTTTAAAATGAAGCTCATTAAAGCAAAAAAAAAAAAAAAATACACTTAAGATTCCAGGAGGGTGGGTGCTTAATTTTTTTTTTACATTCCAATGACAAACTTTCATATTCAGAGCCGAACATGCAGCCTCATGTGAATCACAAATAACTTTATTTTTACAAAACTAGAACCCCCTAATTTAAACATTAAGTCAACTCTTCAAGAGTAAGAAAATGAACCAAGTAAGAAAATGAACCAAGTAAATGGAAAACAATAGGTATAAATTGGTATACGTTTGCCAATGCATGACAGAGCTATAGAACTGGAAAAGCTGTAAAATTCTTTTTGTAAATAATCTGTTAATACTGAGGCCTGTCACATAGCTGAAAATATTCAGCGTACTTTCCGTTTTGTTAAGTGCAAAAGCAGGTATCATGATTGCCTTTCATTTCGTTCTGATTTTATATTGACTCTATTTATCAGCTGCAAAAATAATCTTGGGGTTGAGTAAACATTCTTAAATTTGGAGATTTCTTTTGTGTAACAAAGCCCGCTATGATATAAAACACCACACGTTTTTTCTTAATGCCGCATGGCAAACAACCAAAGCCACACTATTTCACAAGCCATTTCTGGTGTAGTATAGGTGTAGTCTAAATGTTGCATGGAGTTCTAACATGTACTAAGAAGCTGATAATTTTGCTTTCACAATTTGGGGACCTCTTTCTACATCAGTCTTGCTTTTTCCCTCATAAGGTTGGTGCAGAATCATTTATTCCTATCTGAAAGGTAGTGGTGTGCTGCTGGTTAAAGATCATCGGTGGTCAAAGGCATGAAAGACAACTTGAGGGAAGTAGGCAGCTCCCAGAATCCAGTTTGCTTTCCTGCCAAAGTGGTTATGTTCATATCAAGCTCCCTTCTTTCCTAAGGCCTTTTTTCACCTACTTCTAATTCCTTCATAATTTTTACCCTCTCTTTTTCTGTTTTCCTTTCCCGGTGCCACCCTTTGTGTGCAGCCACTTGCAGTTTGTCCTGAGACCAGGGGCATCGCAGGGGGGGGGGGGCGGAGGGGGCGGGGGCCCCCGGGCAGCGCCTCTGTTGGGGTGACGCATCGGGGGGCCAGCCCCGCCCACTGGGCTTGTTTATTTATTTATTTTTAATTTAAAAAAAATTAGGTGTCACACCCCCCTCGCTGGCCGCCCCTGCGGCTCCGCCCCAGCAGTGCCGAAAATAGCCCCCCCTTGCAGCGGCGCAGCTCGGCATGGAAGCAAGGGGCGGGCCAGCAAGGTGGCCCGTCCCTCTCCCTGCCCCGACTTGCGCTGCGCCAAGGGAGCCCGGGCGGCAGATTTAGCAGCGTGCAAAGACTCCTGAATCCGCCGCCCAGCACCCCTTCTTGCAGCGGCTGCTCCCGCAGGCACGAGCAGCCGCGGCAAGAAGGGGAGCTGCCGCCGGGCGGAGGCTTCTTCAGGAGTCTTTGCAGTGCGCAAAGACTCCTGAATCCGCCGCCCAGCACCCCTTCTTGCAGCGGCTGCTCCCGCAGGCACGAGCAGCCGCGGCAAGAAGGGGTGCTGCCGCCGGGCGGAGGCTTCTTCAGGAGTTTTTTGCAGCGCGCTAAGACTCCTGAATCCCTCGCCCGGCACCCCCGGGGGCAGGGCGTCGCATGCGTCATGACGTCATGACGCACGCACGCCCCGCCCCCCAGGGGTGTCTCTTGGCTTCCCGCCCCCGGCAGCCAAGGGGCTAAGAACGCCCCTGCCTGAGACATTGTTTTAGTTTTCTCCAGTCTTCCCCTTGTCACCATGAAGCCCTGTGAAATGAATGTCACTCACACTTTCCATTCCTCTCACTCCCTGCATCTTGCTAAAAGAACAAACACATTCACAAAAAAATCACCCACAACACACAAATAACCTGCTCGTGTCTATTCCATGGGTAGGCAAACTAAGGCCTGGGGGCCAGATCTGGCCCAATCGCCTTCTAAATCCAGCCCACGGACAGTCCGGGAATCAGCGTGTTTTTACATGAGTAGAATGTGTCCTTTTGTTTAAAATGCATCTCTGGGTTATTTGTGGGGCATAGGAATTCATTCTTTAAAAAAAAAAAAGTCCACCCCCCGCAAGGTCTGAGGGACAATGGACCGGCCCACAGCTGAAAAAGTTTGCAGACCCCTGGTCTATTCCTATGCCTTGTCTCCCTCCCTCCTTAGCCTCTCTGCCCCTCTCCCGTTTCTCTCTTAAGTCAGGGGACACAGCCTCACATAGTGCGAGCGATCACAATTAATCCCTTTGAATCCTGAATGTGATGATGGGGCGTGGTGTGGAGTCTCAAGTGGAAGAGCAAATCTCTCATCCTTTATTCCATGATTCCTATTCCTATGTATCCCCAATATCTGTACCTCACTCACGGTTTTCATACAAAGTATTTCCTATAACTAGCAAATATTTCCCTTAAATCGTTGTATGATTAAATTCTCAAACCATTTCAGGCAAACACAGGAACACCACAAATTAACAGCAGAAAATACTCACATTACTTTGGTGTTTACTGACTTCCATGGCATGCTTAACATCTGGAGGCTCCTTCATATGCGCATAACTTGATGTACCCTTTTCAGCAACATGTTTTTGCTTGTAGAGAACCTGTAAATGGTACATTTTATATGATATGTATCATGCAGGATATGAAGGAAGGTCAATCAGGGTTTCTTTTCTTACACCATTTTTATTTTTTCCTGTCATGCCTTTTCATAAACCTAAACTATGAAGATGCAAAGAACCAGACTCTCTCTCTCTCTCTCTCTTATCAAAAATATCTCATAATGCTCAAGTAATCATTTGCCTTGACAATTTGTTAAGAAACGAACTATAACCTACATTTTACAATTATGGTAGGTATGAAAATGTGCGACAAGAGTGATGTAGTCAAAGACTGCATGCTTACAGGTAAAAGTAGACATTTAAACCCAAGTCTACACCCAATATCCTGTCCATTGAACCAAGCTGACCAGTCAGTACTCACTGAATAAAAGAGATCAAAATTAGAATATTTAATTTTGCATTGAAAAAATGAAAAGCAAGGCAAAAAGCAATTTAACTGTCCTTTGAAATACCAGAATAAACTGTTGGGATACATTCAAGCCAGCTACCCTGTGGGAAGGATCCTGATTAGTTTTTATGTTTGGGTATTGTCCTTTGCTTTTACTTAAAAGTCTCCATTGGTAGCATTTGTATCCTTAAGGCAGGATAGAAACCACAAAGAAAAACTTCAAACCAAGAAGATACATTCTGAAATCTCTTCAGTCATCTTCACTGAACCCAATGCATGCAAAAGACTGCAGTGGGCTTTGGAAAGGGACCAAAGCATGCAGATTGTTTGTTGCCCCAGGCAGAGTTGTCCCTATGTTGTTTTCTAATGTAACGCTGAAATACTGTTAATAATTATTTGCTAATCACTTTTAAATAGTTGAATTACAGGGTTAGAAAATAAACAAGTTGCTGTACTACTGCTCCCCCTTATCTTTCAGGAAGTGGGGAAGAGTGGAAACCTTCAGCTAATTAATTAATTTAGAAGGAAAATGAAACCATCACTAAGTTTTGAATGGCTGTATTTTTATTACCGGTACTTTGGCTATTACATTTATCTATATATCTTTCATAAAACTGGCCGCATATAAGAGATATCAGGTACAGTGAACTGAAATGGTGTGTGGGTGGGTGTAGGCACAAAAACACCACACCAGGTTAGTTCCTCCTTCTGTTGGAAAAAGGGAAGCTTTGGATTCAAACCAACTAGGTTTCTATTCTTGGCAATACGGTCCTCAATCAACAGGCATTTTACAAGGAGCTCTTGGAATACAGGCACTCAAGTGGTGTGTAACCTAATAGCAAAGATTGCAAGAAGATTTGAAAACATATTAGCCAAAAAAAGGATTTGCAACTGGTAAAGATCAATGCAGATTAAAGCAAGCAAGTTTACAGCAGATCAGTAAAAGGAGGGTCTGATTTCTCTCTTCACTACACAAAGATAATACTGGAACAAAACAAATGTGAGATTCTGAGTACCATCATTTTAAATATTGACTTTTTAAAATCTCCATACAGCAAAGGTTCTAGCTGTTTATTTTCAAAATAATGCACATCCGTAAGAGCCCCACAGTTTTGATATCAAAACTGCTTGGTCCACATAATTAATTTCAGACATGGCCAAGGCCACTGCAAAAGAATTTCATGGATGGGTGCAGCAAGATAAACAATACTATTGAGAAACTGCAAACAGAACTTACGATATTGCCAAGGAATGAGCTTTAATAGGATCTTATTTCTGAACTTTAATTTAGCACATAGCTCAAGAACTTCATAAAGTGGTTCAGATTCACCCCAATCTCATTTTGAATCCAAACTGAATGTAAGCTGTGTCCAATCAGATTTACTGAGCCAACATTTATAGATGTGAATATGTGCTTTTAATTAGTTGGTATGCCATAATATTTAATACATATTCAAGAAAGTTGAAAGTTCTGTTTATTCCAAAAATGCATTACACAGCTATACCACCACTCTTTCCTCAATCTTGAATGTAGAACATAGGATTTCCACAATTCATCATTTTCAGAAACATTACTTCAAGCATATTTGCCAAGAGCTTGAAGAAATGTTAGCTATAAAGAAAATTGAACAGTCTGTTGACATGCTCTAATTTTCTATTTTCCTTGGGTCATTTTGTTTCCCCGATAAGGAACAAGCCTTGGAATTTTCTGTCAAAGTGATGGAATGTATGTGAATCAAAACCTTTGTCCTGGTTCCCCCCCCCCCATCATTTCCTCATTCATTTATTTCAAGCAGTTTGTCTTTCATTGTGATATTTTTAAAATACTGTGAGGAGAGCAGGAAACCTGGAAATCCGTTTCCTTGTTTTCCAGAAAAACAAAGGACCTAACTATCTGTTAACTACCATATCACAATGCTCCAAAATATGATGTTATTTATTCTGATACTGTTTTGACAGTATACAGACATAATAGGCAAAAAAAACCATAGAAAATGGGTGCCCAGTAATCCTCTTGAAGGAAGAAATGTTGGTTTGCAAAATCTCTTTTTCATATCCAAGTCAGCTAGAATCCTCACTGCTATTTTGGTGCTCAGAAATTTGTTTACTTCTTCTAATGAATAAACAGTAATGCTAGTTAGGCTAATTGCTGATTAATCTCTTCAGTGCCACATTCGATGATCTCGTACATATCCTCATCCTCCTTGACCCCTCTGCTGTTTTGCTACAGCTGATTACCTTTTCTCTTCCTAATTATTTTTATAGACAGAAGGTCTTCTGCTTTCTCTCAGCAATCTGTTTTTGGCTCTCTGGTATTCTCTTTCCACATAGTCTATTAGGGTCAACTTAGTAGCGACTAAGCTGCTAAAATGTTAGCTAGACTCTTGGGAAGATTTGTAGTTAGTTGGCAGGCGATACTGAAAGTGAGGCAAGTAGGCTGTAGCAGGGTTCTGTCCTGGGCCCAGTGTTGTGTTAACTTCTTAATAAAGGACTTGGGTAAAGGAAATTGGGTGAGGTGATCATCAAATTTGTAGATGTTGCCAGACTTGAGGGTATAGCTGATGGGTATGCACACTGGCCAAATAACAAGGCAAAATGGGG
This sequence comes from Lacerta agilis, assembly GCF_009819535.1. NCBI lineage: Eukaryota > Metazoa > Chordata > Lepidosauria > Squamata > Lacertidae > Lacerta > Lacerta agilis. Next base: position 35,016,672 of record NC_046323.1, read on the forward strand.
CGATTCATAAGTTGTTTTCTTCCTCCTTCAAAGCGCACTTTAAAAGAGGTACTTCTCTGTACTATTGTTGGTTGTTATTGCTGGCATCCGTCTGGCTTGAGAGACAATGGAGTGCTTCTCCAGGGGTCATAGCTGTCAAGTTTCGGATTTGAAAATAAGGGATCAGCAGTCTCAACTATTCCGGGGACAGTCACATGTCAGTGGTGGGTGGAGCCAGAAGCAAAAGTGGGCGGAGCAGCAATGTAAACTCCAAGTGGGCTTGGGCTCGGAGTGGAGCAAAGAGGAGGGCAGCCATGTGCTTCGCACAATGGAGCCCCATCGTCTTCTTGTCTGATCCCATCAAAACAGGACAGGAAGCAGCAGCTGCTCAAAGGCAGCCAGGCTCCACCCGCCAGCTAACGCTATTGGCCGGCTGAGGGGCTCGGCGGCAACAGATAGAGGCTGATGCAGGGGGAGGAATACACCCCCCTGTAAGCATGGGAAACGGCTCCCACTTGCTTTGAGGGCTGAGGCTTTTCTCTCCAAGTAGGTGAGCAGGGGAGGATCTGCTTCCATTAAAAATGGGAAATTTAAGGGAAATAAAAAATAAGGGAGAGCAGCGGGAAACTGCTTGAAATAAGGGAGAATCCCGGGGAAAACAGGATACTTGACAGCACTGCCAGGGGTGAAGTCAAACAGCTGTGTTAGCAGCACCAAAGTAACCTCCCTGGGGCACAAGCCTGGGCAGTGTGTATGGGGGTCATGGCTTCCCCCCACCCCTGCCTCTTGGTCACAAGCAACATTTTTAAAAAACAAACAAACATCAAATTAGTCACTGAGCAATATAATGTTCTTTCCATCTTCTGTGACAGTACTGTAAGTCGTTGAGGACACCGGAGCCACAATAAATATAGAGAAAAGGCAAGGAAAGCAAAAGGGAGCAGAATATAAATATTATCATTTCATTCCCTCCAGCATATGTCAAACTTGTCTGTGCACGAACGCTGCACTTTTGGAAGATGCGATTCTAGATGAGGGTGGTTTGGGAAGGGACAAATCTCAGCTCTGCTGTAAAAACCACCATCTCCCCTTTCATTTTCCTTGCAGGCATAGTTTTTGGGAAACTCGACAAGAGGAAATTATTCCACTTTCCCTAGCTTTTGCAGCAGAATGCAATGATTTATGTTACAAATGGGAAATAAATGTGTCTGCAGGTTTTACATTTTCATGCTACATCTAATATATATTATGTATGTCCTCTTTTTAAAAAAAAGGATGTGTGTTTCAGAATAAATGTTTTAATAGCAGTTTCATTATTTAATTATTTAGGAATATGTTTTATACGAGGAACATCAACAAGACAGAGCTGCACTAACAAACTTTATTTTAATCTTATAGTCAGTTTTTTATTGTATCTGTTCTGTTGTATCACTGAAGCGGGGGCGGGGGGTGTACTATATAAAACTGTATGCTATGCTGTTTTGGAACAAGGCCAGAAAAGAAATGCATTGACAGCCAGATAAATTATGTTAATCTCATTTATAAATCAAACTAAGTATGTTATTTTAAAACATTCTGTAATTTACTGCTATCACAATAGAAAGCTCACTTAAACTCTTAACTCTTTGCAACCAGCAATTTTAAGAGACTGTATTGATTACACATTTACCTGTTACTGTGCTGATCTAGATTGTTATAAGCTGTTTATTATACATCTGTTTCTCACAACCGTGATTGCAATTTCCTGTTTCTGCCTGCTTGTGGATACTTAAGGTGTACAAATCAAAGTCTATTTTTCGAATGTTGCCAGATTTCAAGCAGTATCGCTAACAGAGAATGTTTTTCTCCCTTGGGAAAAAATCGTAGCTGCCTTTCTTAAAACAATTTATTCTTGATTGAGATTTTTAAGGTTACTCTTCCTGAATAACATACATATAATAAAGAATGAGTATGAAAAGTCTTGTTTATATTTTAAAAAAAGAGTATGGTTGTTCCTTCTTGGCACCTCAAATGAGACAGCAGTGAGATGGCTCATGTGAAAAACACATCTTTGAACCCAAACAAATTGTATAATTTCCCTTTTCTGGGTTAGGTGCTCAAATGTGTGGAGTGGCAGCCTAGCTTCAAACATTAATTGTCCAGAACTACTTTGATCTGGCTTATGAAGCAGGTTTGAGGCAGAAACTGCCTTGCTCACCCTGGCTGACTGAAACTTTATACCAGGTGATAGTCAGGAATGTGCAACCTTGCTGATTCTTCTGGATCTCATATCAGCTTCCAGTACCATTGATCATGGTGGACCTTCTGGGTCTTCTGTCTGGATTGGGAACTGGAGGAATCAAACTGCAATGGTTTTGTTCCTATCTGTGTGTAAGAATCCAGAAAGTGGTGCTGGGAAATGTTTACTCCACCCTGTGGTATGGGTGCATTGGTGCCACTAAGTTCTATGTTGTGTCCTGTGTCATTATACCATTGTCATGGAACTGCTGGTAGAGGCTGTTCAGAGAATTCCTGAAGTGGGAGTACTAGCCAGTCTTACCAGTTACTAACATCGTTGCAGACAGAACACTTCAGGGTGGATCATAGAGTAACTTGTACACTGGGAATCTGGGGAGGAGCAGGTCTTCTACACATTTATGGGAGGCATGGAAAGGAATGGATAGAATGACTGACAGCTAACAAGTTGAGGCAGAAGGCCCCAACAAGTACAGTACCCTAAAAGGGGGGTGCTTCCCTCCATGTGCATAAGCATGTGTACCAGCAGGAAATGGACCAGGCTGCTTAAATATACAGTATACACATTTTTTTAATATAAAATTACTTTGCTCTGAAGCTGCGTAACTTCTTTTGCGAACACGCTGTCAATTGTGGCCGGCATCTGCTGATAGATTGAGTTGGAGAGGTCTTTCTTTGCACCTGCTTTGTATTGTGCCTAGAAGGAAGAGAAATAATGCAGCAATTATTTCAAGCAGATTAAAAAGACATTTAGGACAAAAGGTTCAACATTATGCCTTTCAACGACTGTATATAGAAATAGATTTTGCCCATCTCTGCTGACAAATCTTTATAGATATATCTTTGAGATTCTGATTGCAGCATTAAAAGTTTTTGTCTGTGGTAAGCAGTTATCTTCACAGAATTTGTGGCAGACCCAGTTGAAAGAGTTAATGTAATAATATATATATATATTAAGCATATATGCTCCACTGGAGAGGCTCCCTTTTGTTTTCCAACTTCCATGACAGCCTCTGCTCACCAACTCTGCTTCGTTTCTATTTACTGACCCTCTACAGACCAACCCAACTGAAGAAATCTATGTGATATATCCTACATATGTAAGCTCCATGTTGTCCACCAGAGTTTTGTTTTCCTTGTTTTCCTTGTGTTTGCTACATTAAATAAACATATTTTTAAAATAAATAAAAAGGGGAATGTAGGGGAATGTAGGGGAATGTAGGTGAAAGCATTTATTTCACAACCATTCAGAATTCTCAAATGTGCACAAAGTCTGGAACATAATTTGATGTAAAACCTTTATGCAAAACCAAACACTCTGCCCTGAATATTGTGGAATTTTGTCATGCGTGTGTGTGTTCACTATAGTTCATAAATATTTCTTGCATTTCCAAAACAAATAATGTTGAAGTATTTGACTTGCATCTGTAATCAGTTAAGACCTAAAGAATATAGGCCTACACATAAAAACACAGAATGACACACATATTGAGTATCTATAAATAGATCAAAGCACCTAAGTATTATGAGCTAGCACACAACAGATTTATACTTGGTACATCAATAACATATTAAATAAATTAAAATTGCTATTTGTATCCACTTTACAGATTACTCTCTTGCACAATCTAACAATTCCATTTTTCAGCCAAACTTTGATTCTAAAATAATTCTAGCATGTTGCTTGAAATCATGCAATATCAATTTCCACTAATGTGTTTTTGAATTAAGAGTCCTATAAAAGTGACAGTTTCCAGAGGAACAGCCATGTTAGTCTGTTGCAGCAATTAAAGACTAACTACAGTCGTACCTCTGGTTATGATTGCTTCAGGTTGCGTTTGTCACGGGATATGAATGCGCCGAAGCCGGAAGTACCGGAACGGGTTACTTCTGGGTTTGGCAATTCGCGTATGCGCAGATGTGTAAAATGACGTCACGCGCATGCACAGAAGTGCCGAATCGCGTTGCACACATGCACAGATGCGACACTTCAGGTTGCGGACCTTTCAGGTTGCGGACGGGGCTCTGGAATGGATCCCGTTCGCAACCAGAGGGACCACTGTACAGTGGTACCTCGGGTTACGTACTTAATTGGTTCCGGGTCGCTGTATGTAACCCAAAAAGTACGTAACCCCAAAAAAGAAAAACTGCTTCTGCGCATGCTCAGACTGCGAAAATAATTCTGCGCATGCGCAAATCACATGTGCTTCAGGTTGCGCTTCCAGGTTAGCAGAGTTCGTAACCCGAAAAGTATGCAACCCGAAGCTTACGTAACCCAAAGTACAACTGTACTTTATTGTGGAATAAACTTTGGTGGACACTGATCCATGTGCCTGGGAGGAGAGGGGGCAGTTGCAGTGATTCTGGGTAAGGGGAGGTATGGTATGGTAGGTGGGGCAGGCCAGATAAGCAGTTAGTGACACTGCCATGTGCCAGCCCCTCCTCCAATCTGGGGCTCTGTGGTTGTCCTATCAGCCAGCCCTTTGGTCTGCAGCTGCTGCTGTTGAGTGCCAAGTCAACTATGAATAAGATCTTCCTCATCCATGATCTGACTGTGGATGAGGGGGCCGATGTGGTCTGTATCTCTGAGACCTGGATGGGTGAGCAGGGTGGCACAGGCTCAATGCAGCATCAGGGAAGACTTGAGCATCAGGGGGTAGGAGTTGCTGTGGCTCACAGAAATGTCATTGCTCTGTCAAGGCTCTCTGCCCAGTTGAGAGGGATCTAGAATGTGTGTTCCTGGCACTAAGCAATCAGTACAGACGAGGGATTCTGCTCATTTACCTCCCACTTCACTGCCCAGCAGTCTCCCTACCTGAGGTGACAAGAGCTGGTCTGAGAAGCAGTGTTGAGGACCCCAGACTGCCTGTTCTGGGGGACTTCAACATCCATGCTGAGGCAATTGGCTCTGGGGTGGCTCAGGACTTCACAGCTACCATGACACCATGAGGCTGTCCCAGCATGTGATCAGTCCAATGCAAGTGACAGGCCACACTCTGCAGGCCAGTTGCCAATCTCCCCTTCTTGGGCAAGGTTCTTGAGCGGGTGGTTGCAGACCAGATCCAGGCACTCTTGGAGGAAACTGCCCTGTATGATGACCTCTGTCAGGAGAGAAGCAGGAATATGTATCCCTGTTACCGGTAATTTTCCTCAGTGGCTTTTGATGCCATCAACCATAGTATCCTTCTAGAGCTTGCTGTCTGAATTGGGAGTGGGTGGAACTGCTGGAACTGTAAATATTGCCACTCTGGGACTGTACATATTGCCAAAAAATTTCCCAAATACTGTATTCTGTGCCTTACCTCAGAAATAAAGGCAGAGATGTTTTTCACATGCTTTAGCTGAGGGGTGTCAGGTACAAATATGCACTTGCCTTTAGATTTTTCATATTCTCCTTTATAATGGACCTGTAAATGGAGAAAAGAATAGGATTGGAAAGGAGAAACAGAAAACAATATACTGTATTAGTGTGTGCATATGTATAAAGTGTCGGCCAGTGTTGAACCTTACTGTAGTGTAAGCCAAGCAAGCAAGGTCTCACTGGGGGGCCAGGGTGCAGATTCCAACCAAGCAGATACTGAACCCACACTTGGGTTTGCTGTAGTCAATCCTCCCCCTCAAGCCCCTTATGGGGGGCCCCCATACTATGTTGATCCTGACCAATGCCATTTCCACCCTCATACAATGTTCTTCCGCCTATAATTTCACTTTTTCCCATTAGCCCATCACACAGAGAATATACTGGGTAAAACCTTTCCAGGTATTTTGCTGCAATCTATGGGCCACAGTGCTGCTGGGCAAAGGCATCCCATGCTTTTAGCTTATATGTACCTCATTCAGAAAAGGAAACACAAAGCTTGAATCAGTGCTAGGAACTGGACATCAGAGAGATGTAAAGTGGCTAGATGAGGACACTTAAAACATTTCAGTTATCATCACTATGCTCATAATGGCAGAAATCCAACAGACTTCCATTAAGCCAGTGAAAAGAGCTTTAGAAATCAATGATCTAGAAGAAGCTTTTTCGTGGATGGTGATTTTGCTTCATATTATCCACAGTGGATCTGACAAGTTTCAACTTTGTGTATGTGATAAAAGCAGCAACACCACCCAATTTAAGGCACAATCCTGTTAAAGTTAAGCACAATTAAGTCTCGTTGTTTTGAACAGAAGACAGTTAAGCAAGTGACCAACCATACCACTGAAATTAGTGGGTCTCAAGGGAAAACTAATACTATGGCCATGATACACCCATAGTTAAGAATTTTCATATGTTCAAGATGGCATCGGTATATTGTCTCAAGGCAGGTCAGTATTGCTATCATGCTTTTACAGATGGTAGTGCTGAACCTGAGAGATTATGGTATGACCAATGGCTACTGCAGTGGAATCACAGTTGTGCTGACATTTATTTATTTTGTAAAATATTTTAATTCTGCCTTTCTTTCAAAGAGAAATCCAGAGCGGCTTATAAAATGTAAACACATACAGTATACAACACCAGAAAAAATTTTAAATAATCAAAACCAAACCAAAGGTGTAAAAACACCAAGAAGGAACACCAATAATAATAATAAATGCAATGCCCCAAAAGTCTTCCTAAAGAACTATATACAGTCCAAATGGCACAGACTGCAATGAAGAAGCCAGTCATGTCTCAATAGGAAGTGTATGGGGGGGGGGGGCTCAAGTGACATGACAAAGAGGAGTTCTCTATCTCAAACCCACCAAAAGAATGCCTGAAGCCAAGACTCATTTGCTCTTAAATATACCAGCTCCATTTGAGCAATGATGTCCCAGAAAACAACATTCAGAGTTGTTGTGAAAAGGAGTCACTCATTGCTCAAATTCAACCTTTATGATGCCACTTTAAAGCCAACTTCTATAAAATTTGGGCTCCGCCTTATTTAAACCCCCATCAGAATTTGTTAATGTATTCTGAATAAGCTTCTACTGACAACTTAGAAACGTTGGAACACTTTGTAAAGAAAAGGGAAAACTGAAAACGGCTAAAGCCAGTTTCACAACGTCATTTTGAAGGGAAACCGCTAACCCTTTCACAAATATGCATACATATTTTTCAGGAACAAATTGGTTCATTTCTACTCAGAGCCTTGGATGCGTGCTTTTAAAATCTTGTCTAGCTGAAACATGACCAAAAATTTAATAAGGAATTAACACACTACTAAGAACCTTTACTTACATCACTTATCATTTCAGTGCACCTTCTGGCAAGTTCCATGTTTCTATCCTCAATAACAGGCTTAAGGAACACCTATAGATGAAAGAAGGCATGCCAAAAATGAGTACAAATCACATAATGAATTCCCTAGCACTTTACAGAATGTATCAGAACCACCCACCTTTTCATCAGAGTTCTCATCGTCCTCCTCCTCACTTCCACTCTCCCTAGATTCTTGAAACGGCATTCTCATTTCTTCCGTTCAGTTAGAAAAACGGCAAAGTTCAGTAAGGTAAAATAGCTTGCACTCTACAACTTGTTGAATGCCTATGCTGGTCTGCTTCTACAGTGAGCTTAACGTCCCCATGGTTTTTCCCTTATTTAGGCAGTACTTCAAGGGTCTTATCTGAACAATTCAGCATGAGTGGAGTGAAAGGCGTCACAGATGTCCTTGCCATAGTGACCTTAAAAAAAAGAGAGTTAATACTTCCTTGCAACCAAGCTTAAAATATCTAAAACTGCACTTGAGAATATTGAGCTTTAAACAAAAGTCTGCAGCTTAATTTTGTAAAATTGGTAGGATTACAAAATTCTCAGGAGTGTGTATGCGAACATACACGAGTGCTAGTTGTACACGTGCGAATCCAAGTACACACTTGCAACAACACCTCAAAAATACAATGTTATAGGTTTGAGGGGGGGCCACCCTAAACCCTAGAAATTAATAAACTGTATTATTTTTATTATTTGGTGTATTGGGAGTATTTGGAGTATACAGTTTGGAGCCAGTGCCTCATCTGGGATAGTGGTGTTAGCATTACAAAAGCTATTGATGACCCATCTAAGAGGAATTTTGGGCCTGGGCAGACAAGAGGTTGGGGTGGGGTGGGGGAGGTGACAGGAAAAGTGTGTCTTTAGCAAGGTGTGATGGGAAGAAGGGAGAACAAAGGGAGGTATCTAGTACATACCCGAGTATAAGCCGGCCTGAATATAAACCGAGGCACCTAATTTTCCTACAAAAACCTGGGAAAGCTTATTGACTCAAGTATAAGCCGATTCACCTTTGCCGCTGTGGAGGAGGAGGAGGAACAAGCAGCCCGAAAGCAGCCCTTTGGGCTGCTCCTTCCTCTTCCTCCTTTGCCAAGTTTGCATTTATGCGAGCAGTTCAGGAATGGAACAAGCTGCCTGGGGAGAGTAAAGAACCGCTGTTCTTGTACACTTCTTAAGGAATGGTTGACTGGGGTGAGCGGGCAGAGGCGGCACGAGTGGAGAGAAAGGGCTTCTTTCTCACCGCCCCCCACCGCCCGCCTCACTCGAGTATAAACCGAGGGCAGCTTTTTCAGCACAAAAAATGTGCTGAAAAACTAGGCTCATACTCAAGTATATACTGTATCTTGGGCAGTCTGGCTGCAGTCTGGCTGGGAGAGGTACTTTGGGCTCCTCCACTTTACTGCTGTGGGGAACAAGCCCCTCGGGATGACTATGCTGTAAGATCTGGACACCCTCCATCTAAATATAGGTGTAAATACGTGGGGGGGGGGGGTTAATCGTATTTCTTAAAGCTACAACAGCCTCTGCCGCATCTTCAATTTTCCAAAGGAACACAGACCCTGGTTGAGGGCCAAGACCCCAGGAATCCTGTGCACAGCTCAGCAGGGATCAGAGACCATTGACTAACTATGTCAAACCCCCACTGCTAATTACAAGAGTGTCTTGCATACAAACAGCAAACATAGCTTTCTGCTATTCCTACAGATTTCCCAGAAAGCTGTATGGTTCAAATACCGGGGGGGGGGGGGTTTACAGTAAAACTAAATTACATTTTGACACATTTTCCCAAAAAGAAGACTGTCATTTTCAATGAAGGCAACCTGGTTGACTTAACAGGTGAAAGTTACAACATGGTAAAAGCATACTAAAAACCTTCTAAAATACACTGTGAAGAATTTTTTTTAAAGCGGTTCTACAGAATGACTTTGATTGTACAATAATACTGCATGCATTGGGATACCAGCCAGGGCAGCATTTACAGTACCCTTTGTTGGTGTTATGGACTAAGTGCCTAAGTGCCGAGCTAGAAATACACTGAAGTTTGTCCTACTTTCCCTGCTCTCTCTTTCCCATACACGAACTTGCTGAAGGTTCATTTCCCTGTGTTTACTTATCTGGGGTTGTTCTTGCTTTCTAGACGCACTGAAGATATCATTCCAAGAGGACACAGAGTACTCATCTGTGTGCTCAAGTGCTTGACACACCTTCCCAGAGCCTATCAAGGTGGCTATGTGCCCTACTTTATAGAGGACAGTACTCTGTTTGAATTGCTGACAGAATACAAGGAATACCCCGATGGAAGGGATGCTTGGGTCCAAGTCCAGTTGAACCAAACGAAGGGAATGCAAAGGCCTTGTGGTATAGCAGTTAAAGTGTTGGCCCAGGACCTAGGAAACATCACTTTCAGTTTCTTGGTTTCTCATTACTCCAGCCTGAAAGTCTAGAATAATTTCTGCAACAGCTTGTGATATTTTTAAGTCCTCATAAAAACTCTTTTAAATGTTTTGATATGCATTTTTTCCTAATATTCACACTTTTGCAAAGCAATGTTTTTTTTAGTATAATGCGTTTTTGCATGTTATTTTCAACTATGCATTTTTAAATGAGCTCCTTACCATACAATTTGCATTTTTAATATACATTACTATGTATTATAGAGAACTGAAGTGTGGAAATTTTGAACAATGGCTATGGTTAAGTCTGCAGATTATTTTGGAAACTGCAAATTAGGTAAATTTCTCCTCCATTCCCAGGTAGAAGGTCCCAATGGTATCATCACTAGGTATGGCTATTCCAGGCTCTGTGAGTACTTGACTGCCTAGGCAGATGACTACAATTCTACAGCTCATCACATTCGAGCACAGTTCTGACACTCACAGTTCTTGTCCTAACATCCTTTCTCCAACAGAGCTTCTCCCCTGAAATTGCCTTGCCCAGCTATTACTCTCCTAGTGAGACCTCCAAGGCTATAAGTAAACTTATTGAGAGAGAAATGGCTGGGGGAGGCTGTTTCAAGGACACGTTCGGCACCGCACTCCTTCCTACCTTTCGCTGTAAATCTCCTCCACATGGCTTTATAGGCTGTCAGCACAATCCACATGCTAACACATAGGATAGGCCGACCCTAACCCTGGAGAGAAACAAGGATGTCGTTCCAGAGAACTGACATAAAATGAATTGAAAATGTAATGGCTAGCAATAATTAGGTAAAGGGAAGTTAGGCTCCCTACGAAGAACGCTACCCAACAAGGAAACATGGTTACCTTGACAACAGAGAGATGATGATAAATATGGCTCTTTCCTACAACCTTCTGAAAAACATAATTCTGCCTACACATTGTCAAATATCTATTTTACAGTTGCCATACTACATTCCAACACATGCAGCTGCAGCAGCTCTGTGAGTACAGTTAGCATATTTTAGGATCTAAGTGACAATTTAATGCCAGTAAAAAAAAGGTTGTATACCCAGAATATTCTCATTTGCTACATAGAATGCTTTGCTTTGCTTTGCTTTGCTTTGCTTTGCTTTGCTTTGCTTTGCTTTGCTTTGCTTTGCTTTGCTTTGCTTTGCTGGCACTCCTTGATCGAACCATATGAAACTTTAGGTTTCACAATTCATTGGGAGGGGCGGAATTATGAACACTTAAATAGAAACAGGCTTTTGCGCTGCATAGTTCAGGAACACACAGTGTAAGCTCAAGAGATAATATGCATCAAAATTTCCAAATTAAATCTGGAACTAGACAGACCAAGTGGTCTGACGCAGTATAAGGCAGCTTCCTCTGCTCCTGAGTTCCTATTGGGAACTTGCATCTCTATGAAGCCTTGGGACTATCCGCCCAGTGTCTCATGAAACATCACACTGTACATGTCTTACAATACTTCAGTTTCAAAAATGGAATTGGGGCTACGAAATCCAGACTCCTGCCCTAGGGCATTATCTATGCAGGCTGCTGACATAGCCCATTCACTGTCCCACTTCTGTGAAGAAGCACACAAGGCTTTGGATTGTCACCCTTCATGGGAGCAGAGCTCCGATTGGCTAGAGGGTTAGCATGCTTTTTGTCTTCATCCTGAATGGGATCTAAATCATGAGTTTTCATTGATTACCGGTAAATTGGCTGTTTTGGTTATAAAGGAACTTTGGTAGAAGAGCCAGTGCAGATATGGCTTTTCAAAATGCCCTTCAGCTCCTATTTTTTCTAAGGGTAAAAGGTAAAGGATCCCTGGACTTTTAAGTCCAGTCAAAGGTGACTATGAGATGTGGCGCTCATCTCGCTTTCAGGCCAAGGGAACCAGCACTTGTCTGGTGCTTGGCTGTGCCTATTTTGTGATAGGCCGCCATAATGCCAAGTGAAGATTATGAATGGTCTGAGGCCAAGAACATCTCTGAACAAGGTAACAAGTCTGGTGACCCTCCATCACCTATTTACTACTGCATGAAATTGACATATATCTGGTTACTTAGTAATGAGAGATTAAAAAAATGTAGACATCAAATGCAACAGATCAAAGAGAGAGGGGGGAATCCTCAAAATGGCACTACCTGTCTCTTTTCTTTCCATTCCCACCCCCACCCTGGTCTTTCTCATGACAACCTAGTAGCAATCTAAGGACATCTGCCAAGACTGGTACAGTAGGCTACCAAAGTCAGCCAAAGAACCCAATGGTTTTAAGCTGTTCTACTATTGCTTTCCATTCTGCTTCAGAGATGCCGCCAGATTTGAGAGCCTTGGACAAGGAACCCTGTGTGCCACCTCTGTGCTGGTCCACCTCCTTGCCACCTTCACTGCACTGGCCACCCTCCTCTTCTCCATTACTCCTGCTATTGCTACCACCCCTGATGCTTGCTCTTTTGGATGGCTGAGTGCTGTGGATTGAAGTGTTGCACTGGTTAAGGCCCCTGTATTATTAATTCTCCAAAATGCTGGTAGGCCCGATGTGAATCCTAAGACATTTCTGTGGAAACAATGGAGTGCGGGTGGCTGCAGATGGCCCAGCACACAACTTCATTTTCTAGTGCACATAGTGACTTGCTAGCGCCCAATCATTTTGGGCATCATTTCAGGTGGGGGGGCATTTTAGAGTCACTTTCTCGCTGTAGACACAGACAACGTTCTCACTTAAAGAAGGAGAGCTTGCACATCTTCAGAGTACTGGACATACTTTGTATTGAAGAAGTATTGAAGAGAAAGTGGGTTGACTTTCTTATGGGGAAAGCAAGTTTAAAGCTAAATGTTCTTTAGGCAGTTTAGGTGGCAGGGGACTCTAAATAATTTAGGGATCTGTCATGGTTTGCTCTGGTGTGGATCTGTCATGGTATCTCATGACTGGGCAGCTGTTTGTTTAGTGGAGGGATAAGACAGGTTTATAATAAGGGACTTGTTCTCTGCCAGATAATGTAAAAGATTCCCCATGGGCATCTTTTTGAATTTTCTGCATCTGTAATGCATATGGAGAATGTACATTGACTTTTAATTTCATAGCCCTTTTGGCCCTAGGTGCATGTCTATAGTTTCAAAGGTCTGGAAAAGCAAGCTCTAGCCCACAACAGTGATTGCCACAATAACTCTGTTAATCTTCAAGGTGCCACAAGTTATATTTCCTGCAACAGGTCAATGTGGCGACACCTTCAGAAGTTGTCTTGCATATTATCTACCACCATATATTATCACATATTAAACAAATTAATATGTGCACAAGCAGCACAATAACATTTAGTGTAACGTGCAGCTAGTTTTATAATTCAAGCATTTACATTTTACCCCTGGAGGAAAGTGTTTCTATCTCTCTAACAGCAGCCAAGTGTCAGCCTGCTCTCTTAAACATGCCAGGAGTTTTTTTAGTTGGTTTTAAAAATAAACTGGTGCGTGGGGAAATCACTAGAGAAAGAGTTTTAATAGGGCAACCTAATCAAGACACATATGGGGTCTTTGTACATTTTATTAATTGGGGTTCCATACCCTACCAGTTGGGACGTGGGTGGCGCTGTGGGTTAAACCAGAGCCTAGGGCTTGCCAATCGGAAGGTCGGCGGTTCAAATCCCCGCAACGGGGTGAGCTCCTGCTCCTGCCAACCTAGCAGTTCGAAAGCACGTCAAAGTGCAAGTAGATAAATAGGTACAGCTCCGGTGGAAAGGTAAGCGGCATTTCTAGGCGCTGCTCTGGTTCGCCGGAAGTGGCTTAGTCATGCTGGCCACATGACCCGGAAGCTGTACGCCGGCTCCCTCGGCCAGTAAAGCGAGATGAGCCCCGCAACCCCAGAGTCGTCCACAATTGGACCTAACGGTCAGGGGTCCCTTTACCTTTACCTTACCCTACCAGTTACTGAACACCTCCTCCAGTGCTCGGTAGAACTTGGCAGCTACAAGACAGAGCAGTCAGGACTCAATAAGAACTAGAATTAGCCTTGGAACCCGATTTCTTATCTGGGCACATACAGTGCATAGATAAAGTACCTGGCACCTGTAAGACGTGTGCTCTGCAACTGAGTTATGGGCCTGTGCAGAGAGCTTTTCCTCCTTTCATATAGCAGCCATGATATCGGTGGAGGAGAATGTGATTCATTTCTTAATTTTCCTGAGATACTAGCCTATAGGGACTGCTGTCTTCTGCTCTTGGCACTTGGTCCTTTTTCAGCCGTGAAAGATAGGAAAGTAGACTAGGCATGTCAAAACTAAAGGAGACCACAACCATAATCTTAGAGTGGTGGTGATGCACTAGGAGGGCTCTGCATAAAATGGTTATTTCATTCAGCCATAGCCTGGGTGATCCATCCTATGAAGCAGCGAATTCTGAATGAACCATATGGAAGTACCTTTAGGTGCTATCTAAAATGAACAGCTCAATGAGCGACATTTTCAAACTGTAATAAGCTAAAGTTAGTTTTTTGTGATAAAAGCAATGTGCATTTATTCCAAACATTTGACCTAATATTTCAAACTAAATTGGTTACTGCATTAAAACACAATATGTTAACGAGCTAATTAAATTTAAAATGTGTGGAAGGTGGCAGATCTATTATTCACCTGCTACAAGATAAAATAGCAGTTATTTTGCTTTTTATAAGCTTTCATTTGGGGTTGCGACTTTCTTGCTTTAATTTACAGAACACTCTTTCTACTTGTGATGCACTGCTGTTTACAGCTGTCGATGCTTTTGAAAGCATCTGGGTTGATAAGAACAAATATGAAGCTACACAATTATCTGCATATCCTTAATTTCTAGCTTGCGTTTGGTGACATTAGCTGTGGAGTGGTTTAAATTACTAACATAGTGAAGTAGGATTATTGCATGTTAGATTTAAAAGTGTGTTAGGAAATGAAATAAGGCTCCATGTTGGGAAAGGTATGTATAAATAAGATTTGACGTTTCCCTCTTCTGCCTCCTGGCAAAGCCTCATGCCATTTTGATTTACAGATTATTATCTCTGGGGTTTTGATGAGACTTAAAAGTCGCCTCTCATGCTCTAGAAAAATCCACAAAGCTCATTGGTACAGATTCAAACCAGCCCCTGGCGCTAGATAGTATTTTTTTTTTTAACAGAAAGGCAGACTCTGGCTGCCTATGAGATCATCAGAAAGATAAAAGCCTAAAAGCTCATCCAAGTTATGCCCTTGGCCCTCCTGGAAATTAACTTTCTGGTGACAGCCTGAATATGTAAACCTTAATAAATAAGCTATTGGTTTGAAAAAAAGAATCTGTCCTACTTCATCTTGTCACTTGCAGCCTATATTGCATTGCATTTTTGTGTCACCTTATCTGTTCCCCCTTATTCCTTTTCTTACTGCCACAAGTTCATATTCATGCTATGCTTATCTTCTTCCATTCCTGCCATTCTCAGCAACAGGAACAGTCTGTCTTTCACTCAGTGCAAATGCTGTTCCTCCTTCTAAAAATCTTGCTCCAATATACCACGGGCTCTGGCTGCAGTCAGATCATTCGTTTATTTTTAAAACTTAAATTTCTATTGCATTACTGTACAGAAGTCTCTTAATGTTATAAATAATAGACCAAAAGAAAAAGCCAAACACCATGGCTTTAGATGAGAATATAAAATAAATAAAGTTCACAAAGACATGCAGCCATGAAGTTGCCTGATAATGTAGACCTACTCACTGTGTGCTCAACCCTTGAGGGCAAAGACACGAGGAATGACGGGGGGGGGGGCAAACAAGACAACAACTTTCTAGGATTAAAAATTGGTCACAACTTTATTGATTAATGATGTAGATAAGCTTTGGCTTTTGGCTTAGGCACTGGATGTGTATCCATTATCAGCCTCCAGGGGGAAGGCTGAGGATTGGACAGGGCTGTGCTTGCTACCTCAAGATGCAGGTCAACTAAGCTGGGCCTCACCCTTGCCACTACTAGAAGTTCTATTACCCTTCTGCTTCCCCACGTGGCTTCAGGACAGAAACTTCCAATCAGACCCCTTTACCGGGGAACCCTGAAATCACACCTGCTTTATGTTGGGGTAATGCACTAAATCACCCCAGACGCAGAACTGGACTAAGGATTCCACCCAATGCCTTATCCACTGAAAGTTGTGGTGATTGCTATGAGGAAAAACCCCAAACAGGCCCGACCCCAAATAAAGTGACTACCTTAAACCACAGCAAAGTGTTTTTTTACTGGTGTCTAAAGAATAACATGTAGGGTGGGCAAGTGGGTTGCTTTTCTGTCGACTCAGCTGAGGATCCCCAGCACAGCCAGCTTTTATTCCCTGGCAGCGGACCGTAGTGAAGACCTGCTCCCTCCAGTCTGCTGCCAAAGCTCTACCCACCCAAGGCCCTGAATAGGTGAAAATTCAAATTGTTCCTTTGGCAGGCTATCCCGGGAGCCATCGTGGCTGGCCACACAGCAGCCCAATGATTGGCTGTGAGGACAAAGTGGGGATGTCCACAACCAGAGGCACCCCAAACTGGATAAGCACCACCTGTCAAACCACTGTACTGTACATCACAGTACTGACTACTCTGTCAGGGGAAAAGGTGGGATATAAATATTATAGAACAACACTCTGCAAGTGGCATTCCAACATCTCAAACAAAGAAAGGTCTCTCTCATCACCTGCTACCTGATTCTTTAAACTAGACAAGCCAGGGATTAAACCTTGAATGCAAAGAATGTGCTCTGTGTGCACAAACATGTTTAGGGCTTTGTTAGCCAAACATTTTAAAGGAACTTATGATCATTTAAAATGCCTCATGCAACATAAAACTTATAAAATATGTTATTTCTAAAAGCACAATAATTATGCGGTACTATCTCTACCCAAACAGTAGCTATAATATCTGGATAATTATGAGAACTTTCGCCGTCTTATGAAATCCATCATATGAAAACTGGAAACCATAGAATCTAAGTGCATGACATCATGAAAAGGATCAGCAGGGTGAAGGTATGTGTAATGTCTGCTTCAGTATTATTTCATGTCCCATCCTAGCCCTACCACTTACAAATCAGACAGGGTCAAGAAGTAACAGACTAATGCTTTTCCCCATCAAATTGCAAAACACTTAATGCTTTTCATTAGCTAAATCTAGGGCATTTGTTTAAGTATTAAATTAATGTTCTCAAAATAAAGTTAATACTATGGATTTACAGCTCTGTGTAAATGTACCATCTGCATTCACACATAACTCTTAAGCCATGGCTTGTTTTAACCATGCTTTGTTCAGATAAGCAAACAAGCCCAAGCTTAGTTTTCCAAGGCTTGATTTGTTTTCTAGCTGCTCCTGCCTACAGCTTGGTGAGCATCTAGAATGGGATGGCCAGACAAACCATGGTTAATCAAGCCTATGGTTTGGGGCATAATGCCAAACCAGAGTTTAAACAACCCATGGTTCATAAGCCAACCACAAACCTTGGCTTCACATTGTGGTTTGTTGCCAGAATAAAACGCATGGTTATTCTGTTCAGTTGGGTTAAAACAAATCACAATTTGGTGAAACAATGCATGGCTTTGCATTATAGGTGTACCAGGCCAGTTTCTTAATCATGTTCCTTGGAACACCTCATGATTCCTCACCCAGACCCACAAATCCCATTTCTCAACTATAGAAGCACAATGAACTTGTTGCAATATTAGGAAAACTCTTTTCTCCATCACCAAATTCATTTATGCCATTGATAACACGCATTTTATCTGTCAATGGAAAGACAAAACAGCCTAGTTTGCAAACTATGGCTTAGTGCAAACAAGCAGGTTCCCAAAATAAAATTATGGCCAGCTGCTGCTGTCATACTACCCAGAGTTAAGCCATGGTTTGGCTTAGCATTACCTTTTAATCTTGCACAATATTTGGCTATAGATGCCAGGCGATGGACAAATGGGAAGCGCTTCTCACCAGTCAAATGTGGCCCGCAGAGAGTTTATCTGGTCAAAAGTACTTCTCCACCTCTATTCTGTAATCTAGTTTTACACTACCCTAAAACACAAAACCATCTCATTTGGAGGAGCTTATATAAAGCCCTTATTATGGTTGAATAAAACCATTATCATGGTTGGATCAGTCTCTTCTGAGAACACAAATATTTGTCTCACTGGTGGAACTGGAAATGTCTGTTCCTAAATGCTCCTGAAGCAGAAGTAAACATTAGAATTTTCCTGGGGATTTTCCTACTAGTCAACAGTTGCTCTATTGATAGCTTTGCTGATCTGAAGAATGACAGACTAGGCTACTGGCTTCCCCTCAGTTACTGCCACAGATCCTCAAATATTTGATGAACAGTTAAAATACTAGTGACAGCCCTTGAGATATTTGAAGGCGGCTTTCATATCTCCTCTAAGTCTCCTCTTACACAGGCAAAACATACCCAACTCCCTCAACCATTCCTCATAAGGCCTAGTTTCCAGACGCTTTATAATCTTGGGCATGCTCTTCTGCATGCCTTTCACTTGTCAATATCCTTCTTTAATTTTGGTGCCCAGAACTGGACACAGTACTCCAGGTGGGGATCTGACCAAGACGGAATAGAGCAGTACTATTACTCCCCTAGAATGCTTTGCCCATTGTTACTGTTGCCTATTCACTTTTGCTAATACATTTCATAATAGTCCCCAAGTATCCACTCAGAATAGTTTTAATGGAACTATAACCAAAGGATTAATGTCAGAAAACTAAATATATGAACAAAAATAGGTTGAAATACACACTAAAGTAGAGAGTCCTTAAATACTTCTCAACTGAGAGAAGAGCCCTGCATAGAAACATCTCCATCTGTCAATCAGACAGAGAGGTGTGCTAAAAAAAAAAAAAAAAAAAAAAATCTTTCCCAGCACCACTGGTGCACAGATTGACAGGGCCAAACCACAGGAAGAGTGGTAAATGAGATTGCAGGTCAATATTTTAACTTCCTGTCCTTTTTTGGTCAATCAGTGAACCACATGTGTCCCCCTCCAGGTGTGTCTGCTCCTTGGGCCTCACAAATTACCTCACCACCAACCAGGCAACAAGCTACTCAAGTAAGCAGACCTTTTGCTACATTGAAGAATACAGCCCACACTAGTTTATTTACTCAAGTTTGGAGATGTTGCATCTGCTGTGTTGGCAAGGCATTAACAATTTCTAGGATTGTAAGAAATGATACATTATATTATATCCTCTCTCATATTCAGTAGCGTTTTCTCTTAAACGTTTACAAGATCTACAGTTCAGATGGGAGGCAATACTACATTCAAAATAAATGCAACAGGCAATAACAGTTTGTGCAACCATTTTCTAGTATTCTACAACTTTCATAGGTAACAACATCTCTTAAAATACCCCTATTTAAAATCCTATTTTCATCCTACATATAAAACACAGGTATACAGTGAAGAACTTCAAGCATGCCTGAAGAGGCTTATATTCACTTAAACAGAGCTAGGGTGAAATACTAACACCCCAGTGCACTTTTTATTTCAGATTTTACCCAAAAGTAGACATACAACCTACTGTTGGTTTCCCTGCCTTCTGTCCCAATAAGCATCAGTCCCAATAAGCATCAGTCTACACTGGATTTCTCCTTTCCAAAGTAAACCCCCCCTCCCGGACTAATACAGTATTTGCATACTAATACTGTAGTAAATCCAACTTATTTATAAGAAAAAACCATTATGACCTCTAAAAGTAAAAGCACACCATATTTTGTTTTAACAGATTCATAGTAGGCCCCCCATTCTCATGTAAGAAAACTCACTTTTCTCTAACGATGATCTTCCTGTGGTGTAATTTATATTGCATTTTGCTATACCGTATCTTGCAGCAACCTTAAAATCTCATCCCTGTCATACTTTAAAGGAAAGGTGTTCTGGCCATTTAACCCTGCTACAAAGTGTATCAAAGAATCAAGACTAATAAACAAACAAAACAAACAAAACAAAGCCGTCGCATTCAAAAATCTCCATTTGAAGTAGAAGAATGACTAGGAATCCAGTATTATTCATCTATATTTCAGCATTTTAAACACAACAGAAATGCTTTCCCAGTCACCAGACAGATGATGAATCATAAAAATGCAATAAATAACTCCAAGGCCAAGGCAGGCATAGCAAGCTAGCAGCTGGAGAAAAAAACATTTTTGCATTCTCCACCCTCCTCTTTTGCATGTTCCATTATGCTCCTCATAAACTACTTTGCTGACCTTGAGGATATGGCATACACAGGCAGGTAAGAGGGCAGCACATTCCAAAGATGAAGGTTTTGGGAGGCATCCTACATAATTCATGCTCTCTCTCCCCCTTTAATCCACTTTGAATAGCAGCTCAGGTAGTTCAACGAGTTCACAAGCATTAGGCAAGTAATACATACAAAAGTTACTGTGCCCCTTACTACTACAAGCCTGCCAATTGGCAGAAAGACGTTGATATCTGCACTTCAGTGCCCGTTCACATAGAAACAACCGGCATTGATGTTAAAGGGAGAGCTGTGTGAGATTCAGCTGACTGTGACTGCTCCATGAAACAGAATGCCTTCAGAAAAAGTTGAGTTTATAAAATCCCTGGAAGGAGTCATACAGCCAAAGCAAGCAAACAAGTAAAGATGCAAGCTGTTCACGCTTACAAGCAAGATGCAGTACTCAACATATGCAACCACTCTGGCCAAAGTGAGAATTATCTGAATAACTCAAACACGTTGCCAAACTGTTCTACTCTTACTCCGTGCTAAAGATTAAGGCGTGCAATACTATTTTAGTGAAAACAACTCATCCAAAATTTAAGAATATTTCATACAACTCCCTTAATTCTTTCCTGTTAATAAACATAAGATGATTTCGGTGCATTTTATAACTATTAGGCCTTTAAAAGAATATTATACAGCTATATCCAAAGATCTCAAGGTAAAACCTCAATAAAAATGCACAGTCCACTATAATTTAAAATTAAAAATATATTTCAACCCATCATAAAACTGTAAAAAGGTAAAGGTAAAGGGACCCCTGACAGTTAAGTCCAGTCGCGAACGACTCTGGGGTTGTGGCGCTCATCTCGCTTTACTGGCCGAGGGAGCTGGCATTTGTCCACAGACAGTTTTTGACTAAGCTGCTTCTGGGGAAACCAGAGCAGTGCATGGAAACGCCATTTAGCTTCCCGCCGGAACGGTACCTATTTATCTACTTGCACTTTGACATGCTTTTGAACTGCTAGGTTGGCAGGAGCAGGGACCAAGAAACAGGAGCTCACCCCGTCACGGGGATTCGAACTGCCGACCTTCCAATCGGCAAGCCCTAGGCTCTGTGGTTTAGACCACAGCACCACCTGCATCCCTAAAACTCTAGCCATCACTTAATCTGCTAGTTGCTCCCAAGTTTTAAACGGGCATTTAGATGTAAGCAGCATAGTCACTAGCTATATTTCTGAGGCAGGGAGTTTCAAAAGTAGGGCATCATCATACCACGCTGGGTATGACACCTAATGGCATGACACCAAGAAAGGCCTCTCTGGCAGATCTTAACAACTGTGCAGGACTCCTTTAAGTATTCAGGTCATTCAGTCATCTGGCTAGATCTGCTTGGCGCTCAGTATCTTCCACATGCTGTTTGATGGTTTTTTTTGGCTTGTTCATACCCCATGTCAAGTAGGATCTGTGGGGTGAAACCTAGAGTTGTCATTATGTAGGGATGCCGTATGTCCTGATTTCCCTGGGATTTCAAAGGCAGAATTGACGTCCAGGGTGAATTGCTTTTTGGGGCATTTAAAAAAAAAAAAAACAGGGTTTGAAATATGGCAACCCGACCTATGAGGTAAGGTTGCAGTGTTTAGGACTTTTTAGTTCAGAGAAAAAGCCAAAAAGAGATGACATGATAGAAGATTGTAAAAGTATACATGGTGTGGAGAAAGTGGGAAAAGTTTTTCTCCCTCTCTCATAACAATGGAACTTGTGGGTCCCCAATGAAGCTGGATGTCAGAAGATTCAGAACAGGATAAAAGGATGTGTTTATTCATGTAACACTTAGTTAAGCAATGGAACTCACTCCCTTGGGAGACAATGATGGGGCACTTGGAAGGCTTTGAAAGAGGATTGGACAAATTCATTGACGTTAAGGCTATCAATGGCTATGCTCTGCCTCCATGATCAGAGGTAGTAATGCTTCCAAATACCAGCTGCTGCTGGAAACCACAGGAGAGTGCTTTTGTGTTCAAATCCTGCTTGCTGGTTTCCCATAGGGTGGCCACTGTGAGAAAAAGATGCTGGACTAGATGGGCCACTGGCCTAACCCAGCAGAAACTTATTATGATCTTGTTACAATGGATATTATTTTTGTTGTGCAATAACAGAACAGGGTGGTCCAGAACAGGGATTGGAAACCTCCAGGCTATAGATGCGGTCTACAACCAGATTTGATCAGGCCCCCTTGGTCTCTTCCAAACCTTAGCTGTTCAGCAGGAAGCAGCCAAGAGGGAAAGTGGATTTGGTTTTGTGCAAAATGTACAGTTGTGATTCCATCTTCAGTAAGAGCAGCTGCGATTATCAAGGCAGCAATGAAATGTCTCAGCAGACTTGCTTTTGCTTCAAATATGCAAAAGATAAGTCAATGCATTTTGCAGCTGCAGGCATGCAATTTTCCAGATGCAATTGCTTTTAACAGCCATAATGCAGGGCTTGCAACATAGCTGTGTGCATTGGCTTTAATTATATCATTCTGCAGGCATTACTGAGTACTTTTTGCATAGTCAGGATAACTAAAGTGAGTTGGAGCATTCCTATTTGTTTTTTCAGAAAATAAAAAGTAAAACTTGAACAACATTTTTTAAGAACATTTTTCTGTTTTCATGGGAAATAACTGTTTGTATGTGTGACTATGTGTGGGTCCAGCCCCACCCACTTTTAGAATACAGTTTTCCACTAGAGCAGGCATGGCCAAACTTGGCCCTTCAGCTGTTTTGGGACTACAGCTCCCATCACCCCTAACCGCTGGTCCTGTTAGCTAGGGATGATGGGAGTTGTAGTCCCAAAATATCTGGAGGTCCAAGTTTGGCCATGCCTGCACTAGAGTAATGCTGTCCTTGGACCAAAAAAGCACAAACACACCAACTCCAGAATACAGAATATTCTTAATTCTTAACACCAGCACATTGGGGCCAAAACTGGCTAGAAATGAAGCTGCAAGGAATAATCAATTAACTGGCTGGATTAATAGATTAAAAACCTATAAATGACTAAAAAGGTGTCACATCTGAATAACTGGGCACGCAAGAGAAATATTAATGTATTGATACAACTATTTCCTGGTGCAAAGTGCCACCTTAGCAAATGCATTCCCCCCCACCCTTTGTTTTCTTCCGAGATGATTCCCATTATGACACACATATATCACCATCTTAAAAAATATTGTTTTTAGCCATATTTAAATGTATACACAAATTTAACTGATCATTACATTTTATTTAAACAGGCAATAGTCCTTTTAAAAATTAAGAATCCATCTGTACTGTGAAAGAGCCAGATTTAAAAGAAACATTGACATTGGTTTCCAAATGAGCACAGTTGGCTTCAGTTGCTGTGGTTTTTATTTATAGTAGGAAAGCTGTAGCATTTGCATCCTGAAGGGCAAATTATCTAAAGATTAGCAGACAGAAGTTGAAGGGGAGAAAAACACCTTTATGCTTCCTTTTACTCTCCATCAAATAAAGAAACTAGGATCTGTCATTGCTGCATAAAGGGCACATCAGTGCACAGGTCAATCTTCACTTCTCCTTTTAAGCAGGGAGAAGTATGTGTATGCATGAGATTAGAATTTTGGCTAATCAACCTACCAATTAAATGCATTATAGCTTTCACTCCTAATAAGCATCTGATATGCATGGAAACTAAGATACAAACTACAGCACATTCTAGCTCTGAGCTTCCCCATAATCAGAGGACCACCCAACACAGATTTCCCCCATAGCTGGCAATGCACTTTTCCCCCTCCAGAGTTACATACTTTTAATTTGTGGACCTTTTAGCAATATCAAAATTATGTAAGTCTACCACATACTCCAGTATGAAAAGCTAAACACCTACCAAATTGAATTGCTCAGTGATTCCATGCATTATTATTTTTTACCTCATCATCACACCATGCAATTCATGAGTGTGGATGGTATGCAATTATAAGGCTCCAGGAACGCAGCCCTATTTTGTTTCATTTTTGCTTTCATGTATATTTTCAATCCAGTAGAATCTATTAGAATAGAAAATCGTGAATCCATTCATTTCTCAAAGCTGCATTGGGTTATTTAGCACTTTAGGAGATCAGTGTGAACATCACTTGAAGAAGGTAAAGTAAATCGCTTAAATAATGCTCTGCAGTTTCCAAATGGTGCTATGGACCTTGATTTAACATACTTGCTTGCCAATTCTCCCTGCAATCTGTTTTATCAATTTCAGAGCACAGCTTATGCTTGAGCAAGTAAACAGGTTGCACAAATGTGCCAACAATTCTAATTATATGATTTTTTTTTAAGTTAGAGCCAGAAACAGTGCACAGTACATCACCATCAGCAAATAGTGAGTTTAATTGTTGATATGGCTAGCTGTGGTCTAAGAAACTTTCCAGTGCAGTTTCCCTACAAGCAGCATATTGTTCTTCATATTTACAAATATGTAACTCAAAATGATAAAGAGAAAACCACACACACCAAAAAATAATAATAATGCAGCATTTCTGAAAATATCAAATACTAAAAAGAAATGCTGAGGCTAGAAATTCGGTGGTGGGGCAGAAAAACATCTGTTATCTGGGTTTGATGGGAGTTGTAGTCCAAAACATCTAGAAGATGCTAGGTTAAGGAAGGCTGGCTTATACACTTTTGGGAAATGAGTCCATAGTGTAAAGAAATATGGGTGCCAGCTTAAATAAAATATTTTTTAGGGGTGTGGGTAAGCCTCACCCCGCATAATTGATCACATGACATGGTGCGTACACACCATCTGAATGGCAATGCCCATCAGCTTGGGGGGGGGTGAACACCCCTTGGCCCCTAGGGATTGGCTCCTATGCAAAGGAATGTTTTAGGTGCTCCCAAAGGCTCGTGCAGAGTTTCTTTCTTTTATTTTATTTTATTTTTCATCCTTTCAACAGCAGGTCCCTCTGTCATAACATAAATTAAAAACAAAACAAAGAAAACATTCTCTCTTGAGTTTCTTAAAGTGATTTGCCATGTGGAAGGGGATTTGTCTTTCAAGAACCACAAAGCCATTTGATTTCATATAGCTCGTTGCATGATTCACTGGTTGTGGTGGAGTGGATTGTGGCCCATGAAAGCTTATGCCATATTAAAGCCAGAGTGGTATAGTGATTAAGAGTGATGGGCTAGGACCCTGGAGACCAGGGTTCAAACCCCTGCTCAGTCACAGTCTCTCAACCCAACCTACCTCACAGGGTTGTTGTGAGGAATAAATGGGGAGAAAGGGAACCATATACGCCAACTAGAGCTTCTTAGAGGAAATGTGGGATATAAATGTAATAAATAAATAAAGGTGTGTTGATCTTTACTAAGTTTTACCTTGCAATTTGTTATTTGCCTTCAAAGCAGCTGTATATTCTCCTCATTAACAGATAGCATTAGAAGAAACACATACATATACAGTATGTAATAATAGATTTCATTTAAAGGGGTGGCGTGGAATTATGCAACCATCACAATTTCCAAAACTGACCTATGCCCTTTGATATCTTTGAAATTAAATTATAAGGTATGCCTTCAGTCTGTGTCAGCATAGGAAAACTACCTAACAGCAATGCCATTTAGCCCAAATTCTTGGAGGTTGTTCAGTAGCAGGACTTTAACCTATTGCCCAGAGACAGATAATAGGCATGCTAAATGCAAACGGATGACATTTCCCCACCACCATCACAAGGGCAGTGTTGTCTTACCTTGGGCCAGCAGTGCAGGGTGATAACATCATATGTGGTTTTGCTACTTTCTCCAGTCAGCAGGTGGAAGCAATCTGGTAAGTTCTCCAGTGACTGCCCATCAACAGTACTACATAAGAGCAAACCAATGTTTTTAGGAAACAATCAAGGGTGTGTGTGCGTGCGTGCGTCCGTGCGCGAACGTTTAGGCTGCCTTCCAGAGTAGATATCCTCCTTTTATATTTAAGTGGTCTTTGTGTCGATTTTCTAAACTCATTTCTTACTTCAGATGATTATTAAATTTTTATTTATTCTTCACAAACTGAGGAAAAGTGGAGACTGAAATATACTTTTATTATGAAAGCATATATACTTTCATTATGAAAGTATCTAACATACCTCCAAAAAAATACCAATTACAGAGGGCGGGGGTGTAGAATGGTCCTGATCATGCAATGTGAATGTACCAAGCAGAGACAGATTTGAGGCCCCCAAGTCTGTGTGTTCTCTCTCCTCAGCAGAATAGATGTGAATATTTTAGATCTGAAATATTGAAAAAAATAATTTATGAGCATCTTAAATCACACCACACAAATTGAAAAATGCACAGGCAATTTAAAATGGCCATCCAACCATGGAAAGGTGAACCAAAATGTCTAAAACTTGTCATTAAAGAGAAGCAGTTAATTTATTTAATTCTCCCAGAGCAATCCATATAAGACACTGAGTTTGTGACTGCCATGACAACAGAATCCTATCAAGCCTTTGATTCTGCTTCTGTGAGAGCTTCTCTTCAAAGCATTCCCATTCCCACTGACTTCTGGAGGCATTGCTTGCTTGAAAAATTGCATCTTTCAATAGGAGGTTGGCAGGCTCTTTACAGCATACAAATGGACATCCTCTTATGGTAAATTTCCATCTTGATATGTCATATGCTAGCCTGCTTACCATTTATATTTTATTTGTATTTTTCTGAACAGCAGGAGACATGAAACTTGATCACTTAACCATAGTTAGCATTAACATCAGTGAAAATATAACACTGATAGCTCTGAAGAGAGAAAGGAAAGGGATTTAATGGGGGTGGGGAGAAGGAAGGAGATTACAAACCAACCACACACTTCCCATGTCCCACAGCACTATCTTATACATTTCTACTCAGATGCAGTTCCATTGCATTCATTGGAGCTTACTCCCAGGTAAGTGTGCTGCTAAACTATGCATTAATTAATTAATTAATTAATTAATTAATTTATGCACCACTCATCTGACTGGTTTTCCTCACCCACTCTGGGCAGCTTCCAGCAAAATATAAAAACACATCAGATATTTAAAACTACCCTATACAAATGTCTTCAAATGTCTTCTAAAAGTTGTGTAGTTATTTATCTCCTTGACATCTGGTGGAAGGGTGTTCCACAGGGTAAGTGCCACTACTGCGAAGGCCCTCTACCTTGGTTCCTATAATTTCATTTTTTTGCAGTGAGGGAACTGCCAGAAGGCCCTTGGAGCTGGACCTCAGTGTCTGGGCTGAACGATGGGGGTGGAGACGCTCCTTCAGGTATACAGTGTGAAGGCCATTTAGGGCTTTAAAGGTAAACATTTTTAATTGTGCTTGTAGCCAATGTAGGTCTTTCGGGACAGGTGTTATATGGTCCCATTAGCCGCTCCCAGTCACCAGTCTAGCTGCTGCATTCTGGATTAGTTGTAGTTTCCAAGTCACCTTCAAAGGTAGTAGCCCCACATATAGCACATTGCAGTAATCCAAGCGGGAGATAATCAGAGCATGCACCAGCTGGCTTACCAAACACCTGCCCTGGGCACAGAATTAACCTGCAGGTGTGCATTTGTTCTGGGTCCAATGTTATAGTTTGAACTTACAGAATGAGTTCCTCTCTCACCCTTATTTATTTCTGATCCAAGACCCCCACTATCACTCATGATCCAAGACCCCCACTATCACTCAAGAATCTTTAACATAAAGTGAAGCAAGTATGATATTACTGAAACATTTAAGTAGTAAGTCAATCCTAGCAACAAACAGGAAATGTTGTTCCTGTATGAAAATTTAAATTTTATTATTTTTATCGCAGAATGTAGCCCCATTCACTTAGCTTGTTTACTGATTCCAGATTCTCCTTCTCAAAAAGTATTCTGGAAAGGTTATTTAAAAATAGGTACTTACAATACCAGTATGCCTTTTGCAGAACCAGTCTTTCAGAAAGCTGTATGCAGTATATGGGTAAGAATTAGTTATTTAAAATAATAATAATAATAACCCTTACCTTCTGTGGTGGACGACCCTTGCTCCGAAAAGCATGGTCAAAATTAAAGGGTTCGGGAACTCAGACCAGACCAAATTTCATAAAATCATACACAGACTTTACTAAAACGAGACTCTTCAAGAGAGAAAAACTCTAAATATTTACACAGATTAAAATAGCTCAGAAGGTTAAAAAAAAACACACCACTAACTTATTCAGCTAATTAACATAAATGCTGTCAAAAGCCCCAATAGATGCTGACCTTGGCTGGTTAGCTGCCAAGAGCTCTCACCAATCCAGGTTTTATGGGAACTTAGACCATGGGCATTCACCTCTTCCACCCAATTACCTTGTCACGCCAGTCTTGAAGCCTTAACGGGAGACAGCTGTATGTAAGCTCATTATTTCTGAGGTTCTAACACATTCCCATAAACCAGTCTTAAAGGGGCGATATCACCACACCTTCATAACTTCACAACAACACACCCCAAAAGCAAGATACAAATTGTAGAATGCAAAATCATGTGAACTACATGGCCAGAAGTCTTGTTTTATAGTCCTGAGCAGTATAAAAAACTATTTGCTGTCCAAAGAGATGTGTTTTAATTTGTCCCAATAAACAAATGGTATGCATGCTTGTTCGGGAAACAATTATTTAAAATAAACCCTTTTTCTTGGCGATTTCAATCATGTTTTAGTCAATACAACTTGGCTGTGTGGTATATCTAAAGGCAGTTAAAATAAGAATTAGATGAAATAATATATTGAAGTCAATTGCAAATGTACTATAAGGCACACCATTGGCAGTTTCAAAGTTTTGAGTTTTGCATACTAGATGCAAGTAAAACAAACATTGCTACAGAGCGCTTTGTAACAATAGCAGATAGCATGACTGGGTGGAGGCACTTACGGAAGGACAAGGTGGAAGGGAAGGAGGTGTGGTGTAAACGCACTGGCAGGGGTGCCAGATTAGCTCAGGCTTGTGCATTTCCACCATGTCCCTGCTGCCTCACCTCTTCCATTTCTGGTAAGCAGCAGTGACTCACCTACCAGGAGGTCAAGGAAGCACTTGTGTCCACTTCTGCTCTCCAGGACATCAGAAAAAAATTCCAGTGCACTCTGGAAAATTTTCAGTGCAGATTATCCTAATCTGGACAGGATTTTTTTTTTTAAGAAAACTCACATCACTGATTGAGCATGAACCACATTACATATTAA
Organism: Lacerta agilis; assembly: GCF_009819535.1. NCBI lineage: Eukaryota > Metazoa > Chordata > Lepidosauria > Squamata > Lacertidae > Lacerta > Lacerta agilis. Next base: position 35,045,930 of record NC_046323.1, read on the forward strand.
AGCCAAGAGTTACAGACATGGCAAAGAGAAGCAAAACCATTATTAGTAAGTAAAGTAATTCTGCAAGCTGAAGTTACCTGGAAATTTTGGTTTACTGTTTTTATCCTGCACGTTACATGAAAGCAGAAAGATGCTTATTTGCAAGAAATTGTTTCTCTAAAGGAATGAATATTTTGTAAACAGTAAATCCGCCTTTAATTGGTATGGAGAGGGGAAACACACACCACCATTGTGCTGCACAAGCAACACAAAGCTTCGAACTCAAGCACAACAAACACAAAAGCATAAAACAATTCCAGTCCCCACATACATACAAACTCACACCTGGAAACATTCTATCGGATCCAAACATGCCATTTCATTTGTGCATCATGTTTCTGATCTACTATCAATGGGCCCACATACGTTACTAATTTGCTCCTGAGTCCTTTTCAGTCTTTGCAGTTCTGGTGTGTCAGTTACAATGCTGAAACCTCTTCCTTTGCTTTCCTCAAAGTCACGTTTGTATTTGACCTAGCAAACAGAAAACAGAGAAACATTATTTTCACTAAATACTATGCCACCAAATGAAGCTTTGGGTGAACAAAATGCTGCCAGCACCTTAGCACATCTACTTTCATTTAATCAACAGAACAGTTTTACTGCAGGCATTCTTAGCTCGCAGAGCTGGTTGATCATGAAGAAGGGCAAAATAAACTATGACCACATCATGCCATCTGCATACCACAAAATTCATCTAAATGTCTCTAGCTGGTCATGGCGATATTTTGGGTCTAGAAAGGGCACCTGAAGCCATTCATGTTTTACTAGATACTATGGTAAAGCACAGTATTTACTTCTTCCAGTCCTCCCAACTATGCTAGATTTCAACCAATATTGGTCTGAGTCAACAGCATGCATCTCGATATACACTGTCCAATGCAAGGATCTAACTGGAATCAATGGAATTTACTTTCTTATACATTAGTGATAATTGTTTCAGAGGATTAACAGCACGGGATACATGCCACTGTATGCAACTGCTTCAGGAGAAACCAGGTTTCGTGTTCAGTTTAGCCACATGCCAGATGGAACTCTTAGACAGTGAAAGAAATGGTTGAAATATTTCGGAACATAAAAGAAAGCAAAAGTAAATACTATGGCCTTGTTGGCCATGGGAGTAGCCAAGGGGGGGCAGGGGGGCAACTGCCCCCCAAATCAATAAAAACCAATAAAAATACATAGCAAACTGAGGTTCTGCCCCCCCCAAAAAAAACAAATACTGGCTACGCCTATGTTGTTGGCATGACTCAGTAAGCCAAACTATGGGTTGCCTGGACTGTATGATCATGTTGGCTCCCAGAGAGGTTCTTGTACCTGCTGTGCCCCTCTCCAGTCCTTTTAGCTCAATATAGTGTGGTACAGCCGCGGATAAACCAAGGTTTGGCTTAACATACTGTCTTAACCTAGGCTCATGTTTTCTCCCTCCTTCTTAACTATGAGATAAAAGAACCAAGTAGGAGCAGAGCAGCTGCAATCTCCTCCCAGGAACCCATGCCTTCATGCTAAACCATGGTTTGGAGTAGCATTTTAAGCAAATTTTAAGCAAATGTGTTTTGTATAACCCAATACTTGCATATCCGATAAAACTCCTCTAAATGAGTTCTGTAAGCTGAAAACCTCACACCAACAGAAAACAATATTGTAAAAAATGGCACCTTCCTACTATAAAGTCCGTTTATGTTAAAGACAGAAGGCTTAAGCATTTTTGAATAATCAAAAGCAATACATCTGCCCATAACTTGTGGCTCCTTGGTTCGCTTTTCTTGATATTTATTACGTATAAATGTAATAAAAATACAGGCCATTTCATTGCAGGAAAGTTTACAGTAAACAGAAAAATACATAACAGAATAACAAACAAAACAACAAACACACACACCCCAGTTTAAAAACACACAGATTGTTCAATTAGCCAAAGGGCTAGAAGAGGAATGTTTTCACCTGGCTCTAAACATGTTTCCAGCTCTTGCTTTGCACTTGTGGTACATTGTTTGCATCAGCCTCACATATTCTGTGGGGGGGCACCTTTTTCTTGAATTTAAATTCTACCCTTGTATGCAAAATATTATTAACAAAATATATGCACTACAGTCACTAAGTAAACTGATTATTTAATTTTTAAAAAAACAAACACACACAACCTACATCTGCCGCTATAATCACAGAGGATAAGATGATGCATCGCCACCAAATGGTCAAGAAGTGGGAGGTTCTGTATCATGTAGTTAACTGGGCAAATCTCCCTGTAAATGTTTCTGTGGCCATCTGCAAGGGTTTTGTTGGATAAGAATGAGGAAGCTGTGAACATTCAATAATTAAGTGCTTGTCAGTTAAAGGATAGGGTAGGTTCAAATTCTTTAAAATATAGAAGCAACAGTAATTAATCGTTGTACAGCGTTGCCTCATTTTTCTATGATTTCTGAAAAGGTTAAACAAAAATAAAGAAGTATGATGACAAAGGTTGATGCAGCTGAAATCTATCTGGAGCGGTGTATAAAAAAACCTGATATCTGAAAAGAATCTTCAAGACAGAAAATAACACTTCTTTTTACCTTGCCCATTTCCAAAATACAGTACCGAAAGGTAAGCATATAAGATGTTTATATAACTCAGTGCTTTGAACCCACACAGTCATTTAGTGTTACACGTACAAGCCTTGAACTTATGTACATCCCCTTCTCCTGCTACTGCACATCTACAAGGAAGAGACTGGAAGCTTCCATTTATGTTGTCAGTTAACCATAGTTTATTGTGATGTATCTGGAACGGTGGTTAATATTAACTATGGCTTAAGGCAGGCTGGGGAACCTCCAGCCTGTGGGCCAATATTAGCCTGCCAGAGCGTCCAATTTGGCTTGCCAGGCTGTTTTCTTCAAACCACAACCATTGGCCCATCAGATTGACAGGGCTACCCTAAGCATGTTTATTTACTCATTAGAGAGTAAGTTTAGGATTGCAGCCAAAGGCAGCCCACAATGCCAAGGTGGAGCGAACTGAGCATTTTTAGTTTGAGCAAAAAAAGAAATAAAGATGAAGGTATCATTTTTGCTATAGTTTAGTTGCAACCTTGTATTGCATTATATTGTTTTGTTATTGGAAACAAAAAAGGCAATCCCTGCTCATACAGCTGAATATAAAATGAAGGGGAAAGATGGACAAAGCATTTTATTCAAAGACAAGAAGTGTTTCAATGAAATATATTACTAGAGACACGTAATGTATGCATGCATGTATCTTCATTTCATCATTGCCTAGGAGCGCATGTGCATGCATACACACACACACACACTAGTTTATTAAAGGAAAGGGAAATGGTGTGCATTAAGGATTCAGGAATTAAGAAAACAAACTTCCATAAGCTATACCTGGAAGGAAAGAAACAGAATGACAATAAAAGACACAGGCAAATTGGGATTTTCATACTTTCTCCTGCATTCCAGTGTTATTTTGGATAGCCTATTTACAAACAGTTTGCCTTTTATCTGGTCTCCCTCTCTCGCCACAAACGTCCATGGATAGGAGATAACATATTTGGCACTAGTGACAGACCAGGTGGCATCACTTTCTGTCAACCATCTGCTCTCAGTTTGCTCTTGGTCAAGAATACCAGTACCAAATGACATTGAAACTGCTATGAATCCGTTTTTAAAAAAATTAAAATGGAAAATGGAAATACAGCCATTAAAAATGAAAGAAAGTGGAAATATGGGACCAGTGACAAGACAGAAGATGGCCCTTTGTTATTGTTGTGAGATTGAAGCAGAAAACACTCTCTAGTTTGGTATTTAACAACTTTGTGTTATAGACATGAAGTACTGTGATTTCTGAATAGTGCTTATGCAACAGAGAAAGCAAGAAAGAGCAAAGTTTACATCAAATGTTCTTTCTAAGCAATGATTCTTATTGTCACACGTGAAACACTCAAGCATGGTGTCTGATTCAGATAACTGAATCAAACGTGAGGTCAGTATATATGTCTTCATCTAAAATAGCCTGAGCAAGCTAATGGCAATGTTTAATATTGTCCACATGCAAACCTTCAGTTCAAATTGCCTAGAAGTGAAAGACGGAGAGAGTGGACATTTTTTAAGGGAGTCCTGAATAAAGCTAAGCTGCTCTGTGTCTTATCAGTGCCTGGAATGGGAAGCCCATGAATGTCACCATGAGTTCCATGGTTGAAGACAGGCAGGGTAAAAAATGTCCTAAATAAATACTCTTTGCACTTTCTACAAGCCACGGCCACATGCTTCTCCCTCACCACTTCCCTCTTCCCACTGCATGCAGCTTCAGGTCAAATATCCTGGCTTGAATTAAGCCAGATTTCCCTGTTATGTTTGAACTAGGAAAACCTGGATTAATGTCAGAATATTCTACAGAATTGGATAAATTAGGATAGGCTATTTCACATTAGCTTGAAATACACTTCCATTGCATTGGGTGGAAAAGCACAGCCTTCTATTCCACAACACATGGCTTTAATCTGAAGCATAATAAAGGGCTGAGATTAATGATATGCATGAATGGAATACAGGAAGCATAAATCACACTTCTTGTGTTTCCACATTTGCATCGGAAAGGAAGGAACCCCAATCCTATTTCTATGTGAATTACCCAGCAAAGGGCCTGGTTTTGAAGTGTTACGGGGTTTCCCTGAAAATATAGGGAAGAATCATTTTGTTTCTGAGATAGTTTTAAAATTTGCCCTCTAGTAGACAGTTGCATACTTTCCCCGTAACAAGCTTAGTTAGTTTTATTTTTCATGTTTTAAATGTTCAGATAAACCAAATTTTGCACCTTGTAGGTGGATTTTTTTAAAAATGAGTTACTTCAGCCTCTCAGAATATACAGGAAGTTCGTGTATTCAGGCAGTGCTGATCAGGATACTAAGAACTCTACTAGAGCTAAACATCTGCAATAAATGTTCATCATTTCAAAACGAACTAAACACAACAGAACAAAAAAATCAATAGCTTTTCAAATCAAGCATTTCACAATCAGTTCCAATTAACCTTCATACTGCAGCGTAGAATTTATTTACCTGACATGCTCCTTTGTTGCTCTGAGCCATGCTTCAGGCCCATAAAGCACTACAAAATTAGGAAGTCTCACCAGAAATCAATGTTTGTCATTTAATATTAATGACGTTCATATGTCCTGACAAAATTTTTAAAAAAAATTAAAAAAAAATCAGCTGGGACATTCATATAGAACAGTGATGGCGAACCTATGGCACGCGTGCCAGATCTGGCACGCAGAGCCCTCACTGCTGGCACGCGCACCATCGGCCCATCCGTGCTGTTGTTATTGTTTTTTCCCCAGGCTTGCGTCTGCGGTTGAAACCTTGAACTTTTTGTGTGTGTGTGTGTTCGGCGATTGATCACCCCCTCCCCCGCGCCGCTGGCAGTCAATTGGCCGCCAAGCGGCCCAATCCCAGGGGCTCCCGCTGGGCCCCCACAGCAGCAGCAGCAGCGGCGGCAGGGCCCAGCGCATCGCGCCCCGCCGCCATCCCTTCGGCCGTCACGCAGCCCAATCCTGGGGCTCCCGCAGCCTGCCATGGTAAAGAAAAGGCCGCGGCGCAGCCAATGCAGAGCCTCCCGCTGCCGTCCCAGGCCCAGCGGGAGGCCCGACGACGAGCGGTGGCGGCGGCAGGGCCCAGCGCCCTCAAACGCCGCCGCCGAAACACACGAGAAAGGCCGCGGCGCGGCCGATGCTGGGCTCCTTCCCCCGCACTCCCGGGCCTAGGGGAGGTCCGCGGCAAAAGAAAAGGCCGTCGCACGGCCGATGCAGAGCCTCCCGCTGCCCTCCCGGGCCCAGCGGGAGACCCGACGACACCTGGAAAAAGGCCGCGGTGCGGCCGATGCTGGGCTCCCTCCCCTGCCCTCCCGGGCCTAGGGGAGGCCCGCAGCAAAAAGAAAAGGCTGCAGTGCGGCCGATGCAGAGCCTCCCGCTACCCGACGGGCCCAGCGGGAGGCCCCCAGCGGGAAGCCCCACAATGAGCAGGGTGGTGGCAGGGCCCTGCGCCCTCACACACCGCTGCCGACCGTGGGAGCTCACGACGCCCTCCCGCCTAACGAAACCACCACTTACTTGGATTCCTGGAGACCTCCTGGATCCTGGATGCTAACCCTAATTCTAGCGAAGGTATTATTTGTCATTTATTTCTGTTCTCCCCCCCAAAAAAAGCTCAGCAGCTTCGGGGCGCCCCCCCAAAGCAAAGCAACTTTTGTGCGACCACCCCCAAAAAAGCTCCAAAACTTTGGTCGGCAGTTCCCAAAAAAAGCTCAACAAGTTTGGGCACTTTGTGATAAATAAGTGGGTTTTGGTTTACAGTTTGGGCACTCGGTCTCTAAAAGGTTCGCCACCACTGATATAGAATGTGTTCACGCTCATTTTCAAGTTATAAAAACATGAACTTCCTTAGTAACTGTACATATTTTTAAAGCCTAGAGGAAGTCAGAACCTAAATGAGAAACAACAAAGCAAAAGTTTGACAGACACACAACCTTCAGAGAAGGTGGAGGGGCAAAAATTGTTTAATAGAGAGGAGGGCCATGGCTCAGTGGTAGAGCATTTGCTTTGCATGGAGGGGCCCCCATGTTCAATCCATGGCATCTCCAGGTAGGAATGGGAGAGACCCCTATCTGAAATCCTGGGTAGCTGCTGCCATTCAGAGTAGACAATACTGAGCTAGATGGAACAATAGTCAGACTCAATATAAGGAAGCTTCCTGTGTTATGAGAACACCGCTTATTGAACCAAGATAAGACAAACTTTCCTCCATCAAGCAGGAAAGAAGAATTTAATTAGAAAGCTAACTACTGAACCTGAAAAATGTTAGGACTGCACACTTACGTGGGAATAAGCCTCACTGAACTCAGTTTGGACACACTGAGTAGAGTTCTTGATTGCATAGGGCTACACACGCATAAGAGCCCCCTTTTGTAAATTCATCTGAACGTGTGAATGATGGGTGTGTGGTCAAAGGAATGTTGTGCATCTATATCAGGGGCTGGCTAGTACAGTCTCACTCCCCCTTATACACATTGTGAATTGTTGTGAAAGGGCAGTCATCCTTCCTACAATTTTCTAGGACAATGTTCGATTCAGTTGTGCCATTTTGTTCCTGCCCCTTAAGATATTTGGAGCACTTCATACCTTTACTGTTTTTTTGTTGTCAGTAACACCACCTTGGTTCATACCTCACCCTTTTCAAATATAGTTACAATTGCACATAACACCTGAATATTTTGATTAACATTGACAACACCACTAGTGCAGATTAAATGCTGGTATTTTTTTTTAATTAACTGTAGATTTGGAAGAGGGCTCAGAGGGTCGTCTAGTCCAATCATGACAGATGAATATCCACCATCTGCTTAAAAACCTCCAGTGAAGCGGTTTTGCTGCAGGTGTAGTTCTCTATGTTCTCAGGCAGGAAAGACGACACGGCACAGGAATTGCAGGCCACTGCTGCAGCTCCCTCATCATCCATGTCTCTTGGTCCTACGTACACTGAGACTGCCCTCTGGGTTCCCCCCTCAAACTCCTCCACTAAACAACCACAAATTCATCATCTGTAATTGACCAAACTTATTAATGCTTATTTTTTCCCCACTCTCCCTACTCTGAGTAAAACTTAGCTGAATACCATCCTGTACCTCATTAAGATAATATTATCTGCAAGGCTAAAAAAGGAACACAACAAAAGATGATTTAGATAGATTACCACACATAAACTTATTTCACTGCCTTTAGTGAACATGTGAAAGTTCGTGAACATCTGTGTGCCATCTTTTTCCCCTGCTCTGCTCGAATTCCTTGTAAAACAAAACAAAACCTTTCACTAGGATGCAACTAGTGTTCATGACTAGTTTCATCCTAGTCAAAGGAATAAGCAACTTAGGCTGTACTTTGAGATTTACAGGACTTGATCAAAGAGTAATGCAGATGTGAAATTTAGATTGTGTTAGGCAATGAAGCACTTTCTGCATAGTGCATAAAATGCAGTCAATTATTTATGAGCCTAGTACGCCAAATCATTAAAAATTAAACTGTAACTGATGCTATAGGTGAAATAATTGAATAAACAAGCAAATACTTCATTTGCTATTATTTATGAAGTCAGGAGAATATGAATTCTTAGATGCAAACATGTGACGCAATTTAGTCCACTGCAGGCACAGCACTGACATGCAGATTCCTGGAGGCTCAGCATAGTTCTGCTCCCCCATCTCACTGGTGCATTCTTTTATATATGCATACAAATATGCAGGCAAGCAGCAGTTGGGAGTCATTAAGGCAAACTTTGCCCAGCTGTTGGTCTCCACAGTTACCATGGCTGTGCTGGCTGCAACTGACGGGAGTTGTATTTCCAAAAAACTGGAGGGCCCCAGGTTGGGGAAGGCTGAATTAGAGCGAACAGAAGGCCTTCCCCTCGATCACAGATACGATCACAGATTTAGGCAGACCATGATTCTCCTGATCAGGGCACCACTTTTCATTAGGCCAAAAGCTGTTAGATCTTTTTAGTAGGACTTCAAGAAAGCCAAATATTAATGTATCGCCATACTCCAAATTCTCCAGGGAGCTACCACTGAGAAGGCTCTGTCATGCATAACCGTCAGCAAGGCAACTCCCAGTGCAACCAGGTGACCCACAACCAGGCAACCTCCTGCTGATCATCAGACCCAAGGTGGTTGATATTGGTGCTTCTCCCTCCTCCTTCCCTTGACGCCCCACCAAGAGTGCAATCAGTGGGTCAGCAGCAGGAAAGGATCCTCCACCCGAGAAATGACTGCTTCAACCAAGGAAGGTCCTAGCATCCCTCCTCAGGTGGAAAGGCCACTCTTCCCAGGAATTGGAGCACCTGGCACTGGGGAAAGTCAAATGGCACCTTAAATACTCATAGATGGCTATGAGCAGGACCCTCCTCAGCTTGGACCTACCCCAAGTAGTCAAAGGTGTTTCCATTATCAAAACAACAACAAAAAGGGTATTACAAATAATTGAATAGAGCTCTACCCCCCGCCCCAACCAGTAAATTCAAATTCTTATTACTCACACGAATATGTCTGTCTATCTTGGAACATCAAGATAGGATGCATGAGAGGAAAAACAGCAATGTGTGTTGTTTGAATTAACCCTTGGTGCTCACACCATTGCACCTTTATTTTAGAATAATGGATCCCAATTGCTAAGAATAATGTTCATCGCATAGGCAAAAGAATTCACAGCTTACCTGACTTTGCAATTCACTTTGTTGTTTCAATCGAAGGTTTTCAGGTGTGTCTGCCACTGTAGTAAAGGACTGCTTTGGGTAGTGTCTAGAAGCAGAAAAATAGTAATGGAATTACTTTGGAGATAAGTATGTTTGGCACTGGATTTATGCACAAACAAAGTAAGCTACAGCTTAAGGCCGCAGATTATGACAGTCCTCTTTTTTTAGATAAAAACCCCCCACTAAATTTGAAGTTTTACGTAACTGGTTAAAAAATAAATAGGTTTATTGCAAGATATATGTTTTAGTTAGGTTTTTAGTTGCATCCTCACCTATGTATATATGCAAATATAAAACTACTTTCTCACTGTCCTTTCTGTTTGAATCATACACATTTTGGAGGTAATACTATGGGGAATCTTAAAACTGACATGGCTTAGTAGGGCCTCAGAATGTATGTTATGAGCATTGTGTTATCAGCTGTGCTTCAATCTCAAGGGGACTTGCAAACTGAAGTTTCCTTTCCTCGAATTGCAACTTGCCTCCAGTGGTCTCTATACAGAGGACTGTAGGGACACTGGCTCCTGTGTAGCAGCCTATGATATAGAGCAAATTGTGTATCTGTGCATGAACAAGGGACTCCAGAGTTCTTAGTTCTTGCAAAGAACACTGCTGCACAGGAGAAAGGAACAGCTAGGTTTGGCCCATATCTTCAAAAATAAAATATTTATGACTCTTTAGATCTTAGTGTGGTTATTCTTCATTTTCAAACTTGTACAGAACATGAAATGCCTTCATTTAAAAACATACCCCTTCTTTAGAATACTGATGCAGCATCAATACAATATACACACTTCTTCACTGTGGAATCTATGGATTGTTGCCAGAGGTCCAGGGCTTGAACAAGAAATCTCCAACGTAACAGTTGCTCAGCCCTTGGGGTTCTCTGGGGAAGCGAGTGGAAAAGGGACAGACCTTCCAGTCAAACAAACTGATTCAGATTCTATAACAGCTTAGACATCTTGAGATTATCGGAGAGCTATGCTATCGGGTGGGGAGGGTGGGGCGGGGAGATTTAAAGGCAGCTTTTTCTCACTGCAAGATGACTATGGCAACCCATTGAGTGCTGATTGGCATGCAGCAATCCAGGCAAGGACTACCGGTTGCTTCAAGTAAAAACGCTGCAGGTTAATCAGTAGGAAGTAGTCTGTTCAGGTTTTTCTATCCAGGCAACCTTTGTGAGTCTCCCACTAAAATGCCCACCTCTCTTCAGTTGCTACCAACTCCTGTTTCTAGTTTCTTGCTTTCACCAAGGTCTGGCCATTCTATCTGCCTTGGTGCCTCTTGGGTGCCATCCTCCCCTTTACAGTATTTACCCATTTCTTGTGAATCTGCCTTTGACAGGTGATGACCCTTATTTCCTGCTGCTGGAGTAATCTCATGAGCTACAGCCTATATTTTGGATCTTGGTTCTGCTGGTAGGTGTGCCTTTTAGCTTGAAAACGAAACACTGATTAACTGACCTGAGCCTTGGCTTGCTTATTAGTTTTGTTTCCAGGACTGAGAAAGCAAAATGCTCAAACCATAATTTTGTAAATATACAACAACCATTACAAAACCACCAGTTAAGCCTCCAGTAAACTCGTTCAAGGGAAAATGAACCTGAATACATGCTGCCCCCCTGGGTTCTTGCTACTCAAGAGAATTTGAACATGGGTGACTTGTTTTCAAAAGCATGCAAGCACATGTTATAGCAGGCATCATTTTAGAAGAATATCTCTCTCCCTCTCTCTCTCTCTCTCTCACACACACACACACACACACACACACACTTCCTCCAGGTTCTTGCATTACAATTAACCATTATTTTAAAAAAATTCTACCTACTTAATTTGGGACTTCTGAATCAGTTAAAACAAGGGTAGGCAACCTAAGGCCCATGGGCCACAAGCGGCCCATGGGGGTCGTTTAACCGCCCCCCGAGCCGGCCCCAAACTGATCCGTCTGCTCAGCGAGTCCCCGCATGCTGCACTAAACTGGCACAGCACAGTGTGCGTCATCACTTCCGCAGCACAGATGCAGACACCAGAAATCGCGAGAGCACGTGCGATCCGGCCCATAGATGGATCTCCGCTGGACTGAACTGGCCCAGGCAAAGTAAACCTTGCCAACCCCTGAGTTAAAATGTTAATTCAGCCTTTCCCAACCTGGTATTCTCCAGAAGTTTAGGACTACAACTCCCATTAGCCTCAGCCAGCACAGATGTAATGACTAGGGCTGATGGGAGTTGAAGTCTAAACAACTTGGGAAAGGCTGGGCTAACTGATGAATCAGGTAACAGTTGCAGCCATAATATGCACCCATGGGATTTTACTTCAGGAGCTAATGTACTAGTGAATCTTAAAAGTATCTCTAAGGATATGAATGAGCAGGGGATGGGATGGGGGTAGGGGGGTGTTGTTCATGAAAGGATGAGTGGAAATGCTAGAAAATAGACACAACCATGTAAATCGGGGGCAGGGCAGAGAGAGACAGAAGCAAATATGTACAAAGTTAAAGGAAATCTGTACTGTTCCCATAAGCTTTTAAACCCAGGGTTTACTTGCTCACATAGCTAGTGCCATCTGAATGAGGATAAAAACCTACTAGGGTTTGGCTTGTACTACCTAGAATGATTGCTATATTAAGGTTACCAGATTTTTTTCAATGAATCCAGGGACACTTTTCAACTTCAATGGATTTTGTATGGGGACTGATTTGTAAATCTGGGGACTGTCCCCGGGAAATGGGGACATCTGGTAACCTTATGCTACATGGTATGAATGATGTGGTTTGGGGCAAGTAACCTTTCATTCCTGGTGAGTAAACAGGTCACAAAGCTTCACTAGCTTGATCACCTCCTCATTTTGCATGCAGACTGAGCCACCCCTATTGAGCAGTATACAAAGGGTTCCTGGCATTACACAGGCCCTCCACCTCCCCCAAAGGGGAGTAGTGTCAGCATATTGGCTTACATAAGTGGAAAATGTACTCAGCAAAAGATGTGCTACAAAGAACAGCAACCTACTCAGCATCTCTTCCTCAGTTTGAAACATTATACGCCTGTCACACATTAAATGTTAAATACTGAGTCATGTTCTGGTTGTACAGCATCACACATTCACAAACGTGTGAACTGACAGTTTTTATAGGTTCCCCACTCCCACCTGCTCACAGTTCTTTTCTGAATTACCTATATTAAAAAATGAAAGAAAACAGTTTGCCACACATACTTGTTTGTTGAAGCAAGAGCACTGTCAGGGCTTTATTTATAAATCTTCTCAGGATCTTAAGCTCCAGTCGGAAAGAACAGAGACTCAATTTGCTAATGTAAAAGCTGTATGACATTTAGGTGTCAAGTTTTGTGTTGTTTTTTTCCTCCCTTTTTGCCTCCTGGCATCCCAATTAGTCATCACATATTTGTTGCAAGCAAACAAATTCAACCTCACATCAATGTACGCGCTGCAGTACAGTGTCCCTGTAGAATAATTGGAGCATTATTTACTATAGACAAATGTGAAAGTTCCATGCTGTCTATAGTTCAACAACTGGAAATAATCTAGTGATGTAACACAAACAGAAATGGTACAATGGTGGTCAGCCCGGATAGCTCAGATAGTTAAGAGCGTGGTGCTGATAATGCCAAGGTTGCAGGTTCGATCCCCTTATGAGACAGCTGCATAGTCCTGCATGGCAAGGGGTTGGGCTAGATGATCCTCGGGGTCCCTTCCAACTCTACAGTTCTATGACCCAGCCACATTTTGTGTCTGCCTTACAGTGAAAACAGCACATCCACAAGTCCAGTACTGGAAGAGACAAAAGCATGGCTTCTCTCATCCAACAGCCACAGACTGCCACGAAAACTCTACCTATGGAGAAAGAGATAGAGACCCAGCTTTTTTCAGGATGGTGCACTGACTGAAAAACAATAAAAGGAACATTATTTGATATTGTGCCCGACTCTAACCCTATGTAGGCAGATGAACTGGTGCAGAATATGTCAGATAGGAACTTATGCTTTCCCAACTCTCTGCATGCACAATGAGGTAACATGCAACATGGCTGATATGCATGTACATCCAATTTCTGCAGTTTTCCCTCCTCAACTTTATGAAAAGGTAGGATCTTGCAAATCTGGTATTTCAAAGAAATCGGTTTTGAAAAACTGGAAAGAAAACAGTGGCAGTCCTCAAACTATTTTTGATTCAGCCACTTCTTAAATTATGCAAGTAAATGTAAATGTTTTTGTAAGATTTGGAAGCCACACAAAGGTTGGCTTCTGGTCGGGGAGGCAACACTTAGATGACTTCTAAATATTATTGGAACTAATATGTAGGCAAACGTAACGAATGAAGCAATCCTCCAGAAAACAACTGCAAAGAGAAAAACCTATGTCCTTCACTACTTCTGTTAGTAAAGAGTGTTGCAAGTATTAAATGTTTATTTGGCCTTACAATAACAGTGTATAGCAGGAAGACATTCAACCAAATATATGGGGAAACTCCCTAAGAACTACACAGCAAATCAAAACGCATGCAACCTCTGTCAAGTTGATGCCACTCTGACTGGTTACTAAGCAACATCTCCATACACACCCTTTTGGGTACTTGACTAACACTGAGAACAGAATTAACTCTTAGATTGCAAACCAAACCAACTCTGCTGTTGCACTTCCAAAATGCCCTACTACAGTACAGTGGTTTTCAATCAGTGTGCCGTGGCACCCTAGGGTGCCTTGAATGATGGTTGGGGTGCCGTGGACAACACTGGCCTCTGTCCCTCATTCCTTCCCTACCTTCCTCTGATGCCCTCTCACGTCTCTGCCTCCCTTGCACAGCTGTTTATTGCAGCAGCTCTGGCTACAAGCTCCCCAGGTGAATGGTGCCTCTGGGGCTAGCCAGGGGGTGCTTCCCAGGTCCCTGTGGGGCAGTGTGAGAAGGCACTTCTCTTTGGGGTGGGGGAGGCAGCTCAGACACCAAGAGCGGCAGCTGCAGCTCCCCAAAGGACTCCCATGGAGAGTGGAGCAGAGAGGAGGCTGAGGGAACACTCCACAAGGGAGGGTGTTCGAAAAGGAGTGAGTGGCTGCCGGCTCTGCAAGCAAGGGGTGACATAACTGGGCTCCTGAGCCCCACAGGGGTGCTGCAGAAAGAATATACCGGTAGTTTGTCAAGGGAGCTGCGTGCGGACTCCAAAAGGTTGAAAACCTCTGCCCTACTATATTATGCCCTAGCTTTGTAAAGAAAAAGCTTGGGCAGTTTTTATTTTGCTGTGTGCTGGACATGAAGCTCTCTTTAAAGTTAGAATTTCTCTTTGAAGTTCAACTGATGTGCTTTCTGCTGTGTGCTCTGCTCTTTGAAGTTCACTATCAAAATATTTCTGATAGTAGAAAATTTGTAAGATGAGTTTTGAAACCAGAGGATGCTGTGTACACAACACTAGACAACTAGCAGCAAATAATTAGCACCTAACCCTTGTTTAATTAGATTGAGAATAAGCAGGATGAGAGGGAGGTTATAATTCTGCAGAATTAAATAAACAAATATACCTCTCTCTCTCTCTTTTTCAGAAGCGGAATATGCAAACACCATGTTAGAATCGAGGCTGCTTTTTGTAGTGACAGAGCAAATGAAAGGTTGCAAAGCATGCCCACTCTATTAAAAAAAAAAAAGAATCAGCACCGGACACAACAGAAATAGTTACCTTGTTTGCTTTTACTTATATGCTAAAATTTAAATGTTGCAACTAAATATTCATAAAAAGGAAAGCTAATTATCCCACCTACTTTCATCTCTTGTGATTTTTCTCTGTATCCCATATTTAATAAAATATGTAAACCACTAAACATGGTGCTTTTAAGACAGTATTTCAATTTAAAAATACTGCCTAATTCCATAGCACAGCATCTCATAAGACTGGTTCATCCACTATTTGTTGTCATACACACCGGTGTTTCTTGCAAGAGAGACAAGACTTCATGTTGGGCCAAAAACACGAATGCAGACATCAGTGTTACTATGGACTAGACTCCCTCACTTCACTGTATGGAGCAATTGCAAGAGTTCTGGTAGTGGTGGTGTGCTTTTGTGTGTAGGCCTACAGATGTGTAAGCAGCTTATGAATGTGGTTTTACTTACTACCCTCACCTAAAGGCCCATGTTTTGTGTGCTTGTCATTCCAGAAAAGGACTGTCTAATCCTGCTGGTTATGTCATCCATAGAAGTGTCTTTCCTTGATTTTCTTTGAAGAGGGGAGGTTACATTTCCATAGTTAACAGACACCGTGTTGTTTTAATAATTCACATTTGATATGCTATTTCTAAAGGAATACATAATCTGCAATTTATAAACCACAACTGTTATGCTGATAAAGAGCAGCCTGTGAGTGGATACAATTCTGGTTTGTTTTTCTAAATTAGCAATGTAAACCAGATTGTGCTATTTTGAAGCAAACTTTGATGCCATTCAATTGAGTTTAACAGCCATTGTCCAATGCATCCTTTACGTCACATCATTCCAGCACATTCTGAGGGGGGGGGACACGGCCCCTGCAGCTGCTTGAAGCTTTTTCGTGTGATGGGCACCTTTTTCAACAAGATGACCTAGAGTAATGAAACATCCAGTTCATCTAGAATATGCAGCCACAAGGAACAGTCACATAAACCTGTTCTGCTACCACCACCAAATTGCATTTTTAAAAACAGGGTAAAGAACACAAATGTGAGTGACAAAGTGAATAAACAAAAAACAAAAATAATTGAAGTCTTTTCAATTAAATGGACAGAATAGCAGCACACAAAGAATTATTGCACATCTCTAAGAGGGTAGAAAGTAAACAGGGGAAGAAGAATAGGCATTTAGTTCAATGACTTTAACTGCATATTTGAATCCCATGCTTGGGTTTCTCCACATCTCTTTTTATATTGCTTAATTTACCAAAAGGAAACAGACAGGGCCAGCCCTACCATTAGGCAGATTGAAGCAGCTACAGTTGCTGCTGGGGATGGGAAGCAGCGGTGGCAGAACACAGAGAAGTTAAGGGATGTTCAGAAACTCACGGTGTTTTAGGAGTTAATGGGCACCCCAGTTTGAGTGGCATATACCCCTTGGGAGGCGGGACATTCCGCTCTTTAAAAGGAGGGAGCAGCCGTTAGAGAGAGAGTGGTGACTGGAAGAAGGAGGGTGTGGGGCCAGGTTAGTTTTAGGTTAGGTTAGGTTAGGGTCGTTGAAGATGTGTATATGTTACTGAAAGAAAGAGTTTACACTGTTATGAAACTAAGCTTATGAACCATCACTGAAACCATTATGTTCTGTAAGAAATAAAGACCTCTTATTGTTGAGCTAAGAAAATATTGTCGTTCATTTGGTCCAGCGAGTTATATAGGCTCTTGAGGAGGTGAACTCAGGGAAAGGACAAAACTAAACTGAAGGAGGATAGTTTGTGTCATGGAGTTCCCTTAGGAGGGGCTAGAGGGCGGAAACCCTGGTATTGCCACAGAGTTGCTAAGAGGGCTTAGCTAACTGATATAGTGAGGGGATCTAATAAAGAGAGACCCCGAACTGTAGGCAAAGGAGAGGTTAACCCCTGAAGCCCAGAGCAGAGGATATAACCGTCCACGGCCGCTGGACAGGAAAACTCCCGATACTAAGAAATTCCCAGATTATTAATAAAAGGGAAGTGAAATAACAGACGGACCTCAGAGGGACAGGTGGGGTGCATTGTAATTTGACCCAGAACACCTGATTAAAAATTCACTTAGTAACGAGGGGAGAGTCTGAAGTGGAGGTTCGTCGCATTAATTGGTGGCAGCGTCGCGATTTGAATCTGTAACCCACATGCCAGAGTTTGGTGTAGTTGAGATGATATAATCCTGTGAAGGAAATGGCTCATTTAAGAAAAGCAAGAGAGGCCAAAGGAGATGAGAGAACAGAAGGGGTTGAGGAAAGAGAAGACCCCAGTTAGTAACGAGGGGAGAGTCTGAAGTGGAGGTTCGTCGCACAGACACCTTACCACTGAGTTAGACTTCCTGCCCACAGGTGTGGTGTGGAATTCTGTCCCATCCCCAGTGTTGGAGTGAGCTTTAAATGTCAGTCTACTTGGTGTCAGTACATGGAAAGTAGGCGGCACAACAGGTCCCCAATCCTCACTCAAAATCACCTTCTGCAGCTTTGAAAGTAAAAGTTTTCAGTGGCCCCAATCTGGATCAGAGCCGCATAACTACTGGTTTGGGGTTGGGGTGTTTTTAATAAGACCTAGAAAAATCCATGTGCAGAATTCAGATACACCTTTAGAATAGCATCTAGTCTGAGGTAGGAAGCTTCCTCACACCACTGGTCCATCTAACCTAGTCTTACCAACACGGACCGGCAGTGGCTCCCCAAGGCTTCAAGCAGGAGTTCTTCCCATCCCTACCTGGAGATACCACAGACTCAACCTGGGACGTTCTGCATGCAAAGCATGTGCCCTACTACTGAGCTACGGCTGATCCTTAGTCTTGTTGTTCAGTCGTTCAGTCGTGTCCGACTCTTCATGACCCCATGGACCAGAGCACGCCAGGCACACCTATCCTTCACTGCCTCTCGCAGTTTGGCCAAACTCATGTTAGTAGCTTCGAGAACACTGTCCAACCATCTCATCCTTAGTCTTAGTGACAGTAAAAGAGGATGATGAGGGAACTGTGCCAAAAGCTTCATAGAAAATATTGGTGCAGAAGGTGTCCCCAAGCTTCACAGAACTGGAACATGCTACCCCTAAGATTGTTTCAAAGTATGCTGTCCATATCATTCATTATAGACAATAAAACGTGTAGCAGTATATCTTTTCGGTGCATGTACTAGTCAAACTCCTGTTGTGCTCAACACAAAGGAAAGTTTACCAAATGAGAAACAGTTGCTTTAAAAGGGTGTCACCCACTTTCTAAACTAGCAGTAGACTGTTCTAGAGAATGATGCTGGCCTTCTGGAAGTTCAGAAAGCTCAGTTCAGCCAGCTGACATTCCCAGACTGGCGCTAATGCCAACGCTCCATTAAATTGTATTCTCATAAAACCTTTCAAAAGGTCACCTTGCAAGTTCCCGCAATAAGCCTGTGGCTGGGAAGAGTTGCTTTTACATTAAGAACTCCTGGGCACTTGTAACAGAGTCCATAAACTGCAGCTACCAAGTTTTATTATTTATTTTCTATTTATTTGATTAGCTGTGTCATACTCTATCCTGTGGGCTGTGAGCAGCAGGAATCAGTTTTTGTTTTTGTTTTTATTACATTTTTATTCTCCTTTTCATAGAATTTATTGTCTCCTAAATCAATTCAAATCATTCATATACATGCATATACACACAAACACAGAGAGACTCTTACAAAATAGAAAGCATACCAGGGAAAGAGAATGGAAGGAAAAAGAGAAGAGGGAGATCAGTTATTTTGTCTCCAAGGAGCTAACAATCTAACAATCTATGCAATTACAGCAGGGTGGTCCAATATGCAACTCTCGAGGCCTTTCTTGGCAGCCCTCAGCAACATTTGACACCATTCCCCCAGCCCTTGCGCTGCCTCCCCATAGCCGGGTAAGGTAGGAGCTGGTTTGGGGGAAGGAGGCGTGAGGGTTCTGACAGGGTCCCAGAGTTCTTCCCACCCCTACCTAAAGCCTAGTTGGTGCTTCTCTAGCTGTGGGAAGAAGGTGGGAGGGCTCTAGGAGATTCAACTCCTAGATGATCTTCAAGGTCCCTTCCAACTCTTATGATTATACGTAGATGGTATTGATCGCCAGCTGGGTACTTGGAAAGTGAAATAGTAGCTTCAGTTGCATAAACTCTATGTGTCTATACCTGAACCGAAAAATGTCTATACCTGAACCTTAGGTCTACCCCTGTGCCATCCAACTGCAAAACAGTGGTGAAGCCTGAACTCACCACCAGATAAGATACAATAATATGACCATATTGCCTAAATAATGCATCTGTTAAGGGTACAGTCCTTAAGAGTTGCATTTTCTTGGTATTTTGGAACCTGAGCAAATATAGCAAGCCCTTAACACAACATGTTAAAACTGAAAGTTGTTTTATTTCTGTTTTGTTGTTGTTAATAATAATAATAATAATAATAATAATAATAATAATAATAATTTTAATAATAATTTATTATTTCTACCCCACCCATATGGAGGACTAAGCAAAACAAAATTGGCATGGTTTGTTGCAAGGCTGGCTGTTTTCCCATTACAATAGGGCAAACCCATGGCTGCAAAAAGGTCTGAAAGCAAAATACATAAAGAGTTTAGGAATGTACATGTGTATATCAGTAATTTTCTTTGGACAGAACTTGGGGGTTAACTTCAAAATGGAAATTTCCAAAACGAAAGATACAGATATCTATGCCACAACATTTTCTTGACCCTTGGACACTCAGAGCGAAGAATATCTGTGATGCCTATTGCTATTCCCACAGCAAGAATGGAAATCTGACAATGAGTGAAATTTGGAGGTGTGTGACCTTGTCAAACTTGGCAGTCTAATGACTCACCGCACAGCTCTCTCTGCTCCTGTTCTAACACTGGCAGCATTTATATTTTTGCATGAGTGACACCATTATATGATGGAAGAATTAGTAAAGATTTGGGAACACTATCCATGTTCTGAGCCATTCTCATTCTTCATTTAGAAAAAAACAAATATTTTGGGGAAGGATTGTTTCAGGCAAAAGCAATTCCCTATCATTGCCTCTGTCTATTTGAAGATCTGGTGTCATTAAATAAACTGGCAGAAACAGGAAATCAAGCCACACATGTTTTGTGTAAAAGGACAGGCCTGCTTTTCTAAACTGTGATTACTTCCAAGTGACATCTCCTATACAATGAAACATCAACTCCTTATTTTGCATAAAGCAATTCTATGGTACACTGTGTACTTGGAACAGTTAATCACATCAAATACACATTCTCTCCCTGCCAGTTAGGGCAAGAATAGATTTATAGATCAGTACATGCCATTCATTGATTAATGCATCATAAGAGTCCCTAGGGGAGTGTCACAGATCTGATATCCAAGTTTTACATTTGCATGTGCACTTGGCTTTTTTAGAGTTACCAGTTAATTATTTCAGCCAGCTTTTCCAATTTAAATGCACTGAGTTACCTCTAACAACTGTCGTTTCAGATTGTACCAAAAAACCCAGATATTTAATTCCTATGATTCAACTGATATAGTCTGAATACTCGTCTCTCAAGTAATACCTTCCCCCCTCACCCCCCAAAATGGAGTTAAGCACAACAAAAAATTATTTATTTATTTCTCCAATTTGTAGACCACTCTTTGTCACATGAAGTTTCTTGGGCTTCCCTTTAATATTAAATTGTTCATCTCAGCGCCCCAGTTACCCAATGACAGATATACCGAGGGCCAGCTAGGGCATAAAAGGGAGACAGCTCATTCCAGAACTGCTTGTCCTCAAAGGCTTTCTGGTGTTTAGGTATTCTTGATTCTCCACATATTTTGGTATTAGTAGAGTTTCCTTAATCATTTGCCAATTTTAAAATATTTGTTACGAAGTCAAATAAAAGCTTCCAAAATCCTTCCAGTCTTTCCTTTTGATCTGGAATGCTTCTAGTTTTTAAAGATCTAATGCACAATGTGGTACTGCCATTTTCCCCTAGGAAAATGAGCCTCTTGGTGACATCACCATTCATCTCCCCCACTCCCTCCCTGGCTTCATGAGGCAAGCTGTATAGTGGTCCATGTTGTGTCGTGGGTTCTGGTAGCAATAAGTCCAGCAATACTTCTTAGTGAACAGCTCTTTATTGTAAGGTTAGGACAAGACTGGGGAATAGGGGGTAGGGAAAGCTCTATTTATAGACACATTGGGACAGAGGGAAAAGATACATTTTAGCGGGAACCAATAATATTCAAACTTTCCGGCGGGACCCAATCAGGCTGTGGATTGTGATTGTACTCTTTAAATTAACCAATGACATTACTCTACCCGGCTGACAGAATATCTTATTTAATACACAACACTCCATAGATCTTTGTCCCTCTCTACTAGGAAAGAGCAACAGCATGGAGAAAGGGAGAGAGGGAGCGAACGAGCTCTCCTTCTGCATAGGAGTAACATAAGCAAGAGTGGTCCATCGCCACAATGCTGAATCCAACTAGGTACAGAACTTGGGCATACGTTCAAGACCAACTAGCTGAATACGGAAGGATTCTTTATATCGCCTTAGCATACAACACATCATTTTTTGTCTCAGTTTCTACTATTATTCATTTCTAATATAAGGGGAAGGGTAGAGAAGAGACAGAACGAACAACAGGAAGAAAAATAATGTATATGTGACCTCATCAGACCACAAATTATCAATCCTATCTCAGCACCAAAGGCTACCTACTGGTAGGAAATAAGGTCAAACAAACAAGCATACAAAAAG
Organism: Lacerta agilis; assembly: GCF_009819535.1. Lineage (NCBI taxonomy): Eukaryota > Metazoa > Chordata > Lepidosauria > Squamata > Lacertidae > Lacerta > Lacerta agilis. Next base: position 35,067,642 of record NC_046323.1, read on the forward strand.
ATTCTGGCTTCCACAAGAAACCTAGGGGATTCTCCATGTCAAAAGCAATATAGCACCCATGAGCTAGAATGCGTATCAGTTACTGAATGTGACAGATACAGAAAGCCATCTTGACACCATTGGTTTGCAAGCAATAAGCTTATTTTATATATTTCTTGCTAACAAATGCCTCTGCACAACATTTCTTTTTATATCATTTTAACGGTGCATTAAATATTATTTAATTTTGATCTCGTCTTTCTCCATTCCAGAGACTCAAGGCAGATTGCAAACTCAATAAGTGCAGCCCTAGTCAAAATGTACTCAGTTGCCAGAGGCCTTAAAAATATTATAAAACCTATGGCTGATAGCCAATGTCAGTTACTCAGAGTAGGCCTACATATTTAGCATTGCTATTAATGCTTCCCAATTTACCAGAGATGAGAATGCCAAATCAGCAGTTTTTCAGAAACAAAGTAGCTGCTATATAAATGCAAATAATATATAATAAAAGCAGCCTTGTTGTTGTTTTCAATATTAAGTAGTAGTCTATGGAACCTGGCTAGGATAGTCATTTGCACATCCAAAAAAGAAGGCAGAAGAGAATACAGATTTGTATAAAATGTGTATATGCTAAGTGAGAGAGGGGGCAATACAAATTTAGAAATAATTTAAATAGGAAGACCATTGTATGGAAGACTATGGCCAGGTGAACTATGTGCCTGCTCCAAATTCTGGGAAACTTCAAGCACCCTGCTCTCCCTTAATATTTATTACATTTATACACCACCACCACCACCACCCCGCAGGAGCTCAATATGGTACACATGGTTCTCTGCTCCCCATTTCATCCTCACAAAAAACCCTGAGAGATGGGTTAAGCTCAGAAACAGAGACTGAACCAAGGTAACCCAGTGAGCTCCATAGCTGAGTGGGGATTCATACCCTGGTGTCCAACACCCTAACCATTACGCCACACTGGCTCTCTTATAGTTTTTTTATATCAACCAAACAGCCCCTCAAATAAAGTAAGCCTAGGACACACAGCCACCCCAATTCTGACATATACTCTTCTAAAAATGTCATATAAAGAAATGCCTAGGATACAGTGCCTATGCTGTTTAGGTATACATCTATACAAATCCATATTTTATTCAACACAATCTATAGGTATAAAACTACCCCACAATGACAATCTACGAGTTTGGCTGGAGAACCGATTACTGTATTTTTCAATTCTAACCAACCCCTTGCAAAGTGCATTAGTTACACATTTATATATTTACCAAATATTTTATTTAACCATTCATTATTGTGCCTAACATTTGCTCCTCTGCGATCTCTAAGCTTTCTTCAATAAAACAAACAAACAAACAAACAAAACCCCTTGCCAGAAAAGAGTTGGAGGCCACTGCCATATATGTGCTTATGGCTGTCGCAGGTCCTAATGAAGGGTCCATGAAATCATTGGAGCCAAATAACATTCTTGTCGATTTTTTATTACAATATTTATATCCCATTCTTCAGTCTGGAGATTTTCAGGATGGCTTACAATTAAAAACAGCAATCATAAACAATAAAGTTAGCATCACTATTAAAAAACAACAAAAGGCAAATAAAAGACAAGACTGGAACTAAACTAGTTTCTTAAGAACTGTACAGTACAAGCAACAAGTCACTAGTTCCACCCCTACCCCTGACTCCTGGAGTAGATTTACAATGCTTTTTATTTTTTTGTGTAAATCTTGTTGCTATAAAATATGCTGTAGAAATGCTACTTAGAAGTAGGTCTCATTCAGTTCAATGCGTCTTCCACCCTGGGTGGAAACTCAATCAAGACAAGAGGTACTATTAGCAGGTGATTCATCTGCCCAGTTGATCCACAGAGGGAATGCTTATGAACTTTAATACATGCAAGTTTCCATTAGCATCTGTAAAACAAATCTCTCTGTTCCCTCCTTGTCACTTTAAGATTGTGCTCCTTTATAACAGTATAAAACACTGTCTATAAAACACTGAGGTGCCATGTACCTTGATGGAACTGCATTTAAAAGAAATAGTAACACAATCAATCCATATGTGAAGAATTGTGGTTGGGGGTAGAGGTTTCCTACTATTGGCCATTTATTCCAGCAGTTGCTTCACTGTCTACTGCATGAGCTTCCCTACTGGGCATTGTTTCAACAATGCAAGTAGTCATCAGCAGCATTACAGTTTCATGGAAACAGAACACTACTTCACACACATTTACAGTAAACTCTCAATGGGTTTCATTCCCCCCCCCCCTTAGCAATAGTGCTAACAGCTACTATCCAACTGAATAAGATTCACTCAGCAGTTCATCGTACACAGCCAACAATGTTTTGGTCCATTAATTTTTCACATTGGTCAAAAGCCAATATGTCTCTACTACTCATTTTTAACAAGTGAGTGTGAGAAGCAGGATTGCCAATCAACCAGGAAAAGACTGGTCCAGCTGGGGCTGGGGGCTGGGGAGGGAGGGGGGATAGCGTAGAAAGGGAAAGGAAAAAGGCACCATTTACAGGAAGGAAGCAGCACTCTATTGCACTCCTACTTTACTGCTCCTGCTGTTATTTTAATTTTAATGTATTGTTTCTTTGCTTCTTAATTCGTATTCTCACTTTCCATTACCCTGGGCTTTTAACACAACCAATGCTTAAGCACTGTCATCTGAGACCAACAGCCACTCCAACAAGCTGCAGCAGTGGTGAGAGAGTTGGAAGGAGGTTTCATTTCATCAGCTGTGCTAAAATACCAACTCCATTGGACTCCTTGTGCCCCTGAATGGTTTCCATTCCATCTAGTCATTATAAGTTGTAGCTAATGAAGTCCTCCTCAGAGTAGACCCTAAGTTAGTTGTGTTCTTTAATTTCAATAGGTGTGCCAAGGGGGACTAAGAGGAAGAGATGAGTCCAGCTGGTGAAAAGGTGCAGATGTATCCCTCTCCTGCTGCAAAAAAACTCCCCACTGTCCTGGTCTCCCAGAACCAGGAGAGGCATGAAAAGGGCAGAGGAAAGGTTGGCTTCATGCAGGCGCAATCGCCAGTTGCTTCGGGAAAACCCTGGAGAGGAGAGAACTTAGGCAGCTGTCAGTCTCAGTAACTGCTTCATGATGGCAAGACCTGCCGGAGATGAGTTGCTATGCTCATTAGGCCTGACACTCCTGTGCAGATCCTGTTTTTACTAATAAAGAGTTAATTCCAACTTGCTTTGTGTGATTAGTGCTGGCTCCTGTCATCCACACCTTCAAAGCTTTATTCTGGAGGGAGGCTGCCCAGTGCTGAGCAGCCTCCCACCCACCCAAGGATATATCTACCTCTGTTTAGATCCCACATATCAATTGAAATAATGCAATTAGTTTTGCTGATTAAAAATACCTTACATAATACAGCTAATTTCAATGCTGTTCTATGCAACCATAAACCAGCATTTTAATTTCATTTTGTTAACTAATTAATCTGTTACTTTGCATTTATTAATGAAGACCACTGGCACCTCAGCCCTGCCCCTACCTGCTGAGCAAGTCATGTGTTGTAGAAGATGTAGCATTAGTGGTTTATCCTACGCTATACTGCATCACCCCAAACTTACAAGCTTTTTCACTTTTCTCCAGCATGTTAAAAATCCTACTGACTAATGAATCAGCCACATAAGTCCTATTCTATACACTTAAACTGTAATCAGCTTAGATAAATATTCTGTTTCCATAGTGATTACTTCACATTTCAATGCTCCCTGGGATAAATCAAACAGAAAAATCCTTTGACAGAAGTAGTGATATGACAAACAGGTAGGATTTCAAGAAGGCGTACTATCTGCCTAACATTAAAACCAGTTAAAATATTCTGGAAACATCCAGAGCAAATAAAGGAGGTTGTGTGAAAGCTCTTTTGCAAGTTAGGAATTGCTGTCCTTTCGGTAGCAGTTTGATCCACAGGACTGATCATGTGATCATATTTAGCCCCATGCAATAAAAAGCACAGAGCTGCTGATTCAAACCATGATAGGAGGCACCATTAGATGTCTTGGGCTCATTGCAGACAACTCCTAGGGGCCAAGGTCCCTTCACACACACCCCAATAAAATATTTGAGGGGGTCAGGCATTCCTCAATTTGATGAGTGCTGCCATTCAATTGGTGTGCTTGCGCAGCGTCTTGTGATCGATTATGCAGGGTGGGGCTTACCTCCCCCCCCTCAAAAAAAAATTTCAAGTTGGCACCCCTGCTTGGGCTAGTCAACACCTCAGCTTATTCTCAATTGTTGATGCCACCCTGGACAGGGAAACATGTACAGCTTCCATCAAATCTGTTCACCCTTTTACCTCAAATTGACCCTTTCCGACAGGAGCAAATGACAGACATCCTTCACATTTGTGGGGAAGCAGAGCTACTTTTGAAAATAATATTGTAAGGGAATGTCTGTCTACTTTCCACCACCAACTATGGGTGGCCCAATAGCCACTGGGATACAATGTATACATACCGGTATGCATATAGAGATATGCAGCCCCTACAGGGATCCTTGCAATACACAAGCACTCCCTCTCTATATTCATTCTCTCTCTCTCTCTCTCTCTCTCTCTCTCTCTCTCTCTCTCTCTCTCACACACACACACACACACACACACACACCACCTGCTACAATGACTGGCATTTTGCTAATGAACAAGTACTGTTTTAGTCTGCAAATTAATGTTACTTCCATATGCTGGTGCCTTCCTTTGCAAGCTACAGTATACCTGTCAGGGCAAGCAGTCTAAAGGTACAGTAAAGGCAGCACCATGAAGCAGGCAAGTCTACACAATGCCCATCTGGTGCCTGAGCGATTTACTTAGACAGGAACCATACCACAAAATTTATGAGTGGAACCCTATTTGTCCCTTGTGCTACCTGATCTCTGCACATCTGGTAGGAACAATACTCCTCTGGCCAATGGTTGTGAAGCACGGCAATCAATAACAGAGTAAGTGGGGGGTACACCCCCCCCATTGAGGGCTGCAACTCCCATACTGCAATGGCAATTATTCCACACAGACTAGAGCTGCCTGAAGAGTTCTGATAGGGAAGGGTGCTGTTGCCAGATTTCAACTGTTCCTCAGGAAGCAAAATGCTGAGGTCTGCAGTCTAACTCCATTGAAGGCAAGCAGATGTATACCACTGTTTTTGTTATGGAACTATGATTGAGAAGGACAGGATGCACATATGCTCACCTTGTGATTGTGGCTATTTCACATGTTCCAAGGATGATAATGTCTACAAGGTTCTCTTTAAAATTGTAAGATGAGGTTGAATACACACTGGGTTCTGTGTGCAGGAAATCCCATTAAATACTGCCTCTTTAATGCAATGATTTTTTCTTCTTCTTGCCCTTATTTTAGAAGAAAGTGACAAATCTGACATTTTAATTTCAATACTGTATTTTATTGCAATTTACAGGAAGCCTTTATGAATGCTTCAAACTTGTGCCTATATTAATAATAGCCATCTCATTATTAAATTATCACCCTGGACACTGGGAAAACAAAGTCACAACACAGTAATTGTTTCCTCTCAACTAAGTCGATATAAAGAGAAACAGCACTTCGCTGTTTTTTGCAGTAAGATGGTAAAGTGCAACAGAATGATAAGCAGCTGTAACCTTTCCTCCTGGAAAGGCGTTTCCTCCCCAGCAAAACAATTTAGGTCACAGGACGGAATAATGCCATTAGTTCAATGGACAATCTATTTATTTTTAAAACAAGGTTTTCCTTTTGCTCTTTTCAAAATTAATTACTTTTAAAAAATAATAAATATAACCGAATGTATCATTTTTCAAGAACCACTTGTTTTTAAGAACATCAGTAGTAATATCTATGCTATTTTTAGCAGGGTGGTTCCAGCTTTGTACCTTCAGTTTTTAAAGGCACTTGGCTCAATGGCATGCTAGGAATGACTAGGAGTACTAAAGAATTTCAGCACTCCCTATTTTGAAAACACTTTAGGAGGAACAAAAGTCCTTCCTAACTTCTTTCAGGTCCTGCTTTATTTTTTATTTTTTTATGGGCTGGGAAGTGGAGCCTACTGCAAGTGTCAACTGATGATGCCAAAGATCAGGGGAGGGAAAATAGCTTTACTGTTCCTAGGCTTTTCAGCTCTTTACTTGTGATGCCATATGGTTCTCCTCCCTCCCTTTTCAGTCTGTTCACAGACCTGGGATGAGGCTGCTTCCTGCCAAGAGAGTGCTGATTCACACATGCCTCCTCTACATCACTCAGTGGCTGGCAGCTGAACTTGCTAACTGCTGCTGCATTGAAAAGCACGGTTTTGGAGGTGATGATAAGGAAGCATGCACATGAAAGTATGGCTCAGCAGCTTAAGGATGCTGCTTGCACTTGGATTAGAACTCCGCCTCCACGGGCAATGTGTTCACCTTCACTGAAGATTATGCCAAGGTTGTACCTCTTAACAAATGTTTAAAACCAGCACATTTCTAGGAAGGGAATACCTTTTTAAAAATATTTTTTATTAAAGATTTTCTTGATTTACAAAAGTATGTGCAATGTCTCTCTTGTATTTTTTCCATGTAACATTTTTACAAATCAGTTTCGTTTGCTGAGACATTGGGAAGAAAGGGGGAAAAGAGGTGGGTGGGATGGGGAGACGGGTGGGGTGGGGTGACGATGTTTCTATTTTACTTAATATATGTAGGGTTTGGTGTCAGCGTTGTTTGTGCAGGTTCCCTGTTGTTCACTTGTGCTCCTTTGGTGGTGAGAGAGGTCGGGGTTGGTGTAGGGTGTGGTTGTTCATTTGTGGTTGGCTGTGGTGGTCTTTGGTTTCCTGTGTGAGTGGGGTGGGTGAGTGTTTTTGATCAGGTTAGCCATATTGATTTGTATGCTGTCGGCAGATTTTTGTCACTGTCTTGTTTGGCTGTGTGTGTGATGAAGGGGAACCATACTGGGGTGAAGGCGTCTTCTTCTATTTGTCCCCGTGTCAGTTTCAGCTTACTGGTTAGTTTTTCTAGTAGGGCTGTTTCCCATTCTACTTGGTACCACTGGTCCATGCTTACTCCTGACAGGTCTCTCCAGTGTCTGGTTATGATGTTTCTGGCTGCTGAGAGTAGATGGGTTATGAGTTCTTTGTGGTGTAAGTGGGCATTGTTGTCTTGGAAGATGTTTAGTAAGACCAATTCTGGGGGGATTTCTAGCACTTGCTTGGTTATCTTACATATTTCTCATATGGTTGTTGTCCAGAATTGTTGGATTTTGGGGCACTCCCACCACGTGGAGGTATGTGCCTGTGGAGGTGCACCCTCTCCAGCATTTTGGTGAGGTTCCTGGGCATATTAGCACTAATTTTCTTGGCGTTTGGCACCACCTGTAGGTTAGTTTCATTGATATGGATTTAAAGGGGGGGTTTAGACCACATTCTGGTCCATTGGGTGGAGTTGATTTCATATCCTATGTCATCCTCCCATTGTTTTTTGATTGTGTCTAGGGAGTTTGTGGGATTTTTGAGTAGTATTTTGTATATTGCGGATACCATCCCTTTGCCGTGTCCCTTTGTCATTAGGATGAGGTTTTCAAAGGTTGTCAGGGGTCTAGTTGCTGTTGATTTTACTGCTGGATTGTTTAAGAGGGCATGTAATTGGTGTTGTGCTAACCAGGGCATTTGGGTGTCTTCTAGTTTGTCCTGTATTTCTTGTGTTGACAAAGGTTTGTTATTTTTATAAAAGTCGATTAGGCGATATAGGCCTTTGGATTGCCAGGTTTTTATTTGGAGGTTTTGTGCTGCATGGTGGAATAGTGGATGGTAGGCCAGGGGAATTAGTGGGGATGGGGTTGGGGATAGTTTGCCTGTTTCTGTTTTCCATGCTTTGAACATGGTTTGTGTGTATCTGTTAAATGTTGTGGGAATTTTTCTTACGATTGTTTAGGAGGAGTGGGTATGCCATGGTGCAGATATTTTCAATTGTGTCCCTCTCTAGGTGTATCCATTGTTTTGTCTCATCTTCTAGTATATATGGCATTATATGGCGTATTTGGTTGGCACTATAATATGCTTCTATGTTGGGGATTCCCCATCCTCCTTCTGAGGTGGGGAGGTGCAGGTATTTGGTGCTTATTCTTGGTTTTTTGTGTGAGAAGATAAAAGAGTGTAGTTTTCTCTGCCTTTTGCGGAGTTGGGTTGGGGGAATCCAGATTGGGAGGGTTTGGAACAGGTAGGTTAGTTTTGAAAGGGTGATCATTTTGATCATGGCTATTTTGTCTGAGAGAGTGGAATTCGTGTTGTTCCATCTCTTTAGGTCTTTGTGTATTTGCTGCCACAGGGGTTTGTAGTTGTGAAGGTATAATTTATTGAGGTTTTTGGTTATTTGTACCCCTAGATATCTGAACTTGGTGTGACAGAGTTTTATCTTGGTGATATTAGTGAGTTCTCTTTGGATGTGAGGGGGGGTGTTGAAGAATATGGCTTCCAATTTTGCAAAATTTACTTGTAGGCCCAACACGGTTGCAAATGTGTTGAGTTCTCTGATTAGGGAGGATGCTGTGTTTAAGGGATCTGGTGTTGTGACCATTAGGTCGTCTGCAAAAAGCCCTAATTTATAGGTTCTGCCTTTTATTTCCACCCCCTTGATGTCTGTGGCTGTTCAGATTCAGATTGCTAGGGGTTCTAGAGCCAAGAAAAATAGGAAGGGGGACAGTGGGCATCCTTGTTTTCCTTTGGATTGCTATGGTATTTGAGTCCATATTGTTAATTCTGCATTTTGCTGAGGCTTGGGAGTATATTTGTTTGAGGATTTGTAGGAAGTTGGGGCCAAATTTCATGCTAGTTAGTACTGCTAATAGGTATTTCCACTCTAAGCAATCAAAGGCTTTGAGGATGTCTAGGGACATAATTGTCAGTGGAAGTTTAGTTGCCTTGCTGTGTTCGGTTAGGTTCAGTAGTTTCCTGATGGGGTCTGTAATATTGCGACCAGGGACAAATCCAGTCTGGTCTGGGGCTATTAACTTGGATAAGAAGATTTTTAGGCGGTTGGCCCAGATTGATGTGAATATCTTGTAGTCTTGGTTTATTAATGAGATCGGGCGGTATGATTCTACTTTGAGGCTGTCCTTCAATGGTTTTGGGATGGTGACTATTTTGGAGTGGGTCCAGGTTTTGGGGATGGGGCCCCCTTTCATGATGTCATTAAATAGGCGTGTCATGTAGGGCATCAGGGGTTCTTTGAATTTCTTATAGAATTCTGCTGTGAAGCCATCTGGGCCTGGGGCTTTGTGTGGTTTCAAGTTTGTGAGGACCGTGTCTATTTCCTCTGGGATGATAGGACTGTCCATGAATTCCTGTTCCTCATTGGTTAAGGTAGACATGGTCAGTCCTGATAGGAATTTTCTGATTTCCTTCTCAGGTGGGTTATGGGAGGTGTATAGGTTGGAGTAGAATTCTGCAAATTCTGAAGTTATTTCTTTGGGGGAGAATGTTGTGTTGCCATCTTTTTTGGTGATGCAGTGTATTCTTGTTTTGAGTGCTTTTTTCCTACATCTATTTGCTAATAGTCTGGAGTTCTCCCCTCCATATTCATAAAAGCGCTGTTTAGAGTATAAAATGTTTATCATTGTTTTGTTGATTTCTAGGGAGTCTATTTCTCTCCTTTTTGTTCTATAAGTTGAAGGAGCTTTTTGGATCCTGTTTGTTTGTAGCGTGATGAGAGGACAGTAATGTCTTGTTTTATTTTGTTAATTTTTGAGGAGGTTTGTTTTTTAAGGAGTGCTTTCTCTTTTATGCAAGCTCCTCTGGTGACCGCTTTCATTGTGTCCCATAAGAGGGGGGTTGTTATATTTATATCATTTTCCTTGAAGTAGTTTTGGAGAATTTTTGTGAGACTCTCTCTAATTTGTTTGTTTGTGGTCAGGGTGGGACTGAAGGACCATGATGCGGTGGTTTGGGTTCCCTCTCCTCTTTTAATAGTGACTTCTACTGGGGCATGATCTGTGATTTTGATGTTGCCTATGTTTGTTGATTCCACTAAAGGGATCAAACCCTGTGTGAGCAGAATGCTGTCCAGTCTGGACACTGTACCATGGTGTCCAGATTGGATTGTATGGCTGGTGTCTCCTGGGTTTTGCTCACCCCAGATGTCATAGAGACCCCTGTTTTTTAACATTTTTAGTAGTTTGTAAGAGTCCTAGTTGTTGGGGGGGTTAGGAAGGTTTCTCATAGGGTTGTAGGGTGAGTGTTTTTCAGGGATATGCCTTTCATAAAGGGGGGATACCTTTTTCAGCCCAAGGACCACATTCCAAAGACCAACCTTTATGGGCAGGCAGGAATCACATGCTAGTGATGGGTGGGACTAGAGGCAGCAGTGGGTGTAACAATAAATGCCAGCCTTACCTTTGTACAGTAGATTAGTGTCATGGAATGGCTGGATCCAGAGGAGTGGTGAGACACCAGCTGGTGAACCCCCAAAGGAAGAAGGCTCAGAGCAGGGGATTGGTGGTGGGACAACAATGTGTGGTCAGAGGAAGGAGGAGGAGCAGACTTGCAGTAGGGGGGGTTGGAAGCTGAAGAGGTAACAGGGTTTAGTGAGCAGGAAAAGGCTGTGGCAGAGGGCAGTCAAGAATCAAAGGCTGAAGAGGAGTGGGGGCAGGCTGCTGAAGAATCCAGGAAATCTGCCCCTCCTGCTGCAACCAGCTCCTTTCCCCCCTCCCCGGTATCCCAGAACATGCAGAGAAAGGAAAAGAGCAGAGCAGAGATTGGTTTGCACATAGATTCAGTCTCCAACTGCTTGGGGGGGGGGGGAACCAGTAGGCAGCAGTGGGAAGGCAGGGACCTTCAGTCCTCACGACTCCCTCATTGGGGCAAGACCTACTGAGAAGAGATGCTGCGATCACTAGGCCTGCACTGTTTTGGTTTCTTTGAATAAAGAGGTAACTTTACTGGCATCAGTGTTTGTTTATTGCTGACCTACACCTGACTCTGGCTCCTGACAGATAACATCTACACACACTCACGGACCCCTCGTTATTCTCCATCCAGGCAAGCAAGAGGCATCATCGCAATTCAAGGAAACAACCCAGCCAGGCAAACACACTTGAGGAGGGTACGACTAAGGAGAGGGGGTTGGCCTGGGGAGTGTGTAAGAGAGGCCTTGAGGGTCACATTCCCCACCCCAAAGATAAAGGTTTCCTAATAGCAGAGCTAAGAGACCTCATCCTAAGGGGCTGGTAGGATGTGGGGGAAGACAAAGAAGTTGGTGCAGTGCAAACACAATGGCAGTAGAACCAAATTTGCTCTGCTAGTACATTTGCACCATACCAACCTCCCCTCCAGCTCACACCTCGCCCTCCCCTTACCAGTAAGCAGCTGTGACTCAGCTGCTGGGAGGTCGTATAACCACTGCAACCCCACCATGCCGTCCATTACTGGTTGCTGAGCTCCCAGTCCCATAAAGTCCATTTGCCTACCTCTTCATTAGCATTTTGGTATGTTGCAAAGACTGTTCTGTTTCACCACATTGTGGGAATAATTTTTATTCCCTCCTGTTACATTGACTGTTTTATACATTTCAGTTGATTTGTTCATGCTGAATATTTTATGCAATTTGACTTTGATGCTATTTCAAGTCTGTTGTAGGCTGCCTTTGGGGTTGCTTTTCAAACCAAAAGCTGACATATAAATATTTTAATAAATACAGGCCTAACCAGTCTCAATAATGCAGCTTCAAATTAAAATTCAGTAAACAAGTATGAGCTGACTCCAGGTTTACCCCTCCCCCCGCTCCCAAGTAACTTTGGGGAGGTTTAATATGATTTTTATTTCCCTTGGCCTTGTGGGCTTTAAGCCTAGTGATAATGGTCAGTTTACAACTTTGGACAACTCAGTAAAGACGGGATTTTCAAGATATCTGAAAATTAAGCTCCCAAATCCTAATGACTTTTAATGAGAGCTTGAAGCTTGAATACTTCCCTCCCTTTCAAGTTCTTAAGTCATCTGCTTAATTACAAGTGAAAATAATTCTGCTTGCTTCACAGAGATGTAAAAACTTCAGGATGAAAACTGCTATAGCTCATATAATTTTTGAAATTTTAATCTGTTCTTAATATATGTGCATTTTTTTGCATTTTAGGGCATGAAGGGGCAGACTGCAGACTGTATGGCTCATGTGATATGTGCTTTACTATTCCCTTCAAGCCACCATTTTGCATCTACCTCCAACTGGTGGCGGACCTTCAAGTTCTAGTGGGGAAAAAAGATATAGACCCCCCACAGGCAGACAGTCTGCTCGCATATGTTTTAAAGTATAAATTTCTATGTTCTCAGAATATTTCTATCCTGCTTTTAGTGGCCTCATTTTGCTGCCATGTTATTGTCCCTGCAAATCACTTTGGGGCTCCTTTCTGGGACTGTGAAGCAAAACATGATCAAATTAACTGAATTCTGCCTACCTAGGGTATTCCCTGAGTTTACAGAAATAAGGAAATGCCTTATGCCAAGTTGGCCATTGGTCAATCTAGTGACCAACACACATTTCACAATGCCTTCCAGATATTGTATTGCTGGACTACAGCTACCATCAAACTGAGTCAGCATGGAGTGCAGCAACATCTGGAAGGCCACAGATTCCCCCTCCCTGCAGTAAAGCAATTTGTACATTGCAACTGCTGAATAAATTATTATTATTATAGGCTATCAAAAGGTTTGGGCTTCAGATTCAGCAAGAGTTATCTCCTAGAATGAATGTTGAAAACATACATACCCACATTTAGCAAGGGTCTGTTAATATCAAAATCCTTTTGTCTGAAAAATGATTAAAAATCAATAATTTCATTTCATACTTCCTTTCAAAATAAAGCCACACTTTTAAGAGACCTGTGAAGCCCAGTACCCAATAAAATTGATCCAGTAACACATCTATATGGAAGTGTGTATGAGAGGCACTCTTTGCAGATCACAGCCTTTCTAAATGAACCACTTTACTGTACTAAATTTAAAGTGAACTAAATTTAAAGTGAATTTCCATTTAATTTGTGCAGCTAAGCTTTACTCCTCCATCCAATTAAGTATGCCACTCATTGTTTTTCTAACATGCCAGAAGATAAGAAAAACCTAGCAATAACCTCCCTGTAAGCCACTAGAAGTTCACACATAACTATTAGAAAAACAGTCACAAGACACAGAAATATGAGGCTGTTTTTTTAATGAGACTAGTGTGAGTCTATGGAGTCACAATCAGGCTTCAGTGTCAAATGATGTTCTCACAAACTGGGAAGGTCCCTAGCTCAGTGGGCTGTGTTTGAAACCATTGAGAATTTCTGCTTACAGAGACTTGCAGAACCAAAACTAACTCTATAGAAGCCACATGCACAGGTTTACAAATTCTTCCAAGTTCAACTAAAAAAACATGCTCTGCCTCTGGTAAGGAACGCCTATATTCTCCATCACTGTGTGTGCAAACCTATAAATTCATCATCCTACAACAACCATTTTAAGCTTGATATGAAGCTGCTAAGGACAAACTTACCCTGGGATACTTGACATCTGCCAAGCAATTGATATTCTAGAAAGGAATGATATTCAGTGGGAAATCCCCCTCAAATAGATTGTTTTTCTTCCAACACTCATTAGTGAAGAACACCACATTTTGTACTCTCTTGGAATGCAGCCATGCAAGAGGGGCCTTTTGAGACAATTTGTCATTACCTCTGGAATGAACATTGCACTTAAACCTTTGAACAGGGACTAGTACACAAGACTAAATGTGGTTAGAGCACCAATTCACTGATCATCTCTAGAACAGCCATTCATATGTAATGCAAAAGCAAGATTGATAATTCCACCAACTAGATCATAATTATCCTTTTGGAGCTGGAAAGTGAGGAAATATAATACAACACAGAGAATTGTGTTAGCTGTATCTCAACTCTGTGCCTCAGCATGACATGAAGAAGTGGATTAGGCATGCCCTGTGTAGGACTGTGAATATAATACTACCACAGTATGTGGGAAGCAGAGTGTTCAATTGCCAAAGGGGGGGATGTGGTACTGGAAATTTCCATTCCTTCTAGTACCTTATGACAGGAAATTTTGTAACTATCTTTCTAGCCCTTGCAGGCAAAGTTAGAATACTGCTATATATAAATCCTACTAGAGAAATTCACAGATTAACCAAAATCAGTAGCTACAAAAATCTAAAACCCAAACAAGGAATTTAATACACTATGCTGCTTAGGTCTACCCATTTGAGTATCCTGTTCCCCTCTAACCAGGATTTACACTCTTCCTTCAAACCCTGGTTGGGAACACTGGTTACTGCCACATAAACATGGTTAACAGTGAAAAGGGAAGCAGGATCCACCAAAGGCAGTATTTACTGTCTTGGAAGAATTGCACAAAATATAAAGCAAATCTGGACTCATGAGAGACATGAAAACCTCCATATGCTGCTGTCATTGGTTAAGGAATAAAGTATTGGGCTATGTGCACACTAACCCGCTTGTAGCACAGAAAATGTAGCTTTTTACTTCTTCTGGAATTGTTCGTGATCATGCTGCTTTCAATCTATACCAATTCCAGATCCTGCCAACCACAAGGATGGATATGATAGTTACTTGATACACATTTAAAAACTCTCCCCTTGATTAGTGTATCAATGGTGTGTCAATCAATCAATTTATTGTACAGTATATAGCCAAAGACCTTTACAATGCAGAGGAGCAACAGAAAGGGGGGAAATATGCAATCATTAAAAAAAATGAAAGCTCTGAAGTTATGGCCATGAGGGAAGAGAACAAGAAGTTAGGGGTAGCTAATTGGTACTTGGCAGGGGAAATTAAATCTACAGGATTATTCTTTCACATGTTTGCCTTAAAGGAAGATCTGGAGAAGCTATGAAAGCTGAGGGAACATGGGGAGAAATTATAAGAAAAGGAAAAACCATGATGGCAGAGAGAACAAGTAAAGCTAACGAAGAGAACAGGTCTGAAAAGTTAAACATAAAAAGCAAGACAGGAAAGCATGGCTAGACTTCAGTGGTACATGCTAGTTTTTGAAGCTATATTCACACAACATTAGCCATATAATTCACAACATGAATGTTACCCGCTGAACATTGGCCTGTATGCTACATAGCTTAGATTTATTACCCACACACAACAAATAGTCCACCTTTGATTTTTAGGCACTTTTTCATATTTTTTGCTTCTTTCGATGAACAGCTTCTGCACTCAAAACAAAACAAAAAATAAAAAAATCCTTATATATAAGGGTCTGGTGACTTCTGTTTCAGTGTATCTGAAGAAGTGTGCATGCACACGAAAGCTCATACCAAGAACAAACTTAGTTGATCTCTAAGGTGCTACTGGAATGATTTTTTTTATTTTTTATTTTGTTTTGACTATGGCAGACCAACACGGCTACCTACCAGCTTCTGCACTGTTACATTGCTGCCATTAAGTAATTTCTGTCTTTATCATTTGTTTTTGTTTTTTTTTCAAATTTGTATGTCACTTTTTCCAACAACATTTAGCTTAAAGTGGCTCAAAACTATAACCAAGTTTTAATATAAATAGCATTTCCAACAATGTAACCATATTTTTACACACACACACACACGAGAGAGAGAGAGAGAGAGAGAGAGAGAGAGAGAGAGAGAGAGAGGACCATACAGTACCAGTAAAGCAAAAACGAGCATGTCCTCTTTACATATTTACTTAAGCCTTGTAGGGAAGAGTTACATAAAACAATTACACTTTCAAACTCTGTTCACCGTCATTTTCAAGGGGTTAGCGAAGTAGTTAAAACTGGTGGAATCAAGTTGCTTAGCAACCTTTTAGCAACTGTTACAGAAAATGAGGAACAGGCTGTATGTCTCCTGTAATGCAACAGCCTGACATGCTGAATTAAGTGGCAGGCAACCTTTCTGATGCTACAATGGCAGTGTTCCACTGGAGAGAGAAGAGGCCTCCTTCCTGGGCAACTAGCAAAGAGCCCGAGAATAAAAGCTCAGGGTCAGCACCAACACACCCTCTTCCTAGCTTGGCTGAAGTTGAAATGCAAGCAGCCAGCATTTGCTGCTTACCTAATAGCTCCTCTCTGGCTCAAGAGAGCTTTCATCCCCAGATTACTTCCCAACCCTCTGCTTTTCTAGGCAGGGCCTAAGTGAGGTAAGGGGGAGGAATTTGCCAGAGGGATCCAATTCAGGCTGCAACCCCACAAACATAAGGGGGGAGCTTAGGCTACCGGTAAATTGTAGGTCATGCTTGATGATATCTATTGAAACCCATTTCCTTGTAACTATGTAGGGTTTGCCAGAGCCAATCAGAGCAGTGTTAGAGCAAAACATTCTGAACACTGAGAGTTGATGACCCAGGTTCTTCTCTAGTGGAGTAAAACTAGGACCCAGAACTTGAGAGACTTCCCTTTGTCACATGGCCTCTTGAGAGCAACCCTGTAATTCGGTGTGTATAGGCAGAGGTAAGGAACAGCTGGTGGGAAGGACAAAGCACCATAACTGTAATACAGATTGCCGGGGGGGGTACCCCCTATAAATTCATAAACGGTAGGATTTACTGTAGGCCAAGGTATAACTTCAGAAATGTATATTTATAATTAAAAAGTGTTAATTTATAATTAAAACAGCAGCATTTCCCCCCATTGCATTGCAATTATATGTATGGGATGGGATTTTGATATAAAAGTGGGAGGGTGATAGTGTTATATGTTTTGTGCTAAACCCTATCTGTAAGTCAGCTGACTGAGACCTCTGTGTTAGCTGACCACTTGCTGAATCCCCTGATCCTCCTGTAGATTACCTAAAAATGACTGCATTTCCTGAAAACAATCAAACATTGACAGTGTTCCTGAGAAACACTTGGATATCCCTGCACAATTATGCTGCACATTATATGAATGAACAGCAGATGAAAATACCACATGCATGAAAGCCCACAGGGATCAGGTGTATTATCTAATCACACCCCACAGAAACTATTATATTTGCACAATCACAGCCTTAGAGACTGGCTATTTATATTCAGCTACCAGACTCCTATCCAAGTGAAAACATATTTCTCTAGGATCTCTATGGTAGGGGGATGTTGGAGAGATTGTTCCTACGCAGGAGCATTATAAATAACAAACCCCCTTCTCCCCCTTCTACTATGGTAGCAAGCTGTGCTGGCAGGATAAGAGCAGCACCACTACAGGAAGGTTCAGCAAGAATCCTCCAACACTATGATGCTCCCAAGTAAAGAGCCCCAGCAGGTTTACAATCTGACAGAAACAGTTAAAAGAAATACAAACTTGACTTGAAGGGTATAGTCATTTGGCATCTGAGTGGATCCAACAAGATGGTTACTTCAGGCAAACCCTATAATTTGGCAGCTTAACAGCAGACTCTTAAATTGGACAAAGATTATACTGTGATCTCCTCAGTTTGATGAACAGGAAATGCTGGGGGTTGAGCGGGAAGGTAGAATTTGTTAACTCTCTTCAGTAATATAGCATATAAGGAGCTGCACCCCAACTGGTAGTAGACCGTTACTATGGACTGCCTCTAAATGTCTGCTGTTTTAAAAACAGCATTGCAGCCAAAGTACAGGTAACTTATGACTGGAGAAAAACAGAACCTAAACCAAATGTTACATATTCTCAAATTCTTCTTCACCATGGAGAATTCTACATTTTGCAGAGTCCTGTCCAATTTCCTGGCATTGAAAAGGCGAAAAGCTACATGTAGCAGTGACCATCTGGCCACCCAAGAGAGATCCTTGCCCAGCTGCCCTTTATAAGGACCTATTATGTAACAGGAAGATATAGTGATGTGTACATATTTTAGATGTTACTGGATCTATATACTGATTACTACTAGACCTACATCACTAGGAGGCAGGGGAAGAATTTTTAACTTTATTGATTTCAAATATGGTTTTAAAGCCAGGCTGGATTTCTGCAATATGCTTCCACGTGAAGCTGCCATTCAAACCATTCAGACTTCTGAGCTGGTTCAATGAATGCTGCCACAAGGCTGCTCACAGGAACAAGTGGGAATTAACAGATTTCACAAGCATCTAAAGACCTTCACTGGCTACTAGTTTGTTTCTGAGCACAATTCAATTTGTCTTGACTACCCTATAGTGAAGATCATCAGAAACCTTAGTTGAGCTGGTGACCACAGACAGTGGTGACTTTATTGGTAATAGCACCTCTGCTGTAGAACCCCCTCCCCTTATCTACTCATCTTGTACCAAATTTTATTACCTTTAAGCTCCATATAAACACAATTCTGTTTTCCTTAGCTTCTAGTGGTTTTAAACAGACCTTGAGGATTAAGCTGCTGCTGTGGGGGAAATTCTGCTGCTATATTTTTGTTTTAATGAAAAGAAGAATGTGACTGATTAAAGTAAATAAAATGCTTTGAATGAAAGTTTTAAACACCCATTTCAGTGCTTACATATATTTAGCATACATAAAAGTACTCGAAAAGCCCCCAATTGCAACATTTGCAAGATGTCACTGCAGAAGATGTTGAGGAGGTTTAAGCCAACAGTCGTCTGACACAACTCTGAAAATCTATATTACGATGTTAGAAAGAATGCAGATTTCTGCCTAAATGTCTTTCAGCATAAACTTAGTAACAGTAGTGAGCATAATCCACTAAGCACAGCTCCTACTCAAACTTCAATGAAATAAGCTTGCACTGGAACAAAATTTAGATAGAACCCATTTGCTTCAATTTACCAACTAAGTCATGCTCCAACTAGACCTATTGAAATTAATGTACCTTACTAGACTAACATCAACCAATTGATTTAAATAGCTGTACTCCAAGAATGACTTAAACGGATGCAACCCGATGTATTTAAAGCTATACATTCATGTTTATAAATACAGAGAAAAAATGTCTTAATGAGATTTCCATTTCCTTACTGTTGTGCATAGAAGCACAATGAAATAGATGCATGCCTATTAAAAGTCACTTTCAAACATGTTGTATCCTCCTTCGTATTAAACATTATGAAGCAGAGGAGCATAGAGCCTGTTTTTATTTGCTACAGGGCTGGGTTTCTTTCTTAGAAGTGTATGTTTCAAAACAGTTTGTTTTCCAAAAGAAAGAAAAAGTAAGGGAGAAGGCAAAACAGTACACAGTACCAGTTAGGCTTGTCTTCACAGCACCTTCTAAGTAGTAACAACGTTTTAATGCTTTGAATCCAGCAGTGCACTTGGCAGGTCATTAAGGGAATGCCAACCTCAAAAATGAAAATACAGTACAAGCACAAATCTCTTGTGTCTCTCTTGCTAAGCTTTTCATTTCCTAAGACGGCATGTTGTTTAGGAAGTAATCCACAGGGAACCCACACAGCTTCAAGCCATTTCAGGATCCTCCCTTCCCAAAACATGAAATAAATGCATCAGACCCCACCTAAGAATGGCACTTATCCCATTTTTTTAGGCTGTTATTCATTGTTGCCCAAAGCAATGAACAATTCTAAACAGACAACAGTTATTTGTGTTTCCTTCCTCTCCAAGAGTATAAATGCCAACTTCCCATGGTGGATTCAGTCTTCTACTTCAAAGCAGAAATGAGCTTAACAGAACAACAGACAAGGGTTTAAAGTAAAATGGAAGGTGAAATTGGATTACCCATGGAATAATTTTAGATTGTTAAAAACCTATTACCGGCTTCACTGTAGAAAGTAGTCATCTTTGACATGTTGCTTAAATGTCTTGTTGACTTTCTAGGGACTGTTCGTAAACTTCTCTTTGATGCAAGCCCAATCCTGTCTAAGAAAAGAAGGTTCAAATGTTTTGCTTCCCCTTAGACCCTTCTACCCTCTGTTTTGAAAATGAACTTTGGAAAAGCACTTTGCAAATACATAGGACATGACTTTTTGTCAGCTAGCACCATGAAAAAAATAGACAGCTGGACTGAATCCATTTTAACATATGCATTAACTTCACTTTTTAAAGAACAGATCATGGGCATGGAACATCCTCACACTGATACAACAACAGCATTCAGGGATTACCGGTAATTTGGGGCAGACTCAGCAGAGCTCCATTTCCCCTTCACCCTGCTTGGTGTACACACACAGACACACACACATCATGGAAAATCTGTGCACGTCACCCACATTGCCTTCTGCTTGGTGGAAACTTTGCATGCTCAGAGGTCAAAACACTTTTCTTTAACCAACCAGTATTTGTTGTTGTTGTTTTCTGATGTCTTATTGATCTGTTTATTTTTGTTGTAACTTTTGTATGGTGTACACAACTTTTGTAACCAAGGTGTAGCTTATATATACACTTGAACAAGGTTGAGAGGGAGTGCTGAATACAGACCTGGCAGCTATGCACAGACCTCTACATCTTCATGCTGACTTGATGCCCTGTGTGTGTGCGCGCACGCACACACACACTGGGTATTATGGCAATATCAGTATACCTTTAAATACCAGCTGCTGGGAATCACAAGTGCAGTGAGTACTATTCTACTCAGGTCCTGCTTTGTGGGCTTTCCGCATCTATCTGACCACTGCGAAAACAGCATGTTGGACTAAATGGGTCTAAATGGACAAGGGCACTTGTCCAGCAGGGGACCACACCTGCAATGGAATGGATCACGCCTGAAATGGAAAACCTCCAAAAATATTTGCTTATGTTTCAACTTTCATACTTGCACTTTGGTGGGTTACTTTATTATCACAAACCAGCCTGCTTCAAAATAATGTTTGTGGGTTACTAAGCAACTGTTCCTAAGAATTCCTGTAATTGAAACTTAAAGCACAGTGCAACAATAACCAAACTTAAAATGTAATTAACAAATAGAGAGCAGAGTCATATTTAAAGAAAACACCTCAATAATCTATGCCTATAATAATAATAATAATTTATTATTTATACCCCGTCCATCTGGCTGGGCTTCCCCAGCCACTCTGGGCAGCTATAGAAAGAGGGACAAATCTGATTTATTATTATTATTATTATTATTATTATTATTATTACAAAAGTACATGCATTGTCTCTTTTTTCAGGTTGTAAAGTCTTTTCTACAGATCAGTTACATTTGTTATGAGTCATTAGTGTTGAGTACAGTAAAAAGTTGGGGGAGAGGAGGGGTGGGGTGGTGAAACATGTTTTATATAGTGTACATGTGGGGTTTTGTGTCAGCGTCAGCTAGGTAGGCTTTCTTTCTATTCGCTTATTACATTTCCTTGGTAGTGAGAGGGATTGGGGGAGCCCAGGGTGTGGTTGGCTGTCTGTGGTTGGCTGCAGTGGGGTTTGTTTTTATTTGTGAGGAGGGGGCTTGTTGGGCCAAGTAAGCCAGATTGATTTGTATGCCATTGGTGGACAAATACGATATTATAGTGACATGGTACCCTTTTATCACATACTCAATGGAACATCACTTACAGTGGCATCTACCAGACACACATCTGAAACTTTGGAATAATGTTTTCCCATAGGAATCTATGGTTTTTAGGGGAAGGGGTGGGCAGGGGAAACAGTTTATTAAAGGGGGTTGTGTTCTCATCTTCTTTCTCAAAAACTGATTTACATTTTTTTAAATTGTGGTTGTTTTTACATTTGTCAAATTAGGGTAGTTAAAGAGAGGATGTTATACTTTTAAGTGCTAACATCATTTGGCTTAGCATTACATGTGAACCTGAGCTCGTAGTTTTTCTCCTCCAAACAAACCATGAGCAGTTAGCCAAAAACAAACCTTGCATCACACTTTGTTTGGAGAAAGGCAAGCTATGAGCTGGGCTCAGACATGCAGCATGGCAGCAGTAGGAGAAGGAGAGAAGCAAAAGGGCCAGAGTGCACCAGAATGCTTGCTCATTCAAGCTATGCCTTAGTTTGACTCAACATTATGCATCAATCAGGTCTACAACAGACTAAGCTGTAGAAGCAGATGCCTCCTGATCTACTTCCCTCTAATGTTGTCAACATATAGCTAAGGACATGTTTATACAGTAGGAACCGGTAATTGCTTCACTGAATTCTAATGAGTTTTTAGTGTGTGATATCATATTGTGCTTTTACTATTTTTTGTTGGGAGCTTCCCAGAGTGGCTGGGACAACCCAGTGAGAAGAATTACATGCTTCTATGGTTTGTTGCAGGCATAACACTTAAACTCTAGTTGCCTGAACCCTAGTTAATATCCTAAATGTTGCAATTGTGAGTGCTGTGGGGACTGTGGGAACTATTGTATGGTGCCCCTGACAACAACAACAACAACAACAACAACAACAACAACAACAACAACAACAACAACAACAACAATTTATTTATACCCCCCCCCATCTGGCTGGGTTTCCCCAGCCACTCTGGGCAGCTTCCAACAAAATATTAAAAATACATTAAAATATCAGTCTTTAAAAACTTCCCTAAACATGTCTGCCTTCAGATGTCTTCTAAAAGTCAGATAGTTGTTTATTTCCTTGACATCTGATGGGAGGGCGTTCCACAGGGCGGGCGACACTACAGAGAATTTAATAATAATTTCCCTTTGAGAAGGTTCCCTGGCATGAAGACTGGATATAGTGCTTGAGAGGAAATGGAAAGAGGGTCATACAAGAAAATGTAAACAGAAGTAATAGTGTGGTAAAATGCAAGAAATGACAGAAGCGCTACATTTTACATGAGACATGGAGTTGCCACCAAAAGAACAGCAGCCCCTTGTCAATTCTTCCCCTTTTCAAGATGCTGGTACTTTGGTTTGGGTCACTTAATGTGTACTGCTAAGTAGATTGGGCACCATATTGATGGGATTGGAACTGGATATTGTTAATTTACCTGTTGATATATTTAACATTCATGAAGTATAGCTGTTGAACTGTCAATGCTTTCACTGTAGTGTATTATGCCTATTGTGCTATTATTGTATTTCAATCACATATTTTCCCATGAATTGTTTCAAGGACAATGCATTTGTGGAAAATCCAGTGTATAAATAAACTGACTCCCACCCTGGGCTTCAGACAAGCTCTGTGTGGGCCTGCTACCAACTATGACTTTTGCTTTGGGGGAAGGCAGATAATTTAGTTTTCTAATTAGACAAAGGCAATACGCGAGACTGAAGAGCACCTAACTGGCAGCAAAGCTCACAGCGTTGGTTTAGGAAAAGAAGCTGGGTTATGCAAAGGGTCCAAAAGGTAGCTGGAATGTACTTCAATACTCTTATCTCAGGATTTAGTATTTATCTGTGTTTTCCCTCTCATAATACAAATAATAATTAATGCCACAAAGCCTCCAAATTATTCTAGTTAAGATTCAACATTCCATTGCTAGACAAAGACCAACCAAAATATCTATTTTCACCTACTGTTTCTCTTACACTCAATATATTAATTTTTTTAAATCATAATTTATTTTTACACACATGAACACAGATTGTTCTGAGGACTGTGTATACTTTGACAATACACACTTCGGAGCGCATAATACCCAGCAAATAAGTGAACAAATAAATATATAAAGGACAGGATGCAAAGGTCTACATAAAGTTAAAGGCTTTCTGGTCTCTGCCCCTTCTAATGGGCAGCTTCCTATCCCTCCCAAAATACTAGGACTGTCGAGAGGAACATTCAAAGAAGCACAAGGAGCTTCCACTGAAAGACAAAAATTGCCAATTGCTGTTTGTACACAGACAAACTTTGCTGGCAACCCCTCCTTGAATCCAGACCAAAGTCTTATGTGCTACATCAAGAATTCTCACTTCAGTAAAGTACTTTTTCATAAAAAAAGCTTTTATATGAAATATTGAAACAAGTATTTTTAAAGAAAGGCATCAGCTATCTTTTCATTAACTCTTCACCAAAATTCACTCTCAGCTCCGCCTCTATACATGCTAGGGAGAGAGAAAAACATTAAGCGTATGCATGCCTGTGTCTTGTAAAATTTTGTTAGTAATAATCCTATTAATAGATGCTCTTCTTGGCACAGTTTCACATTTAACTATTCAGTTTTCTTATCTTTCAAATATAAAACAGCCAGAGTTTGCACATTATGTGGCAACTTGTCTCTTGAGTTTAGAATGGGCAAGGCATAGTTTTATTTCTCTAAACTGAAGGTTTTTAAGTCAACTTTCCCCCCATGTACAAAAGGAGAGAAAATCCTCATATTCCTATTTATAGTCCTCAAAAATCGGCAGAAACGGATCTATGCACATCCAGTTTGCCCTTGTTCTAACACTTACATTTCCAATGTTTTTTTCTGCTTTCAAAAATAGAATAATTGTAGCCTTAAAATTTCATTCCAGACAAGTGTTAAGTCTGTGTTTATTTTGCTAAGTTGGCATCAAACCAGTGCAGCTATGTGGAAAATGTGGTCACACTGAAAGCTTTGGGACATAAAAGCTTATACTCAAATATTCTCCTTATCA
This sequence comes from Lacerta agilis, assembly GCF_009819535.1. Lineage (NCBI taxonomy): Eukaryota > Metazoa > Chordata > Lepidosauria > Squamata > Lacertidae > Lacerta > Lacerta agilis. Next base: position 35,092,003 of record NC_046323.1, read on the forward strand.
AGTGAAAAATTGAAAGGAATCTTGGCAACCATTAAAAAAAGAACAGGAATTTGTTTGTTTTAGAAGATGAGTTTCAGCTTTGACTACACACTAACATTAAGCAAGCAATTAATACTATTGACTATTCCTTTCCTTTAACACGGGAGAGGAGGGCCTTTTTCAGCCCAAGGGCCACACTGCTTTCTCATCAACTTTCAGGGGCCACTGAATGCCAATTGTGGGTGGGGCCAGAAGCTAAAGTGGGTGAGGCAACTAATGTTAATTTTGTGGGAACGTTTATATAATATAGTTGCAGAGTTAAACGTTCCTTATTTATACCTGCCCAGCGGCAAACAGCTTGCTGACTCGTTTGAGTCTTTCGTCCTTTCTTGATTGTCAATCCCTTTATCCCCCTCAAAATAAAGATACACAGGGATCTGATTAATAGCTGAAATAAAGTAATTTACTGACAGATTCATTTATGTACATATTTAGGTTACAAAACAAAAGATATAAACTATATTAGTGAGTCTCTTAACACATCTTTAAGCAGCAGCAGCCTAACCAGCCAGCAGACTAAAACTAACTGACACAAAGTGGCAGTTGGTCCTCCCTTAGAATGTTGGACTTGACTGACATCCCACAAATTTTACCTTTCTACAGTTGTCTAGTTTTTACAAACACATGCACACAGATACACCTCCATATCCTCTATCTAGGTAAGCAAGAGTTCAAGGACACATGAAGGAACCTTCAAATAGCCTTCGCTGCTCTCTTTTTGGCACCTCCTTAATTTTGTTCAGGCCAGTGTACCCAGACACGTAGATGCTGACATGTTTCAATATTTTACTGTTAAAGAAGACCATGAAAGAGGACCATGCAGGGAGGCCTGGAGAGCTACATTTGCTCCCAGTCCCGAAATTATCCCTCCCCCGCCAATTTAACACATGCTCTGAAGAGTTAGCATTATTTTCTATTAAAAGTTTTGCGACAACTGAGTGGTTGATTGATACATAGGCAAAAATCAGAGAGGTCAATTGATAACCCTTCTGTGGTATTTCTTACTAATTTCTTATTCTCGTGACTTCAAATGGAAGAGAGAATGTCTGATGCTCCTTTGCAATACTTGAGTTTGCTCTACATTACAATAAGAGCCTTCTGATTTGTGCAGACCCTTCATTGGGCAACATAGCAGATGGTTCTCCCTTTTCAACTGCAAACAGGGATGCATCTGTTACTCTTCGGCACAGGTGGGCAGTCCACATGGCCCTCGGCCTAATTTTATGTGGCCCTCGGCCTAATTTCAAAAGCAATTCTCTTCAAGCAATTAATTCGGAGCTTCTAGCAAGAGCAATCAGACTTATCCCCTAGCAGACTCCTGGGTAGGGAGAAAGGGAAAGAAATGGGCAGTGGCTGCACACACTTTTTGCTCTGCCCCTTCCCCACCCCCAAATTGGCTTGAGCACCACCCATGCACACAGTCAGTTTGTGGACCCTGACACATTGCCCCCTGCGGCAGCAATACAAAGTTGTCCACCCTTAATCTAGGTTGTTTGGAAGGAGTGCAGTAAACAAGGAAGGAAGTTCCTTTTCTTTCATTAATTTGTGGGAGCAAGCAGCCCCCTTACTCCACTGGAAAACCAAAGGGCTATTTCAGGCATACCAGGCCTGTTGTTCAAGTCCTGTTTTGCTGAAACAAGTTGCCAGTAAGAGCCAGGACTACATACAACTACCACCTTGCATGCTAGACTAGTTGCAGCTCTTCTTCCACACTCCTTTCATGAAAGTTAAAAAAAAACAACTAGAGCAGCACTTGCCTGCAGATAGTGAGAAGTTTTGCCCTAAACAGCCAGTATTTGGCCTTTCAGTTGAATAAACATTAGCAAACACCCCTACTATTATGGTATACCTATGCCAAACCTTGCATAGCAGTGATGAATTTGAAAGCTTTTGAAGAATGAAATATTATTGATAGATGGACAACAGAACTGAATCTTAACCATGGAGGGGCACTTCAGAGACCACATTGTTGTCACACTAAAAGCCAGCTGAAACAGGAAAATAAGAAGACCATGTTTGCTCAGTCAGTAAAGTATGAGACTTTTAATCTCAGGGTTGTGGGTCTGAGCCCCACGTTGGGCAAAAGGTTCTAGGAGGTTGGCCAAGATGACCCTCGTGATCCTTTCCAGCTCTCTGATTCTACGATCTATGAATAAAACCCTAAGGTGTTGTATCCAATACTAGTCATGCTCAGAATAGACCCACTGAAATTAATAGATTACTCTCAATAGGTCTACTTAATTGGATATAACCTTTACCTCAGAGGGAGTAAAAAGCACTTACTTCTGAGGGACATATAACACTGTTTATTTCTTCGTTCGTTCTTCGTAAGTATCTTGGTAAGAAACTACAAAGAAAAACAGCTCATATGTTAAAATGACAGATCTGTATGAAAATGTTTGTAAAGTACTGTGTCGTTCAATGTAGAGTTGCTACCAAACTGCCTCCTGGCATGCTGGTTACTTAATAAACTATTATAAACTCCCACTGCATTCCAAGATTCACAACCCTCACCTAAAGTCCCACCAGTCTCCATAAAAGTACTCTTTTATTTTAAATTCCTGAGAGATAGCAATGTCAGTCTGCTGAGGCAAAAATGATTAAGACCCCTGTGGCTAAACACATCTCTGCAGCAGGAAAATTTATAGGCAAGAGCCCACTTCGTCATATGCATAAGAAAGCCAATGCCACAATAAATATATTTTAAGGTCTCAAGGGACGTGCTTATTTCAGCGCTTAGGATATTTTATGTCCCTTGTTTCAAGGAAGTGTATTACTGGTTGATCTTCACTTCTCTACCTTTTTTTTCTATTCCAGGTATTTAAGAGCTTATCACTGCTTTTGAAAAGATCATGGCCATCTTGAAGAGAAATCTGCCAGCACCAAGGTTGGCTGGCTCTAAGCAGAACAGATCTAAAACACAGAGGTTTTTAAGTTGGTGTGCTTCATGCTGATGGAAGCAAGCTTCCAGCCTGGGGAAATGGATACAACCATGTCTGTGTTGTATCTATTTTCCCAGGCCTTCTTTCATCAGCAGGTGTAGTTCAACCATCGAAAAGACCAACACCCATACTGAGTCATGCCACACTTCTGACTTCTGAGGCTGAAACCTGCACGCATGTACCTGGACTTAATCCCTATTCAATATAATGGAATTAACTTCCAAATAAACATTAATTAAATTTTTATTTTTTAAAACCTTCATAAGACTTGCTTTTCCTCAGAAGAGTATCCAATGTGGCTTGAAGTCTGTATTCACCAAATCTTCATGTGCCAGTTTCCCAAGCCCTGCCTCCACATAGTAAAAATATTAAAAGGCATTTCTATCACTGCAACTTACTAAAATTCTGTCTCATATGGGGGTATCAGGTAACAAAACGTAGCCTTGACCTGAAAAGGAAAAAAAAGATTCCTGCAGGCTCAAATAGAAGCAGAGACAACAGTTTACTGCAGCACCTTAATCACGTAGTGAATCATAGGAGTTGGCTTCCAACACAATATTCATTGCATCCAGTCAGATCCCCAAGGATCCTAACGTTTTTAAAGCACATGGTAAACTCTTTTGCTTGCAGTGATGAAAAGATAAAGCCTTTAGGAGGCAATCTCTCAGATAATAGAAGCATTCTGGGAGAGGTCTATAGCAAATTGAGATATTTCCCTAGCCTACCTACTAACCAGAAATATCTCACAGTCATGACTCGTTTCCCTTTCTCCTCTACTGCTGCGCTGCTTTGCTATATGTAAAGTAAATGTGCAAAGATATAACCCTATCAGTCATTGACTGACCTGCCCTAATTTTATCAAGGTATGAGGTGAGCAGAAGATGTAGGGCAGTCATTTATGAGCTACTCAGATACTACAGAGAAGGAAAAGGCAGATAGAAGGCCCAAAGGAAAAAGAATAGATGCAGCATGAGTCTTCTAGGCCAGACTTCTCTAACCTGTCTAAAACATCCATCATCCCCAGCCATTGGCCCAGCTGGCTAGAGCTGATGGGAGTTGGGTTCCAAAACATCTGGAGGGCATGAAGTTGGGGAAAGGAGGTCTAGAAAATTGGGAGCTGCAGTCAAAGAAGGCAGATGGCCAAAGGCAGTAAAGGAAGTAAGAGGGGGAGTTCCCCAAAGCAGAGCAGATGCTGGTGGGAGAATGAAATTTTGGGCAGAGAACAAAGACAAAAGGGTACCAATAAGCAGTAACTCCAGAGGCCACTCAAAATACTCATCCAAATCTCCTAGTTTAAACTAGTGCTGTGCACTGGATTCAGCAGAAGCCCGAACCAAACCAGTGCAATTTGGGCGGAACTGGGCTTCAGACAAATCAGGCTGAGGCTGTCAGAAGGTGTGGCAGTTGAGTGGCAGCAAGGAAGAAAACGAGGCAGGCAGTCTCTGCAAGCCTGTTTGTGACAAGGGCTTTCAAACAGCCCCACACTGTGCTCTAGCTGCATGTGGGGAACAGGTGTGCGCAGCCAAACTTAGCAGGGTTGAAACCCTCCACTCACCGTGTTCCCTTCTGGGAACATACTGGAAAAGCAGCTCCTAGCCGAATTGCACCTCCATGGACTTAATCCTGTTGGCTGCTGTGTGGGTTAGGTGGAGGGGGAAGGAGCTGTTGCTTCTCCTTACCCAACCCCTAACCACAGGTTTAATCAGGGTTTTATAAGCTCTGATTAAACATGAAGGTATCAGAAGGAGGTGGTAGGAAAGGCTGGCTCCCAAATCAATGTGGGGCTTGAATCTGGGTTGAGCTGACCTGAGATCAGCCTGCCAATCTGAAATTGCAGGCTAGACCATAGCTGTCAAGTTTCGGATTTGAAAATAAGGGATCAGCAGTCTCACCTATCCCGGGAACAGTCACATGTCAGTGGTGGGCGGAATCAGAAGCAAAAGTGGGCAGAGCAGCAATGTAAACTCCAAGCGGGCTCGGGCTCGGAGTGGAGCAAAGAGGAGGGCAGCCATGTGCTCCGCGCGATGGAGCCCCATCGTCTTCTTGTCTGATCCCATCAAAACAGGACAGGAAGCAGCAGCTGCTCAAAGGCAGCCAGGCTCCACCCACCAGCTAACCCTATTGGCCGCCTGAGGGGCTCAGTGGCAATGGATACGGGCTGATGCAGGGGGAGGAATACACCCCCCTGTAAGCATGGGAAACGGCTCCCACTTGCTTTGAGGGCTGAGGCTTTTCTCTCCAAGTAGACGAGGTCTTCCCACCCAGTCCCTGGCCAGCAGGAGAGGAGCTGCTTCCATTAAAAACGGGAAATTTAAGGGAAATAAAAAATAAGGGAGAGCAGCAGGAAACTGCTTGAAATAAGGGAGAATCCCGGGGAAAACGGGATACTTGACAGCACTGGGCTAGACCCTGGATCAGATGAGGTGCAGCATGCACAATCCTAGTTTAAACAACTCAAAACAGACTACCTGTAGGTAGCCCCTTAAGTAGATGGATCTTCACTTGCAACTCCAACAGCACCAGATCAAAAATTTTATATATGTATATTCTGATGCTACTGAACTGGAAGGGTATGACCTACATGGCTGTAGCCATAGGCACCACATTTGTGCAACTGCTATCCTCTAACAACTAATAACAGGAAAGGCTTCTTAAAAGATTACATTGCTGCAGAGCAAGTACAAAGAGATCATCTCCCTGCCCAAACCAGAATTTCTGCATGCCAACATTCAACGTTCATCATTTTGCTGCCATCCCTTTCAACTCAGGCAGGTTTGAAAAGCACTTTTCATTACCATGCTTTAGTAAACAGGTCATTTTTGCTTCTGCTGCTTTGTAGGCCTCCCCAAAATAACTTCACCATTTGAGTTTGCAGCTCCACTTACTTTTGTCCTTAAGCTCCAGTTATCCAAACCACAAACCACATTCACACAGACACACAGAGTAGCATTTACCCTGTTTATTCTCTCCTGTGGAAGAGAAAAGAGAAATTTCTGAGGAGGAATGGGGGCAGACATGGGTTTCATCCACTCCATGCATTCAGTGCTCATTGCTTCCCTCAAAGTATCCTGGGAACTGCAGTTTGTTAATGATACTGGGAAATATAGTTCTGTGAGGTGTGAACTACAGTTCCCAGGATTCTTTGTGGGGAGAGCCATGTGCTTTAAATGTATGGTATGGATGCGACCATGAACAATGGAGAAGGGGGAAAGAACTGAAGAGAATAAAAAAGATATGGAAAGAAAATGGAGAGAGAAGGAAAACTGGAAAGACTGGCAGATAACGTAGCAAATACCTAAAGCCGAGATAACAAATCACTTGCCTAAAAGCTTTGTCATAGAGGCTGAGAGTACTATCCAAGATTATGTTACACTCATGGTATTTAGGGGCGCATTTCATTCATACAACCACAGCCACTAACTTGCCTCACTACCATTCTTGTCCGATTTGATTGACTGATCCAGAATATGGCTGTACAACCCATAAAGCTTTGTGTTTTTATGATCACAAGGACATAACCTATGAAAAAGCCTGTCCCGAGATATTTTCACCAGCAGATAAACCACTTCCCCTCATCTGAAGAATGGTACCGGTAAGTGGAAACTCCTTTTTGTCATTAATCAAAATCAGCCCAGCTCGTCCTAGAACACTTTCTTACTCCAACAGGCTTTTTAGAACTGACTGCTTTTAATGAAAGGTCTGGTGCCATGCTGTTTTTGCAGTAAATATTTGTAGGTTTTTAATAGATTGTGTGTGTGTGTGTGTGTGTGTGTGTGTGTAAAATTATATTAATGTTTAATTGGTTTTTTATGATTGGAGGTTTTCCCCCGTATGTTTTTAGCTGTTCTTATTGTATCTGTAAGCAGCCTTAATTCCCTGTCAGGGAAAAAGGCATGGTATAAATAAATAAATAAATAAATCATTAAGGTACTTCTGTATATTTTTTAACTTGAAAGGCCTCTTCATACAACTATCCCTAGCTTTCAATGTGTTACTAGAAACAAACCTTTAGAATGATATTGGGTGATATCAAAAGTCAAATTTAGCCTATGGCGGCATGTAAGTGCCTATCATGAGCTTAACACAAGTAGAGGCAGTTGTGGAAGTTTGCATGTTCTTCTTGCAGCTGTTGTAAGAAGTGATGCTGGTGTGAAGAAGCCCCTCACCAGTTTCTTCTTCCCTTCCTTTTTCTGAACAGCTGCTAGAATCCAGCATCAAGACAGGTTCTTAATCAGTACACTCTGTTTCCAAGGCCACGTTCACAAATTTCCTGCTTTTGCACCAAGGCATTGCACCATTAAAGATGCTCAGATGTTGATATTTAAGCATTTTGAAACACAGCACACCTTTTTCTAATGTAATTGAGACAAAGCCCCCAGGAGAAAAGCTCTGAGTGCTATGGTTAAGATAGCAACTGATGAGCAGCAATGCAAATCTTATGATCTCATCAGCTCACTGGAATAGGAAAATGCACATCTCATGGGCAATGCACTTTTTATAGTCCCATTTCATATTCAAAATGGGAATTTTCTAAGTTACACATACCAGCCATATGCACAGCTAAAATATATTTTAAAAATATAATAGAAAAAGACAAATAAGAAATATAACTTATGTCTTTTGCAAAAGTATTTTAAGAGTAAAAAGACACCTGACTACCAGGTTAAAAAGTATAAGAAATCAGATCAAAGTGTATACTATTATTAAATAAATTCATTGCCAACACTAATATGCCACTGGAATAATGGAGATATGTATTTTGAACACTAAGATCAACTATTTGGCCTTCAACTCATTAAAGCGTTTATAGTACACTTTTAGGGTAAGGTAAAGGACCCCTGGACAGTTAAGTCCAGTCAAAGGCAACTATGGGGTTGCAGAGCTCATCTTGCTTTCAGGCTGAGGGAGCCGGCGTTTGTCCACAGACAGTTTTCCGGGTCATGTGCCAGCATGACAAAACCATTTCTAGTGCAACAGAACACCATAACGGAAGCCAGAGCACACGGAAGCGCCATTTAACTTCCACATGCACTGGTGTGCTTTCGAACTTCTAGGTTGGCAGGAGCTGGGACAGAGCAAAAGGAGCTCACCCCGTTGCGGGGATTCGAACCCCTGACGTTCTGATTGGCAAGCCCAAGAGGCTCAGTGGTTTAGATCACAGTGCCACCTGCACCCCTACTTTTAGAAGAGTTTGGATTTGATATCCCGCTTTTCACTACCCAAAGGAGTCTCAAAGCGGCTAACATTCTCCTTTCCCTTCCTCCCCCACAACAAACACTCTGTGTGGTGAGTGGGGCTGAGAGACTTCAAAGAAGTGTGACAAGCCCAAGGTCACCCAGCAGCTGCATGTGGAGGAGCGGAGATGCGAACCCGGTTCCCCAGATTACGAGTCTACCACTCTTAACCACTACACCACACTGGCTCTTACCTTTACTTTTAGAGTATAAATCAGTCTACTCCAGCCTGGAAGCCACCTAATATATTGAACTACAACCCCCATCACCCCTGACTATGGATCATGTCAGCTAGAGCTGAAGTCCACAACAATGGAGGGCACCAGGTTGGAGAAGTCTGGTACAAAAATTCTTTGCACACCTAAAGAGACACTCTTTGGTTTGTATTTATTATATTTTTACTGGAGAACAGTTCAGTTGCCAAATGCATTCAGCCTTCATTTCCAGCATTCCGACTGCATACTAAACTCAACAGTAACATAAGTGTCCTACTAACACTAAAAGGATCAAGCTTTTTTTAAAAAAAAAAAAGCATTACTGTAAACAGCAACTTGATTTTGTTTGGGCAACTACATGAAAAAGCAAACAGGTAAATAAATCACAAGCTGGAATGGCAAGTCTCCTTTTCCAGTGATTAAAAGAAAGCCCTGTTTTCTCTCAGGCAAGAACACATCATGCATACAAACTAGAAAACTCACTTAAACCTTTTTAAATCCCATTTGCTCCAAAAGGAGGGATAGGAGTGCACAACTTTGATTGTGTTTGTGCCCATTCTTATTTGAAATTCATTTAAGAGTAGTCTTAGATACCAGGCATCATGAGAAGGCAATTTGAAATAAATCATTCTATACTGATGCTGTTGGGGAGGGGGGAGTCATTCTACCGCAGCCCTCTAGATGTTGTTGGATTCCAACACAGCTAACATGGCCAATGATCATGGATGATAGCAGGTATGGTGCAAAAAACAGCTGCTGGGCCACAGGTTTCCTATCTTGGCACTAGTATAAGACTAATTACCCAATAATTTGGTGTTCTGAAGGGAGGAACTCTCAGGGCATGGAACCAGATACAAACATGTGCCAGATTTTATTTATTTCTAATATTTATATTCTACCTTTCAAGGCACTATACACACACACACACACACACACACACACACAATACAATAATTAAAACTTTGTTAACATTACAACAATAAGACAGCAGCAATTGGAACAGTACAAAGCAGAACATACTAAAAAGCAGTTTGAATTTTGTTGACAACCATGAATCCATCATAAAATGTCCTGAACAAACATGGTAAAATGGGACTTTTTATTAAAAAAGCAAAAAAACTAACATATCTGCTGGATTGTTGGACTAGGACCTAGGACAGAAGGGTTAGGGTTCAAATTTCCACCTGGCCATGAGGCTCATTGGATGACCATAGGCCAGTCACTACCTTGCAGGCTTTTGTGGGATTAAATAAGGAGTGGGGAACCATGTACTCAGCACTGAGCTCCTTGGAGGAAAAGATGAGATATAAATGCAATAAATAAACAAACAGTATATAAAACTGGCATAGCAGAAATGGTAAAGTCAGTAGAAATGGTTAGGTAAAACTAGCAAGGAGACATGCTGGATGTCCTGGGCAAATAAAATGAGGTATTTTCTGGTGCAAAAGAGCACCAAGTTCAGTGACCGGCAAGTTTCTCTTGGGAGGACATTCCACCTCCTCCTCTCTGGCCACTCAACTCTACCACCAATATTCAGAAAGCAAGGAGGCTTGGAAAACAATTACAACCTATGAGCAGGCTCATCTGGGGGGAAAGCACATGATCTAAATTATCCTTACAGCTACTCAGGTCCCAAGTTGTTTATGGCTTTAAAAAGATAAACATCAGAACTGTGTCCATAAGTGGGACAACAGTCTGTGTAGTTTAAGAACTGGTAATACGTTTTCCATATGGCTGGCCCCAGTTAGTAGACTAGCAATTGTGTTTTGAACTAAATGAAGTATTTGAGAAATCCTCAGGTTACTGTCACAGTCACACCAATGTTCTGGCAGTAACCAAAGCAATGATAGCATTGGCCATAAGAACATAAGATGAGCCTGCTGGATCAGACCAGTGACCCATCTAGTGAAACATCTTGTTCTCCCAGCGGCCAACCAGATGCCTCTGGAAAATTCACAAGCAGGATCTAAGCACAAGAGCACTCCCCCCTCCTATGGTTTCCGGCAACTGGCATTCAGAAGCATTACTGCCTCCAACCATGGAGGAAGAACATAGCCATTGTGGCTAGTAGCCATCAATAGGCTAGGTTCTCTTTGTCCAGGAGTAGCGGCAGCCAGCACACCTGCCTTAGTTGATAGAAAGTACTGTTCACCACAGATGCAATTTGGGCATCCAGTATCAAACCTGAATCTAGCAGCATCCCCAAGCTGCAACTCTGACCCTTCAAGGGAAATGCAGACGTGTGCAGAACAGGTAGGCCACCATCACTTCCTAGGTGAGCCAAACTACACAGCTGCAGTACATGCCCACTGTGCAAAGAGGAATTCACAATAAAATAGAAATCTGCTATAATCGAGATATTGCCACTAACAAGCATGAACGACATGTTCAAGCATCCGATACCAAGGGATGAGCTGCAATAAAGCTACATAACTGAAACGGATGACAAGTTCCCAGCAGGCATATGGGCTCTTGAAAAAGTGACCACAATATCTGTATACTGCTTTTTTTTTCTTTCCCCAAACAATAATACTTCAAAAAAAAATTGACCCCCAATTTCATTTTTACTTCAAAAAAATCATCATCACTCACAAGCAGACCAATATGTCTTCCTGTTGCTTCTGCATTTTGACTGAAAGAGATAAGCCTTTGCTTTAGCCCACCACAGCTGAGATAAAGAACCTGTAGCCTGCCAGATGTTATCAGACTCCAGCTCTCATCAGCTCCAGCCAGCAAAGCCAATGGTCAGGGATGATGGGAGTTGTAGTCCAGCAACATCCAGAGGGTCAGTTTCCCCATCCCTGCACTAAAGCCTCAAAATCAATAGATGGAAATTAAGGTACACTATGAAATGTGGATTTTACAACCACAATCGTGGCCTATTCACATGCTATGATATCACACACCACATTATTTTTATTTAGACAGTTTATATACGATGTATGTTTCAGAAAATAAAGATCTAAGTTTACAACATACTGTCAACATCATAAATAGAAGTAAAAAAAAATACTGGGGAATAATCCACATTATAAAACAACACAATTAACAATGAAACAGGACAGCGTCTTCAGCAGCAGAATAAAACATTACACAGGAAAATCAACTACAAAAATACAATGAAAATTCCACATTGTTCATCTACTAGTACCATAGCCCATAACATGTGGAAAGAAATGTTGCTCATTTTTAAGTACATGTATACTATCCACAGGGAACCAGAACCGAGGCTTCCCACAATATATACTCAAGTGTTTCCCTCTTTCACAGCATAAAATAGACCAAAAGTACATATAGTGAGTCCACTATGATTTCATAGGTTTGGATCCAAAGAACCATAAGCAGAATAAAACGAATATTATTCCTACCCTTCAGTGAGAAAGGATAATACAAATTGTGGTTTAAAAACTGTAGTGGGCCATAAAAAGAATGTGTTTGTGTAAAAGGAGGGACTCCTCTGGAATTGGGGTCACTTTTTCCAAAATAACCCTTCCATGGGTTAAACACAATATGCTTTTGCCCTTATCCATGCAAGCAAACACCCAATGTAATGATGTTTTAACTTTTACAGTAACATGTACACAGCGTAAAAGTCTGCCCAGACATACAGTACACCCTTTTAGATCCAGTACAGTTCTGTAAAACTAGACGATGTGCGACACTTACGCATTGCAGTAGGGTTTCTTCTCATACCCTTTGTAGTTGTTCATGTTTAGAGCCATTTTGCAGACCTCGCAATGGAAGCATCCTTTGTGCCAGTACTGGAAAAAAATTCATAGTGTTACATATGGTATCACAGCCAATATTTTCCATTTACACAATGAAAGAGGGATTTCCAATTTTTAAAAATTCTACTAATTTTACAGTTTTACTTCATTGTGCAAATCAAAAACCTTTTTAATTTAGAATGTTAAAATACAATAATCTATTAAACATTAAAAGCTTCCCTAAACAGGGCTGCTTTCAGATGTCTCCTAAAAGTCTGGTAGTTGGTTTCCTCTTTGACATCTGGTGGGAGGGTGTTCCACAGGGCAGGTGCCACTACCGAGAAGGCCCTCTGCCTGGTTCCCTGTAACTTGGCTTCTCGTAGTGAGGGAACCGCCAGAAGGCCCTTGGCACTGGACCTCAGTGTCCGGGCAGAACGATGGGGGTGGAGACGCCCCTTCAGGTATACTGGACCAAGGACATTTAGAGCTTTAAAGGTCAGCACCAACACTTTGAATTGTGCTCGGAAACATACTGAATTCAACCAACTTAGTCTGACTGGATCCAATCCAAGGCCTCTTCCAACAAATAAACACTCACACCCTATGAAGCAAGTGACAGAAGTGTCATTTGTCTGACTTTTAAAATGAATGATACAGTCTGGGCATTTTTGCTATTACATATGGTCAAGCCCAGCATAATGGTGACTCCCTGAAGATTTAGGATGTCATCATGTCATCATTTAACTAGGTGGGCAACAGTTTATTTAAGTGATAAATCACATCATCTCCTTAGCCTGTCACACATCCCGGATGACCTCAGCTTTACCTTTCTAAGTTTTACACATACATATACACCCCCCCAAAAAAATTGGTTCTGGGTTGCTTTGAGTAGTAGAAGGAAATAAGGTTATTTTTTTTAAATCTTTCAGCAAATACCAATCCCAAACACTGCATAAACAAATGCCACCCATTAAGCCTGTTTGTACTTTTACAGAAACTACCTCCACCCTGAAGTCTAAGAGGCACCCATCCCCTTTTGGGGAGGTGAAGGTGCAGAGAAATGGAGGCATCTGACACAGCCTCAATGTTTTGCTGTTTTTTCTTCAGACAAACGTGCTTTTGTGATCACCACCACCATGGGGAGAGAGACAGGAGACTTCATTTCGGAGAAAAGGGCATGCCCGGGATGCTGATAATGTGCCTCACCCGCTCCTGTGACTTGCCTGTCAGTCACACCATCCGAGCTGGCTGCAGTTGCGTAAGAAGCTGCCGTTGTCAGAAGCATCTCCTTCTGCACTGCAGCCCTGGAGGCGATGAAACCGCTCCGAGTCCCGAGCAAAGGGACGACTCACCTTTAGGGCTAAAGAGAGGGGGGCGAGGGGGGCGCGGGGCAGCTTCGGCCATCATTTCCCTAGAGAGGGGGGGCACCCGGGGAGGGATGGAGGGGGCTTTCCTTCACCTACTGTGCTGCCTGCTGAGCATATGCAACCTAAAGCAGCTTTCTGGACGGATTGAAAGGGGACTTGACTAGACCCCTCACAAAACTGACGGCCGGGGGGGGTGTATCCAGTTTAATCTTGCTCCGCCCCGACCGCGGCGACCGCGCTTCGCGATGCGTCAGTGGCTGGTTGACACGTTAATTACCGTCTGCCCACCCCGCCACCGCCGCGCAGATTAGAGAACGAGGCGTGGGAGGAGCAGCGGTGCAGATTCCGATGCACAAGCAGCCGCCCAGGCGCGCGCTCGGCCACCTGCGAAGCTTCCCGTTCCAGCCTCTCTAGTCCCACCGCAGCCCAGCTCCCCAAAGCAGGCGGCGGGGCCGAGCGCAGCGCCAGGCCACCGCGCGCCACTCCTCCGAAGGCGCCCGCCTGTGCGTCCCCCACGACCACCAACACCTCACGACTCCCCATTAACCCTTCGTGGCGCTCCCTCGCCGCCGCCCACCCCCCACCCCCACCTTGCTCCTCCGCTTCGCCCCCTTCCCTCACGCGTCCCGTCCGTGCTCCTCTCAGGGGAGCCGCAAGGGCAACGTTCAGCCCGCGCTTAAACTGGAAAGGCGAGGGGGGTGGAAATTACCATGCTCTGGCTTTTTATCGTCATCATTATAATTATAATTACGTTTTGTTACGTTTCCCTTTTCACCCCTCACAAGTGCAGGTGGCGGACACTTTCCCCCCTCTTGGGTGGGGTGGGGTGGGGGGTCAAGTTCAAGGGGCGGGAGGAAAACGAAGGCACCCCGAATAACCCCGAAGCCCTCTCTCCTCACACACAAAATAAAAAGCGACGCATTTTCCGATTTTTTGGGGGGAGCAGCGGGCACTTCTTCAAGCAGGTGAAGCAAAATGACGCTGGGCAGCGAGGGGAGTGAGGCGAGGGAGTTCAGAAGCAGCTCGTGAGGGGAGCCTCCTTCCCCCCTCATACACACACACGGGTCGCCCCCCGTCCTCCTTCCCCTCAGCCCTCATCCTCCTGTCGTCGTCGTCGTCCCGTCCCCCCCGCACCCCGCCCTCCCTCGCGCGCACCTTATCCAGGCAGTTGACTTTCTCGGTCGGATAGACGACTTTGCCACAGCGGGCGCACTGAGGGTTCATGGTCGAGCTGCCCGCGAAGCGTCCCGGCGGAAGCGGCCGCCCAGAGCTGCTGGGGCATTCCCTGCCCGCCGCCGCGGCGCTGAGCAGCGAGGCGAGGCGCGAGGCGGATAAATCGCCGGGCACTGCGGACTCTCTGGCGAGGAAGGTCAGCGGCGGAAGCGCGGCTCCAGCTGGCGGCGGCGGCTGCGACAGAGGCTCGGCAGCATGTGCAAGCGAGTGGGAGGGGGGAAACAACCGCTGCCTGGAGCCTCCTCCGCCTGCGCCCGCCTCTGCCTCCGCCTCGTGCCTGCGCGCTCCGCTCCTCCAGCAGAGAGAGAAGGAGAGACCCGCCGCGCTGAATGAAGGGGGCGGGCTGCTTGACGCGGGCTGCTCCCTTCGCCGCCAGGCCTCTCTCTCTAAGGAAGAGGAGGACCCCCGGAGCAGGTGGAGGGACGTGGCCTAGCCTCTCTGCTGCTATGGCTTAGCCATAACGGCTAGAGAAGAATGGAAACGTAAGCATGGATGAGTTGTTGCCTTCGAAACTTATCATGAGGTGGGGGAAAGTAGGGAAGAAGAAAGGATTCCTTCACTGGTAGCTCCTTCCAAGCTCCAAGGATCCAACCTCCCAACAAGATGCGTTTGCAAACCTCCCCCTACTGAGTTTTACTTCATTGTGCAATTTGATTTGATTTGATTGATTGATTGATTTCTATACCGCTTAATATATTTAAAATGTCTCTAAGCGGTGTACAAAAAACCAGAGCAACCACAGGCAGCTTAAACAAAATATTACAATATTGCATATAAAAGTATTATACAAAGCTACTTCTGTAGTGTGGCATGCCATCCCAATATCCCAGTGATGTGAGATTGCAGAGGTTCCAGGCACTTATCCAGGGTTCACGTCTTTTTGGAATGAGGTACAGAGGAGACTGTGGCGTCTTTATTATAGGTGGTTTATTTATACATATATACAACCTGAGCCTATGATGAAGTGGTTCGCAGCATTAGCACCCCAAAAGGGTCTTGTTTCTCCCATAGATACAGCCTTGGATTTAAACAGAAAGCAAACATTGCTCTGACACTCTTCAGCTTGCTGCTTTAACTCTAGGTGACATCACTGCCACTCTGAACTCTAAATTAAGGATTTCTCCTAACTCTCTGAATTGATGGAGGGGCCCCACCCATTTGTCTTCTCACACAGAGCCCCCTTTCCTTGGTTCTCTTAATGGCCCATCACCCAGGCGATCACTTCAACACAGTAAGCTAGACTGGCTTATATTCTAACACTTGTTGGATCCAGGATCTCGCATACAGCCTACTTCCTCCCTCCAAAACTCATAACAATATATAAATCAGTATCAAATCATTTTCCTTTTGACACACGCTCCCTCTCAGCCTTCTGGTTCTTGTCCAGGGTCCAAACAAACTATCAGGGGTGCAGTTTGGTAATTTTGGGAAAAGCTTTGGCCCTCCGGTGCTGGTGGACCTCAGCTTCCATCACCTGGTTCTTGGCCATGATGGCTGGGGCTGATGGGAGTTTGAGTCCAACAATATTTGAAAGGCCACAGATTCCTCCACTCCTTTTAGATCCTTGGCCCAGCTCATTAGGTGGTGGTGCTTCTTGATTCTGCTGAGTTGGACCCTGGACCTCTGCCCTTATTTCCTGCCCTAACAGCACTACTGTTGGAGATGTTTTAGCATCCCCTGATCAGACCTTTCACAGTCCTGTACTATTGTAGTGTTGGTTTTTAGACACCATTGATGATCACTTGTGAATCATCACTTGACAACTGACACAGTGTTCCTTTGGCTGCAATACTATACAGACTTTTCTGGGAGTAAGGCCTACTGAACTTCATGGTATTTGCCTGCAAGGAAACATGCATAGGGTTCCACTGTTAACCTCTGGAAAGCTCTCTGGAATTCTTTTTTAAACTTTCTTTATTTAATACAAATAATTGCACTCCTGCTTTCTGAGCAAAGCTTCTTCAAGTCGGTTTACATTATAAAATCTTCCAAAATGCAATAGCAGTACAAAATATAAATGCAGAATCATTTCTATAAGTGCTCTAGTACTAAAATCTTAATGTCACACAGTCTTCAGCTTGGTAGGACGACTAGAGAGACAGCAGTTGTGGTTTGAATTGGAGCAGAGAGAAAGAGACAGAACTGTGAGCTTAGCAAGACTGGGGAAAGCCTCAGGGCTTCAGGGTAGGGTCTGTCCCCATTACTGCTTTTGGAATTTGATGCAAGATTAGTGGGCATGCTGCATGCTTAGGCATCAACCTGCTTCCAATATTTGTTCAGTTTTATGTGTCTTGGGCATAAAACCATAACAAAAATCCTATGCTATCAAAAAAGTATAATCCCCTTCCCCTGCCCCCAAGCATCAGTGTAATACCCAGATCAATAATGTCAAAAGATTCCAAAGTATTCCTCGGGGTATACCTTTATATCCAGAAGCCTTAAAGACATGACACAATTACTTTCAGCACCCTGGTTTACAGAAAACTAAATGCAAACCAAAATAGACGTGACAGCAAAGGACGCAGGGCTGGCCCACCCATGAGGCAAGGTGAGGCAACCACCTCGGGTGCCAGAATCTACAGGGGCAGCAGATCCAGCCTCCAATGAATGCATGCTCCTTGGAAGCCAGATCTGCCACCTCTACAGCAGCCACTTGGCAAATAGGAAGTGCTGCTGGTCTCCTCTCACCCCTAGGGATGAAACAGTGGGCTCTGAGGTCTCCTGGGCTCTGCACCCACCTGGCTGCTTTCCTGTGACAGCCTCTGATTCCTACTTCAACAGTCAGGTAAGGTTGAGCGGATTCCCCTCCTTGTTCCTGATGTACATTGTCACTCCTCCCTTGTTCCCAGTGTAGATCTTCACTCACCCCTTCTTCCCTGGCTGCGGGGCCGGTGCCATTTCATGGTTCACCTCAGGTGTCAAAAGTCTTGGTTGTCATATGCAAACGAAAGCTTGACATTTTGCTGATTAGGTCACTGCTCAAATCCTTGAAGTGATGAGTAGAAACTTGTTCACATTTTCAGGTACCAGGAGGCATACCGTCCCATTACAAATACAGTGCCAATGCTTAAAGGATAAATTTGTGCCCCTGAGTTTTACAAGGGCAACACTGAGACCAAAGAGGAGGAGGAAGCTGACAGCCAAGGCCACATCCTGAACTGGTTGTAAATAAGGAGACAGGAAAGTGGAGGCTGGCTGAGGGCAGACTGAGGTTGGTTGGGCAGTGCCTCGTTCACCCAAGTAGACCAGTCCCCATTGGTCTGTCCGGAGTCCCAAGGTGAGCAAGTGTAAGATTTCCAGGCAGAGAAGTGCTAGCACTGTATTCAAGCTCCCTTGGGTGCTGCTTTGTGCAAAATGTCCCTTTCTCCACCATTCCGCTCAGCAAAATTCCCCCTTTCAAGCTTTAAGGTTGCATAAACTGAGGCCAGGGATTATCATCTGCCCAATTACAGCATTTCTTAGCTATGGTCTGGTGGTGGTGCGCTGTGCCTTGACTGCTGACATGCTGCAAGGATGGAGCATATATCCTATGCTCCATCCTTGCAACATGGGCAGAGCAGCTGTCGACGTAGAAGTGGTCATTTCCACATTTATTTCTCCTATTGAAGTCAATGGAAAGGAAATTTCTTGAACTGGGTTCAGGACTAGTGTAAAGTTCCACTGTGGCGTGGATGTGCTCTGGAGGAGCATAGGATGCAATGTAAGTATGAGCCTCCCGCATCCCACCCTGTTTCAGGTATTCCATGAGCATATCTCACATTCCACCAGGGTAGTAGGGTTTCCATCATATCCTTTGATCTCTCAACCAGTTTAACTCAAGCATAGGAGTGCCCTGTTAGAGAATAGTTTCCTCATATGAGAACAGCAGCTATAATTACTAGTCTTCACTCTGTGTGTGAGGCTGCATGGTGAATACCACAAGTCTAAATGCTACATTAGCGTAAAATCCTATTAGTCTGGCAGAAAGCATAAGGCAGTCCTGTTTAAATCATTTCCCAATTTTCCAACTCAATGAAGCAATGGAGTTATGTGTAGTTTGAAGATTAAATTGCCTGCTACGTTTCCATTTGTGCTAATACAGAAACAAAGTAACCATTGCCTGTGCGGTATTTGCAAACTTCCTAATGTGATTCTTCAAGAGTTACCAATCGCTTGGGTTTAAAAAATAAAATAAAATGTAGTGTTTGTAGTTTTGCTACAACTAAATTACAACAATTCAGCGTGCCAGTCCTGAACAGATTTACATGGAATTCCAGGGCAATTCAATTCACATGACCATTCCTTTGATTCCCCACCCCCCAATTTACAAATACTTTTTTTACCATTAGTATTTCTGTGTGCACGTGGAGAAAGCACAGTTTTGTGTAAAGCCAAAATGCACTTAGAGAAGAAAATGCTCAAGCAAATTCTTCTATTTCTGGTTTGTCTATGAAAGTTTCCATTTGAATTTCCCAACCCTGCAACACACCACACTGATTTTCTGCAGACGGTTGTGTTCCGCAAACAGAGGGCAGATATACCACAAAGGCAAATGATTTGCAATTACTCATGTATATACAAGCAGAGCTGAACACTGAAGGCAAAATTAATACCTTCCAGTTACATTTCATCTTCTGTATGGAAAGCAACAACAGTTTTCCACCTGTGGGGGAAGACAATTTCCCTTTCAAATTGTTCAGCATACAGTTCATGGGTGTTATACTCTCATTGAATACTGCATAATATATGATGAGATTAACATTTTATATTTTTCCAAGATCTTGATAAAAGAAAACGAAGATAAAATAGCCACCCCCAAGAAAGGCATGTAGAACAAAGCCACACTGATTTGCTTGGTTCTGCATCACAGAGCTTAAATCAACCCGTAGTAATTATCTTGCTTTAAATAAAATTAATCCTTGTTATATGCTTACATTTGGAGAGATAAATATTTGCTGTGTTGAGATGGGCAGCTTGCTCATGCCTGCTGCAGTGCAATGTCCTCATTCTCTAATAAGCAGTTTTCCCTTCCAAAGGAATCAGTATCTTCTTGGAGCTGTTTAAAACTAAAATTTTATATTTATCCCACTCTCTTGTATATCATGTGCATTTAAGCTGGAAACTATTGTTCTATCTGATAAATTCAAGAGACAGTTTGCCGGTGGACCTGGTTGGTGTAGACTGGAGTGCCTGATGTGGCACCATCCAGATGTTGGACTCCAACTTGTATCAGCTCTAGTCAGCATAGCCAACAACATCTGGAGGGCTCTAAATTAGCTGCTCCTGTTACAGGCAGTGACAAGACTAAGACTGTGACCAGGTGTTATTTCTGTAACTTAGCACCAATAAGCTTATGTCTCAAGGCGGGAATGGCTAACCTGTGGCCCTCCAGTTGTTGGAGTAGAATTCACATCAGCACCAGCCAGCATGGCCAATGGCCAAGGAGATGGGAGTTGTAGTCCAACAACATCTGGAGGGTCACAGGAGGGGGGGACATTGTATTGGACCAAGTTCTCCATTTTGCATATGTGCTAACTGCAGGGTACATGGTAAAAAGTGCATTCTTGATAGGAAAGAGTTCTTCTATAGACCTAGGTAACTAGATGGAGAAATAAAGAAGCCATGATTGTCCCTTTGTTGTCAGAAGATACATCAAGGTGACCTTGCATCTCAAGGTTGAGAGAATGTGTGAGAAAGGAGGTGGAAGTGAAAGAGGGTGCCACTTAACACATATTAATTTGACTTCACAGTACAGGTCAGTGTAGAGGGCAAAGAGACAGAGACAGTTTAGGTCTCCCACTCTGTCTTAACCCCATTCAAGCCTCTCTAAGCAAGCTGAGTTACAGGTCAACTTCCAATGGTCAGGAGGTCAGGGGCATGCGATCTACTTCAAGACAGTAAACAATCATGCAAGAGGAAGGTAACATAGTCCAATGCATGTGGAGAAGGCAGTCGTTTTCTGAAAGTCCTTCAGAAGCCTGTAGAGCAGCCATTTTAGGTGACAAATTACTGTACTCAAAATAAGAAGCAAGCTAGAGTTATCAGTTATATAAGGCAAGCAGGACCCCGTTAGCACACCACCTGCAGTTCTCCTTTCTGCCATTATCAAGGTGCTGCTGTGAAGCAACAAAATCAGGCCAGACATTTCCTCCTGCTGCAAGTTGTCCTGATGGTGCAGAGTTTGGAATCTGCTGCCAAATTCCTAGAGTTCAGCCCTCCAGTGCCTTACAGAACTTTCTTCATGCAGCTCATCTCCTTCTTGTCACAGAGTTTCATGGCTATCTTGCCCAGCAGCTTTAGAGAACAAAGGTACTATAGCTGCAGTCTTTTATGCAAGGGTAATGTTTTGAATATTATGGCTTATCCAATAGTCAATAATTCAATATTCTCTGCTGGAGATTGTGCAGAAGAGTCAGCATTGCAGTCAAGTACATTAAGAATCATGTTGAACTAAACAATTCGCTTATTTTTTATCCCTTCAGTGACATATACACTGCAGCAATAGATACCATCACACGGGCAGGAAAAGTAGAACAATCTAGGGAGATACTTTAAAGGAGAAATGTTATTAGACTTTGCTGAGCAAACTCAACAGAAGAGAGGAACAGAATTTTTTGAAGATAATGCATATAGTAGGGAGAAAGATATAAAGGAGAAAAAGGA
The DNA here is from genome assembly GCF_009819535.1 of Lacerta agilis. Taxonomy (NCBI): domain Eukaryota; kingdom Metazoa; phylum Chordata; class Lepidosauria; order Squamata; family Lacertidae; genus Lacerta; species Lacerta agilis. Next base: position 35,113,382 of record NC_046323.1, read on the forward strand.
CAGATGCCTGAGGAAGTTTTTTTTCCTCCCTTCTCATCTGTGTTCATTCTAGCTCACCCAGACTGAGAAAAATAGTTCTAAATGGAGTGCAGGCCAGGAAGTACATTCAGTCTCCTTGAAATATGCAAATCACTATACTGTAGTACATTTTGTGCATGTATATCTCATTTATTTTAATGGGACCCAGACATCTTTGACTGTCAGCAGAACTGCAGCCTAAATGGTTCTACAAATGCTTCTATAAAAGTAATTTTTTGTAATATTTCGGTTGCGAGAAGCACTTGCATATACCTGTTGACCTAAGGGGCCATCACTACAGTCTACCTCTGATTCAGCTATTCCTTGCTTACTCAAAATCATCCTGTTCTCCTTCTCTCATTTTGCAGAATTTCTTGTAAAAGTCACCCAGGGCATTCTCTGCTTGCTTAAAAAGAAGAAAAACCTTGTTTGAGCCTGTTACAATTCAGCCAAGGAAACTTCAGATTTCGAGATAGGAGATAGACACAGGCACAAATGAAGCAAAGAAATCAGGTTTTGAGGGGCTCAATGTGGTCCTCCTTCCACCACAGAACCTTTTTTGTCATCACAGTCATGGCTGACAGCCTCTCGCTTAGCAGGGGGAGATACTGGGAAGTATATAAGTAAGGAGCAGGAGCAGCTTCTGCTCTGCATCCATGCTGCCATCCCAATTCACTCCCTTAAAAATCTATAACAGCAACTACTTGCAGAAATAAGGCAGGGCATCCATAGATTGATTTTTGAAGTGAAAGATTTGCCTGGACTACAGTGTTTGTAGAGGGAATATGGCTGTGATACAATATGTAGATGAGGACTCATCACCGTTTTGAGACCTGTGGGCACATTTGGAAACCTGGTCAATGTTCACACTCAATATCCCAGGAGGAAAAGGTCCCAGGCACTGATGTTCTGGGCTGAAAGAAGCAACATCTCTTTTTTATATAATATTTTTATTCATTTTATAAGAAAAATACAAACAAAACAATACAAAACAAACAACACATAAATTTCTTATATACTCTTAACATTATTCCACTAACATCTTAGGGTGACTACCCCCGATCTCCTCCTTCTGAAATTCATTTTCAATCTTCCTTGGCAGTTACATTATTAGCAATCACCCAAGATTATTTCCCTATAACATTCCATCTTATAGAATCCACCTCCACCATCATTACCGAAAAGCTGTAAGGAATATAAAATGTAAACATTACAATATTTTTTAATACAATCTAAATTTCTTCCAATCTTCCTGCACCGTTTCCTCTCCTTGGTCGCGTAGTCTCGCTGTCAGTTCAGCAAGTTCCATAAAGTCTATCATCTTCATTTGCCATTATTCTACTGTTGGTATCTCTTGATTTTTTCCTATTCTTGGCAATTAATGTTCTTGCTGCTGTTGTGGCATACAAAAAGAAAGTAATATCATTTTGGGGAATTTCTTCCCCTATGATTCCCAATAGAAAGGCTTCTGGTTTCTTTATAAAAGTGTCTTTTAACACCTTTTTCATTTCATTATAAATCCTTTCCCAGAAGTCATTTATCTTGGGGCACGTCCACCACATATGGTAAAAGATTCCTTCTTTCTCTTTACATTTCCAGCATTTATTGTCAGATGTGTGATACATCTTTGCAAGTTTTACAGGAGTTAAATACAATCTATACATCAGTTTCATCATATTTTCCCTCAACGCTGCATATGCCATAAACTTGTAACCTTTTTTCCACAGAAAGAAGCAACATCTTGAGGAAATAATCCTTTTCCATTCAAGCTCAGCTCAGACCAACATGCCATGGAGAAGGACAGTTCAAGTATAACAAAGACAACCTTAAAACAAAAGTTTGAGCCACTGAGTTCCTGAAGCTTAGGTAAAATGAAAATCAGGCTTGATCCAACTGAGGCAAGATATGCCACTCTAATAAACATTGGAAGTCTTCTGCATCCAAAATGCCAGGAAAAATCCCCTGTCTCTGGAATCACATGCAATGTGATCAAACAAGCTATTTTTGTAGCTGGACTGTTGGAATCAGGGTCTCACTCCATAAACTGGAATAGACCCATGACTTGTCATCAAAGCACAGAGGCCTTGAACCAAGGTGTATACAATGTGCATGAAGTGCCCAGAGGGTTGGCTAAGGGTGAATGTGGTCCTGGGCCTAACCACCCCTGGTTTGTGTCATAATAAATTTGTTAGCTGTCATCACACAGCACCCATTGAAGAATCTGGAGTGCAGCATCACAATTGGGCAGAAGGTGGAAAGGGTGCTTAGTAGTTGCAATGTGTGAGAGAAGGAAGATGCAGGAAGTTTATCCATCCATCCTATACCTCCTTTTATCCGATGTTCCCATAGCAGTGTACAACATTAAAAACATAATTTACATAATTATGTAAAAGACAAAATATATGACATAAAAATAAAAGACAATAAAACAATCACAGAAAAAAGTTATAATAACAGGTCGTCGTCGTCCCCATGTTTAAAAGGCCATAGTTGTTTAGTGGCTGAGGGCCTGGGAAAGAGGGATGTTTTCGCCTGGCATCTAAAGACATGTAATGATGGCACCAAGTGAGCCTCTCTGGGGAAAGCATTCCACAAATGGAGAGCCACCACAGAAAAGGCCCGTTCTCATGTTGTTACCCTCTGAACCTTTTGGGAAGTGGGGACACAGAGACGTGCCTTGAGGGGAAAGTGCAGGGCCTGAGTTGATTGGTATGGGGAGATGCAGTCCTTAAGGTAATGAGGTCCTGAGTCATGTGAGTTTAGCATGGAGGTGGTTTGTGTACAGGGGGTTGCACAAAAGGAGGGAAGAGGCATGGACATGGGGGTGATGGTAAAAACAGGGGTGTGGGATAGAAGAGAGAAGTAGCTTCAATTATTGGGTTCGGAAGATAAAAGGTCATCTTAGTAGTTGCATGGGGTGGAAAGGGGGTTAGTGTGAGGGAAATGGCAGGGGTTGGCAAGCAAAGCACACAGGTGTGCAGTCCCTAGTATTACAATAAATATATACTCAAGGAGAAAAAAACGTTTCCATGCTCTCAGGACCCACCCCAACTGTGAAAACAAGATGTTACCACTTCACTAGTTATATGGGAACAGAGATAGGGATGCAGATCACTCAAATGCAGATCAGAATGTGCATCCGGTTGCTGGAAACCACAAGTGGGGAGGGTGTTCTTGGGCTTCAATCCTGCTTGCTGGTTTCCCAGAGGCAACTGTTCAGCCACTGTAAGAACAGGATGCTGGACTAGATGGGCAATTGACATGATCTAGCAGGTTCTTCATATGTTACTATCCCTTTCAAAGCAATGCAGTATAGATAGGTATGTTCTGATGCACATACTGCCCATGATTTGTTACAGTTTCCAAACCATCAAGTTATATTTATGTTGTCTGTGCAGAGAGATCTCTTTGGCTGCCGATCAGTTCCAAAGAAAAGTCACAGAAGAGAAACCACTTGTTTTGCACTTGAGTTAAAGGAAAGTGCCCTTTAGAATGCAGCAGAGGTTAAAGAGAAATTCCTTCCATTTATGTAACAGCGCCCAGTTCAACAGCCTCAGCAACTGAAATCCAGTTAGGATTCTATCCATCAAAACTGCCTCATAAAAGGAATGGCTCTCAAAGGCTAAAGAACCTTCTCAAACGAATGCAAAATGAAATAAAGACACAGACATTCACATACAATGAAAAGTGCTGAAAATAAGGCTGACTTTGTCTCGTTAACCTGGCACACAAGCCCCGGTGATCAGTAACTGGCATTTATGAGAACCTGCTAGGAGGGAACTCTAAACTTCACAAATGAGTGTCACTATGGAAACTAATCAAATGAACAAAAGTATGAAAGAGCAGACTCAGTGGAAACATCTGAGAGGGAGGAACAGCACAGTAAACAAATTGTGTATATTAAAAGTCCATGATTGAAAAGCTCAGGCGAACAAACCCTGATATCTAGAGGGTTCTGGAGTAAGTTCATGATAATTTCTCACTGAGTCATTAAAATCTGTGAGCACTATATATTTTTCAAGGGGAAGACACACACTGTGCCTCTTTTATAGGCAAACCAGAGCAGTTGGCACAGAGTGCTGTTAGCTAGAGGATGGATTTTTGGCAGAATGTTGTGTTCCTAGTGAAACATGAAAATAAAAGGCTTCAAATAAGCTACCAGTGTATGCTTTTTTATTTAAAAAATGACAAAATTTTGGGTTTTCCAAATTAAATAACAGTTGCCTTTTAATTTAGGGCAAGCTTTTAGATATGTCCCTCACAACACGCAACTGGGAAGTTGGCTTGCAATCCCTGCAAGTTTGATAGTAAACAAAGCTTTCCTTGATTTCTTAGAAAATCAGCTAAGTGGGGTAAACTTGGGCTACAGTGAGAAAAATTACCATTATTAGTCAGCACATGCAACAAGTTCAAAGGAAACTACACTCTCAAAGGCATATTCATTAATAATATTGTATATCCTATACTAGGGGTGGGCAAACTATGACCATCCAGATGTTATTGAACTCCCATCTCCTATCAGCCCCAGCCAACATAGCCAATAGTCTGGGATGGTGGGAATTGTTGCCCAACAAGATCTGGAAGGCCAGAGGTTGCCCAGCCCTGATGTATATCATACTGATTATCATCTGAAAAAGGACGTGGGTTCAGAGAAGCCAGAGAGAAAGATAATATAAGCAGACCATGCTGAAGACACAGCTGGTTTTCGTGGGTCAGATCCACACCAGATGCATTCTGATTAGGGCTGCCAGGTCAGGAGCATCCCAGGTCTCGAGATTTCAGGCCTAAACCTGATAGCTAGAGATGGTCTCTGGTGATGTCACAGGGGTGGGTCTGGTGATGTCGTTAAGCATGACACATGAAGCATTAAGCACAGTCACTGAGAGTATGTTATTCAAATGAAAAACACAGTAGATGAGTGAATATGTCACAGGTTGGAGATTAAAATAGAAGTCTCTATGCTTAGTGTGAATTGCTTTTGTGAACATTCAGTATTAATGATGCAATTGCCAGTCAGCACCGTATGCAGTTAATTTTCTTCTGACCTCACTATCTACACAAACCCCTCACCAAGACTTCTGCTATTATACAATTTGTTGCTCATTAAGGTGCCACAAGACATTCCTTCTTGTTCAGAAAAAAACAAATAAAATACATTTAAGAAGTTCTTAGGAACACATAACATTAACCTCAGCATACAAGATCACCTGTGCAGGTCTACTTTTCTGGCATATAAGGCAATCTGGCAGAAGTGAGGAGTAGGGACACTAGCACAATTCAGATTAACTTTTCCAACCTTTGCTTTAAACGGAAGTCCACTATGTTAACCCATGCTGTGTGCTTAAGGCACAAGATATGATGTTTTAGTCCACCCAAGTAAAATTTGCAAGGATGCTCCTTTCACACCAATAACAGATCTTTCCAAATGTCTACAAGACGCACAGACACAATTTATTCCCCAAGCTCTGTATTTAAGACATTGACCGGCGGGGGGGAATACCACTGGGCTAGCCGAAAGCCTTTTGTGAGTGACCATAGCTCTGTCTTCAATCCAGATTTCAGTTTGGAAAACTCACCCATTTTTCTGAACACACTTCCTGCCTTTTCAGCATTTCATTCTTTTCTATACCCTGTATCCTAATTGATATTACAGGCCTATTCCTAGGGTTCCCCGTCGGATTATTTTAGAGGAGAGTAGATACAGGGAGGTCTGCTCTGGATACGAAAGGCGGGGGAAATAGAATAAGATTAGGAACTTCCCAGTCTAGTGTTTCCTTTTCTTCTGTCTTCAAAGCAGCTGCCACACAACCAGCTTCCCCCTGAAATGATCAAATTAAGTGTTGAAATGGACATTTCCAAAAGCTTGCCCTAAATTAAAAGGCAACTGTTATTTAATTTGGGGTGGGGCAGCAAATTGTGCTCATTAGAGTTAATATAATGTCATTTTATAACACTGCTTCACATGGGTGGGAGGTAGAATAATTTCGTTTCCATCTAATGAGTGTAGTATTTGGATGGCCATCTGTCGTGTATGATCTAGTTGAGATTCCTACATTGCAGGGGGATGGAATAGATGACCCTGGGGGTCCCTCCCAACTCTACAGTTCTATGAATTTATTTCAGAGGCTGAAAGTCCCATTTTATGTGGGTTTTTTTTTTGTCCTGCATAAATGAGGAGCAGCTATTAACTTGCATAATGTGAGCAAAGAGAACATCGAACAAAAGTTTTTGTTTGCACGTAATAGCATATGTGTTCCACAGTCAGAGAAGGACTGATATCTGTAATGTTCCTTATATCTGATGAGCTGTGCAAAGATAACCTAACTGGAAACGTAGCTTTTGAGCTGAGATGCTTTTAAAACACACACACACACACCCCACATACACATAGGATTTCTGCTGATTAGTGGCACCATCTGGTGGATATTAGGAATAAGCACTCATAGCCACCAAAAGGTGCACATATTACTTTTTGAGAGCCATTTCCAAATCTGAAATATTTTATTGTTATTTTTCTAATCACTCATTTCCACTGGAGAGAGGATGTTCAATGATCTAGCTTATTGCATTGTGATTTACACAATTACCGGTATCTAGTCTGCATCTAGCTTTGCCACTTTTGTAATCTAATTCTAACTTCTCCCACTAGGAAACACTTTGTACCAGATATTCTATTGATTTGTACCCTTTGACTAGCATTCCAAACAGTCACTCAAAGTCACTTTATGCTCACATGATGTTCTGATGCAGCTCTTGTCTCCCTGTGCTATTCATGCCCATAACAAATACTTCAGAGCTGATATTACTCCCATTCAAGCCAAACCAGTTTTGAAAGTATAATCTGCTGTCATAGTCTTCTCTAGCCTTTATGATGTCACTGTATAGGAATAAAAAAGAGAGAAGCAAACTGTATCTACTTTATGAAGGCTGTCAACAGCTGTCACCAGAGGTCTGGTTTTTATACCTAAAGTGGACTCCGCAGTCATGTTCTCACATATTTCTTCCCAGTCACAAAAGCAAAAAAACAAAACAAAAAACATTCAAAAGACTTGAAATGGCTTAAAAAGTCAGATATCCTCTACTATTTGCCACAATATATTTGTAAAATCATCTGAACTTAAGCATCGGATCATAAGAGTCCTGCTGGGTCAGACCACAGTGGCCAACACCTAGGCAGGCATGTCCAAAGTCTGTTTCAGAGGCCTAATCCAGCCCGCCAGTCGGTTTAATCCAGCCCCTGTGGCAGTTTATTTCCTGGGGTAAATTCCTAAAAAAAACCACAAAAACCCTCAACAACTTCAATCCTATAAAAAAAAGCTCAACAACTTTGGTTGGCCCTTTGGTCAGCCCTCACGGCCCTCCACTTCATCAAATCTGGCCCTCTTTGAAAAAAGTTTGGACACCACTGTTAGGGCAAGCCCACATTTTAAAAAAGGTCATTTGTCTGGTCATTAAAAAAAGGTCATTGAGTCCAAGCCCCTGCAATGAAGGAAACTTAACAAGAGTCTTTGCTAGATCAAGCCAATGACTTGTCCAGCATCCTGTTCTCACAGTGGCTGACCAGATGCCTGTGGAAAACCCACTAGGAAGATTTGAACACAAAACCACTCACCCCTTCTGTGGTTTCTAGCAACTGTATTGAGAAGCATTGCGGCATCCAACTGCGGAAGCAGAGAAAAGCCCTCAGTACTGGTTTTATACATTTATTTCTCTGTTGTGAACCAACCTGGTATTATTTTTTTAATGAATGTCGGTAAAATGATTTTAAATAAATACAGTCCATTGATTTTCAAATATTTCAGGGCTAGCTGAGCTCGTTGTTGGTACAGAAGAAACAAACAAAACCTAAAGAATGATGGTAGCTTCTCTCCATACACCATAACCCTCCGGGGGGGGGGACGTGACTTCATACCATGGTTGTGGATCCTCCATCAAAATGAAACCATCTGGAAATTTGCAGCTCTATAGCTTTGCTAGAGCAGGGACCAGACAAACGTCTGGTCTGGGAACAGAAGTGGCTTGCAAAGGTAAGTTTTGTACTACATTTTCTGTGAGTTGCACATGGTCCAAGGGCCAAGCACCATGCCAAAGGACAACAAGCCTGGAGTCATAGAATTATCTGGTAACTGCAAATTAATATGTGAAGCTGATTCTGCCCACCCCACCCCTAGCTCCTGAGTCATAGCTCCTTTGGGCTGCCAGGTCACAATGTGACAATGATAGCAGAGATATCATACTTTTACCTAGATATTTATTCAGAGCCCCTCCTCTTATTAGTCCCTGCTTTCTTCAGTTTGTTGTCTTCTGTGCTGCATTCCTCAATAAAAGCTTCCTTGAAATTCCTCTTAGTCTAATTCACCTTGTCTCTGGGGCTCCCTATCTTGTAGCCCCCCTTCCTCCTGGAGTCTTTTTTCCCCTCTGTTCTCAAGCTGCCCCACAAAGCATAAGGCTTTGGTCACAGCCTAATGGACAACTTTCCCTGCCCACATAGGAACTTAAACCTTGCTTGTTGAGCAATTGGAATGTTTGTGAATGTTCTGTGATGTCATATCAGTTGATCTGAACTGCATTGAAGATGCACCACCATAGGTACAATCATAGGGCTGACCCAATACATTTTGGCACTGGAGCAGAGCCACAAAGTGGAGACTCCTACCCCTGTGCCAGGGAAGAAGGGGGTGAGTGAAGATCTACATCATAAAATGAGGGGGGGTCTACATTGGGACCCCAGTGAATATTGCCATCTGAGGCAGTTGCCTCACCCTGCCTTATAGGTGGGCTGGCCCTCGGTGTAATGCAGTATAAATGCCAGAAACCTTCAGCTGTGTATCAATGACTCACGGTAGGGTAGACCAATTGTATTGTACAGCTCTGACTAAGCAGCAGGTAACACTGACCAAGGTGTTATATAATACTGGTCACCTTAGAACTCTGTTGGGGCAAAAGAGCCCTTTGGATAGCATGGGTTGTAACTGGTGCCATGCCCATTCCACCACTAGTGCTACTGACATGATATTCACCAACTCACTGTCTGCTGATTCAGCAGAGACCTCTTTTCCTTCCAGTAAGTGGTTCATTGATACACAGTATATTATCTCATGCATTGGGACCCTTATTGTAGGGCTGCTTTCTCACTTACAATGCCAGCCAATTAACTTTAAATGGTGTTGGAGCACAGACAAACTTCTCTAGAAGTACTTTCAGTAACTAGTTGCAAGTAAAACACTAGCTTCAGTCTCAGAGGAAACAAGCCAACTGATAATAATCCTGCAGTTGTTAGACTTCAGTACTTCCTTTGAAATCAAAGGGAGATTTGCTAGGTGGGACAATTGTGGGGTCAGGAAGACATATTATGAAAGGTTCCCTCATTGATGTTTCAAATGTGATCATTAAGGGATCAATTGGGATTTTTTTCATATAAAAAAAGTTTCCGGATTCTGAACAGACATGGAAGAGAAAGGCATATCATCAACTCAAATAAAAAGCCAGGTGTCAGGGCTGAATAAACAGGAGGGAAAGAAGATGCAAAACAATTATCAAAAGGAGAATTTAAGATGATATGCTTTTTATGTAAAACAAGTATCTAGTGGTAGCAGAAATTGCTTAAAGACATTAAGGTACCAAGATACCAAAATCACAGCAATAGACGTTGCAATAGAGATCACTGTCAAAATTCTTGGGGGTGTTGAGTAGGACTTGCAACTGATAGAAACAACTATTTTGCCATCACAAGTTGTTCCTTCACAGCCAAGAATGAACCTATTGTTATTATTCTGAAGGAGTCAAGATGCAGTCTACTATAGGCTATAGCATGTGGTGGCAATACTGATTTATGATAAACTTACTCAAAAAAATGGAACACCAGCGCATGGGAATTATCTTATATCATGGTTGCAAAATGCTTTAGATCAGGGATGGGCATAAGAGTATAAGGAGAGTCCTTCTGCATCAGGCCAAAGACCCATTTAGTCCAGCAATCTGTTCTCACAGTGGCCAGCCAGATGCCTATAGGAAGCTCACATGCAGAACCTGAGTGCATACAAAGGTAGTGCCAAGGTCAGGAGAAAGTTGAAATGAGGCGGACAATCAAAACGTGGCAGCTGGTACTAGGGAGAACCAGAGTAAAGGCCAACCCTGAAAGATAAGTAGTCTATCCAAGAACCAGGATCTGGGAACGGGAGCAAGTGAAAAAGTCTGGAAAGCACAGAGCAGGGTCAATGCAAGAGATCACACCACTGCTGATGCCCTCACTGCTCATACTCTCCACGGCAATGGTGGCAGCTTCCCTCGACTTACTACCATTAATTTTTATGCCATTGCTTTAGCTTCCCACCACGTCCTTCTCTTGCTTTGGGAAAGGCCAGGCAGCATGATGCAGGCAGTCTCATGGCCATCTAGTTCAGAACTCTTCTCTCTCCGAGGAAGGACCCCCTTTGATCTTCCTAAGTGAGAAATGGGGAGAGGGGATGGAGGGTGTTGCCAGGCAGTGGCAGGGCCAGCCAAGCCAGTGCAGGCAAGTAGTAGGCGCTGTGGGTGCTAATCTGCTGCTCCACATGCCAGGTGCTTGAGGCAGTTGCCTCACTTTGCCTAATGGTAAGGCCGGCCCTAACACAGAAAAGAAGTAAGCCTGGTGGAGTATTGCTCACATCAAGACCATGCAGTGAACCTACAGCTGGGCCAATACCCGAGGGAACTTGAAATATCAGCTTTCAGAGCGCTGTTAGTCAGATGTTCAGGCTGCAGTACAAAACAGTTAATTCTTCACTAAACTAAATCCAGACAATCCTGGGCGTATTACAAAATGAGATATTTGCACGTCTGCTTCTGTTTTGCTGCTAGACAGGGCTGGACATATTTCCCTCCTTAATTACATATCTGTGCAACTCTGTTTAAAATAAAGAAGGCAAGGCGGAGTGTTCAAACCTCAGGTGCATCTGTGGGACACTGAGGACAAAATAATAATTTCACCAACAGATGACCCTGGTTTCATTACTGCTGCTCTTAAGCACATGTAGAAACTCTGAAGGGATGTGGCCCGATATTTTTAAAATGGACCAGTGCTGATGGCACTCCGCCAGAAATGAGTGTACCCACCACATCTCCTGCAGTGTTCCTAGAGCTATTTTTGTGGGTTAGGAAGCTTGGCTGATACTGCAAAGAGCTGGAAAGCTCTTATTAAAAACTGACTGAAGTATTTGGAATGAAGAGTTTGTTTTGACTGAAGAGATGTAATTGGGTATGTCCCAGTAGTTTGCATTCAGATGGAGGGGGGCCGATTAAGTGGATTAGCCTCAATCATCTGGGAGATGACATGCCTTGCTGTGTTTGAAGTGTTTTGTGAACAGGAGGACAGGGCTAGTTTTGAAGTTCATATTAACTTAATCTGTTTGATGCAGCAGCTGCAGTGACACACCCTAACCCTTTGAAAGACTGGCCAATGGAACACATCACTAAAGGCAAAGTTGTCTCTCACCTCCATGGGGAAGGAGAGCTGAGCTCCTCTACAATCACTGCCATTAACCTCTCCTTTAATCTGCATGCAAGAGAGCCAACATTTACTGCAGCCCACAAAACTGTTAAGGAAGAAAGAGCTCGGGGCTCAACATGATCTAGAGTTCAGGCCTGGAAGAGAACAATAAATAAACCGATGCCTTTAAACAGGTATACAGAATTATTATTATTTTTCTTCCCTACAGCCAATCAACGTCACACACACCAACCCTATTGTCTCTTATTTCAGATGCCAAACAATATAAGAATGAGAGCTGCCTAAGTGAACAGCCTTAAAAATGAAACCATTTCAAATCCAACACTCAAAAGTTCCTTTTTCTGTGGGCTGAGCAGCAAATTAAACAGGGGCAGCTGATGTGATTTCAAGTGTAGTCCTGTGCATGTCTACTCAAAAGTAAGTACCACATCTCTTTACCAAGGACAGAAGGGACGGGGGGGGCGCCGATATAGCTCCTTGCCAAGGGTGTGAGGGATTGTAGGTATGCCTCTGTCTATAATTAAAGTCAGCATTATTAACACAGAGCCTGGTGCTCTGTAAGGCCCTTTGCCCCAATTTAAAGCTTAATTAAAAAGAAAAAGAAGGGGGGTGTCAGTAAAGAGGTTTATTCTTTCATTTGGATATTAACAGGTTGGTACCAGGCCTACCAAGATTTGCCACCTGGAGCTCCTCAGAGAAGCAGCTGTTGTAATCCAGGAGGAGAAGGAAGTGAAATTTATGCCAAGAGCACCTGGTCTCTTTCCGAATAGGCTGCCAGAACAGCACGTTAAACACCCCATTTTCCTTCATGGCCATTGACTAGACACAGGTAACTCTTTGCAAAGCATCTAAAGACGGGCTAAGCAGCTCAGATGCTTTCAAGATAACACTCTGGGATCGCTTTGGGGGCATTGAAAAGATAATTCTGAGGGCTGTAAAGGGATCTTTTGAGAATGTCTTTTAATAATGTAAGAATGGGAGGTAGGGTTTCCATTGAATGACAGATGGGATGAATCGAACAGAGGAACAATGGCGCTATTGACACACGGTTGCTACTTGATAACCCTTTGAGCCTCTCCTGGGTTTTCCCTTGACCTGGTACAGGGTATGCCCCAGATGGGGATGCTCTCCTCTTGGGACACGGTGAGTGGGAGAGTTTGAAGAGAGATTCATTAGAGAGTGACTGAATTACCTACTTTTCCAAAATCTGTCAAAAAGTTAAGAGTTCAGGAGAGCAAACAGCTTGACTAACTTCCTATCCAAGAATGCTGGAAAACGGAGCTTCAAAAAATGTTGAACCCAGAGAGCAAAGGGTAACAATAACACCCAGAAAACACATTTAGGTGACAAATTTTGTCTTTTTATCATACTCCCTCATCCTATAAATTTTGCAAAACTGTAAGGTTCCCCCACAATGAAGTCAGTTGCCATTTCATTCTCCAGATTTATACTTTTGAAGGCTCAGTTGCTAGGTACAAATTAGGAGCAGTCTAGCCAATTGATGCCAACTGAAGAGGTTTCTATCAGAAGTGGGGAACCTCAGGACCAAGGGGCAAATGCAAGCTTCCTGGCCTTTCTGTCTGGTCCTTTATACTCTCCCTGGGTGACAGCCCCTAGCCAGTCTTGCTCAGCACCCTCTTCATGGTAGAAAGAAACCTCTGACTGAAATGCAACCTACCCTACAAAAGGAAGAGTTACAAATGTTTCTCCATCCACTTTTGCCTTGGGGCCCCACCCACCATTGACAGGTGACCTCCAGAAGGTTACCAACAAGGGAATGCAGATCTCAAGCTGGGAAATGTCGTGTGCTCCCCACGTTCAATTATATGGTTATACAGTTCTTTGGCTGAATGTTTGAAATATGATGTCTGCATCTAGTTTTCTCTCCTTTGACTCTTCATTGACGAAAGTAAAGATGCTTCACCTAGTTTCCTCAGCTTTATTCTGTAGTCTGTGTAAACTAATCGCTGGAAAACAGTTCTAGCATTTCTAATTTCTTGTTGGCTAAATCTGGATCATCCTAAGTAGGTGGAACAAAACCACGTGACTATTTAATTGGGAGTTTGATTTCTATCTAAAAGAAAGATATTTTAATTTCGGGGAGGGGGTTCCCATTGAGAGGGGGTTAAAATAACTAGTCCTTCCCATGTAGACATGAGAACAATAAATATAGATTAGATGCCATTTTCTATTTCAGCAATTTCTATACCTATAGACAGACAGACAGACAGACAGACAGACAGACAGACAGAAGTGGTGTACAGCAAACTAGAATTACAGAAAAATGTTACAAAAATACACAATAAAACCATTAATACAATTACAAACCAATAATAAATAAACACAGCTACAAATGCCTTCTTCTGACACAATTCACCACTCAGCATGTCTCAGCCTCCTGGTTCTCACCCAGACTCCACCCATCTACCATGGCTCTTACGCAAGGTCCAAACAAACTCATAGATCAACCCCCAAATCTCACAACAAATAGGGTTCCTTGAACCAGCTGGCTGACATCACCCTAGTCTCTCACTCTAGGGTTTATGGGCAGGCACCCAGGTCTGATAGAACTAACTCAGGCTGCCCACTGTTGTGTTCCATTCAGCATTCAAATCAGCTGCACTGTACACATCCATTTTCAGACAACAATAGGTCTGGTCAGTTTCCGAGGGGGGGGGGGTCCCAAGGATGGCATACCTGCGATCCGTTTCACTGCATTAGTGATTATTACTGCAGGAGTGTACACCTTAGAAGTGACACAACCTGCCTTGTTCTTGGTCAAACACCTGAGCATGAAAAATCCAGTGACATGTCCTTGTTGCTCAGATTGGGGTGCTTTTGAAACACACTTGGATACTTTAATCAAACTGCTGAATGGAGGGAAAAGGGGCATTGCTTTGTGTGTGTGTGTGTGTGTGTGTGTGTGTGTGTGTGTGTTTCCATTCCCATCTCTTTTTCGGGGAGAGGGCTAGCTGCCCTTCAACCATGTTAGGCGCATTAATCTGAGAATAAATACACTCCGGCACATGTACACACACTTGAACAGTTTGTGAACTGCACAGTCCCTCACGCTTGAAATGGAATGTAAAATTGCATTAATGACTTGAACCTGGGAATTGTGAGTATTCTGAAAACTACTTGTTAGGCAGCTGTGAGGGCCTTTATGTACCATGTAACCTTTTCTCCCTCTAAAATGCTATTATTATGTTAGCACAGCTCTTAAAAACAGCTCCTTGCAGCTGACATGCACTGTCCATTTTTAACAGAATAAAACATGTTGCTCTATCTTTGACTGAGCACTTATGGCAAAATTATGAGCTCTTATGGCTTATTCCACATGGCTTTTATGCTGCTCTCCAGAAACCACTTTTGGCCTGTGAAAACATCCCCTCTCTCCAATTCATAATCTCTTAGATGAACATCTAACTACATTAACTCCTAAAGAATATGGCTATAAAATCACCACATTACTCTAGCTTTTAGCTAGCTCATCCATCACTATCATTTTTTGCTACATCTCTCAAGGAACAATCCAGCAGCTTGAAATTTTGATTTTCAAAACATGGTCTTCCTTTTTTAAAAAAAATAAATGCTCCTGTTTTGTGACACTCTGTACACAATGTGGCTCTAAAATAGTATAATCAAAAGTACCGGTAATATGTGAGCACCTTAGAAAATATTATTACCAATATTTACAGAGATGTATTGTGTGATATCCAATGCCTTGATCAGCAATTAGTCTTGCCAATTGGCTTTGACAAAAAAGTGGGAAGGGTGGGCTTCACTGTGAAACTGTCTTGCTGCAAAGTATTATTGTTGCACATTTAACTCATCCACACCTCCTTTTTCACTCTGGGACTGATAAATGGAGGAGGGGGCAGAAAGCATGACTTTGGGTGCTGATTTGGTCCATAGTCTGCTGTTTACTGACCCCCTACCACAATTTTATGTAATAGGAAAATAAACCAAACCTAAATTGATAAGAACCCAAGGAAGTATCTCATACCAGGTCAAACGCTTTGGCACCTACTCCAATGGTCTAACCAACATGGCACCCTCCAGGTGCTGATGGACTCCAACTCCCATTGTCCCTAACCATTGACCATGCTGGCTGGAGTTGATAGGAGTTGAGAGTTCACCATTTTGGCTACCCTGGGTCTACTCTGATTGGCGTAGCCATCCAGGGCCCAAGGCAGAGGCAGAGGTATTTCCCATCAAAGATTCCCTCATCCTTTTAACTAGACTTTCTGCATGCAGAATATGCTTTGCCACCAAGTCAAGGTCCCTTCCCAAAACGCCCCTTCCATTTCTCCTTTATAGACACAATAGCAACTGTTTGTCGCCAATTCAGTGCACATACATTTTCCTTTGCTACAGTACAGCTAGTATTGTGTGTTCATGTTTAGGGAAAGGTCAAATATTTTTGTGGCTGCCTACACAATACTAGTGCTGCTTAATACATTTATTTGTGCCCCACACTACACTATATTAAACACATAATGCAATCCAGCAGGAGGGTTGCACTCTACTGAGACACAGAGCAGAAAATCAGTTGTCAGTAACTGAGTGCCAAACCACACGTGATGGAGAAAATCATGAAAAGCCCCAGCAGTCTCAAGTTGCATCCAGGTCTTCATCAGAGAAAATGAGAATCCAAAAACATGCAAGTCTGAAATGGTTCAGTAGGATGCATTTCCAAGTTCCCTTCAAAAGTCAAGTAACTGAATACTTTCAGGCTTGCTTGCTTGCTTTGGGATCCAAATCTTTCTCTGATTACAAGATGGGTGCAGCTTGGTTTGGGTATTTCTGTATCATTCTCTGAAACTGTTACAGAATGTTGGTGTTATAGTAGGCTGAGGGCCAAATCTAAAAGTTATATGCACTGTTTCCTTCCACTCACCACAGTGGTGAGTAGTGTGTGTGTGTGTGTGTGTGTGTGTGTGTGTGTGTGTGTGTGTGTCTAGAGCAGCCTTTCCCAACCCTGGGTTCCTACCTGTAGATGTGGTTGGACTACAAGTCCCATAATCCCTGACCACTGGTCCTGCTAGCTAGGGATGATGGGATTTGTAATCCAACAATATCTGGGACCCAGGGTTGAGAAAAGCTGGTCTAGAGCATGGCTAAACAACCTGTATGAAACCCTTCAGTTGTCAGACTCCAACTGTCATCCTTAGGGCAAAATCGGATCTTTGTTGGACTTCATTACACACTCTTTCCCCATTTTTCTGTTCTTTCTATTACTTTTCCCCACCTAAACTAGGGGGCATCCAACTAATGCAGATCAAAGTAATGCAAGGAAAGAAGATCATGTCGGGTGTTGCAATAAATCTATGTTTTAGTTTTTTAAAAAAGTTTTATTTTACAGTTTAGTATTGTTTTTATTTTGAATTACAGGGGGGGGGGACCACAACCTTTTCTGTGCTTAGGGCCTCTAAAGGTCTGGATCTGGTCCTGATCTCTGACTCTGGCTGGAAGCTATGAGGGTTCTAATCCAGCATTAATGCCTAACCTGCCAAGTGAAATGCTACAGCTTATACTAGATATGTGGCACACACTAGAAAAGTTTAGAGGCACATCCTGAGCTTAAAACATGGGAATTGGACCTAAAATAACATGTCTGTCAACAGCAGCACACAAACTTTCCCAGGCAGAGTTAATGACTTGTGTGTTTGTTGATGGATGATTTGGGCCAAAGTTATGGGCAACTGGGTTTTAAAACAGAGCCAATTTTTTGTACTAATTTACTTAAAACTGGATATTTCAAATGGCATTACATTCCACTGTAAGCATTCCCACACAGTGGCCTCAATGGTCTTTAATCGGCTTTGTAACTGGAGAGGTACAAGTTCTTTGAAGCCAGCTACTGTCAGCCTTCCATCTTTTATCAGTAGTAATTACCCATTTACTATAGTTCAAACTTCTCTTTTGATAACATTGAAACAGTTATTTACAAAGAAGATTTAGGGTTAAATAATTGTTAGACATGCACATGTAGAATTTTGTGTGTGCATGCTGGGCAGAGAAAGAATGTATTGAATGCTCTTTCCTGCAGTCAAAATCCTTAGCAGAGCTCAGTCTGCCCTTTCCTGTCTTCCTTCTAGCTCCAAGCAGGCTTGAGGCTCCCCACTGGTTCCCCACCCCTGCCTGCCTGCCTGATATAAGGATGAAAGAAAAGCCCTGCTGGATCAACTAAGGACTGGACTTAACCATCCAGGGGTCATTTACCTTTTACCTGATCTATATCACAAAATGACAAACTGTGGGAAGTCCACAGGCAAGACAGAAAGGCTCCCGCTCCTGTTGCTGCTTCTCAACAACTGGTATTCAGTGGTATACTGCCTCCAGAGATGGAGGTTCCATAAAGCATTATGACCATTATTCCTCTAATGTGGGGCATAGGTAGTCCCTTGCTATAGTTTGGAAACATAATGGGGCCAACCAAAAATGTGACAATGTTCCCAGATGTTTGGGGAACTCTCCAGACCTGCAGAAATTTTTATCTTAGTTAAAAGAAATAGAAACTTTCAAAAACACAGTGCATGTAGCATGGTGAACGAAGGTTCCAAGAGAATGGAAAATAAATAAATAAATGATCTCATTTCCTATATGCCTTCCTGAATCTTGTTCCTTGCTCTGAACCCCCAAATCTGCTAAATGTATCCTGTTCCAGCGTTATTAAACTCCCATTCCTTTAACAGCACGGTCCATGTTTACTCTGAAACGTGTCTCACCAAATTCAATGGGTTTACTCCCAAACATAGAATTGTATCCTTAATCATGTTGTTGTTGTTGTTGTTGTTGTTGTTGTTGTTGTTGGCATCCATCTGTCGCTGGAGACAATGAAGGAGTGTGCTTTTGGGGGTGGGGTCAAGGTGTTGGAAGGTTGCAGCGCCTGCTGTGGCTGTAGAAACCGATATGGGAAAGACATATTTTGTCGCAGCTGGGGCAGATGAAGGCATCCGGTTGTGCTGCTGCAAATGCACCATGCTGTTTCTTATATCTGCGCTCCTCCCAGCAGTCATTCCTCCTCTGGTCACTGCTGTGGATACAGGATCTAACTATCTTCAGGCACTGTGGTCATCTGCAAGGGGTTCCCGCATGGCAGAGCTGATGTTGCCAGCCTTCATGTCACATTTGTAGACATCCTTGTAACACACAGTTGCTCTGTCAACAGGCCTGGTGCCTGAAGCCAGCTCCCCATAGAGAACGTCCTTGGGGGGTCCTGTCATTTACCATTCTGTGGACATAACCAAGCCAGCATACGTGTCGCTGAAACAGAAGTGCAAACATGCTGGGAATGTGGGCTTGGGAGAGCACATCTTTATTTGAGAATCTGTCCTGTCATGTGATGCTCAAAATTGTAGGATGCCCACAATTCACAGGATCATGTTAAATGAATTTGCCAACTGTTGTCGGAAATGGGGTGGAATAATTCCAGCACAGACTTCTGGCATCTGCTTTTCTTTAATTCCTTTCTTTTTACTTGATCCCCAAAATCCAGCAGCCTAAGCCAGATGCAAAATAGTGGAGAGGTGGAAAGATACTCTTAGAATTAGGAGCAAGTTGCCTCCGAGCACATGGGCAGTCCAGGAATTTGTTTTCTGTTCCAGAACTCAGCTCACTGCTCTCCCACACAAAAATCCACTCCAGGTTTTCCCCCTAAGCTTAAGCTTCCTTCGCCTTTGCAGCCTAATTGGAAGCTTTCTGTTGCTGCTGCTGTTAAGCAGCGGGAAGCCAAGATCTTTGCTGCTCTGCTGCAAAGCACTCTGCTATCTACCAGTAGATCCCCATCTGCCAGCTCTGTAAGGAGGTCGTTAAAATGTGTGAAATCGAGTGATTTTGTGATTAGACTGGAAATAGCAACAGAGCTGTATTTCCCCAGCTCACACCCAGTGCTTCCCCCGCACCCGCAATCTGAGTGCCTCTGAATATTTGGAATTCTAGTGGATGGAAACCGGCCAGAAAGGGCCTGAGCTCCGCTCTTTTGGAACGGGAAGCCAAACTCCGGCAGACTCAATCAAAATGTATTGATTTTATTTGCATGCCGCCTTTTGCACGAGCCGCACGGCGGTTTGCAACAAAATCAAATATAAGAGAAAAAGAATACCTAAGTGATAAAATAACACAATCGCTTAAAAAATTGACAGCACAACTCATAACAAATCACTAAAAGGCAAAGAGTAATGGAACTCAGTTTAATTTATTTTTCTCGATCGCAGAAGAGGGCTTTCTGTTGCCCGGAAGGGTTAATGGGAATAGCATAGTTTTTCGGGGGGGGGGGGGGAGGAGGCGTGGAGGCAGCCAAGCCTTTTCATCTCTTGAGTGCCATGCTCCCCTCTGACAGTCCCCTGGCGCATCAATTATCACCGGGCCCTTTATTTAAATGATGTAGCAGGAATGTCCTAGCACCATACAGGCACACCATGAATGTACTTTGTTGTAATTCACTTGTACGTCTGGGGGCACCACAAGGGGTGACGTTTATTTTACTGCCAAATAATTGTTGTTTCAGCTGTAGTCCTATGAAGGTTTGGGGGGGGGGCTCACATTACCAGCAGTTCGTTAGATTAATTACAGGTGTGTAATGCCCATGTACACCCTGCAGCGCATACCCTTTCATTTTCCTAAAGGTGGGGAGGGGGGCTTGGGGGGGACACTCTGAAACAACCTCAGACTGGGATGAAGCTCAGTTATTAGGTACAGTTCAGGGGAAAACTGTTGCAGGAAAATGTGGACAATGCAAAATAAATAAATAAATCACCATTCTCTTCCAATTGCTGCATAAGAAGCCAGCAATGTAACATAATGAAGTTGCAAAATTAAATTTGAAAGTCTGGTGGTCATTGAATGCCATAAAGGAAGCTGGGAGGGTTATTGTTATTATTACTACTACTACTACTACTACTACTACTGTTACGTGGGACACGGGTGGCGCTGTGGGTTAAACCACAGAGCCTAGGGGTTGCTGATCAGAAGGTCAGCGGTTCAAATCCCCGCGTTGCTCGGTCCCAGCTCCTGCCCACCTAGCAGTTCGAAAGCACGTCAAAGTGCAAGTAGATAAATAGGTACCGCTCCGGTGGGAAGGTAAATGGCGTTTCCGTGCGCTGCTCTGGTTTGCCAGAAGCAGCTTTGTCATGCTGGCCACATGACCCGGAAGCTGTATGCTGGCTCCCTCTGCCTGTAACGCGAGATGTGCGCCAGAACCCCAGAGTCGGACACGACTGGACCTAATGGTCAGGGGTTCCTTTACCTTTACCTTACTACTGTTATTGTTATTGTTACTGCTACAGTACTGTTACTGGATTCTCAGGGGCTTTTGATACCATTGGTCATGGTAACGGCCTAGACTGCCTGTGTGGGATGGGTATCAGAGGCACTGTACTACAGTAGCTAGGGGTAGTAGCTACTACAAAAAGTAGCACTGTGGGAGTGATGCACTGGCACCACAAGACACTGTTTTGTCTGCAATGCTTTTTAACAGAAAAGCAGAAATAAACAAACTCCCCATCTACTCATCAATCCACAGTAAAGCCTGACAGATCACAGGCTATTTAATCTCCTATGCTGAGGACATACCACTGTGTGTGTGCGCGTGCGCGCGCACACACACACACACACACACACGTGCTTAGGGGGAGGAGAAAAAAAACAACTATAGTAGGATGCCCTAGAATCCCCATCAAATCTGACTCAGCAGAAGTCAAACCTGTAGAGACATTGTAAGTGGTTGGTTTGATTTCCACTGTCACTTATTGGTGCCCATATGGCTCCAAAGGAGAGAGAAGAAGTTCTTTCATGAAGGCAGCAAAACAATTCCTGGCCCATCCATTGTTGTTGTTGTTGATTTAAATGGACAGCGCTCTTAGAAGAGAAGTTTGCCACTGGTTTGCCAAGTTCCCTTCCCAAGAGAAGATTTTCCATGGGGAATAAATGAGTGGAAGAAACCCACCAATTGCTGCACTAGGATCACAACTCCCCTGTATTTAATCTACCAGTTGGGTTCTTAGCACAGTTCAAAGTGTCAATGTTTACTATAAAGCCCTGAACAGCTGAATAGAGAGTACCTTTTCAGTCATGATAATGATATGGCCTACCCAAGTGATGATCTCCTGGGACCAACTTTGACATCATTCTGGCATCAGGCAAAGACATTTCCACAGTTGTTTCACAATTAGCTCACTGTATAATATTTTTATCTGCTTTGCTGAAGTTTTGCACCATTGTTCTCCCCCTCTGCTACTAACTACGGTGTCTATGTTCTACCTCCATTGTAGAAGCAATCTGCTTCTAAATACCAGTTACTGGAAGTGGTGGGAGCTGGGAGGAGAGAGTAATTGATAGCCTTGTCCTCCATGAATTTGTCTGATCCTCTTTTTCCTAAAGGCAGAACCCAAAGCAACAGAACCGAGTGACAATTTCGCTATTTTAGTTGTGGTGTCAATTGCTGCTAGAACTCCACTACACTTTATATTCTCCGGGTATCCAGGTTTTAGCTGCATATCATTTTAAACAAGCCTTAGAAATGTGTTCAGTGTCTCCTTCCTCTTCCCCTTCCCCTGCAAAATGGAATATTCTCCTGGAAGAGGGAAATGGTTCAACAAGAATTATTAGGCCAGGGATGAAGAACTTTGGCCCTGCAGAGGTCTTTGTTCTCAAACTGCTATTAGCATCAGGGTGATGCTCTCTAGGCTCCCGTTCCCTGAATATACCAAGTGGGGGACATCCAAGTGTTTTGGGCTACAACTCCCATCAGCTCCACCCAGCATGGACAATGTAGTCCGAACGACTGGAGGGCACTTGAGGTGGTGTAACCCCTGCCATAGACCTTATTCGTCTATGTACTTTCAGATCAGATCTCCCCCCTGCGGAGAAAAACGGGTCAGCCTCGGAAAGAGGTTCGGTCCCTTGAAAGGAAAACTGGTCCCTGGTTCCGTCATGAGAGAGGTGCGTGCGATCCACACCCTGGCGATGCGACCGTATCCCCCGACCCTTGACCCAAGTCGATACGTGGCATAGGCTACGGTTCATACAGAGAAGGGAAAGCACTCAGTACGTTGCCAGAGGCGCTCTTTCCATTATGGCTTAGTCTGCGTGTCCCGAGACGGAATAGACAAGAAGTCCCGAGGCCGAGGAACCCTGGAACTGATCGATGCCAGGAGGCGAGAGGGGAAAGTAGGGAGGGAGCGAGGGAAGGCTTAGAGACACCAGCCACGCTTTGCAGCAAACGCAGCGGCTTGTTCGCATCAGCTGAGATGCTCGTTAGAAACCCGCCGGAGCTGGCACGAATCCAACAAGATCGGGAGAGGAGGGGAGGGGAGCAGCAGCGACGTGCCACAGGGTTGTTTTTCTACGGGTGCCAGCCAGGAAAGGCGAGAGGCGTCCGGAAAGGGTTAACTGGCCGCCGGAGCTCTTGGAGGGAGCGGGAGCGAGCGAGCAAGGAAAGGAGTGGGGCCGGCTGCTTTCTCCAGAGCACCCAGCCGCTGGCGCGGTGCCAGCCCTGGCCGCGGCCCCGGAAAGCAGCCTGCCCGCTCGCTCCTCTTCTGCAAGCTGCGCAGCCGGGGAGAGAGAGACAGAGACACAGGCAAGGAGCGAGGACGAGCGGCATCTTCTTTCTTTCTTTCTTTCTCCTCCATCTCGGCGGCGTCGGCCGCGCAGGGGGAATTCACCCGCCGGGTCCCGGCAGCCAAGCTTGCGCTCAGGACCGACTGGGAGCTGTCAGGGCCGGAGGGGGTGGCAGCGGGTGTCGAGCTGCCGTCGGGGCCGTGGAGATCCTGGCTGGGCTGGGCTGGGCTGGGCGCGCAGGGCTGGTCCACCAAGCGCGTCCCCGGGAGGAGGAGCTCGCTGGCCGCGCTGTGTGGCTACTCCTGCGGCTGGTTCTGTAGCCTGCTTCTCGCTTGGGCAGACAGACTGCCATCCTGCAAGGCCCACGGCTCTCAGAAGGACTTCCTCCCGAGTCCGATGCCAGCGTCGGTCTGGACTTGTTGCGGATGCTGCCGAAGACCAGTCGTTGGAAACCGCAGGAGGGGAGAGGGCTCGGGGCTGCTTCGGGGTCCCCCACAGGCACCTAGGACTGAGAACAGGATGCTACACCAGCTCGTCGACGCCTCCACAAGACTCAGCTCCGCGATTCGTTTCCTGGACGTGCCTCCTGACCTCGGCTTACCTGCGTGCGGACTAAGGGACGCGCTTCCCAACAGCCCACTAATGCCGATCCCCGTCTATACCCCACTGGCACCCGTCCGAAATCGGTGGCAAGCTCGCTAGGTGGACGGTGGAGACTGCGTCGGAAGCTTGGCCGGGATGCGATTATCATTTATTTGTTGCGCTTATATCCCACCTTTTCCTGCAAGTTGCTCAAGAGGGCATGCATTTCATCCTCACGACAACCCTGTGAGGTAGTGAGAGAGAGAGAGGCCATGACCAGCCCAAAGCGAGTTTCATGGCCCCGTGGGGATCCGGATCCTGGGTCTCCCAGGTCCTAATTCGACACTCTAACCACTACACCACTTCGGAGCAGCGGGAGAAAGTTCGTTTTCATTAAGGCTTGGGTTGAGGTTGTGAGTCGAAAAGGACATTATCTGCAGGCGAATGATGTTTCTATTCCAGAATAGCAGAGCAGAGCCACCTAGACTGGAAGCTGTGAGCCGGGGAAAGCCACAGCTGGAGCCGCTGGCGCCTACCCTAGAAACTGGCCTTGCTGGAGCCACCCTCTGCCCACCACTTCCCATCCATCTTCTGCCACATGGGCGTGACAGTGCCATCCTCTTAAATGAAGAGGATGTCTAGGAAAAGTCAGGGGTCATCGAGGTGATGCCCTCCAGATGTTGCTGGACCACAACTCCCATCATCCCTGACCTTTGGCTATGCTGAGTGTGGGGCTGATGGGAGTTGGAGTCCGACGTTATCTAGAGGGCACCAGGTTGGTTATAATGGAGTGCCTTGGACAGCATGGCCAGTGGTCAGGGGGAATGGGGGGGAATTCCAGTTCTGCAACATGACTGTTCCAAAGCGTTATATAAATGCCAAGTTTCTATAAATTCCCTGCTTTAAGACTAAACAAGAATAAAGAAGCAATCAGTATGTTTTTCTGCTCTTGTGTTCCGGTCTCCTCTCCCCGCCCCCAACTTTCCCGCCCTATTATATCTGTCCTTATTGATTTACTTACATCAGATTGAGGGGAAAGGGAAGCAGCAGTCTGAGCCAACTTAATAAAGTCAGCAACACATGCCATATCAAAGCAATAAAAACAGAGGGAAATGCAAACCGTGCGGATATTTGAAGTTATTCGAGGGGCGGGAGCGGCGGAAGAGGGAATCCTTCCTATTAAAAGGAGACGGGTAGATTCCCGGAGGGGATCAATATTGCGGACGAGCCGTAATGAAAACGATCTGCTGCGAATGAAGGGATTTTGCTTTATTATTAGTAGTAGTAGTAGTAGTAGTAGTAGTAGCGCTCTGCTACTCGGACCAGTCCACCTTAAGAGCAACTTCCCCTTTAAGAGGAAAGCCTTTGCTGCAATGAGGCAATGGCCTGCAGGGGGCGCTGCCGGTCCGCGTTTCTCCTCTCCAATGCCTGAGAGACAGAGCATGTTAATTGCTCGCGCCTGAGCCCACACAGCGGAGCGGAGCGTTGATACGGGATCCTGCCTGAGCGATATCTTGTAGTGTTGGAAAGGAAATAAATAAGACGCCTGCGGTTCCCCTGGTGTTACAACGAAATTATGCCAATAGCTGACGCTGTGCTTCGCCGTTGCCCTAAACTCGCTTACCTGGGAGCATTGAAGGCGACTTGTTAGGGTTAGAAGGTGCGCAGTTTTGCGCCGATGCAAAGGACGGAGCGGAGGGACATGCATTTACGAGAGATCCAAAAAATCTGCATCTTTGTTCCGTTTCTGTTTTACTTTTTAAAGACCTGTTAAGGCTCCTTAGGGACTCGCTTATTTAGGTATCAGGGAGATACTTAGCGCTACGGTGATCTGCCTCAATATCGCACAAGATTAGCTGGGTCTTTGTAAGAATCCTGGGCTCTGCAAATCAGCCCCGTCTCCTTTTTTAGAAACGATTTTAACAATCTCTTGTTTGATATTCCCTTCTGTGGATAATCTGGGTGTTTAACTGATTAAATCTTCTACCTCGTTTCCAGAATCTTGTGACTCTGGTTCAGACCCAGTAAGCCCCATTGAACACAATGAGAATTACCGTACTTCGGAGTAATACTAGGCGGGGATCTATATCCAGGCAAAGTTGAGCCTTTATTTCAGTGGAAGAGTTAAGCGCTGGCTAAGGGCTGAGGTCCAAAGGACACTGATTAGTAATGGGATTTTATTTCGCACAGACGCGATGGGGATCCCGCTGCAAACATCTATGTTGAAATCCATGAGACTTAACACACTTCGAGTTTGCCTCAGCCAGGATTCTCGAAGATCCTTATTTCCTTCCTTCTCTGTCCCACGAGCCAACCCTGAACAGGCTACCGGGGGAAATGTTTAATGGGGACTCATTTGCAAGTCCTATGATCAGGATCAAGGGTCTGAAGTGGGAACGAGGGTGGATAGGGCGCGGAGGCGAGCATTCTCAGCCAAACAAATCCTTCTGGTGCCATCCTAAACACACGTTGATTTCCACTTGGATTCAATACTCCTTCCTCCAAAGTAGTGGTGGAGAGGCATGCAACCTTGCTACACGGAAGTAAAGCTTCCCGGAGTTGTAAGAGTCTACTTCCAAGAAATCCAGCCTCCACACCTGATCCTACACCAGTTTCACTCTGAAGAAGTCTCCACTGAGTCACTTTAGAGGCTTACTTCCAAGTGCCCGTGCAGATTTAGGAGAGCCGTCTAACGCGGCAGCCACGTCTGTTTCCTCAAGTCAAGAGCCTCGCTCGAACCAGGGGTCTAGACTGATCGCTGCAGTGCTCTCACGTCAATTCGTGGGCGATGGATGCTGGTTTCTCTGCGATGCGGGAAAGAACCGTTTTCCTAGTACAGGACGACAAAAGGAGCCGTCAGTCCGGGCGGCTGCGGCGTCTCCGCTGCTTCTCTTCAGCGTTGCTCGAAGCTTAGTCCGCCCAGCCGCCTTGGACAGCCTGAGCGACGGGCGCGCATGTAATGCTTCTTTTTCGGGGGGGGGGGGCTGCCGATCTTAGACTGCTTCAATCCAATATTGCCCATCCTTTCTAATACCGCCGTGCATGGGATTGTCCTTCCGGAAATTGGATTAGTAATCCCTCACGTGCATTTAAAAGGGATCCTGGGGACACCTTTTTTTCTGGGAAACGGGTGAAGCTTTCGGGAATGTGCAAAATGCAGAGGAGGGAGGGATTTTGGACACTTCCCTCCCCGACCTGTATCACCCCGCTCCATTCATGATTGCAAATAGTTTTCGAAATAGTGTGGAAGTTCTGGACTAACGCAGCTCCGGCTGGGGCCGTGAGGGCTTGTCCGCACTGTCATTTAAAGTGGATGCGAGTCAGCTTCCTGCACCTCCATTAATTCTCTGTTGTCCATACGACATTCTTTTCCAACCAAAGCATTCTCTTCTCACGTTTTCCCCTCCCTCAGTCCGGATTTTCTCATACACCAGGGATTCCCCGCAAAGAAGAGGGTATTAAAGGGGGGGTCCGGATTGGGGGAGGGGAAATTGTAGGAAATCTGTGATTTGGAGGAGAACGTAGTGTGGGCAACGGAACATGAATGGAGGTGCAGCAAGCCTATTATCCACGTTAAACGACAGTGTGGGTGAGCTATGGATTTAATGGTTTTGCCGGAGCCCTGCCCCCCCAAAACGTTGGGAAGCCAACCCCCCGCCGGCACGCGTATTCCGCAGGGAGGGTCCCTGGTCTTCTGCCTTAGACTCCAACTCGGACAGGTGTTCTGGGAAGATCCATCTCGACATTGCAAACTACAACTGGAGTCCATTGGCCCGTCCGGAAGGGAGAAAAACAATGACATACAATACAATACAATACAATACAATACAATACAATACAATACAATACAATACAATACAATACATACCAACTACTTAACTAAGGAGGCAAACACCCCCTAGATTCAGTCCACATATCTCGCTTTTCCCCAGGAGCCCACAACGAGGCACCTTGACACTGTTTCAAGCTGAATTCCCTGACTTGGGTCCATTTTATATTTTCAGTCATCTATTACACCCGAAGCAGCAAAAAAGTTGATGCAGCCGCAGGATTCTTCCCCCACCCACCCGTTCATTTAAAGGATCTTACGGAGAAGAGTCTGTGCTCAAGCTCCTGGGCTTTCCTCCCCCCACCCCCACCCCCAGTCTGGTCCCCTCTCCTTCTAGCTTCCAGCCCAGCAGCCAACAAAACCTAGGCGAAAGGACTGAAATACTTCGCAAAGTACGAGGCCTCTTCATCCCACCCGCGGAATGTCGGCCTGGCGCATTCATTCCGCCGAGGGAGGAGGGTCCTTACTTTGTTCGAGCACTCCAGCGCTGAGTTAAACAGCCTTTCTCCGTTAATTCAGAAAATAATTAGACGACACGATTGTCTGTGTGGGTGGGTGAAGCCAAGAGAAAGAGCTCGGATAAGATAACAATAATCTTAATTTTCCTGTGACACGACCTTTACGCACACCTATTTTTTAATTAATAATGGGAAGAAAGCATTATTTTTAAATAAAAAATAACCCTAAGATTTTCCAAATGATATGATATCATAGCCAGACACTGGAGAGACCTGTCAGGAGTGAACATGGACCACTGGTACCAAATCGTATGGGAAACAGCCTTACTAGAAAAGCTAACCAATGACACCGAGAGAAATAGAAGAGGACGCCTTCACCCCAGTATGGCTCCCTTTTGTCCTATACACAGCCCAACAAGACAACAGCAAGAACCCACCGACAGCATACGAATCAATATGGCTTACTTGACCCAATAATTCCTTTCTCCCCCACCCCATCACAAATGCGAACTAACCTCACGGCAGCCAACTACAGACAACCCACCATACTCTGGGCGCCCCCCTCCAATCCCTCTCACAACCAAGGAAATGTAATAAGCGAATACAAAGAGAACCTACCCAGTTGACACAAAACCCCACACGTACACCATATAAAAGAATATAAGCCTCAGCACCCCACCCCTCCTTTTCTCCCCCAACCTTATACTGCATATAACACTAATGTCTAGTATCAAATGTAACCGATAGGTAGAAAAGACTTTATAACCTGAAAAAAGAGCCCATGCACGTACTATTGTAAACCAAGAAAACCTTTAATAATAATAATAAAAATTAAATGATGTGATATGCTAGAAGCTTTGGAGAAACATCGGCAGGGTTGATAAACTGCTATACAGAGGCATCTGGTTGTGAACCTGGTCCTTTCACGTGCCTCCATGGAAACTAGCAAGTTCTAAATTAAAACCACTTTACAGTTGTTTCAAGATCTGAAAGATCCCCCCCCCTTCCTTCTGAGTTCTCGTGATTTGCCTTCCGAGTCCTGCAAGGGACTATGACAAGAGTCAGTAGCTGCAAGTCTGCACGCTACCAACTTGTGGTGGGGAATTGGGGGGGGGCATCATTTTCTTTATCATCAACAACAGCAAAACAGTAAGAATGCAGCATCAACTCTGCCTCATTTCCTGCCCTGTAGAGATGCATCGCAGGACAACTGCCCTCCACCCCTCCAAACAAATAGTATTCTGCTGCCCGAAATAATTGGGGGGGGGAGGCTTTGCAGATTGCAAAATGTCTTCCAAATTGAATGGATGTGCCTCCTTGAAATGCCTTGAAATTACTCTCTAATTTACAATGTATGCCTGTTCTAAACATACGTTCTGCCTTTATTACCTCTCATATTTGCCCATCTAGACTTAGGATGTAAGCCACTCAGGTGACCCGTCCCATATTTAATTTTGTCGTTATTGCTTGTGAATTATTAATTTGTTTACTTTATCTTCCTTTTATTTCATTTTATTCTTGGTAGTCCACAACACACACTTTAGAGGCAAATAGATAGATTTCCCACAGTTAACATGCATGTAACAATAATTTAATTACATGGATTTCAGTGCAATTTCTTTTTAACTAGCTAAAAGTACCAGGAAGAACGTTTTCGAATTGTGTATTTTGCTATCATTGTTAGTGCTGCTGACTATTACTACTACTCATAGTAGTTATTTTATCTTACTCTACTTTTGATGCACTAAAACACAAAATGTTTAGTAAAGGAATTTTATTTATCTTAAGGGATAATATTCTCCCGGGAATCATTTAGAGCGAAATGGGATTTTGGAGCGATCCAGAGTTCTAATCTTTGCTGATGTTTTGGTGTATTCCCGGTAATGAGTCTTATTCCCTGGAGTCACGAAGCCCCCAAACGTCAATCACCCAAACCGATTCAGAAATGCCTTTGTTTGTCTCCCACGTCATTCCCCTTCCTCTCATTTCCCTTAACAATACTGGAGTTCTCTGATCGCTCATTCGGAATATGGGGGCATTATCTTGGGAAAATGCGCCGAGAGCCTTGGGATTCTAGCGAGCAGATATTATTCTGAGCCCGGTTTCCGCCTAAGACTCTGGACTGTTTTTCTTTCTCCCCCCCCCCTTTCACCCCGCGTGTCTTCTTCTTCTGTCTCTGGACTTTACTGCAGCTCAAGAGAACCCCGCAAATATCCTGAAAGGCGATCATGCCACCAATCCGTCAAAAAATTAATTTGTCCAGATAGATGTAACATGTCTATTTCCGTGATGAAAGCAGATTCCTGCAGAAGACGCCTCTCGGATCTGTCACTGGGAAGCCGGCCGAAGAGAAGGGGGCTTGCCTGCCTTCCCTGGCGCGTTCCCCACGCTCAGCAGCGGATTAGCACACGAGGACTTTCTCAGTAACCCATGATGTAACTCATGCGTTTTGCAAATATTTAAAGCCTTGAGGAAAGCTGCCAAAAAGCTGCGCTGCTTCCCTCCCCGCTCCACACTCTCCAATGTGAAAAGGCAGCAGCATTCTGGCCGATGGGAGGTAGCTCCGCCAAGGCGCTCTGGCTCTTGCGATTCTTCCCTCCTCCTTCGATGTCCTTAGGTTACCCCTTCACCTCGCTGCCAAGTCCTCCACATTCCCATCCCCATCACTGGGTGAAAATACCCAAACTGCAACTGTGGCACAACACCTTCACTAGGAACAATGAAGAAGTAGCAATCACGTTTTCCCCCGTGAGCATTTTTTCCACGAAGGTATTGTGGTGGTGGTGGTGCTGCTAAACAGATAGGTTTCCCACTTAATCCGCCATCAGGGCTGCTGCCTGAGTTATTACTTGTTTGTTTGTTTTTTCTTCTCCACTATGGAGGTGTTTCCACAAAAGGAGGCCCTGAGAAAGATTCTTAGAAGTAAGTTCCACCATTCCTGGATTTTCCAAATAAGAACTCAAGTTAAATTTCGATTTGAGTAACTCTTCCCAGGACAGGGGTTTAAAGACCTCAAGAACCCACAAGTCTCAGACTGGGAAGCCGACCGAAAGCACCTCTGTTGCTTTCAGTGGGATTTCTCCAAATGTAGTTGGTGCAAGGCTGTCGACTTGCAGCCCCAATAAGCTTGGAAATCTCCATCCAATACACAAAGGCAGCCGATGCTTCTGGATGCAATAAGCAGGAGGAGGACTCAAATTTTGTTTCAAAAGGATAGGATCTCCTCCAATATTGCACGCATATTTCAAGACCAATGACTCTGACATTCCTAATTCCTAAGGGGATAATGATGCTCATGTAAATAGACTGAATGTAGTTTACCCAGATCTTAACACACAATTTAACTTGGACATAAATCAGACGGATTCCAGTGCTCTTCCAGTTAAATGTTGTTGTTGTTGGTTGTAGGATTTAGGCATCAGTGTCATGTGGACATAAAAGCTAAAGGACAGGACAGTTCCAGGTTTTGAACTGGAGGCTTTTGCTCCTACAAAATCATTAGGTAAATCTAAGACATGAAACTGAGTTTTCCTCTCCTCCTCATGAGGCTTGGGGGGGGAGGCCTGTTGATCTGGTGCACGTTCAAAGCTCCCTAAGGTTCTGTTAAATGCCCACGTTGATGGTGAAATGCCCATATTAATGCCCATATTAAATGCCCACGTTGATGGTGAAAAAGAAAAAGGGAAATATAAGTCTCCCAAGTAAGCTTGAAACGATTTCTCAATATTTAATTGAATTCCTCCCCCACCCCACTCCAAGTTCTGAACTTCGGAGTGAAATAATAAATATTAACCTTTCGCGGCATTTCGAAGTGCGGATTGCAAGATAGTAACATCTTGTTAATTTCAGATTATTGGAGCAGGGCAGGCTCCCTGCTCCCCTCCCCATTCCAAAGGCCTTTTGTCTCTTCATTTCACTAATGCCTTGGATTTGTTGCCGGTTGCCAAGTTCTATTAATGGGAAGGGGGGGGAGAGATTGGGAAACGTTTTCACCCCTTTCTTGTCCTAATCTGGACACCAGGATGCGGAGGCCTGGTTTAGCTTACTCATCTTCTACCATTCAAGCATTCCTTTATCTACTTTTTTACTTCCTCCGCCCGCTTTTTAGAAACCCTTGGCCACGATCCGGCCCAACAGAAGCAGTTTTCAGTTCCATTGATTTAAAGGGGGGGTTAAGCACGTACTTAATTTACGGTTCTATGGTAATCTTAAATACACTTACTAGAGAGCAAGTCCTATTGAACATTGGGGTTGCCCTTCTAAACCGAGGAGTCTTAGAAGCGCTTAGCTGCATTTGGAGAGCCCTTTTGCCTTGGTGCAAATTCATTTCAATGGAGTTTGTGCAAAATTCCATGATAGATCATTCACCCTCCCCCCAGTTATTCAGTGTTGTCACTGAAATTTATGCTCACTTTTTGCATGCATTCTCACTGTTTTCTAAATAAACTGTAAGCTTCTGACTTGTTAATGTTCTGTTCCATTGATATAACTCTGATGAAGCATAGGTTTTGTGCTGCTATTGTTTCCAGTGATCCGCTTGGAGCACAAGTGCACGTGTGGGATACGCTGCAGATAAATAGCCAGGCCACGATTATTATTATGTATTATTTTCAATAACACCCCCAAGGTCACTGCAGTTTGGCATATGAACCCATGGGCGGGGAGGTCCCAGGAATTATTCCTCTTTCTCCTCAAATGGAACAAGTCTTCAATGATCACAGAAAATACTTTTATTCCACCCACAACACAAGAATCTCTGTGGAGAGGATACTTGAACTGATAATGCATAAACAAACATTGCTTGTATACCAGTGTTTTTCAACCACTGTTCCGCGGCACACTAGTGTGCCGCGAGATGTTGCCTGGTGTGCCGTGGGAAAATTACTTTATGTATAGTCAATATAGGCACAGAGTTAATTTTTTTTTAACATTTTCTAATGGTGGTGTGCCTCGTGATTTTTTTCATGAAACAAGTGTGCCTTTGCCCAAAAAAGGTTGAAAAACACTGTTGTATACCGTGTACTGCATATGAAACTTAGTAAGACTGTACCACTGGACAAACTACTGTAGTTATATGTTGTATTTACAAGAAAACCAATAAAAATGGTTTTTTAAAAAGTCTTCCAACGATTCTATTCCCTGCACAACTAGCCAAACGCACACCAAGGAATCTTGTGGCACCTGAAAGGCCACAGCTGCACACCTCAACCCTGCTTTACCTGGGAGTAAGCCCAGCATGAGTTTGGCCAAACTGCGGGAGGCAGTGAAAGATAGGCGTGCCTGGCGTGCTCTGGTCCATGGGGTCACGAAGAGTTGGACACGACTGAACGACTGAACAACAACAACAAGCCCAGCTGAATTCAATGGGACTTACTTCTGAGTAGCCACGGTTAAGATGGCAGCCTGGGGGGGGGGGGGCTGGCAGCCCTGGCGTTGACGACCAGAGTAGCAACACAAGCAACAGACCACATTGCTCTTGCTAGGCCTTGGCTGTTCCCTCTTTGGCCTCAGAGTCCCCTCGGCTACCCTTCTTCCCAATGGGGGCAGGCAAGCTTCGGGCCTTCCCGGCCTGTTTGCCTGCCTGAGGCTGCCCCCTCCGAGGGCGAGCGAGGCCTGCAAGGCCGAGGAGAGGAAATGAAATTGTTCTGGCGATTACGCGGCGGCCTGTCCGCTTTCCGCAAGCCGGCGGCAAGCCTGGCGGGCCGAGGCGTGAAGCCGCCCGCTTGTATTTCCCCGGGCAAGAATGGGGCCGTTTTCGCGCTCATTTGCCGCTTCCCCCGAAGCCTCAGTGCGAAGCAGTGAACCTGAAGCGCCCCTTTAAGGGCCTCGATAGGGACTCTTTTGTCACCGGGGCCGGACTCTGATCGCCCTGACAGGTGAATCCAGGGGCGGAGGAGGAAGGCAGCCTTCCCCCCCCTCAACCCCCCCCCCACACACAACACAAGGCCCGGGGGTTTCACAAAGGCCAGGGGGAGCCTTTCCATCCCCGGGGCCACGGGGCACCCAACAGGTTTCCCTGCGCAGGGCCGCCAACCCACGACCAGGCCTCAGAGAAAGAGAAGCCCAAGGGGGCGTCGATATGGGGGGGGGGGTTTCCCATTCAGAGCGGCCAGTTATGGCGCAGCCCCTGAATCAGGAGCCCTTTCACGGGGCAAAGGAGGAGATGAAGGGGAGGCCCGAATGGATGGAGGAGGGAGAAGGGGAAGCTCCACCGAAGCGGGGATAACATACCTGGGTGCGCCCCATCCCCGCAGTTCGTGGTAGTGCTGCTGCTGACACTGCTGTCAGGCCTTCAGCAAATCTGGCCTTTCCCACCTTTGTCCTCCGGTTTTCCTCTTGCCCTTGGCCCTTTCATGCCTGCTGCTGCGGTAGAGCAGCTGCTCTGCAGGGCACAAGGGTCCCGGGTCGAATCCGCAGCATCCCGTAGCAGGAACGTCTCTCCTCCTCTGCAACCCAGAGAGGTCAGGCAACGCTGACCGTCCAAATCTATGTGTTTCTCTGAGAAGAACCTATTGCCCCTTCTGGTTCTTTTTAATTTAAAGAGCAGGAGAAAGTGATTCCTGGCTGGAATTCTGCTGCATTGCAGAGCAATGGACCCTTGTAAAAAGCTTTAAAGGAGCAACTTGAATTTTTGTTACTAAATTGGGGGGGGGGGGTTAACAGGACTCAGTTGTGTGGCTCATCATCTTCTTTCCTCTTGTGGCCAAGTAAGATTGTCTTCCCTGAAAACAGTCTTAACGGTGTGTCCGTAAGTGACTGCGGAGGCCAATTCTGGATCCACACAGTCTTTCCACAGTAGGAACATATGTCCTCATATGAGGACAAGGAGGGAGAAGGAGCGCTCCTGGCAGCTCTGCTGCTGCTACTTCTGCTACTTCTACAACCACTGCTACTGCTGTAGGTAGTTTTACATTGCTCAAAATTCCAAAACTACATTATAATACCTAATAAAGGTTTTTTTTAAAGTGTTCAAAATCTTCACAACAACCTTATAGGGCAGACTGCTATTATTCCCACATGGGATAAAGATGTGTGACTGAATGAGGATATCTTACCTCAGACTACTCACTTACTTCAGGGTAAGGTGACATTTGATCTGATTTGCTGTTCATTGCCTTAACTGTTATACTAATTATGTTACTGTATTTTAGTGTAACAGTACATCATTTATTTTAGGAAGACACTAATAAGCTTAAATAAAAACTAATTTCTCTAGGTGATGTAGCACACATTAGTATATAGATACATACACATATGTAAGTAAAAGTGTGCTTACTGTACAAATGAGCAAGGGGTCTTGTACCAGCATCCTCTCCATCTCAATTTGAGGAGATGTTAAATATACGTTATGCATATGTTGTCTGCATTCTATAAAAGTTATACCACAAATATGGACATCCTTGGACTTCACTCTCTTCATAATCTATCTATTAATTGCTAAGTTTTTGTGTGCTATAAAATAAGGTTTGAGTTTACTAGGCCCTCTTTGTGCATCAGTAAATAAAGAGAATAAAGAAATATGACAACATTAACTATAGTGCAATAATTTATTAGATAAATCATCCTGGATAGATGATTTTCTAGACAGATTGATAAAAATATAACAAAATGGATCACTGTCTAATGAAAACTGTTTTGAATAGCAGGAGCCAAAGCATGTCCCTCTGTTAAACTACAAGCTTTGTCCTGTCTGAAAGCACAGAGTTATCCCTTGTTGCTTATTACTGGCAGATTATTATAATCATTCCTTATTATTTGAACAGCGCATATAGTTTCAGGATTCTAAGGCTGCAATCCTATGCAGTGCAAACATGGGCCTGATCAACACTAATTTGGGGGAAAGTAAAGGCTGGAGGTAGCCAACGTTGTGTCCTTCAGACATTGCAATATTACAGCTCCCATCAGCCCCAGCCAGCATGGCCAATGGTCAGGCATGATGGGAGTTGGAGGCCAACATCTGGAAGGCACTGTCACAGTTGGCTAATCCTGGGGTAGATGCTGGTGAGAAGGGAGTGCCAATAGCAGGAGCAGTTATCCAAAGGTATATCTGAAGGTAAGTAGCCCCAGGATAAAGAGCAGGAGCTGGTGTATATTTCACCCCTTCTATTTTCTCCTCACCTTTTTCTCCCTTTCCTTTCCCCATCATTCACTCACACGCGCTGAGAGACAGAGAGAATCAATCCTTCCCCCTTTCAATGTTATATAAAGAAAAGGCAGTCTGATTATGAGATTTGAACAATGTCAGATTTGGGGAGCTACGGATGGCTTTGAGGGACCGTTTTAATTGGCTTCGCTTCCTTCCAAAAAAGAAAGGTCGCCTTCATTCATTCATTCATTCATTCATTCATTCTCTTTGCCAGCTAATGCCAAACATTTTCCCGGCCCATTCCTTCACAGATTTGTGGGAATTTTAAGGTGGGGGGGGACCTAAGTGTCAGCCAAAACACTTCCAGGCTTAAGTGAGTTGGTACCTTTTCCCCATAGCATGGTTAGGGGAAGATTTCCTGCTGTCCAGATCTATTTCTCCTGTTCTTCTGAAGATCTCCCACATCCTAGAGACCAGCAAGGTGCAGCCAGTTTAGGGTTCGTTGAGGATTGCTCCATAACCTTTACTTAGCTCCATAAATGAAATTCATGAGTGCTTCTGAGCATGCACAGAAATACATTCACTTAACGCTGCAATCTTAATTCCATTTTCTTGGGAGTAAATTCCACGGAGGTCAATCGGACCTGGTTAGGATTGCAACCTTAGTTTGCTTTTTTAAAGAGATTAGACCAATTCCTGACAGATGCACTTATCAATAGCTTCAAGTGCTCAGGGCAACTTGCAGGTTCACAGGCAGCATACGTGTGAATACTAGCTGCGGAGAGCAACAACGGGAGAGGGCAGTTGCCTTCCTGCCTTCTCTATCGACTTCCCGGAGGCAGCCGTTGAAAATCAGACAGTAGAGGCTGGTCCACTAGGAGAATGACAAGCAATTGGGGAAAAAACTCCAAATTTCAAACACATACCCTCCAACATTTCTCCAATGAAAATAGGGACATCCTAAGGAAAAGACGCGGGTGGCTCTGTGGGTTAAACCACAGAGCCTAGGACTTGCTGATCAGGAGGTCAGCGGTTCAAATCCCCGTGATGGGGTGAGCTCCCATTGCTCAGTCCCAGCTCCTGTCCACCTAGCATTTTGAAAGCACGTCAAAAGTGCAAGTAGATAAATAGGTACCGCTCTGGCGGGAAGGTAAACGCCATTTCCGTGCGCTGCTCTGGTTTTCCATAAGCGGCTTAGTCATGCTGGCCACATGACCTGGAAGCTGTACGCTGGCTCCCTCGGCCAGTAACGCAAGATGAGCACCGCAACCCCAGAGTCGGACACGACTGGACCTAATGGTCAGGGGTCCCTTTACCTTTGCCTAAGGAAAAGTGGGACGTTTCGGGATCAAATCAGAAACCGGGTGACTTCTCTAAATTAGGGACATCCTTGGAAAATAGGGAAACGTTATATTTTTATTTGAACTCGGACAAGTTAAGCAAACATTTGTCAATTTACCGTTATTGGGCCAATCAGATCCCTGCACTCCTCAGCCAATCCCAAAGTATAGCTATGGCAAAAAGGCCCCTCCCATATGCCCCTAAGCAGTGATTGATAGGAGAGCCCAGTGTGAAGCTTTGCACTCCATCTGTTGTTATGAGGGCTAACCTGCATTCACAGTATTGGTCTAGGAGGGCTGCCTTTAAGAGCAGAGCTGCTCAGAGCTGTTTCCTAAGGCCCCACCCGCATCATAATGCACATTCTTTGTAGCTAGGCAGGAGAAGGGTGTGGTTGCTAGCTTGAGCAGCTTTTTTATTATGAATATTTGTTAAGAGAGCAGTGGTGGAGAAATTGTGTGAGTATCTTTCCATCCGATACAAAATAAAAAAAAATTACTTCCAGTAGCACCTTAGAGACCAACTAAGTTAGTTCTTGGTATGAGCTTTCGTGTGCATGCACACTTCTTCAGAAGATGTACTTTCCATTCAATGCACTTTTTGCTTAACCACTACTGGCAGTTATTTTTTTGTGAATGGGGTCGAAGGGTTGGGAGAATAAATTGTGGATGGCTTCTCTGTGTGTGGCAGCTATCAACACATTTGTGTGTTATTGCAACCGTAGGGTTTGTGTATGTGTGTGTCTATGTTTGAGGAAAAAATATTGAGGTTTTGTGTTCCTGTTTTTCTTTAGGTTGAAAAATGCTGTGGGTTTTTGTTTTTGTTAGTTTGGCTACTGTGAGAACAGGATGCTGGACCAGATGGGACTTTGGCCTGACTCATCCGAATCTTCTACTGTTGTGGAATCACCTTATTAACTACAAACAAGTTCTTCATTGGGTGACGAAGGTGCACTCTGTTGCATGCTCATGGGATTTATTTATGAGGCTCATAGTTCCTAATTGTGTCTCCTCTCCTCAAGTATGTGAAAGGAGGTTGTGGTTTGCAAGGAGGAGTTGATATTATAAGTTAAACCCATTAGGCTTCATCACACTTCCTTCTCCATAAGTCAATTGGCAAGAGCCTCCTTGTCTCCATACATTTAAAAAAGAAAGATAATAGCTAGAGGATCTGGAGACTTAAAAGTCCTCCTCTATCACTGGCAATGTGTGGTACATTTCTCTCATATTCTTTCAATCAATGAGGTTGCTATTTAGCCATGACTCTTAGAGAATAAATGAAACAATACTTAGGTAGCACTTTAGAGGCTAGCAAATGCATTTTATTCCATATTCTGGTGAAGAAGACGTAGAAATGAATAAGCTGTGGGGGGGGGTGTAATATTTTCCCATAGCTCTGGAAATTAATAGGGTCCCTTATTAAAAGTCCTGTGGGGTATCTTTAATATTAACCCATTTGTGCTGCAATCCTGTATGTTCTTATTGGGAAGCAATCCCCGTGGAATTCAGCCATGTTTACCTCTGGATAATAAGCAGTTGCGGCATGAGTCCACACTAGAATTTTGGCAGCAGGGCCTCATTCTGAACACCTGGGTGCTAAGTATTAACAAAGCTGCTATGGTTATGCGTGCCCTGTTTCTTTGCAAAGGATGAGGACAGGGAGAGAATCAGAGCAGGTGGAGAAGAAAAAAACTTTTCTCCCAGCAAAGAAGCAATTGTGACTGGAGGGGCCCTTTCTGAACAAAAGTAAGACATTTTCAGTTTAGTCAGGTGTTAAGCATTGCTGCTTTACAAATAGTTAAGGGACCATGGTATCTTTGTAAGGAAGAAGGATGGGGGGGGAGAAACCAGAAATTGGCTATGCCCTCATGACCTTTCATTGGCCAAACCCCCATGGCCTCTTAGAAGCTCCACCAATTCTAGTGAGTGTCTGCTGCAGCTGAAATCGGGCATGGGGAACCTGTGGCGCTCTAGCTGTTTCTGGACTTCAGCTCTAGTCAGCACAAAGAAAGGTCAGGGATGATGAGAGCTGTAGTCACAACATCTGGAAGGCCAAAACTTTCCCAAACACAACATTGTCCAGCATCCTTTCCTCCCCATCCGTTGGGTCAAGAGGGGCTCTTAGGTTCTGTTTCCCGCCTCCTCTTCCACCATCACCATTATTAATTTCTACCCACTTTGCTAATTAAAACATAAAATGCTGTAGACAATTTAAAACACGCCATCAATATTAAATTGAACACTCAGTTTAAAACAATCATGACATCAACTATTATTATTAGAATTTATTCAATCTCCATAAACATGAAATACCGACCTGCAGCTGCACTGGACAACTCTTTTCAAAGCACTGGGGTTTTGGGGTGGGGGACACAGGAACAACTAATAGGATGATGCAGACCTTTATTTATTTATTTATTTATTTATGTATTTATGTATGTATGTATGTTGAGAAGTCAAAGACAACCAATGTAGAGCAGTAATTTTCTGTTCCAGGTCAGAAATTCTCAAGTTGGAAGGAGGATGAGAGAGAGGGAAAGTGTGGAAAGTATCCCAGAATAAAACCAGGCTTCAGGTTGTTTCTCAATACACATTCTTTAGTCCTCAGCCCTCAACCCGGAGGACCAGCAGAAGTGCCCTTCAGGCACATGCAGAGTCCCACCCAGATCTCAAGGCCGCCCTCACACCAGATCCAAGAACCAGTCCTTTTCCTCAGGAGTAGGAAGGTGTTAGCATTTCTCTCAACACTGAATAATTTTTCTAAAACGATGCTGGTGCTAAAGTCTGCGGGGGGGGGGGGAACCTCACACCCTCGGCCCTGGAAGTCCTTTGCAATTCCCACATGTATGGGAGATGAAGACTGATGGCAGTGGCTGTTCTGTCTTTATCTCTGGCATCCTTAATTTATTGGAGTGAGAGAAGGGCTCTCCAGGAGGTCGCTTCAAGCTATCTTAGCCAATAAAACTGCTCCCCATCTCCACTTCCATGGCACACTTTTAAAGGACAATTCCCCCAAAGGAAACCTGGGAACTGTAGTTTGCCCCTCACACAGCTACAGTTCCCAGGTTTCTTTGGGGAAAATATATAGTGTGTGTACACTTCTTGAGAAATCTGTTTCCCTGAACACATGTATTTAGTCAACCCAGGGCAGAAAACAAGAAGGGGAAGATTGCGGGGCAGGGGAGTTGGAACCCAGGAAGCTTTCTTAGACCGAATCAGACCTCTGTGGTCCATCCAGCTCGGTGTGGTTTGTTTGCACTGCCAGGCAGCCGCTCTGCAGAATTTCAGCTCGGGCTGAAGATGCCTAGAACCGAACCGGGACCTCCTTGCACGCCCAGCGTTTGCATCACAGCGAAGCTACGGCTCCTCCCCCTTGGAAGAGTTTTGAGGAAAAGACTTGGGTTGAGGAGAAAAAGAACGATAAGCTGTTCAGGAAGGAAGATGATGTCAGGCCGCTGGGATGGGAGGGAGGGAAAACCCTGGAAAAGGGAAAGGGGTCATCGATCCCTACCAAGAACTCCCATCATGCCCTTCTTCCTGTCTAAACCCGGTAGATGGCTTTCCTGAAATCCATCTCTTTGGGCTGGGCAATGGGGTCCCCTAATCCCAGACGTGTGCTGCTTGGATGGCTGCCACTCCTTATGGGTGAGGAGGAGGAGGATGGTTTTTCCTGGCTGGCTACATTGCACCCCCGCCGGTTCCTCCACGTCAAAATTCCCCTCTCCCATCATACCTTCACAACAACCCTGTGAGGAGGCCGCCTGGGCTGGGCGGTCCCCACCCGAGCGATCGTCGCACCAGGATACGGAAGCGGAGCCTCTTTATTCCAGCCCCACTCCCACAGCACGCCGGCTCTCTCCCCACATGTGCTCGGGCTTGTTTTCATTATTTTTTATGACTTCGCGCGATCCCAGAGGCTGGGACCTGCCATTCAAACAAGACCCGAGGCTGCGCTTTATATTTCCCCAAAGCAAGGTCGGAAATAGAGGTAGTAAGCAAACGGCTGGGAGGAAACGGAGGAGAAGCGGGCAGGACACACACACACAGGCTTGGCGGCGGCGGCAGCGGTAGCTCTTGAGATTTCCTCCTCGGCGTGGAGGAGGGTCCCAGCCAGGCATGTGCGCCCCCCAGTTCTACGACCCCCTCCTGCCCCGCCAGGGATCCGAGCCACGCGCTCTTGCACCCAGGCGCACCCTGGGGGAGGTGCCCGGCCGGAGACAAAAGCATTTGTTGGGCCCCAACCGGAACAAAAAAGAGCGAGCCCTGGGGAGGGGGGAAGCTGACCCCCTCCCTCCAACCCTTTGCCTCTCTCCTTCTGGGATTTGGGGAGAAGGCAGCTCCCAGCGCGCTCCTTCTTAATCCGCCTTCCTAAGCACAAAGCCCTCTCGGCTTTTTCACCCCCGAGACGCAGCAGCCTGGAGAGGCCACTCACCTCTGGGTTGCAGCCCAGACTGGGAGCGCGCAGGCTTCAAAGATGGACTAGCGCGGCGCGCGCTCGCTCGCTCCCCCCCCCCCGTCCTCAACCTTCCCCACCCCCCCCTTCCAGCCCCACAGAGGAGAATCGCGGGGTTTCCCAGCCCACAAAGCCGCCTTTCCTCCCCACTCCAACGAAAGACAGATAAATGGGGATCCCCTCCTCGGCTCGGGATACAGACCTCGATCGCGCAATATTTAATGCCTTCCAGCCCCAGTGAGGTTTCCCTTCCTTCCTCGGCGCTTTGATTCCCAGCGCGCCTTTCCCGGGATGAGAAATTCAAATCGATTTAATTTCTTCCCCCAACCTCACCTCACCCTCTCCTGCCTCCCCCCCCCTCAAGACGCACTGAATATGAGGTGGTCCGCAGAGGCCGCAGGGGTTAGGGGGCCAAACGCCCTTGCAACCCCGGAAGCGAGTGCTCTCAAGCCTCGGGCCGCTGCTTCCAAGTAAAAAGAAGCAAAAAGTTTCGGGCGACGGAGTTCCTCAGGACCCCAGCTCAGATCCCGGGCGCCTTCTCCTGGCGAGCAAATCCCCTCGACCTCCAGCGCGCTGAGCGAGTTTCCTCGAAGGCAAGGCCCGTGGAAATCGAGGGGATCGACCCCCCGAGTAAATGCCCCTTCGCGCTTTGCACAGAGAAGGGAGTCCAGCCAAGCAGCCCTCGGTTGTGTATCCCGAATTTCCCTTTTGTGCGCTATTCTGACCTGTCTCATAACCTTGTAATCCACTGGAATATTTTCGGGACGACCTCTTTCTTTTTGGATTACCCTACCGCCAACATGCTTTTTTTTTAGCCCTAGATACAGCACATTTAGAATTTTTTAAAAAATAATATTTGATATTTGATATTATTACTGCAGCACTAAGAGTGTGCAATGTGGCTGCAACATAGGCAAGGCTCCTTGATCAGGAGATGGTCAGAACGTCCTCCTGGTTTGTTTTCTGCAAACTTGCAGGGAAATGGTCGGTTCTCTTTTTTCCATAGGGGTGGGGGAGCTTGTACATTTATTTCCGTTTGGGTTCTCGATCACGCGGGAGGAAGTTACTGAAAACCCATCCGTTTGTTTCACGCCGATTCACAATCAAGTGGCCTGTTTTTCACTCGCATTTTTAAAGTGTGCAGGTCTTCATCGAAAAGCCGTCGGTTGTGTCTGGTTTTCCCAGACGAATACCCACTGCCTGGTTGTCTCTGATAGTAGTTAGTTAGTTTTTTTTAATATATAACACACACACACACACACACACACACACGTACAATTTGTCTTGCATTTCTCTTTAAATGAAAGGAAATTTCTTCCAACAGGCGCCGAGGAGGCCTGCCTTCAACAAGGAAAACCAGGCCAGGTGCCGCGCCTGAGAGGGCTTCCCTCATTCCCGAGCAGCCACGTCGTAGGAAATGAACTAACTAAAGGAAACGGACTGTGAATTTGGGATTTCCATTGGCTTCCCGGACTTCTCTGTTTCCCCAGGTCGTAAAGGCGCCCATGCAGCCTTACTGACTTCAGTGCCTCTTAGCTGAGAGTTTCATCCCAGAGGGAATCGCATTTTTCTCCTATTAAGCATTCCAGTTGTAAATATAATAAGCCGCCCGGGATCTGGACGTATCACAGACGTAGTCTGTGAAATAAAAATTACCGCCACCGTTACTGTTACTAGTACTAGTATCACTACTACTACTACCACCTAAAAATAACGATGGTAATGTAGTGGTATTGGGGGGGGGGAGAGAATGTCAGACTCTGTACCCAAAGGCAAGACCCAGCCCGAAGATTGCGATCTCCCAAGAAAGGGGAAAGAATGCAGCAAGGCATATCTCTGTTCAGACATTTACTTGCAACGATGTCACTGAATCTTGCTAAATGTGGCAAGGAGCGGGAGGTCGCAGCTGATACGGAGGGGGGGGGGAGGGTTTCAGGCGTTTCAAAAGGAAAAGCAGAGCTAAAGCTCTCCATCTCTGTGATATTGAGAGAGGCAGATAGAGCGAGAGGGATCCCGGGCTCCTGCTACCCTCCCCGAAATGAATGCATTCGCCCGCGCTGAGCAGGAGCCGGCGACCACCTAAGGCCGCTGAGCAGGTCTGGATTCTTTTGCGAGGGGGCGCGCAGTGGAGCCTTTCTTCTCTCCCCCCCCCCATGTCCACCTCCCCCCTTCCTTCCTCTGTCGACTAACGCTGGGGATCCTTCAGCGTTTCCATCCCTCACTGACATGTCCGTGCGGAGGCATTAACATTATTGATTGCTAATGGGGAAAATCCAAAGTTTCTTTGTGAGCGCCCAATCCGAGCACATGTTGGTTGCCGCAGCACACAGACCTGGGAGCTG
Source organism: Lacerta agilis (assembly GCF_009819535.1). Taxonomy (NCBI): domain Eukaryota; kingdom Metazoa; phylum Chordata; class Lepidosauria; order Squamata; family Lacertidae; genus Lacerta; species Lacerta agilis. The sequence goes on from NC_046323.1 coordinate 35,157,537, forward strand.
AAAGGCAGAGCGGCGCTTGGGCGCATCTCGTCCTCAAAGCGCCAGGATCGCCTAGGCCCAGCAGCGGCGCTCGCTTGTGAGATCAATACCTGTCCCAGGGGCAGAGAGAGACCGCAGGTTTTCTGCAAAACTCACCTAGCTCCTTAAAAAAAAAAAAGCCACATAATCGACCCCGCCGTATTGTACCCTCCTGACCAGGACCTTCCATGGGGGAAGTTGGCGATTCAGTTGCCATTAATGTCTACTCCTGTGTGTGGGCGAGATGATAGATAAGATATAGAATGGGGGTGGGGGGGATAATCAGATGCGGGTACAAATAATTCAGATAATCTGAATATTATCTAATATTATCTGCTACCTTACACTCCGGCTACACTGCAAGAGAGACCAACAAATTGTGAAAGATATCAAGGGTGGAAAGGAACTCCCAAGCGCTTGGCTTCCATTGAAAGTCGCCTCACTTCAGGATCCTGGGCTCCTCTTTCTTCCACCCATGCCAATGAGTTTAGGATGGGGTTGCTAGCTTAGAACACCGCTGGAATCAACATGCAAAGTGAACTACTAGCTACAGTCCAGTCAGATGAGTCAAAAGGACATTTCAGACAGCTTGAGAACTTGATTGAAACTAAATGCTAGGATTTTCAGGTCTAGTCCTGGACTGGGCTGCAATGCAGTAGTGTTTTTTTGTGGGTTTGGAATGGCTTTACCTGTATTTACAGGGCAGCAGTTTACACAGTTAAAAGGTAAAGGTAAAGGGACTCCTGACCATTAGGTCCAGTCGCAGACGACTCTAGGGTTGCAGCGCTCATCTCGCTTTACTGGCCGAGGGAGCCGGCATACAGGTTCCAGGTCATGTGGCCAGCATGACTAAGCCCTTCTGGCGAACCAGAGCAGTGCATGGAAATGCCGTTTACCTTCCCACCGGATTGGTACCTGTTTATCTACTTACACTTTGACCTGTTTTTGAACTGCTAGTTTGGCAGGCTTAATGTGAGGTGGAAGAGATCTGAGATTGCTCTGGTAGTTCAATCATATAAGTACAAGGTGAGCGTTTTGGTGTCTAGGAAGAAAAAAGTCAAAAAGGCCAGTGTTTTAGAGGTGAATTTGGTTTTTTGCATGGATCTATTGATGTTTTTATTCTAATTCCTCCATTGGAAAGCTCTGCTCCTAACACATGAAAGCTCATGCCAGTTACTTAGTAAAGAGCCGCATCCTTTTTGTTGTTGTTGTTGCTGCTAAAGTATGGAGGCATCTTCCTTCTGTGAAACTGCAGTATGCAGATCTTCCTGGGTTCAAGGGAACTTCTTTTCAAAACAGGCTCAATCAATCAATTCATGTTTTAAGGAGAGAATAAAGGCCCTTCTTTATATTGTATACTCAGATCTCTTATCTGATGCAAACAGCCTATCATCCGCAGTGACCTAGGGAGTCAAATATAGTGGGCTGCTTTTCCACTTTGCTCCAAGATTTTTGTGGCACCAACACGTGCTCTGTTCCGGGTACACAAAGCAAGTTTAGAATTTCCCCCTGCCCTCTTAGCAGTCAATAATGTTAATGACCCACTATCTCCATTAGAGACAACTTAAAAGCATTTCTCATAAGGAAATGGTCAGTTTCAAGTTGTCCAAGACAAACCTGGTGAGGTTTGTAAAATACTCTGTAACATTAAACTGCATATTCCCATAATTTGTAATCGCTAAAAATGTTGTTGTTCATTTACCCCAAAAAGAACTAGATTTGGCCTCATGAGTACAGGGCTGGTTTGAGTACCACTGACCACTTAATTAAATCTTAATAACATGAAGCCAATTTGCTCAAATACTATCTATGCTCTATAGATTATCATTTAACAAAGGATCCTACAGAAGAATCTTGTACAATATGAAAGGGTGCTACTCATCTATAGTAGGGTAGGGGGAAAAACCTACATGGTAAGTTATGTTGGGTCCTTATCTGTCTTTCTGATCTGCTGATCTTACATTTACTTGGAAACAAGGCTCATCAGGGTTGCTTACCTCCAAACAGGGGACAAGCAGATTACAGCACAGAAGGAGAAGTCCTTATGAGATTCCTGAAACTGGGAGTTTCCCCTCCCCCCATCTCCCTCTCTCATTGTGATTTAGCCCAGCTAGGTAGTAAGCATGTTTATAAGACTAAATGAATGAGTATTTGGCTGAGCGATGCTGACCCTGAGTAAATAAACAGCATGCACATTTATGGTGTCTTTAATATTTCTAGCAAACCGGGAATATCATAAGGGGCACTCATCAGTCTGTGACACAGAAAACCCTTAAGATTCTCTCTTTTACACGCGCAGGCACACACACACAATATACAAAGATGCTGAGGGGCCTGGATAGAATTCGCCGCAGAGGTAGCAGCGGTGACGGTGTTGTTCCCCCACCGGTTTTGCTGGGGGGGGGGGGAGAGAGAGAGAGAGAGAGAGAAGGAAAACGAAAGGGACGGCTGTTTGAAATGCAAAGGGAGGGGGGATGTGAACTGACCCGAGCGACAGTTTAAATGGGATGGTTTATCTCTCCAGTATTTCTGAGCAGCGCTTTCCCAACTGGCTTGTGAGGGCAGATCTTTCACCCTGAGCTGGGGAAGAGCAGTTGCAGTGGAAACGAAATGCAGCTTGATGGAAGCATCCTGTTTAGAGGGAAATGGGCTGCGCTGCCTCACAACTCTCCTTGGGGCGTGTTGATAAAAAAAAAGAAAAGAAAAAGAGGGGACGGGGGAAGCGGTTTTGTGCGTGTTACCATCTTTCCACGGCCTGCCTCTCCCATTCTCAGCAGTTGGAAACGGCCACCGAAGTAAAAAATGTGCAGCGTCGGTGTGTTAACTTCTTTCCTGCCGCTTTTATCTCAGATCTTGCGGGGGGGGGCAGGCGGACGATGAGGTATTAACGTTCAGTCTAGTGGGGGTGAGGCGAGCAAGTGGGAGGTGGGGAGTTTCCCCCCCCCCACACACACACAGAACCTCCGGTTGCTGCTGCTGCTGCCGCTGCCAGAGAAGTCCGGAAGACAACGAGCGAGTTTGGGTGTTTTGAGGCTCAAGAGGAAGAGCCCCATAAAAGTAGAGGGAGGCACGTACATTTCATCGCAATGTGTATTTTATAATATACAGACACACGTGCGCCGGGAGAGCGGCTGGAATGGCGCGCGGAGTCGGTGGATCAGCTGCTGCTTCTTTCGAGCCGGCGGGCTTCTCATTTTCCTTTGAAAGCCAGAAAGAGTGAAAAGCTTTCACTGGCCGGCAGCTCTTTGGGACAGGCGAGCTTGCTGGAGTTTTCACGGTACAACCCTCCCCCCACAAAAATAAATCCTACCCATCTGAGATTCTTTCTCTAAAAACAAAGCCACCGAAATCTTTTTTTTAAACAATAACGCACACACAAAGTAGAAAGCATAAAAATTAGTTGGCTGAAAGAGCTGAATGCTGGACGAAGATAGCCACGTTTTCCTCATCGTTTGGCAATTTATTTTCCCCCGTCCTTTTCTTTCTTTCTTTTTTTTTAAAAGTGGCATGTATTTTGCTATCTCCTGGAGGCGTTCGCCAAGAGCCACGCACGTTTACTTGATGGGCGTTTGTTGTTAGCTGGCTTTTAAGAAAGGAGAGAAATCAAAGACCCCCGTGCATGTTCCCCGTTGCCATTTAAATAATTCTCCGGTTTTCTCTCCCTGTAATGTGCAGTTTCTTTCCTTTAGGGACCCCTGCAATCCTCCGACTCGGAACTTGGAAAAGACGGCCGAGGCCTTGTGTGATTATTTGTTCTAGTTTTCTTATATGTGTGAACTAAGAAACATTTTCAGCCCCCAGAGATTCAGAGCTGTTGGGACGTTTTGCTCTCGCAAAACGCAGCCTCCTTTTACCACCACCGAAATTGGTCCCGAATTGCTCTGCGGGTCCGATTTTACACCTCAGTCCTAAACACACTGAAGTGGAAGCGGCCTTCCTTGACTACAAGGCAACTTACTCCAGAGTAAATAGTGTGCGCGCGCGTGCGAGGGCTCACACAGGAAATGTGTGGGACTTACTTCCGAGTAAATGTGGCTTAGCTTGGTGTTAAGTCGCTGCATCAAAATGTCTCCTTCAGCAAAGGACAAAAATAGTTGTAACTGAATCTTTTCCAGGAAGCTGCATCGAAGAGCATCTAGATGGGAGTTGCAGAATTGCAAATCTGCCCTTAAAATGTGTGTGTCTGGTCCTGCATGGAATCAAGTTCCACGTATTGCATTCCGGGCCTTCCTAAACAAACAGCACCTTTGGAGCGGGAATGAAAAAGAAAACTGGGCCCAACCATTTCCTTCCTTGCTTTCGGCTCGGCCATGGCCGAATCCAGTCTTGGCTCTTTAAAACGAGGCGGCCATTTACTGCCCCCTTATTTCACCACTGACCAGGTTAGCTCATAAAGCTATTCACACGGCACAATGGGGATTTTCTCAACAATTAACAAGAAACAACATAATAAAGCCATTGACAAAGGCCCGGCTATTTACTAGAAATTAGGCACTCTTTAAGAGACCAGTGCGTAATTTCACACACTTTACAACCTCCCAGTGCATTTTCAAACACCAGAGTAAACAACCTTGAGTGCACTTTTCGGCTGAAGCTGTCGCCACAACTGGCCAATTGTCTCAAAACTCCCCACCTCACCTCTCTCTCTCTCTCTCTCTCACACACACACACACACACACACACACACCGCTCCGTTTTCCTTGGAACAGTTTTAAATTGCATAGTGGATGATGGACTCGGAGGGCCGATCCGCTCCAAACACTACAACCCCCACCCTTCCCTCTACCACTCTGATCTTCCCCCATATTCCTTGCGAGCTGCGCTGCATTTCTCCCCCATTCAAAGGTACTGGGGCTCTGGCAGGCCGGGGAGTCGCCTCTTGTGACCCGGAAGCCCAGCTCCCAACTCTGCAGCGGCGAGCTCCGGCCCGTGACCGTCCCCGGGGAGGGAGAAAGAAGATGGTGCGGGGAAGGCGGCCTTGAGCCGCCAATCCACCCCGGCACTGAGATTCGGAAACCCTGCCGAATTCCTCGCGGAGCTTTGCAAGGCGGCAAATCCTCGTGCCCTGTGGATGTCCTATTTATTTGTGCGGCAAGCAGCGCCCTTTCTCCTGGTGCACGAAGCCGACCCCCGGAGCCGGCCCGAGGGTACCCATTGGGGAGCCCTCTTCTGAATCCCCTTCGCAGGAAGGTGGACGCGACCGAGGGGACCTTCTGTTTCAGGGCGGGCGACCCGGAAAAGGCCGGTGTGGGAGCGAGGCCTAGTTGGGAAGAGGAGCCGCTTTGGAGCAGCCGGAGAGACGAGAAGGCGGGAGACGAGAGAAGACAAAAGGGAAAAGGGAGAGCGGCCGGTGGAGAGCCCAGGCCCGAGTGGGCGCAGGCCCTCGACTCGGCTTTCCCTCGCCTTCTTCCTGCAAACAGAAAGGCCACCTTGAAGTGGGGCTCCAGGCCGGCTCCTCCGACGGCCCTTCCGCCTCGCCTAAATGAGTCCGTCCCATGGGGGGGGGGGAGAGGAAGAGAAAGGCCAGGCGACACCAGGAGAGGCCGGCCAGGGTGAAGCGCCACAAGGAGTTTGTTTTCGAGCGCGCAAGATGGCGACCAGAAGAGGCCTTCGGCTACCGCTCCTGGCCAACGGGGCTGAGGGGAAACGGCACTCGTCGGTCACCGCCAAGTCCGCCGGTTCAGTTGCAACCTGAGATGCACCCGCAAGAAAGCAGGAGAGTCGCTTTCCTGAGGAAGGAACGGTGAAACTGGGAAGCCAGAGACCCCCGGACTTGGCGCATATGTGCGCAGGCACTTTCGTCAAAGAGGAAAAGAAGACCAGGGAAGCGTCGCCGGCTTCCCACCCAAATTCCCAGCCCTGTTTACAAACACAGCTGTTGTCGTAGATTTGCAAAGCACCCTAAAAGCCACCAGCCGCGAAAGAAGGTGCAGGCAAAGGAAGGGGCGGGGGGGGCGAGAGCAGGGGGACGGAGAGAGGGAGGGAGGGAGGTGGTCTCGGCATCTGGAAAGGACAGAGCGCCTTGTTTTTGAAACTGTCAATTCTCTCAACCCCTATTGTGAGAGCTTCATGCAAAACATCTCGGGCCTTTTAACGCTGGGGCTTGTGAGGCCGCCTCAGATTGAAAAGGAGAGGGAGAGAAGAGAAGGGAGGGGGAAGCCAGGGCAACGCAAATAATTATATTGGAATAGACACACGCACAAACTAACTGCAACATACAGTGTGCTGTGCGCTCTCTCTCTCTCTCTCTCTCTGTGTGTGTGTGTGTGTCTATGTAGATATCTGTGCGTGCATATATATGTGTGTGTGTGTGTGTGTGTGTGTGTGTGTGTATGCGCGCGCACACACACACATATATGACAGATCTTTGGGAATTGCCCTTCGTTTAGCAAAAATGCGGAGGGGGGGGGGGAAGGTAAAATCCTTGCCTTAGCCAGGGCTAAGAAAGCCCATGATCCCCCCCACTTCCCCCCTCAATCGTATTTTTATTAAACACGCTTCTTGTTGGAATCCCTAGGAGGAGATTTTGCCAGTGCCTGATGTTTGCAAGGGCGATTTAACAAGGTAGATTCCCGCTCTTTGTCCTGCTTCTATTGGAAAGGGAAATTGTTCTATAAGCTTCTACTCTTTAGGAAAGTTTCTGCTACCCCAACGGATATGCAGTTAAATCATGGAACTTTTTTTTCCCTACAACGCAAAGCATCTTAACCGTAAAAAAACCACAGCGAGCAGCACTTCCTGTGTTGTATCTGTTTTTTTCCCTCCAAAAGGCCACTTTTGAGCACAACTCCTCTAAGCACACTCACACGTGTAAAGTGAAACCAAAACATTATCGCATTTCTCTTCTTTCTGCAGAAACTTAAATTTATTGGCAACTAAATCTGATAGAGCATCATCTCCTTTTGTAAATTGCCAAGGAAATGATTGAACAACAGTCTTCATACAACAGACAGCAGGACTTTCCTTTATTACTGCATAGTGGTGTTTAGAATAAACAACCAGCAGTGAGATCCGCCCCTATTTTTATTTTGTGTTGCCACTGTAGTTAAGTATGGGTGGACTTATAGAGACAATCCCTTTTCAGAGCAAAGGGTTGTAAACTCTGTGTTACATCATTTAAGGCAATAGACCTGGTTTTGCTGAAAGGCATTTACACATGTTCCCTTTTGAATGCTAGATATATAGTCCATCGTTTCCTTTGTCTTCAAGAGCAGGGGGAGAACACTTCTCAACACATTTCTCAATAACATAGGAGCAACTCTGTTATATGCTTCATAGATGAATAATCTTTGTCGTATTCTTTTATTGCCAGATTTTTTTGTTGTGGTTTGGTTTGGTTAGCCCTAAGAACTGGAAAGTCTGTAGAGCCATATCAAATGGGAAATAGAATTTCTCTTTCATTTCAGGTTAAATTGAAAAATTATATATGTCCACTGCTGCTTACTAAGAGGTATTTTACAGAGAGGACAAAGAGACATTCCTAAACCCAACAATTTGTGCTGAACACCACAAGCCATGTGCTCCAAGGCATTCCAGCTAAAGGCAATGGGATTGCTCTGAAGCAATTTAACTGGGTTGTGTGTATGGAGTTTGACCATCAGTCATACATTAATAAGAATCCACTAGCAGAATTGCAGGCCTCTCTCTTTCTCCTTGCATCTCCCCCTCCCCTCAAAAAAACAAAAACAGCTTTCACTGCCAGCCATGAAGCAATAGGTCTTCCTGTCGGTCTTGCAGTAAGATGGACACGTGATTATATTTAGGATTTTGGAGTGTTATTTGGTGGATCAGTTTCTCTCCCGCCCCCTGCCTCCAATGCAATTCTTTGGACAAAACTAGGCTAAAAAGCTACTCTGTATGAAGCCTTTGGCTCAACACTGTTCACTCTGCAGCTTCTGAAAAGTGCAGCTAGCGAGTAACTCTCTGAAAGCTACAGGGGCTGAGGTGCCAACAAAACACAATTAAAAATAAAAATAGTGTCTCAAATGCCTGAAAGTACCACAGAGTCAAGAATGTGGTGCTTCAGTCCCCATCAGGGTTGGAAAACTTCCCCTGTTCTCTCTCTGCCATTTTCTATGGAAGGGCCAAAGTGGTGATGTGCCTGCAGTCCCCATGGAGTGGAGAAGAGGCCACTTTGGGATGGGCAGAGGCATGTTTGACACACGGGGTGGGGGTGGAGAGCTCTGGAACTCGGCCTCTAATGGCAGGATGATTTTGCCATGAATAATAGTGGAGTGGGGGGGGGGAGCATTGGCAAATCACCCCACAGCTTGCTAAAGAAGCCAGAGTGGGTGCCTGAGGCTTGCGAGACTTACGCAAACTAAGTATGGCCTTTTGGAGTGACATAAGGCTGTAATTTGTGCAGCTCCAGACACAGACTAGCCTATAGCAACATATCTCCCTCCTGCATTTCGAGACCATCAGATTTTAACAGAGCAAGTTAAATAAGTAATATACCACCATAACTGATGATTGCAACTGCATGACCTGACGTGAAAAACATGTGTGTATATCTGTTAGGTGTGCATATACATAACACACACATATATATATCCTGCAGATATTTCTTACAAGGAGTGGAAAACCCTTACTCATTTATTTCTCTCTCCATGTGTTTAAAAAGATCAAATTAGCTAATGTCTGCTTGGAAGATTTAGAGGGGGGTTATCACCAGGGGCAGGAATTTAAAGACTTTAAGGAAAAACAACAAAACAAGCCAAGGATTTCCATCTTAAAAACATTGGCTCTGAGGCCCAGGGCGAAACATTTCAAATGCTGATTTACTTTGTGATTTAGTAGAAACCATTTTGTTGAGATTCTTCTATAGGTGAAATCCCTGAGAATTTGAATTTAGAAAGAGAATCTGTTGGCATATAAATGCTAAATTGGCGAGGAAGAAATTGCCCAGGAGCAGACAGTCAATTCCAAAGTGCTGATTCAGCAACTCTGCGTCAATACTTTCTCAGCCTTTAAACTTTAAGCTTAAATCTATTTAGCTTCCCTTCCCTGCTGTCTTCCACCAACATGCAACAGCACTGACAACTGCCTCACACTTGTTTGTTTTTATATCACAGTTTTATAAAGAAACAGCAACCAGCCTCTGGAAGCAGAAGTCCTTCCAATCAAATCCCTACACTTTTCTCACACAGACACAGACATTCCCTCTCGCAAAAGAGTCAGAAATGAATGAGGAACCCTACAATAAGTATAAAATCATCATCACTTTTTTTTAAAACAGTGTTTTAATTGAAAATAAAGCTAAAGCATGCTTTTTCCAACAGTGCAAATTTCCATCATTTTGATTTACTGCTTCCATCATCACAACATATTACACCAGCATGTCTTACCAAAGGCTCGACTCTAGAAGTCTGCCTGCTTCAACTCTGTCGAGGTTTAAGTGCAAATATAGACAATTGCTTCTGATTGTCACGTGCAGTAGAAAATGATCCTGCTACAAAGATAGGGTGGTTGGGAAAAGTCCTCTTTTTTCCAGAGATGTAAAGAAAACAGTGACAAGTCCTGGTTTAAAAAGCCTGAGTTTTGGTGCCAAAGTAGCCACCAAGAGTATGGGGTTCTTCATTGATAATATCCCTTCCACTGGGGCCTCTGTTGCACTTAGCATGCTGAATGTGACTGCATTTCCTTCCGATTCCCTCCAATGGGAGTGTGAGAACCTAACATTTTTTCCTGACTTTGCAAATCTGGGAGGACCAGATTTTGAAAACATCCCCCCACACACACCTGCAAACCTTCCAACAGAAGCAGAGCTCCAGCCCAGTCCCACAACAAAACCTAATGATTGGAAGGCCCCCTCCTTGAGAGTAAAATTTACTTGGGGGCAAATCCCATTTAACGTAGGGTGGAGTGGCTTCCAAGCAAATGTACACTGGTTTGGCTGGGTTGAGTATTGTAGCTGAGATAGGCAATCATGGCCAACCTGAAGGGTTCAAGGTGAAACAAGAAGGCAAAGAGTGGCATGTCCTTTTTTAGTCTCTCTTTTTTTTCTTCCTAAAAAAAATGCCTGACCATCTAATTCCAACTCTCCCACTGGTGACCTGGAGACACACGCACACTCCCAACTGCACAGTGCAACTGCTTTTGTGGAAAGGACAGGCGGGTAATTAAAATTTAACAATGAACCCTCTGCAATAAAGTAGAAGGCATTCCCAGCAGAAGGATAGTGAATTCTCCCTGTGCAACCTCTCGCTGAAAACAAAATGAAACAAAAAACCTTGTACGGAACTGAACATTTAGACTTCCTGAATTCGAAATCTAGTGCATTTACACGTTAATGGCTCATTCAAATGGTTAAAATTCATCTTAAAAAAACAAAAAACAAACATTTATTTGTAGCAGTTGGAATTGAGGTACCAGGTGCATTACTAGCATTTTGAGACAGTAAAGTGTTCCAGCTTTAGCAGATTTCCACTGAGGTGGCTTTTTGTTTGTTGTGTGGTGTGTGTGTTTTTAATAAACTTGGAAAACTTTCGCCTGAAGTAGTCTGTGGAATGTTAGACCTCTTTCGTCGTCCTCCTCGTCCCCCCTCCCTTCCCCCCACGATGGGTTTTCATGGCAAAGAAAATAGTAATCCGGTTTTATTTTCGTCGTCCTCCAAAAATAGAATAGGCTAAACCAGGATTCCCCCACACCATAAAAAAAAAAATCAAAATCAAATCGGATGTGACGAGGGGCGGGACTAGCATCCAGCGTAAGATTCTCGAAGGTCAGGAAAAGAAGTAGTTGGGGTCCCCCCCAAAAAGGAAAAAAAGACCAACAGCACAACAGCAACAACAACAACAATAACCATGAAGTAGGGTTCCCATTCAATCTCTCTCTCATGAGTGAAATTTCCTGAATTTGTGGCTGGGTGGAAGAGGTATTGCTGAGCCGCCCAGCTGCCATTTCCAGACAGGATGGGCCTTGGGAGGCGGCTGCGCATCCTTGGCGGTGTTTAAGGTGTAGGCTGGCAGCAGATCCCCGTCGAGGCCCACCACCAAGGAGGGCGGGCAGGGAAAGTTGCCCATGAAGCTGAAGGGCCTCTTGACGGCCGAGGCGACGTGGCCGGCCGCCCTTTTGCGCCGGCTGAGAACTGTCAAGTCGTCCAGGGCGCCCTCGGGGGCGTCCAGGAGCTTCCCGGCGGGCAGGCGGGGGCTCCGGACGGATTTCAAATTTGGTTTGAGCGGCGCCGGGCTGGGCAGCAGGGCTCGTTTACCCAACACCAAAGTCCGGTAGTTTTTCCTCACCCGGGCTCCAAATTTGTACTCCCCATCCTCGGGTTTGGCAGCGGCGGCGGCGCCTAAAGTGCAGGAGGCGAGGGCCTGCCTTGACGGGGCTGGCTGGCCCGGGGGGCTCAGCGGAGGGCTGGGGGGCTCGTCAGTGCAGCAGGCGGGGTCTTTCTTGGCTGGCAGCAGAAGTTCCTGAGGCTGGAGGGTCGGGCTGAGTGGCGGAGACGGCGATGGCACCGGTTCGCCGTCTGCCTCCAGCTTGTGCTCGTCATCGCTGCCTTCACATTTGAGCGGGGGCTGGCTCTGTCCCTGAACGGGGAGGGCACCATACTCGGCGTTGGCAGTGCTGTCCTCGACTTTAATCTGGGCAATGGGCACAAGGGACAGCGGCTCGGGGTATTCAGCAGCAGCAGCAGCAGCAGCAGCAGCAGCAGCAGCAGCAGCAAGCACCTCGGGCTGGCTTTGGGAGGAGGAACAGCCCAGGCAGGGAGTCAATGGGCGATGGGGCTGGGTGGCTTCTGGGGGCACCCCAAGAGCAGCAGTAGGGCTCTCTGCAGGAGCGGGGTGAAGAGGAGGAGGAGGAGGAGGAGTGCGGGTGGGCCAGCCTCTCCCCGCGTCTCGAAGGAACCTTGGCTGTGGCAAAGCGTGGGGCTTCTTTGCGCTGGGTGAAGGGCACCCCCTGGCCACGCAGGGGGCTGCTTTCAGGTCTGGAGCTTTCACGTCGGGCGAGGGAGAGGAACACCCGCCGCCCCTTCGGACCTGGCTCAGCTCCCCAAAGCAGTGACAATCCACACCAGGCTCGGTTTTGGGAACCCAGCCAACGGGGGTGATGCCCCAGTCCTCCTCGGGCGCCTCAGCTTTGATGCTCCGCGCGGGTCCAGGGAGGCTCTCGTTCAGTCCAGCCGAAGCGGGCATTGGAGGCAAAAGACTGGCCGAAACCCCCACCAGACTGGGCGGCTTGCAGAAGCTGGTGCGCCTGAAGCGGATGCTCTGCACTGATGCTTGGCTGGAACCGGAGCTGGAGTCCGATTCGGAGCTGCTCTCTTCTTCTTCTTCCTCTTCCTCCTCCTCGTCTTCCTCCTCCTCGTCTTCCTCCTCCTCGGAGCTCAGCTCGCTGGAATCCGAGGCGCAGCTGCCCTCCTCGTCATCCGAAGACCCCGAATTGCTGCTGGTGGTCAAACTGGAGCAGAAATCGGAGTCGTTGGCCGCGTGGTCCGAATAGGAGCTGGAGTCGGAGTCGCTGCTGTAGGAGGTGTCCGGGAAAGGCTGCTGGGGCGGCGCCGGCGCCAGGAAGCCGTTCAAGCCCGGCAGCCTCTCCGACGAGGTGGTTTTGGGGAGCTTGCCAGCGCGGGGCACCAGCAGCAGGCGCCGCCCGCAGTCCGGCGGCGGCTGGAAGCGCCCCTCGGCGGCTTTCTTCCTCTTGGAGCGGCAACCCAGAGCCAACGGGCCGCTCTCCGACGTGGCGGCAGCGGCTGCTGCGGCAGCGGCTGCAGCGGCGGCGGCGGCGAGCTTGGGTTGGCTGGCAATGGCGGCCGAGGAGTGGTAGTAGTAGTGCGGGTGCTTGGAGCAGAGCAGGCTCCGAAAGCAAGGCGCCTCCGAAGCCAGCGATACGTAGCGCGGCGCAAGCGGCGCAGTTTCATAGTTTGGCGACCCTTTGCAAGGGGATCGCGCCAGTCCCGGCGCGCTGGGCGCGGGCGATTTGCTCCAAAAGTGAGGTAGATCCGAAGCCGGTAGGAAAGCGCCCGATGCCGCCGCCGCCGCCGCCGCCGCCTCCGCTGCCGCGCACCACGCTTTCCTTCGGCGGCCGCTACTGCCGCCGCCGCTGCTGGCGAAAGGCGCGGCTGCTCCATTCAAACCCAGCCAAAGTTTACCGCCTCCTTTCCAGAAGGCCGCGTAAGGGTCCGGCCCGGGGGCTTCTTGGACAGCTGCGGCCCCCTTGCGCTTGGTCCTGAGCACCCTCTCGGTTTTGCACGACGTGTAGAGCGCCTCGACGTCCTCGCGGGAGATGAGGGTGCATTTGGCGGCGTGGAAGGCGATGGAGTTGATGGCTTTGAGCTTGCGCAGCTCCTGCAGGTCGCAGTGGTGCTTCTGCACGTTGAGGTGGTCCATGCGCTTGTGCACCGTCGTCCGAGGGATGTTCTTCAGCAGATCCGTGAAGACCTGCGACAGCGCGAACATCTGCTTGCCCCGGATCACCAGGTAACCCAGGCGCACGCCGTCCACCTCCTCGAAGCCCGACTTCAGGTGGTCTCCCATGGCGCGCGCTTCAGAGCAGTCCCGGCATTCGGGCAGCGGGAGGGAGCATAAAAAGGGGGCGCCGGAGGGGCCCCCCCAACCCCCACACATGCACGCCGCACCCCGGAGTTGGAACCAGCAGCCTTCGGCGACGGGAGGAAAAGGTGTGCAGCCGGCGGGGGCGGATGGAGGGGGTGGGGTGGGTGGCAAGGAAGGATAAGAGATCCACGTGAGAAAAGGCTATTTTTTATATTTAAAAAATCCTCAGCCAGGTGCTGGAGTGGGGTCTCAAGGCATCCTGCTGGAGGGAAAAGAACAAAGCCTGTTATACCCGATCAAACTTTGGACGGGGGGGGGGGAGATGTTGGAATCAGGAGGGGGAGAGAGAGGGGGGGACTGAGCGCTATAGGGAGGGGATTTTTTAAAAAATCCAGGTCCTGGAAAACTGCTTTAGGGGATTGGGCGGGAGCGATTAGCTCGGTTGCCCCCGGTGTTTCTCGACGGCACTGAGGCAGGCTGGCTACCTGTGCCCTTTGGCTGGCGGCTTCCTCCCACTGCCCAGCCAGGATAAAGGAATGTGAGCCAAAGGGGGCTGTGCGGAGACGAGACGAGCCACGCAGCCGCTCTTCCCGCCGCTGCTTTCGCTCCAAATCAAATGACAGAGGGAAGTGAGCTGGTCCGGAGACACCTTCATCAATTAATTCCCCTCAAGCCAGCGCTGATTGGACACTCCTGACAGGTGATGCAATAAAAATTGATATTCCACCCCCTTCTCAGCTCCCCCCCTCCAAATCTCTGGCTAATTAGCATACTCTTAGGCTCCCACCTCCCCTCCCAAAGTAAATAATACTGTTAGTATATAAATCTTTCTATTAAACAATCCGGAGCTCCCAGCCAGCCCACAGCTCGCTCTCGGCGGCGCTGGCGACTGAAGGAGCGGGTTTGGAAGCCCTTGGTGACACGGGTTTTATTTTGTTTTTTGAAACAAATATAAGAAATAAATGGAATTTGGAAACCTTCTTGGGGTTATTTAGTGGGGATAAAGTGCCGGGGGGGGGAGGACAGAAAGCTGTTTCCCCCCACGATACGAATTCTATGGATGTAAAGATTGGAAGGGGGAGGTTTTAAGTAACCATTTTAAAGGGGCGCTTATTCTGCACTGCGTGTCAAAAGGAGGGTTCCTCAACTGGTATTTCCCTTCCTTTGGCTTTCAAGCATAGTTAAACAAAACAAAAACAACAACAAAAAAACCTGGGGTTTGTCTGACGTTATTTTGTATATTTCTGTGAACGACTTGGAAAATGAGAATACTCACGTTCGCTAGCTTAAGTCCCTTCTTTCCTCTTCCTCCTGGTCTTGCTCTCTCACACTCTCTCTCTTTCCGATAGCTAAGTTGTTGCTACTGGGGGGGGGGGTTATTTAGGGCTGCGTGGTTATCCTGAGCTCCAGCCCCGCAATACTGTAACACTTTTCTCTGAAATTCTGCCTGTAATATTGGGGGGTGGGGGAGGGGAAGAGGAGGGGGGAGAGGAGGAGGTTGGAAGAGAGAGAGAGAGAGAGAGAGATCGGGACGCGGGCTCACGTCAGACCCATAACAAAGCCGAGATAAGCCAGCACCAGCAGCAAGGTCTCTACTTTTCCACAGTTCCCCCGTGCTAGCTCCCAAGGTGGAGGGAGTCCCCCCTCCGGTCCGCGCGTCCACGCCAGGATCGCCTGCGTGTTGATTGCTTCCAGCAGGGGGAAAAAGATGGCAACAGAGCCGAGAGAAAAGCTTGGAGGAGGAGGAGGAGGAGGGAGGAGGGAGGAGGGAGGGGAAGATTGCAATGGGTCACAGGGATGCTTCTGACTTCTAGGGTGCCGCCCTCGCTAGAACCTCTCTGGAGGCTGAGGGTTCTTCCCCCCCCCTACCTGCGGTCCAGACTAAGAGACTGCCCGCCTCCCCGCCGCTGCAATAGTAAATTCACTGAAGGTGTCTGGGGGTAAGGGGTTTCCTATTCACACATTCGGTGTCTGAATGCGGGTGCGGGAAAGAGGCTCGCCCCTCCCCCCGCACACTTCCATCGCTCTATAGAAAAGGCTCCCCCCCCCCCAATCTCACAATTCCAACTTTTACCTTTCCCAAGTGGCGGCCGAATATTTTCGGCTTCGTGGACAAAAGAGGGGTGGGAAATAAGGCCCAGCCCACGAAAAACTTATATACTGTCTTATTGGGGGCGGGAGGGGGGTTGAATGTATTATTACCCCACCCCACCCCTTCCGTCTTTCAGATCTATCCCAACCCAACGGCAAAATGACCTGCAGCCCGGCCCTATTCCCCGCACCTAAGCGGCTGAAGCCCCAGTCGAGCCGGAGTCGAATCGGCGTCGATCCAAATCCTGCTAGTCCGCGGGGTTGCGGTGGATCGCAGTCGCTAATCGATTCACGCCGAATTCCGGCCAGAAGCACAAAGTGGCTGTGTCTTTGCAGTGAAAAGCTCACGGCCAGAGCCAAAATGAAATGCATCCGGGTGTGCGCCAGGAAAACCACTGGGATTCTTCGGACTAAGAAACAGGGTGTGTGTGTGTGTGTGTGTGTGTGTGTGTAGGGGGGCGGAAGGTAAGAAGAAGATGGCCTGTCTTCGAAGGCCATGTGCCCCATTGATATCGATTCCCATAGTCCTCTGCCCCATTATATGAGCGGCTGCAGTATGATTACGGCGGGACTGGGAAAACAAATAAGCAAGCCTACCAACAGAGCTCAGCAGTCCCGTCCTGTCCCTCCCAAAAAAAACTCATCCTGTCGTCGTCCCCCCAAAAATCCCTTCCTTTTGCTTTTTTGTGATTCATTTTCACGGTCGTTGTGCATGACTAGATAAAATTCAGCAGACGATTTCTCTCTCTTCCAACCTCCTCCCTCCCAGCTCACAGTGTAAGGACTGAAGGGCCCAAGGGGTGCTGGCAAGCGCCCGGAAATTAAGAAAGTCCGTGGCCTCGCCTCTCAACTCAGGCTAGGCTTGACCAAGCCGTGGAGCTCGGCTGCTGCTCGCAGACAGTAGGCGACAACTTGCACGGAATGATTTCTTCCCTCCGAGCTTCAAGGACCGGTTCCCTCTTGAAGCAAGAAACTGTTGAGAGAGAGAGAGAGAGAGAGAGAGAGAGAGAGAGAGAGAGAAGAAAGAAAAAGAAAGAAAGAAAGAAAGAAAGAAAGAAAGAAAGAAAGAAAGAAAGAAAGAAAGAAAGAAAGAAAGAATATACACACACCCTTGTCTCAAGGAATATCATTCATATATATGTGTGGGTGTGATTATATATAATGTTATATATCTCCCTTGAGACAAGAGCGAAAAGGAGAGCCTGGTTCAGTTGTCTCGTGATAGTACAGCCCTTCCAACGCAATCTAAAGGCGGTGGCGAACAATGAATGGAAGGCTCCTCGCAGCCCCAGTTGAGCTCCGCATCTGGCTGCCTTCGCCTGCTCGTTCCTCTTCCCCCTTGCGCAGGAGACATCGCCTCTCATTCTGGAGCTGCAAAGCAAAGTTTGGAGGGAAAACAGCTGCCTGGGTGTTTTATTTTGCGTGTGTGTGTGTGTGTGGAATGTAGCGGGGAAGAGGGAAATAAAACTGTATCAGCTTTTGTAGGGTTAAGCAATGGGGACCCTTTCAGACCCCTCTGTTCTCGATTTCCTATTCCCCAGGATGGCAGCCGTCGTCTCGTGCCCCCACCCCCCACCCCGGCACACACACATCCCCACCCAACGCTGCTCCCCTCCCTCCTCCCCGCAGCCTCCTGCTTTGATGCTGAAGGTGATGGCATCCCTGACAGCCCGATCCACAAAGTAAATGAAGCCCGAGGTATTGGCTTTAAAGTTTCGGCGGCTGCCTCGCTGTTTGTCTATTTCGCAAAGTTGAGTTCTAAAGTCGTGGCTCGGTTACTTTTAAGTTCCCAATTAGCACAGGCTATACAACCAAGTCACCCCCTTGGAAAGGGTGGTGTACTCTGGAGTAGAGGTTGTGGGGATCTCAGCCGCACAACAAGCGCACCCAGTCTCAGAGACAGATCTACATCCATTCTGTCTGTCTGTCTGTCTGTCTGTCTGTCTGTCTGTCTCTTTCTCTCTCTCTCTCTCTCTCTCACACACACACACACACACAGACGACTACAGTCGTCTGCTTCTTTGGCTTCTTCAGGCTGGGTTGCCAGTTTTTGTTTGCTTTAAACGTTAAAAGCAACAAAATGGGTGTGTGTGCTTTAAATAGCTGCTTTTCTTTAGCAAATCGACATTTCTACCAAGGTACAACGTTAACTCTCTATTTGAAAAAAAAATCATGGTAACAGCTCTCTGTGTGTGTGTGTGAGAGAGTGACTATATCAGTTAATAAACAAATAAACACACGCACCAAGACAGAGATCTTAAGGAAATATTCAATACACATGGGAAAGGCACTCAGGAGTCGCGTTGAAACTCCCTCAGCAGATCCCCTCCCGCAGCCTTTTGTTCCTTGAAACTTCCCCATCTTGAGTTTGCGGGGTGGGGGGTGGGGGAGGGGAGGAACCTGCCAGTTTTCTTGTGGTCATCAAAACACACCGCTGCATATCCGGGATCTTCCTTACGATCCTCATTTCCACAACTCATCGCGGACCGAGGACCCTCTCTGGAAGCAAAAGGAAGGCCGAGGAGGTTTTCCAGTGGATTCACAGGCAGGCATACCGAAGCTAGCAACAGTTTTGCAGTTTCAGATTATTAATGTGAGAACGCTCCCTCCAAAACACACAGCCACACACGCTGGGGGAGCGGGTAGATATTGGGGTGTGTGAAAATAAGGTGCCTGTTGTCAGTGGTGTTCAAAATTATGCGAGACTTTGCTGATTTCCCTGAGTGAACAACAGACGCCGGCAGCGTTCATAGAGGAAAATCAAAGGCAGTACAATTTCTCGGCCCTGCCACTGAGTCCGCCTCTCCAGTCCAGCTACGGGGGATTGCTTGAATTGAAATGCAATTTTAAGCACACTTTCGGGGCGGGATGGGGGGAACCCCAATTAAACGGAGTGGAACTTCCTTCCAAGTAAACGTGCTTTGGCTTGGACTATTAGGCTGCAATCCTAAAACGCTCAGTTGGAAGCAAGTTGCTCTGCAACCCGCGGGACTTATTTTTCCAAATACCAGGAAGATCTTTGTATGTTTGCAAATCCTGCCGAAGGATTTAGGAATAAATCTCAGCACAGCGAAAGAGAGTTAGGTTCACTGCATTGTGGGTCTGTTTTTGTTTGTTTGTTTTTTTTGTGGGGTGGGGGGGTGTTTTACCTGAGGCTGAAATGTGGCCTTCTTTTTCTTTCTGGCGAAACAGATAAGGCGACCAGTGGATCCATATACCAGTTAGACGAGGAAATACTTGGATTTTAGGTCGTCTTGCATCCTGGAAAACCTTTAGGTGAAAGTCTTCGGATTTAAGCTGATTTAGTGACACTGATTTCAGGCATCAGTCCCGGTAGTTATGAATGGGACGCGGTGGAATTAATGGAATCAATAATTCGAAAATCAATTAGATTGAATCGGGTTCAGCCTTTGGACAACAATTCAACTGAGTTGTGGATAGCGAGAATGCTCATGGTGCATTTTCCTCTTCTCACCTCAGAGAGAGAGAGAGAGAGAGAGAGAGAGAGAGAGAGATTATCAATCAAATGTGCTCCTTTTCCCATCGAGTAGCCCCAGTCTGTAATGTATACCCTACCTTAGATAGGATTTCTTTACCTTAGATGATATTTCAGTCTGAAGCACTCTTAGCCAACGACAAAACTAATTAGAAAATAACGAGGAAAAATAATATTCCTCACCCAATGCTGTAAACCTATTCCCATTGATCTCAGATTGCATAGTTGTTTTTACTCTGTGGTATTAAAAATATATAGAAGCTTCCTTGTATCGCTGCTTTTGGGGGGAAAGGGGGGTTTACTGGGAGATGAGTGTGCCTGCGTTTGAGAGAGGGGGGTATATATTTGAAAACGCCCTCTGAGGTTGTGCTTTGATATATTTTCATTGTATTATCTTGACTATGTTTAAACAGCCCTGCAATCCAGGCTGACCTCTTATTTCTGGGGCAAGTCACTCAGAGCACCATTTACAGCCCTTTAAATGTTTACTTGTGAAACGCAACAGCACTTTGAGCTTCTATTTTCACTAGGTCCTCGAATTCTCCGTATCCTGGTGCATTTTCACACTACAACAGCCACCTCCAGACTATCTTATTATTGGTTATAACCCTTTCCCGATTGGCACAGCTTATTACTCGAGGGTTATTCTGCATATAATTATTATAATCATTATTATTTTATTTCAGAAGTAAAAATATATCATTTCCCAGCCTAAATTCGATTTTCAGAGTTGGTGCATTGTCTGTAGTCCTCCCTATAATATATCCAGGGTGGATTGGGGGCGGGGGAGGCACAGTTGGGGAATATGGCAAAGGAACCGAAACCTGTCAAAAGGGTCATTCAGCTCCCCATATCATTCAACCAAACGTAAGTGCAGACTTAAAAAAAACCCTCCACATACACTTATTTTTAAAAGCGCAAGTATAGACACCTTTTGACACATTACAGCAATACCCAGTACAGTTATGGGCTATGCTTGGTGTGGAGGACACTCCAAAACCCATAGCTAAGTTCCTGCAACACATCACACTGTGAGTTATTTCTCCGTAAACAGAGCAACAATTTATAGTGCTGTTGAGGGCTGCATTGTTTTCTCACAGGGACATATCGTCTCGCTTTGCAAATATCAGGGAAAGAGAAGGTTTTCTTATCTTTCACCGTCAATTTTTCCCCTAGAAATTTCGCTCATCCTTGTTGTTTTTAAACCTCACTTTTAAAAAAGAGGTTTTTTGGGACACAAACTGCCTGCCATGTTGCCTACTGACCCATAATCAAAATGCAGTGACCTCCTACCCTTTTTTTGCCCCTTGACCCATCCCGAATTCAATGCAGCCTTTATAAATTTGCAAATCCTTGGACGTAAAGGGGGATTTGGGGAGGCTTTGTTCTGCGAGGATCCTAAAAGTGTGCATTTTTAATTAGACACAAAGGTGCAGTAAACAAAGACTCAGGGACACGCTGGTGTTTCTGACGTACAGGTGGGCAGAACTACCACCCCCCACGCCTGGACTCCATTGCAAAAGATATATTGCCCACCCGACGCCCCCCCCCAATCGCCGCCAAAAATAACGCACCAAAAATTGAAGCAAGCAGCAAAATGCAATTACAAACACACGAGATCCAAAGGGTTAGGGATTGCACCAAATTAGCAATGTGGTACAAATCACTTTCATGACGTAAGGAATGGCCAGGCCAGTCTTCCAGCGTTCCTCATCTCTAAGGACTGTGGGGGTCCTGATGACCCGGGGAGGGGGAGAGAGCGAGAGAGAGAGGGAGGTAGGGAGAGGGACGGAGGGATTTGATCTGAAGCTACAGGCACATTCCCTTATCTCCCTAGCTATCAGCCAGTTTAAAGGACACCATAATTACGATTGCGATAAAAGCAAGACAATGCCTGCCTATTTGGGCTGAATAAATAAGGAATGTTTACAACTGTAGAATGTTTCAGTGGCAATTAAAGGCTGGCAAAGAAAACCTCTCCTTCTGCCCTCAACCTTATTTACTCGGTTTTGTTTTTATTGCAATCTTTTCATTCCTTTCCTATGCAGTAGATCACCCTTTTAGAAGGGTGGTAAAGAGGAAATGGGGAGCGTTACATGAGGGACAGAAAAGATACCAGAGACGCCTGCTCCATATTTGTTGTTATTTTTCTTAATTTCTCCAGTTGCACACACAGAGGGAAACTTTCAGGTCTAGCCATAAAAGAGCCGGGACATCCAGCGCGGTGTTACAACATGGCGCTGAGGGGGCTATGCCCATTTCTCCCCACAACCAAAACCTTCAGAAGGTGTTGGTGGGCAATCAGCGCCTTATTTCCTCTCATCCCCGGAAACCGAGGGAAGCCGAAAATGCACCTCATTTGCTAAGACACAAGGATCTATTCAACTTATCCATTGTATCAGCAAACCTCATCATAATCAGATTAAATGCAGGTTTGGACACTAATACCTGTGAGGCTGAGCATTAAACAGAGCCTGGAGTATGCAGAAATCAGTGAATGAGCTTCTTTTGCTCGCTTGATCATTGCATTACCAAAATAGTAACACCAACAGCATTTCCTCTTAAAAAACAAAACAAAGAACTGTTCCTCCTCCTCGGACATATTTTCTCCCAGCTACAACCATAACCTAAACTTCCCAACCTCGTTTTCTACCGCCGGCTCATTTGTTTTTATTTCGAGATTCAAAACTTTTGCCACATGGGGTGAGAGCAAGAAGGGTGGTGGGTTTCAAATGCAGGCAGGGATCGGCTTTTAACACATTCGCTCTTAAGGAATTAATAAAGTGCAAACTTTTTATTTCTTTCACGTTAAACTCTCACCGGGGAAGGTTTCCTTATTTAAAGCAAAGGGGGGGGGGGCAAACATGTGTGTATGTGCGTGTGTGTGTGTAGTGGCGGCGGCGGGGGGGCATCCTAGTGTATATTTGCAGCTCTCTGGCTAGTTCCAGGCCCCCTTTCCTTTTGAAAGTTTTAGACTTTCAATACCCTCGGATTCTACTGGCAGACTTAGGATGGCCTTGGAGGGTCCTAAACGAGACCATTCACTGAGGCGGGGGGCTACAGCTTGCAACAACGTGCTCGGCAACTTAATCTTGCCCCAAAATGAGAAGAGAGAGCAAAAGAACGGAATACAAACTCTGTCTACATCTCTAGTCACTTTCTAAGGTGGATTGTGTATTTTGCAGCCGATGGGAACGTCTGGATTTCGCAGCAAAAAGGAGAGAAGGTAAGTGTTTTATCCTTGTAGCCGCCAGTTCGTGGAGAAACAATGCCAGAACAAAGGGAACCACTTCTCCCTATGAAGCGTTTTGCATTTTCTTCCTCCATTTCTCATCGAGGAGACACTGGGGAGGCCACTGGGGTGGGGGAAGGGAGAGGCGACTCGCACAACTTTTTCCGCTTTTGGATAGAAAGGCTGGAGTGAGCGGGGCGTTTGAGAAACGAGCCACCGGCGCGCGGATTTAAACAACACGCCGACTACTAAAAAGAGAAAGGGAGAAGGATCCCAGCAGCCGCCTCCTCCCTCGCACCGCCTGCAGCAAACGGGTCCGCCGCCAATTCAGCGGTGCTGAAACTGGAGAAACGGCTCGAAAAGAAAAAACCCAAACACAACCTAAACCCTCCCTTCCGAAGAAGAGCCGCTCCAGCTCGGCCGGGCTTTCGAGCGACTGCTCCGCGTGAAGGAACGGGGCTGCGTTTTAAAACGCAAGATCTCGCCACCGCCTTCGGTAAAGTGACACAGGAAGGAAACGTAGGGAATATATCAGGGTCTTCGGTTTGTCGATCGCGGGGAGCAAATGAGAAAAAGGGCCCGGCGAGGTTTGTGCGGGCGCGGGCTGAGGAAGGTAGCGCGACTTCAGAAACAGCTCTCCTGTTTGGGTTTTGTCGGGCAAGGGGAAGCGGCCGGGGCAGAGGGAACTGGAGTCCTTTGCAGCCGAGAAAGCGCTTCTTGCCTCGGCGGGAGAAGGGAGCACCCGGGGCCTGTTGTGTCCCAATCTCAGGAGGTAGAGGCGGCATTGCCTAAGTTGTCCCCGTGTAGTAGTAGCAGCAGCAGCGAGAGGGAGGAAGCAGAGGGAACCCCCCCCCCCGTCCAATGTTTATAGCTCTCCACCTCAGCTGCATTGTCCGGGAGCAGCGGGGGGAGGAGACTGGAGAGAAGGGGCCCAACGTCTCCTTACGCAAATGTAAGGCGTCTCTGCCTCCTTCCCCCCCAAAGAAGAAGAGTGGCGGGCAGGCGGGAGGCAGGCAAGTGCAGTTAGCACGAGGAAGCCGCTGCAGCAGCTTCCCTTTCCCCCTCTCGCTTGGGCTCTTTCCATTCATTTACCCGGGCGGAGAGGGCGGGGCCTGCGGGCCGATGACCTTTCACCTCCTGCCTTCCTGCCTTCTCCTCCCCCTCGGCGTTTCCTTTTGCCGCTCGGCCATTTGCTTACCCAGAAGCCACCGCGCCGGGCGCGCTCGTGCCGAGCTCGAGTCTCTCGTAATCGCCCCTCTCGACCCCGCCCACTCCGCTTCTCTCCCCCCTCCCCTCCCGTGCGCGCGGCTACCAATCTCAGGCCGGCAGGCAGCTCCTGTCGGAGGTCGCTGCAACTCCCCTCGTGGACGCTGGGGGCAGCCGCTTCCAAGGGAGGGTGCTATTTAGCTGCCCGCGGAGACTTTCTATGGATAATAATAATGATAATAACAATAATAATGTTGATGATGATGTTTCGATAACTCCCTTTATAAAAAAGTTCCAGACACTAATTTTATGGTCCCACTGACACTGGTGCAGATTACTTTCAAGTCACGTATTCAACATCCGGTATCACTGTCCACGTTATTATAGGTAATTATTAATTATAATATCCGACAGCAGTAATTAATTGCATTTACTGAACACAGCTAACGCTTGTCATAAATCAAGATTATTTACAACGATGATGGTAATGCGGTTGAAGAAAAAAAAAAGTTCCTGAAAGTTTAGGCAAGGCGATTAAAACTGGGAGAAAAGGAGGGGAAGATGGTAAAGGATTTCCACCTCCATAAGGCGAAGAGCTAGACTTCAAAGTCCCCACATCCCGCCCCCAATATTGGGGAAATGTAGTTGAAGGGAATACTAGGGAATTATTTCGAGGATGGAGTCACTGCATTTCCTACTCAGCATCTCCTGCCCCAAGTCATCATCTCCCCTCCCCTCCCCTCCCCCTTCCCCCAAAACCAAAAGGGTTGGCTTTGAAGAAAAAGGTTTAGAACTCTTTGTTTCTGCTTTTCTTCCTGACCATGTGAGTGAGGCGGGGTTGGGTCGGTGGGATTGGAAAGCAGCAAAATAGGTCACTGGGTGACTTGCTTCTTCATCCTTCAGCTTTTAGTCTCTCTCTCTCTCTCTCTCTCTCTCTCTCTCTCTCTCTCTCTCTTCGCCCTAGAAAAATGACACTCCTGGGTTTCCTTAAAAAGAATATTTTAAGTGGGAAAAGAGGGGGGGACGACTCGAGATCGAGGACTGTTTTAATGGTCTCCGTCTCTAAAGCATGAGGGGATTACCATCAAATGACACAGCGTTTCACTCTTAAGAATATCTGAATACTGTAGATATTCGCCCCTCCTTGGAAGGCTGGGAAGAAACAACTTTAACGAAGAGCTTTAGAACTTGAGCTAAAGCTGCAGCCGAGAGGGAAGTGTCTTTCTCGCCCCGCTTTCTAGGCCTTGCTTGCGGATCTGCAGAGCATGGCCCAGAACCGGTAGCGTTCAGATGCACGTGCAGCAGACAGCCCCAGCCAACTGCAATATGTTCAGATCGCTGCCTGCTTTTTGTTTTTGTTTAATCCTTCCCAACCTGCGAGATCACTGCGAGAACAAAGTGCAGGCTAGGAGCAGGCGTGGGCCGAGCTTCCGGAGGTCTCTGAGACGGAGGAGGGGGAGGGAAGAGGTGCTTCTGGGGACAGCCTCCGAAATCGCAGCTTTCCCAAAAAGCAGCAAGACGTAGAAAGTGGCGACCCAAACGGTGACCTACTGCATACGAGCGGAAGGTTGCAGGGAGGACAGCAATCCATCCGAACAGCGAGGCGGGATTGTACTGCATGTTAAAGAAGAGATTTTACGAGGCTGGTTTTCGTTTAAAAGCACGGCTGAGTTAGGCAAATGAGTGTCAAGGCATTGCACACGGCTTTCTTAGGAGATTCTTGCTGGCGACATAATCGATACAAACAAATCATGTAGAAGGGAACAAAAAGATTCTCTCCCCGTGCCACCCTTAAATGGTAATAAAAGACTGAAGCTCCATGAATTGTCAAATCCCGCTAAAGGTTTTGAGAGAGACGCTTGTCCACGGGGCGGAAGGGGGATTTGGAGCTGCTTGTTGCCTGTTGAATATGACGGACAAGTGTTTTCTACCCCAGACAAAATGTGCCTATTCGCCAAATACTCGATTGGAACAGGTTTTGATATCGGGCTGTTAAAAGGGTCTTGTCAGGTCTTGAGTAAAATAAATATTTTTAAATATAAAATTCTGACTGTTAACATGGTTGTCAAAATGTGGAAAAACGAGATACAGTTGTATTTTAATTATTTAAGTGGATTTAAACCTCTTTCCCTTGCTCTCTCTTTTACACACAGCATCCCAGTTAGGCACCTGATAATTTCGATCCAGATACCAATTAATGCCAAGTGTTTTGATTAAATTGATTAATCCTCTTATGCTACATGCATTATTTAGAAGCGAGTTCCATGACATGACTCGCATTTCTTAAGTTTACTATTTGAGATGTTCAATTGCCATCCATAATCAATTTATTCTGGATCAATCTCTTTGGATTATTCTGGAATAAACGGACTGTTGTGTGTGCTGCTGGGGTTGCAATCCTGACACATGTTTGGAAGCCAAGCACAACAGAAGCAGTGACCTATTACCAGTTAAATGTGTTTTAGAAACCAGTAGCTGATGTTGTGTGATTGGCTGCAATTGTATGCAGGTTTTCTTGAGAGTAAGTTCCACAAACTCAGTCGGCTTTACTTGCAAGTAAACATGAAGGAACCCAATTTTAACTGGGCTGTAAATCGAGTTGCCAGTTAAGTGCCTATAATTCCCCCTAATTAGCATATCTCAATTTCTGTATCCCATGGTTGGGCCATGCTTACAATGAGCAGTGGATTGGTTACAAATAGATTTTAGTTGTCAGAATATAAACCAGCTCATTTAAAAAGAAAATAATGAAAACATATTTTAGTTGTAACAAAAACACAGCAATCAACAGCAGATTGAAAAGAGACACTTCCTCATAGCGCAATAATTGAAAAATACTCTTTTTTTATTAAAAAGTGGGAAGTAGTTTTTTGTTTATGTGAGAAAATATCAAAGCAGGAAAAGGTTTGTTTACAATAAAATAATTGCAAAGCATCTTCCCATCCTCCAAAATATAGCAAATAAACTAAAATAAAGCCAAATTTTAACATAATTCCGCTCATGGTTAAATTATAGGTAAGGAAGTTGAACGAAAGATGCATTTTGTTTATTTTAAAGGCCTGTCTAGGTGGCTCTTAGTTGTAGTAGTTTGATTTGTTAAAAACAAGAGGTATGGTTTTTGTTTTCTTTAGAGGTTAGCATCTTGTGAATCTGCTGTCTTGTGGTAAAACTATTGAGTAGAAAGATTCTTAGCGAACAAAGAAGGCAGAGCGTGACAGTTTGAGCCAAGGTGGCAAAGAGTTCAAGTCATGAAGACGTTAAACCGAAGTTCTTGGATTGAAGCCAGTTTTGTAAAGTGAATCGGCTTAATTCCCTTTCATTGGAACTTCCTTCCGAGTAAGCGCATATATGAGAGTCGAGCTCCACTCTATCGGTTGTGGATCCAAGCTTTCCTAAGAGTAGTTTTACCAGGGTTGGAAGAAATTGAGAAAGGACTGTGGTCAGCACTTGTCCTGTTTTGATTGATGATCTACCCCATCCCCCACCCCACCCCGCTTTTCTCCTGCAACCAACCGCTGCAAAGGCTGCTTAAAAGAAGAAGTTTGCCTTTTTGGTTAGGGCACATAAGCACTCCCCAGAAAAGCAGCATGTGCTGCTGCATTGGAGGAGAGCGCAGAGCCCCAGCTTTCCCTCTAGGCAGCGCTGCAGCTGCGAAGAGGGACGAGTTAAGCAGGACAGGGGCCAGCTGGCAAGGCAGTGGCAGCAAAAAGTTTTTTTGCATGGCGCCTTTGCAGCAGGTCGCCCTGATTGGAACCCGGGACCCTCGTGTAAGGGAAGAGAGGAGCTAAGCTTGGCGAGCAGCCAAACCCAATAACCCCCACCCCACCCCCGCCCTCTTCCCTTTCTCAAAGCCCTTTTGCGTTTAGTGCTTGATGAAAGGGGTTGAGGGCGAGCAGGTGAAATAATGAATTTGTGGGTGTCGCTTACAAAACGAGAGTCAATTGAGAGGCCTGCTTGTGCAAGGACTAAGCTTGGCTGGCAGGAGGGCTCAGAGAAGGAGCTGCTCCTCCTGAGGGAAGAAGCAGCCCAGCCAGGCTCGCAGCCGGGCCTACTAGCTACAGGCCTACCGGCCTGCCTGTTGTAGCCACAGGAGCAGAAGGGGCTGGGCCCCACGAAAGAAGCCACGAGGGACGCCGAGAGAGCGCAGGGGGAGCTGGGAGGCCGCCTGACGAGATCTGGGGGGCGGAGGGGGGGGAGGAAAGGGGCTGCCGGCGGCGGGAGGGGAAGCTGCGAAAGGCGGTAGCAGCTGCCGCCGGGGAGCTGGGGCCTCATTCAGGCAGGAAGTGCAGTTGGAGGGAAGGTGCTCGGTTGCAGCAGGCGGACCGGGGCAGCAGCGAGCGGGGTAGGCCGGCCTGCGTGAGGGGAGAGGAAGGGGAGCCGCGGCTCCTTTCCCCCCCATTGCTCGTAGGGAAGCTGCTGCCGCCGCCGCTGCCCTTCTTCGCGCGAAGGCTCCCCTTGTTTTCTCGCCGCAGCTGTGGAGGAAAAAGGGACGAGCTTCTGCTTGAGCAGCTTTTTGGGTTGAGCTTCCCCAAGCACTATTTTATTTTATTGTTGGGGTGTGTGTGTGTGGATTACGGTTCGAGTTTGTAATGCTCTTCCCTCTCGGTTTCCAGCAGCAGTTTTATCTGGTCCATAAGTAGAGAGGACTCCCCCCTCCCCCCTTATTCTTCTTTGTTTTTCTCTAGTGCTGCTGTTTTATTCACTGGGCTTTATAGCTCACCGAAGGTAAAAGACCCCACCAGGGAGAAAAAGCTCGCCTGATACAAAGGGAAACATCTGTTCAGCGGTGAATTTTTAGAACAGGACTTTTCGAGAGGGAAGGGGGCGGGGAAGGGGCAGGAAACAACTTGGGGAGGAAAAACACTAAATGCTGAAATAATTAGATTTTACGAAGAGGGAGCTAAAGGAAGAGTGGGTTCGGAAAAGTGCGGGTTCTTTTTTTAAAAAAATTGTTGCTGAAGTTGGAAAAACGGTGTCTTGTTCCTTTCAGAGGCTAGCAAAAATAAAAGTTCTTAAAACGAAAGGCCTGTTCCTTCTGAAGTGTTTCTCTTTAAAAAGTATAATAAAACAAAAACTCAATGCTTTAGTCCTCCTAAAAACAATTAATTTGAATTGGTTTTGGTCATTTTAATTGGAGGAAAATAAACTGCTTAAGCTTTTCTTTCTTTTTTTTAAATCCAACAAGTGTCTATAATACATTGTTTTTAAATGTTGTGCCTGGGGTACTGTTTACTCCACCAACCTTGTTAGATGGGGGGAGGTAAGCGTGTCTACATTCTTTTTAATTATATATGTGTGTGTGTATACAGACTTGAAAATATTTTTCTGGCAAATAGCTTCTTAGCAATAGTATTGTTTCATGCAGCTTGAGGGAATTTTAAAATGTGGATTAGAATAATTTTTAAATATTGTATTTCCATGTTCTCTGGGGGGAAATGGAATTTATTTTAAGTTCTGAACTTCAGTAAAGCACTCAACAGGGCAGTATTTCTGGACACCATGGAGCAGAAAACGGTTTGTAGCTTTCCTGGAGACAGGGTTGAAATACGTTTGTGTTTATTCCTTTTCTTTGTAAAACTTTCTGTCTTTGGAGCCTTTAGATAGTAAATGCCAATGCAGAAAAATAAGGCAAACCTCACTTTGAAAATAATTTCAGAGTTTAAAATTCCCATATTTTGAGACATCACCAAACAGTTAAAAAATATATTGGTGGTTGTAATCTTTAATGTTCATGGATCCTTAGTAACAAATAATTAGAATAATATTGAAATATATAGGCCTATGTGAGATAAGGCCTTCAGATGTACACATAATTTATATAATGCAATATGTATACAGGGATTTTAAAATCAAATCTGTATTACAGAAGAAAAAATACAGCTGAAGGAACAGGATAAATAGCATGTCTGGTTTTTCCTCAGTGTTCCATACTACTTTTCTTGTTTCCGAAATAGAAACATTTCTCCCATCTTCTTTCTTGCCAAATGGGTAATTAAAAAAAAAAAATGAGAGTAGCACTATGTAAAAAAAATCACATTCCGACTCTGAAGTGCCACAGTGAGACTGACAAAAAGTGATCCGAGGCTTGTGCCCTTAATTCGCTCGGAATGTTAAGCTTCCCAAGATACTCCCCGCCTATGCGGTCATGTTAGCTTTTCTCTGTGTTTAGTAGGTGGTTTTTAATGGTTTAAAATTAGTACGTGGATCGTCTGTGCCCTTACGTTTGTAATATCAAGATTAAAAAAGAGTGTCCTGTAACAGGAAACATAACACATTGTTAGATTTTTTTTTTAAATGGTTGCATTTGGCTACTCCATTCATAGACACAATACAATTAATTAGCATATTCTTGGGTGTTTTTGAGATTGGGAGGTAGTAGCCCCCATTTGAGGAGAAAACTCCTTAAATAAAACAAGTAACGTGATTCTGCCCAAATCAGACACATAATTGATATTGACTGGAGATCTGCTTCATGTATAGCAAGTTTCTTTTATATCTAACAAAATTGCCTTACTCCCTTTTCTATGGATAATTTCTAACTGGTGATAAAGTATTTATTGAGACACAGACATTCTGAAATAGCTTTATAGTTTAGATGCATGATAGGGAACTAAAGATGTTTTCTAATAGAAGAACAAACATGAATAAAAAGGGGAAATGCAACCTAGGAGTATTGACAAAAATATGAACCAATATAAACTTTTGATTTTCTATTCAAATATATGCTCATATTACATTTTTTTTTTGTTTTTTGGTGTGTGTGTGGATGAGGGGAAAGACTACTTTCAAATATTCCTACTGCCAGAAAAACCATTTACAACAAAATTCCAAATCTTTATTGAGATACTGCAAAGAAAACCAGTGCATTACAGTTAAATTACATTAAATCTAAACTTGAGTTTACTATCTTTCCCCCGATTAGTACAGCATTATTATATTAAGTGTGAAATTTCAAAAATCATTTAATAATAAATTATATTTGTATATAAACTGAAAGTAGCACTTAACTATATTCCAGTGGATAACTTTATAAATTAGTTCTTAAATGTAAACCTTGGGCCTCTCAAACTGAAGGTATGTTTACCCACCATGCTAAAAAAAATTCCTGTGCTGTAATATTTACTTAGAATATTTAATCTAGGGGTTTTATGTAAAAAAAAAAACTCTTGCATCATGTTTACTGTACATCTCAGGCTGAAATTAACAATTAAATGCTAGCATTATCATAATAGAAGCAGTACTTGGAAAACAACTATTTCATCCACTGGTGCTCCTAGTTAAGTGGCATTTGCCCAAAGCCTCCTGAGGTGATAGTGCAATTTAAAACAATATAATGGATACTTTAAAAACAACTTCCCAGTTAAATTAGTGGTTTTACTGGCTTGATTCTGAGAAAGATTCAAACAATGCCATCACAGTTTTAACAGTCAAAGTTATACTTACATTAATAGGTAGTTTGGCCAGCACACAACTGACTTAAAACTTGTATGTACAAATTGGAAAAAGTGTAAATACATTAAACAATGCCGATGAAAGGTGAACTGCATATAAGCTGGTATTGCTGCAAAGTATTCCTGAGGTTATGTGTACATGCACACACACAAAATAAAAATATATATGTTTTTACTGGTGTAGCTTTACTCAGAAACTCTACAAACACATTTTGTTTAAAGTATGTTCTGTTTAAACCAATTGGAAAATAGATTTTAGGACTGAAGTACTGAACACAACAGGATTAACATAGGGATTAAAAAAACATGGACAAAATGTTATGCTCTTCGTAACTGAGCAAAGGCAAATAATTTGCTGAATTCAGACCACTATAGCTTATAGTTT
The DNA here is from genome assembly GCF_009819535.1 of Lacerta agilis. NCBI lineage: Eukaryota > Metazoa > Chordata > Lepidosauria > Squamata > Lacertidae > Lacerta > Lacerta agilis. The sequence continues at coordinate 35,188,915 of NC_046323.1, forward strand.
TAAATACTGTATAGCAGTAGTGTGTATGGGTCAAATCACAAGTGTCGCACTCTACACTGTGAACTGACCATTATGCTTTCATTTCCTAGGATTAAACAAATAGCATCATTAATGTTTAAATTAATGCTATATTCAAGTTCAGCAAGCAAAGAAGGTAAAGAAAGTGTGCTTTTAAAAAATAAACACAAATAGGAAGATCCTTATTATCTATTGAGTTTTTTCTCAGAACTTTTAAAGGGCACATTATTTTATGCATATTATAGCTTCTTGTGCTTGGGTAAAGTATAAAATTAAGTTTGGACTCAGATTCGGTTATAAAATCTTAACATGTTAAGAAGGGGCTTTAGGCAAGCATCTATTCCTACCCTCACTCCTCAAAAACAAACAGCTCTGACACAACTCTTCTATTCCTCCTCCATTTATCCCTCCTTCCCTCCTAATTGTTTTCAACATACGATGAAAAAGACATGTTTGGGTTTGAAGAGGGGGTTTTTTTGTTTCGCTTTTATATATGTGTTTTACCTCACATGTTTCTTCTTATTGAGTAATAAGAAAATAACACCTGATTTAATTGTGACAAAGAGGTGATTAAGTAATACAGGCTCTTTTGCTCAACAAGCCCAGGATGTGTTATTGAATCCATGTTTAGAATTATTAGCAACATGCAAAACATAAAGGGCATTTCAGGAAATTGGAATTTTAGGTTAAAAAACATTTAGGTGATACAGGACGTTAAAAGTGCTGAAACATTTTTGTAGGTTACTTTCCCCCACTAATATTTAAAAGTCTATTTCCTATTGAAAATAAAAGTAAATAATGTGAAACCCTGGAAGTACATCCTATGGAGTTCAGTGCCACCTACTCCCAGGTAAGTGTGCATGGGATTGCAGCTTAAAACAAAGTTATAAAATAGTAGAAAATTACATGTACCTTTAAAATATGTGGATTGATTTGTTGTCTACATTGTATCTGTAAAATCCCACCAATTTGAAATACAGAGTAATTCAATCTTTGCCTGTTTTCCTTTTCTAATAGTCATATTTCTATTACTGGGTCTGAAAAAGCTGTGAATTCAAAAACATTTCCCCCTATCATCAGCCTTTACAATCATTCCTGAAAACACATCCTAACACCCCAACCCAAAAAAAGTAATTCTCATAGATTTCAAACATGCCTCGAGTGCTTAGGAATAGGATGCAAAAGGTTTCCACATTCATATCATATGGATGTTAATGGCTTACTATGTGTGTAGTACATTGTTGTAAAGCCTTTCTCTTCCTACTTTGCATTTCAATGGTTCTTTCCAAATGCATTGTTTTACAAAACCACCAAGAGGCTATCTACATTTTGTCATCAAGTTCCTGCAATGTTTTAAAATAGGATCATAGTCCCTCTTTCAGTCTATATTTCAATTCCTTAAATGAAACTAAAGTTAGTACAATCAATTTGAAGTAAAGTTTAATGTATTATTATAGTGAATTACAATTCACACTGGGGGGTTTTTGTGCCAAAATCGAAGATTTATGTTGATCATTCTGTTAATATACAGCATATATACTTTAAAAAAGAGATTTGTTTAAAATGCATGCAAAGGTTTTACAAAATACATTTATAACACATACATTTTAGTTTGGGCAGTTCTTTTAGCATGATTTTCAGTTGACTTTGCTTTACATTCTATGAAGGGCCAAATTTTAAATGATACTGAATGTAAAAAAAATGATCTGTAGAACTATATGAAGCTTAATAGTGTTCAAAAGAAAAAAATACGTCCAAAGCTTTTACAAACTGGAAGGAAACATAGGCTTCGATTTTATTACAATGTACTTTTCCAGAGTACATTGTAATAATGTACCTTAGGTTTCTTGTCCATTGTATGTTTTGCTAAACAGCAGAACCTTGGTGCTACTTAATTCTGAAAGTTCCTTGACATTCACCCTCCTTTTCCTACCTTAAAAGTCCAACTCCATCTGTCAGTGCACCTATCTGTATTTATTCAGTCTCCCACAATAGTTCCTAGATGCAGACTGACTTGTTGAATAATGCTGCTTCAGTCATTCTGGGTCTACTTTGTAGTGAAGTGGTTGGTATCTATTTAGTTCTTTTGGTCTCCATTAAAAAATACGCGGATGGTGCTGTGGTCTAAACCACTAAGCCTAGGGCTTGCTGATCAGAAGGTCGGGGGGGGGGGGTGAGCTCCTGTTGCTTGGTCCCTGCTCCTGCCAACCTAGCAGTTTGAAAGCATGTCAAAGTGTAAGTACTGGTAGATAAATAGGTACTGCTCCAGCGGGAAGGTAAAGTGTTTCTGTGCACTGCTCTGGTTTGCCAGAAGCGGCTTGGTCATGCTGGCACATGACCCGGAAGCTGTACACCGGCTCCCGCAGCCAGTAAAGGGAGATGAGCGCCGCAACCCCAGAGTCATTAGCAACTGGACCTAACGGTCAGGGGTCCCTTTACCTTTACCTTTAAAAAAGAATAAATATGTGGAATTATTTTTGTTTAAATAAAACATTTTGTTTGCTCTCCATTAAAAGGCATATAGTGTGTATGGGAAATTTTCAATGAAAAGGGCAATGAAGAAACAATTAAATTACAGTAGTCTGTAAGATAGCAAAAAAGTATCTAAGGTGGCAACAAACTGTCTACAAATAGAGTTCAAATTATGCCACAGTTCTAATGCTACGGTTAACAATATCATTTGGAATACTTTTTAGAACTTAGATATCATTTTCCTGAAATAAGCAAAAATAGCTTTGAAATACTCTTCACTTAGATCCACAACTCAATTAAAGCTGCAATCCTATCTACACTTTCAAGGAAGACCCATTTAATACAGTGAGGCTTACTCATGAGTAAATATGCATAGGAACAAGCTAATTTTTGAATAACTTAGGTGTAAATGGGTCAATTGAGTTGACAGTGCAATCCTATATATTTTTTTCTTACAATAAGTCCCACTGTGTTCAGTAGGGCTCACTTCCAAGTAAGCATGTATGGTTTTAAAGTCTGAATTAGTTAAAACAGTAGTTTGGTTTGATAGGAACACAGTTATTAAAGTGGAATCTAATCCTTTAAATAATTTTATTTAAATAATGTAGCTTTCAGAACATGAGGAAATTAATAAATTACACAATATACTTCTAATTTCCATATCTTTGAAGGACTGAAAGATAATACACATGATTGAAAGGCAATACATGTTTTTGTACTTAGGCTCTAGGATTTTAAATATCACTCCTCATTCTACATATTTTTTTCTTTGCTGTGGCATGCACATGGAAATACAGGCACTTTGTGAAGCATTTTTGTATGATACGCCAAAAGTTATTGTCTCAAAATGCTAAAACTGGACTTTGGGGGGATATTGGCATGCAGCATACAGATGAATATTTGGCAGATCACAAACACTCCAATGACCCTGTTATGTTAATCAAAGTGCTCAGCTATGCCTTCTGTAGGAAATGACACTCACCACTCCCTTTCCCTGTCCTTCCTCCTCTATCTAGAAAATTTCACTTCATACTTTCAAGGACAGCAAAAACTGACCCAAGATATCCCTCGCATAAACTGCAGGCTCTGATATCCCAAAGGAGAATAGTTCTGCACATCTCCCTCTTTAAACAGCAGCTCAAACCCACATTTATCTGCAGATGTGTTAAACTGTTCTTTATTTTACAACTTCTAAAACACACACACACACACACACTTAGGACAATACAGATAGTTTAATGCACTTTATTTAAATTGTCTTCATGTCAGGCAAGAATGCAGTCTTGCAAAATCATACATTTTTACCAGTCTATGCATAAAGTCACTTTAGCATGATAATAGGGAAAAATCAATGGTATTTTACTTGGAAGGCTTTCCCTTCACCTTCTCCTTCACAAAAGTAGCAGCCCTGGGGCTAGTGGAGGAGGAGAATTTTGCAAAGCTGCATTTAATCTCCTTTCAGTCTTAACAGTAGCCAGAATTAGTTCCTTCTGCTACAGTCCTACCTGCTTACATTGGATAATTGAAAAGCTTGGGATTCTGATAACCTGAGCCATCTCGTTTTTACTCTGCTTTTTGAAATATATAAAAGCAAATCAACAATCATTGATCAAAATCTGGAAAACATGTCCTTTTAAATTATTTTAGATAACAAAAACATCCAATTTGAGGGGGATGTGCATATTTCTAAAGGGATAAGGCAGCCTGTCTTTTCCCCTGTTGTGTTGTCTATTCTGCTCAATTCTAGCTTTAACGGCCATGCAGAAAGACCTCTGCATGCATGGTACTAAGATATGGTGAGGCCAAGATGAAGGTAAGGAGAACATGGGCATTTCTGCAGGATTTGTGCAGTGGTCTCTAGGTTAGACAAACAGAAAAGTGGAAATGTATCAGTTCTGCCCTTGCAGCTAAAGTGAGGCAAGAGAAACGGAATTCCAAAGGGATATAGCTATATTACCCGTGTTTTATAGCAACTAGGGTAATATAGTTTGACTAAGTAGTATGTATGTGCACACAGAGAGATTAAGACGCTGCTTCCATAAAAACAAAGCATTCCAGAGAGTACTTGGGAAATTTTGTCACCATAAAATAGTATTTTTAGATGCCACGGTGCCCTTTGTTGTTCATAGACACGATATAGATTGGAAATGCAGCACATTCAAACAAGTTAAGAGGGGGAATTTTGGAATAACGATTAGCTAGCAATCAGAAATTGAGGCTGGGGACCCTTAAAGCAGGAAGGAAGTGCCCCTTAAAAGGAATTCCTGTTCAAGGAGTTTGGGATCGTCAGGGTGGGAGAGGAATCCCCCGCATCAGTCAAGAACAGAGAAATGGAATTCAACATCCCTTGAATGCAAAGGAGCCTGTTGCTTAAGAAATGCAAGTCGCATGTGTGCGTACACACTCCCCCAGCCCGCCATCCCAAACTGATCAAATTTCTAGGACCAGGCTATGTTATCGCAATCATTTTTGTTTCTCTCAGGCTTTTGACTCTGCCCAGCTGTTTCAGCTGCCTGGCCTCCTAAACACACGAGAGGATGCGGTTCGTGTGACGGAGCGAGGAGCGGGAAAGTATAAATCCCGCTGCTCCTCAAGGTGTCACAGCGGCCTGAGGGAAATAGAGACTGACGAAAAACGCGCGCGCGCGGCGCTGGGATCTCTCGGGAGCAGAAGAGTGTGTGATGCCATCGTTGTTGCCATCGTTGTATGATAAGGTTAACAAGTGTAAGAGAGGAGGCGCACGGCTCGGGCCGGGCCTAGTCTGGCACTCGCACCACACACACACACATACGCACACATACGCACAAGAGCACGAGTCCCTTAAGGAAGGAGGAGCCCGGCAGCAGGAGTGTATATTTGTCACTTGGCCCTTCGCCCCCCGGGGACACCCCCCCCCGATCTACCGTCCCCATCACGCGCACGCTCTGACTGGGCATCCACTCAAAAACGGTTGAGAGCGAGCGGGGCAGCGCGCGACACAGAACTTCGCGCAGCGAGCTCGTGTTCTGCTGTCGGCCCATGAGCCACCGCGGGGGAAAAGGAGGAGGAAAAGCGAGAGAGCGAAGGCTGCTGCCGCGTCGCGGGGCCTTCGCCGAGGAGGCGTTGCAGTGCGCCTGCGTGCAGCAGGCCCCTGCTTCTGTTGCCTTTTTCGCGTTGCTGTCTCCCCCCCTCCCTCCCCCAGTGCGTGCGGCCCGCAGGACTGTTGCCGCTGCCAGCAAACCCTTAATCGCCGTCCTTCCTTGCTGGAGATCTCCCAAGACGGACTGGGTACCTGCCCGGCCGAGCCGGCGCCCAGCGAGGAACTTGGAAGGAGCCCCTTATCCTCTCGGCTGCTGCTGCTGCTGCTGCCGCCGCCGCCGCCGCCGCCGCCGCCACCAGCGGCCATGGGTCCCACGTCCCTGCTATGGAGGAGGTACTGGCGGCGGCGGTGGCTGAGCGACTGAAGGCGGAGTGCTGCGGGGCAAAAACTGAGGCGGCGGCGGCGGCCGGGGTCTCTCCGGTGCCGGGGGGTGTCGTGCTGACGGTGTTTTTAACCCTTAGATGGTCTCTAGCGAGCCGTTGTTGCTGCCTGTGTCACTGGAGGGTGAGTTCTCCAATAGTATGAAGGAGATGATCGGCGGCTGCTGCGTTTGCTCCGACGAGAGGGGCTGGGCCGAGAATCCGCTGGTTTACTGCGACGGGCATGGCTGCAATGTCGCAGTGCATCAAGGTGAGTGAGACGGGCCTGCTTCGGCCAACCTCTCTTGGGAGGTTGTGGGGTGGGACGGGGTGAGGGGCAAAGAGAGAGAGAGAGATCGGGCCGGGGGGCTGCTTTCGGAGGCGTCTCTTTTTCTCCCCTGCCCCCCCCCCCCGTATGTTTCTTCTCTGTCTCTCACACACGCGTCACAAGTCACCACTTTATGGAGTGCGCCATCCACGTCTTTCCCCTCCTTGCTTGCAAGAGTGGGTGGCATTCCCCCTGCTTCCTGTTAACTCTGTTGCTGGCTGTGTTCGTGGATGCTTAAAACTCAAGGAGGCGGGCCATTTTTAGGATAAAAAGATGAATGGACCCCCTCCAAAGATGCTTAGGGCGGGCGGGCATGTGCTTTTGGAGTGGGGTGGTCAGCAATGTCAGAAACAAGGTATGCTATCCTTGTGTGTGAACGAGTAAGTTGCTTGTGTCGCCATAGTCGTTACTTCCTCATCCTGTGTGAGTGCCTGCCCTTTCTTTCTCCGCCCTTAGTAGTGAAAGTAGGCAGGAAGGGATAGGTACGGAGCAGTATCAAAACACTTCGACGTGAGCTTAAAGGGTATGGGCAACGTGCGCTTTTTTTGCTTTTAGCAAAATTGCCCCTGCCTGCTAAATCGGTATCCCTTTGCACTTTTTTGCACGTCCTCGAAACGTCTTGCTCCTCCTCGTGTCTCCTAAACCTAGGTAAGAAGCCAGAAAACGTGTTTGTCAAAGGGAGAGAGTTAGCTGTCATGTGACTGCCCCTTTCCTTTCCTCCCGACTGCCTCTGCCGGAGCGTCCTTTGGCTGGATGGTGTCTGCTGGATGAGGAGACTTCCTGTTTGTGGTAGGAGAGTGTTGGGGGAGGGGAGGAAAGGGGCACTGTGGACTGACTTATCCTTTGATGGTAGATTTGTTTGGATTAGTGGAGGGAGAGCAGTTGGCTGGTGCCCAGCTGAGTGGCTGTGTTGCTGTTTTGCTTGTTATAATGAGCACAGTGTGTTTCTGCTTGTCTCTGATGATCTGTATGAGTTTCCTTTACGTCTGGAACATGTTACTGTTGCGGTTGTAACTTAGAGTATGCTAGTACATACATGATAGTACAAAAGATCCAGCTGATCCAGATTGTTTTTTAATCCTATTTGTGAGAGGTGACTGCAGGGCTACATAGTTTGTGACTAGTCAGAAGGAGCACTGGAGAATGGAATCAACTGTCATTCCTTCATGTGAACTTGTCTGTCTTTCATGAAAATCTTCAGGAATTCTCTCCCACCCGAAGGGTGACACCTTGGAACTAATCTTTTTATGTTTCCAGTGTGCATGCATGTACTTTTTATAGAATTTCAGGTCTGGGCTTACTATTTTTTGTTACAGCAAATGCCAAATCTTTAGAATTGCAACTGTGCACCTATGCGGTTGATTCAGTGCATTGAAAAAAGGGTCAAGGTGTCTAGGTAGATGTCCTAGAGAAAGAGGAGGGATGGGACATTGTCCAAGTCAAGGGGCAATGTGAAACTTCAGCTCCCCTCTTATTTCACAAAAGCTTATGCGTGTTTAGAGGTATGAGATTTCATGTGAGCAACCAGGAAATGGGCCGCAGATGGTGACCTATTACAAAGTGGTGCAGATGTGCCCCATCCCCTTTCAGCATGACTATTGGATTGCAGAAAAAACTTAGTTTATGTGCACCCTGCAGTATATTGTTTGCAGAATCTTCTGTACTCTGTAAACTGAAATTGATATCTATATTTATAGTAAGTCTCAGTTTTTAATGAAAGTGAGAGACTGTGGCATCTGTGCTCTTATTCAGTTTCCCACACATGCATCTAACCTAACTTTTTATTCTGTTGATGTGGTTATGAGTTTGCAAAATCTTTAAAACGTAGTCTGAGAATGGGAAATAGGAAGTAAGTAAGAAATTGCAAGTTGAATAGGGAGAATAGGGATACTTATAGGAGGAGTTACAGCACAAAAGTACTCATGTGAGACTAATATTGATTAGTGTATTTGTTTTGCTTTTAAATCACAGTTGCACTCTAGGTGTGTAATTGGATTCTGAAAAAGCAACAGAAAGCCTGATCCTGTACATGTTTTCTCAGAGTAAATCCTATTGAGTTCAGTGGGGTTTACTCCCAAGTAAATGCACATACAATTACATTAGCTGCAGATGTCTGTTTTGTTATATCAATTAAATTAAATACTGTGAATATGAAAGACGCGGGTGGTGCTGTGGGTTAAACCACAGAGCCTAGAGCTTGCTGATCAGGTCGGCGGTTTGAATCCCCGTGACGGGGTGAGCTCCTGTTGCTCGGTCCCTGCTCCTGCCAACCTAGCAGTTTGAAAGCACGAAGTGCAAGTAGATAAATAGGTACCGCACCAGTGGGAAGGTAAACACCATTTCTGTGCGCTGCTCTGGTTCGCCAAAAGTGGCTTAGCCATGCTGGCCACATGACCCGGAAGCTGTATGCTGGCTCCCTCAGCCAGTAAAGCGAGATGAGCGCTGCAACCCCAGAGTCGGACACGACTGGACCTAATGTTCAGGGGTCCCTTTACCTTTTCTTTACTATGAATATACTGTGGGAAAATCAAAATACTCTTTCCTTTATATTTCAGGAAAGCTTTACTTGGGAAAACTCCACTCCCAAACTTCTATTATTGATTTCATGTGTACCAATAAACCTGTTGGAGGGAACTAGACATCAGTGGAGAAAAAACAGCTAAGGGTACCCCTCCTCCTGTAGTAGCTGCTATTTTCCCAGGGGACCTAGAAGCAAGGTGACTGTGCAGCAGGACAGTAGTGAGGAATAGCTGTCATTCCCTTAGTTCTCCAATCTTCAGTGACAGCATGTTAAGTAAAGGAATTTGAAAATGTGGGAGACTTTTGTAGAGCTGCAGAAATAACATGAGATGACACCTTAAAAAGGGAAACCAGAGCAATCTTCACCTGAATAGTTATTCCATTTGAATTGGTTCTCCTTGTGGGGAATGTACTTGCATATGCAAAGTATGTGAACAGTGCAGAAATAAGTACAGTATCCCCTTCCTCTAAAGTAGCTAATCCTCTTTGTTTATGTGATGGCAGCCCAGGACACAGAGACTAAGCATGGCATCTGATGGTGTCCTAGCACTGAGGAGTAAACTGAGTAGGACATAAACATTTTCTTTTAAATAAGGAAAGGAGAGGGGTGCTAGCATGGAAATTTGCTTTAAGAAAGCCAGTTACTTTTGCAAAATTATGTATTAAGAGAGACCCTGTATTTTCTTTTTTGTTCTGGTTAGAGGCCTCATGAGGTTTAGTCCATCTTTTTGGACATGCTGACAACACCAGTTCCCAAAATTTCTGAAATCACTTTGGCTAATTAGGTGATAGAAATATTCAGCTCTGTTTTGGAAAACATTCCCAATACACCCAAGTTGTTTTTTTATTAATTCAGATGCAGGAGCCATTGCAGTTGTGGTTGGATGGGAGCTTCAGCCTACACTGCAAAGTGTATCTAAGGTCCCGTCTCATGCATACCTATCTGGAAGTAAGCCCAGTTTAAACCATGCGATTTAACTTCCAAGTAAATACACATAAGTTCATACTGTGTGCTGTATAACTCAAGCTATCCAGAGATATAGTGCTGATCTGATGCACTAATGCATTCTGAGTGCTCAAGTAGACTTTTGTACAATCCGCTGTTCCAACTTAGTTTTGTTACATGCTCTCTGCTTGTGCTCATATTCAGGGTATTTAGCTTTATGATGCAGTTGAATTCTGGACTATATAAAGCCCTGGGCTAGTTGATCTGTTTGCACAGTGATCTCTGCAATATTAATTCCTAAGCTCAGTCATGCCTGTGACACATGGATTTAGAGAGACTTGCACATATGTAGCATTTCATCGTAAATCATGTGAGGGCAAATTGTTGAGGCTTAAGAGCAAGCATAAAAGGAATAAGCAGCATTGGCAAACGTTGATGGAAGGCAGTTTTGAGTACGCATACCTGTTTTGAGCTCCAGAATTTCTTATTTTAATTGTGTAAAGAGCCATGTGCATTGATGGTGCTATATAAATAAATGTCAATGATGATGATGATGATGATAATAATAATATGTACTTGAGTATAGATTTGACTTCTTAAGTTTCATTAATTAGGATGGGACTGCACAGGTGTGCAGGGTTATTCACATTGCCTGAGTAGATAGACATGATAAGGACTGTAAAATGTTTAGTTTCCTTGTGCTCATGGGTGTTTTCTGTTGCATTTCTCTCACTTGTCCCCTCCTGCTGCTTCTGCAGTCTTTCTTGGAATCTGAAATAGCTCATCTGCCTCTTGGGCCATTTAAGACCGGAAGAGACTGTCCCTGGCACACTTCCCAATATGGGGGAAATTACACTTTTGGCCTAAATGCCTATGGGAATGAGTACAGAGTGCTGCAGTTGGTGAGCACTTGTAGGGATGTTGTAGGGATGGGTGTTTTCATTGGGTTTACACCTGATAAACTTGTTGCTGCAGAATTAGAGCTCTGGATGGATATGCAGAGTCTGCAAACAACAGGTTTTGAGGAGCCATGGAATGAGAGCCAGACAAGAGAGGGATCAGGAACCATGAAAAGAGTCTAAGGCACAAAGCATAAAGAGGAACCAGACTTCAGGAGTCAGAAGAGAGACAGTGCAGTCAGTAATCCATGCAAAAGAAGAACCAAAGTCACAACTGATAGTAGCCAAGGTCACAGCTGGGTAGATTATTCAGAAGGACTGGGAGCAGGAACTGTGGAAAGAGTAAAAGGCATAACAGGAGGCAGGTCACAAGAGATGGCAGGCCGAGAAGCACAAACGGGAGCTTAGGTATGCAAGGTTAAATGGATTATTTAACTTTAGATTTCAGATTTGGGTCTAATTGGGGGAGACTTTATCTCCAGCAAAGTGTGAAACTAGAGAGGAGTCATGGAAAAGAGCAGGCACATAAAGGAAAACAAGGTCTTTGCTGGTGAAGGCCTTCAAGTGCCAGTAATTCAGTGGCCACATTTACATATAATTGTAAGCAAAGAACCTTGGTTGATACACCATACTGTGCAGGAGGTTTATGCTAGTCTAGTGCATGCAGGCTGATTGCTGTCACTTGGTTTCTTCTTTTGCATGAGCAAGTAAACAAACTAGGAAGGGTTAACTTAGCATTACTTCCAAACCTGGGATCGTGGGTTGTTTCTCCCTAACAAGCCAGGTCTTTAAACCAAGGATCTTGAACCAAACTTAGTCAATTTTAAGTCAAGGTTTAACAATCCTTGGTTTGGATACAATGCTATCTTGGGTTTTGCACTTGCAGGAAGCATGGAGTGAAACGGAAGTAACTGGGTTGTTTAGCCACAGTTCTTGGCTTATTGTTATGTGTGAGTGCAGCCATTGTTAAACTAGAATTCAGGTCCAAGATGAGACTGCATCTTTGGGCTAATGTGCTTTCTTCTGTGATAATGCTGCACTTATGCTCTGTTGTGGTATATTAGATAACAAGAGTACTGATTAGAATCGGACAGACCTTTGAGTGTAAAAATGACTCTCCTTATGTATTTGGATAGCGTTTTTATAGTAACACCTATATGTTGTTGTTAAATTTGGCCATCTGCTCTGAAAGGCTGTTTTTATACAATGTTTTTATTTGTAACACAAAAAAATGCAATTTGTTTAATTGGAAAAAATGGTCGTTCTGTCTTTGCTTTCAATAGGATGTGGATTGCACCCAGAATTATGCAAGTGTCGGTTATAAATTCATTTGGCTGTAAATGCCTTTTGAAATTAGTAGAATTTTCTTTCTTTACCATTCTTGACTGAATCCGGTCTCTTTGGTGTGTGTATGTTGTCTGTGTGTGCATGCACATTTAGACCACAAGATTTGATACTATAGGAAACAGCCAGCCTTGGTTCAAGAAGCTCTGTAGGTTTGTCTTAGTCCACTTGTTTCTCCCCTGCATTCATTAATAGGCAAAAAAAGAGAGACACTTCACTTTTCCCCTTTTGACAGAAGTTAACAAATTCTGTAGGCATACTAGGTCCCTGTAGAGTGGATAATGCTTGCTAAATTACAGGCAAGCAGTGTTAGAAGCTAGGATAGAAAAGCTAGGAGCCAAATGGCTTTTGGGACCTGGGTTTTGGGTGCCGGCAACACTTTGTATTTATTATTTTGATAAGCATAAGTGACATATTGTTAATATCACATTTTTTAGCAGGAAATTGTTAATACATGTTTAACTGGGTGTTGAAATAAAAACATTAGTCTAGTCATACCTCGGGTTACGGCCGCTTTGGGTTGTGCGATTTTGGATTGCGCACCGTGCTGAACCCGGAATACTGGAACGTATTATTTCTGGGTTGGGCGCTTCGCGCATGTGTAAAAGCACCAAATCACAACCTGCGCGTGCGCAGAAGCAGCGCTACGGGTTGCGAACATGCCTCCCACATGGATCATGTTTGCAACCCGAGCATCCACTGTACTATACTTCAGTTTTCCAAACACTCTACTCATTATTGTTAAACTCCTTAACATATTGTCTATCCTTAACATATACTTCAAGGCTTCAAAGCACATACATTTCAGTAATCCTTGAGTGTCAGCCAGGCTCAAAAAATGGCACCCAGACTTTCTGAGGTGCTTGCAAATGGAGAATCTGTAGGTGCAAAATGTGCCTGGCGCCCTGCTAATTTCGAACCCTGCAGGCAAGTAGGTGGGATACACCTTATAAAAATGGATTTTGACATAGGAATAACTGATTACAAGCTAGACCTGTCTTTTGTGAAGAAGCTATCCCATTCTATACTGACGTCTTTCCTAAGCTTGGCGAGCTAAATTTCAATTCTGTAGTGTACCTGTTGCCCCTTCACCTCACTATTTGGCATTTTCCTTGTGTGGTAAGCCTAGAAGCGTAGCTTCAGTTTTAGTAGACACTTGTCTGCAGCATTTTAAAAATGTCTGTATCACTGAGTTTATATGAAGTGGTTTAGGGTCCCTGCTTTAACTGGTGCAGACTTGCACAGCTCCTTTCATTACCCAGGTAAGCTTACAATACCACTGAGGCATCAGATTTTAGCTTGGGGTTCTTCTGAATCCAATGCACAACCCTAAAATAAACTGATAACCTGTGATTTTTAGACAGATGAAATAAAATTTATTTACCCATTGACCAAAGGCTCCCACAACATCTTCTCTTCCACCTCTCCCCCTGTTGAAATTAGACTTGAAAGAAACATTCTATGGTAGCCAGCAGAATACGTTATTGTGTGTGCTTGGTTGAAATGTATGTGTGGTGCCTGCAACAGTTTCTCCAGTTTGCAAATGTATTCTCAGAATGACCCTTGCATTTACCTATGTGTGTATTGCAGGACTTATTTTTCTGTATAATATACATATTTTTAATATGATTATTTTGCTCTTTTCTCCCAAAATAGCATGCTATGGAATTGTACAAGTCCCTACTGGACCTTGGTTTTGTAGAAAATGTGAATCTCAGGAAAGAGCAGCTAGAGTGGTAAGTTTGAATTGGTGTGTAATACTTGGGTGCATGTTTTAATCTAGTTCTTATCTTGGTAGCATTGCTCAAAATGTATTATTCTTAGCAGGGGGTGAAGCTTTCTCATTCTCAGGTTAACAGTGGGCATATATCCGCTGGAAGCCATAGAAATTCATTTTTTTTTCTTTGCCTGGATTTTTTCATGTTATAGTTTTAATATGGAAGTACAGAGAGAACCCGGCAGGATTTTCAGTGCTGCTCAGAGGCTAACAGTTGCAGAAATACTGTACTGCATGCTTCATAGTTGTGTTTCCCACTACCACGACCTTTTTCTGGTGACGGGAAAGGATGGCAGAGAATCTTGTGAGGGAATGCTAACCTTCATTTTCTTCCCCATTGACTCCCTGCAACAAGGGGAGAGAGAGAGAGAGAGAGAGAGAGAGAGAGAGAGAGAGAGAGAAGCCAAACACAAACACTGTGCCACCAGAAGTGTGGTACTCTGCTATCTTGATAAATGTTTTACTCTCTGATTTTGGACACCCACCACCCCACCATGAGAATACGCTGTAAACCAAAGAGAGATAAATCAGGTTGGCGCTGTAGTCTGCCTGAAACTCTCTGGCTTCAACAAATGAACTTCTTTGGGGTATTATTAATTCCAATTTTGGAGGATACTTTTGCAAGTACTGATAAAGCTTTCTTATAATTCTCTGTTGGCAATGAAGTAAAAAGGAAGTATATATGGAGAACTGAAGTTCTGGATTTTGATATAAATTACTTAATAAATATAAACGACATAACCCTCCTGCTACTTTCAAATGTATTGAATCTAATATTGGTTGTTTGATCTCACCTTCATAATGCTAGTGTGGAGATAACCAATTTTAATTTGAATTCTGGATATGGTTAGTATTGTACTAAATGTCACAGTCTCAACATAAAGTTTTGCAACAATGGTTGGTATTGATTCTTTTAGGCCATAACATTATGCAGCTTATACAGAACAGATCTATCTTGTTGGGTTTGATACAACAGTGTTGCTTTTAGCACTATTACTTGGAGCAGTGTGTGTATGCAGAAGCACCCGTTGTTGTCTTATTTGTGTCGGTGTTCCTGTAAATACAGAACTTAAAGGCTCTGGAGGTTTGGCTTGTCTGTAATTTAGAAATTGAGCTCCAGAAATGGCCATTCTCATAAGGAGCTTTAGATGAGTATAAACCATGGACATGAAATGTTGGAAACTGAGCTGTGATTTAAGACATAGATGTCTGTTAGAGAGAGTTTTCTTAATTTAAGGAAAGCATCTACATTTATGAGAAAGGAGACAAATAGGAAATGGGTCAACTACAGAAAATATTTTAATGGTACCTTATTTCTTGTTTTAATAACTGTTTGCCTTCCTGCAGAGATGTGAATTATGCCCTCATAAGGATGGTGCTTTGAAGAGGACTGATAATGGGGGTAAGTCTTTTACCTTTTCAAAAAACTTTGTAATAATTTAAAGATTTTGTTCCTTTTTCTGCAGTTCAGTTTCATAAACTGATAAAATTGGAACATAGCTTGTGTGGTTAAGATTTTTGGAGCCCCACTATAAATATTCTGTTATTCTAAAGAGCTCTGAAACTTAGGTATTTCAGGGTTTGTATATTTAATAATTTAGGTGCTCATCACTGTAAAATGTATTTATTATTGCAGCATGTATATGAGAAATCTTATCTTCCTCTTACACATGGAGAATGAGAGCACTGCATCATGCTAGAGGGCTGTATATAAATTGTAGACTTTAATTTTATGCAAAAATAATTCAGTGTAAGTGAACAGTGAAGGTTATTTAATTCTTTCGGTGGCTATGGTTTGCTAACTCAAGTGGCACACTTAATATGACAAGCAACTACTTGATGATACCACCTGACTTTAAAATGGTGTTTCCTTCTCCCCAAGTCAGCATGGCTAATGATCAGGGTTGGCAAAATTTGTAGTCCAGCAACATCCACACAGCACACACCAGCTTGCCCAACCCTGCACCCATCCATTATAGAGGGAGCACATGGAGAAGGGCTCCTGAAGAAGGTCTTTAAACTGTGGCTAGGCTCATGTAGAAGAAGAGATGTATCCATGACCCACACCATTTAGGGTCATCAGCACTTTGAATTAGACTTGGGAGCCAGTGCAGGTTGTTTGTATTAAAATACACGAAAACTTATCTGTGCTTAATTTTTTTTTCATTTTTGTGAATGCTTAATTTGGGTTTCCTTGGTGATTAATTTCCTTTTCCATGGTTCCATGATAAAGTTTTATTTTATAGACTTACGACCCATCTCTTTTTGAGGTGGCTTACAAAAAGCAATAATAGGATAAAAGATAAAAATATGGCAATAATACAAACATATTTATACTCTCATTTTAACTTACAAGCCAGGTTTCTTGCTATAGTGCTTTTTAGAGGGAATCAGTAACACGGGATTTTTAAATTTGGCTAAGAGCCGCAAATGTGCTTATTAGAAGAAAGCAAAAGTATGCATAGCTTACTTTAGCTTAGCTTTAATTTGCCTAATGATTCATTAGCATAATTTTCTTGAAATAGGACATAGATTATTATTGATGCAAAGCTATCTCTTATTCTGTGTTGGAGTCTAGTGTAAGAGATGAAAATATGTATCAAGAAACAAGTTGGTTTTGCCTTCATGCTACTTTGTATGGAAAAGCAGCTCATATACTTCAAGAATTTTCATTTCAGCCTTGTAGTCTCTGCTGTTGTATTACCACTATGAATAATGTGTTAACTTCCATGAACTTGTGGTTACTGACATAGAATATGTGTATCGATTAGGGTACTGTCTTAGTGGGTAGATGGTGCTGTTTGTGGGATGCAACTACTCCATTGTCATGGACAGTTGACTTTCTGGGAGTATCTGTCAAGTCTTGCAGAGGTAGTAGGCCAATAAGGATTGTTCTCATCTGAAGGTTGATGGATCTAGTTGGTTTCCAAACTGCATTTTTGATGCACTTGGCAGACTGTCCTGTCAAAGCTCTAGCTCAGGGGTGGATAACTACTTAGCTCAATAGGCCACATCTTTATCTCCCCCCCCCCACCCCTTGGGGCCCAACTTGGATGGGGGGTGGGCCACAATATGTCAGTTATCTTATGTCAGTTGACTGATAGGTGGGGATTCCTGTGGAAGTGTGGGGAGCAGTCTGCTTCTCAAGCTCATTCCCTGCAGGGAATGTACTGGCAAAGCAAATCCCAGCAAGACTGAGTTTCCTGCTCCCCAGTTGGTGAGCAGAGAGTGCAGTCCTGCTGCCTACAGGGTTCACAGTGCTCAGCAGGATTTTACCCTGTCCCATTTCCATCAGCTGAAGTTACCCAGTGATACTGGCTGATGGACAGGTGGGTATGTTTTGGGGCAAATAGCTTCATGGGTTAATTTGACCCCTTGGCAGACCAAGACTGGTCCTCCACCCACCCCCCCACTGGAGTGGAATTCTTAAACCAAGAACTGGCTTGAGTATTGGACATGATGGCTCTAGTTTAAACAGGAGTAGCCAGTGCACCTCAAGATGTTGGCAGACTCCAACTCTCATCAGGCCTGGTCAGACTTGCTCTAGATATTCAAGGCAATTTAGAACAGTGAAGGAACTGGATGATGAGGTGCAGAAAGGTGTAGGAAAGGTCAAGTTAGGTTCAGCTGAACACAGATTCTTTGGTGATGTCTGTGATGAAATCCTATCTTCACCACTGTTTTATCTGCACAGTGCCATCCACTGGAGCTTTTTCAAGTTATAAAAGTCCTGTTACAACCTGACTAGCTCGATTTTTACTTTTAGATAGTTGATGAAATCCTTCTTGCTTCAGGCTTTGAGGGGAGGGAGTGAAGTCTTAAAGAAAGGGCATACACACTTAAATGTTTCTGGAACCTGCCAGATAGGTTCGCCTTGTATTATGTTTCTGTATTTTAAATTGGTACTGTTCTTATGTTTATGATATGGTATTAGCCAGCCTGAGGGATCCAAGGAACCATTTTTGGCAGCACACCAATTTAAAAATAAATATAAATGAGCTGCCGAACATTAAATTGCTATCTACGCAAAAATATCAGCCTCCTATTATCAACAATCTGGAGGATATGCTATAAAAATAATAAAGCCTTTAAAACTATTTTCCAAAGTTGCTTCTGGATAATGCTTGCCTAAAATGAAGATTACTTTCAACTTAATGGTAGGGTTTGCATGGTATTTATTAGGGGTAGGCTTTGCCAGGAAAATCATGTTTTTTCTTGCTCTGGGAAAAGCTATTTTTCTCATATTTTAAGGCATTATAAAAATTGTTTCATTATTACAATATTATGTTTCAAGCTGTGTTTATGACATGTAGCTTATTTAGCGTTGAATGGGGAAATTATCATAGACCATGTTATATTTTTAGTTTTGTATTCTGTTAACAGAATTTATACTACATTAAAAACAAAATAGCATGTAAAAGAACAGCAACAATAATAATTTTATTCTTAACTAAAGTTCTGCTGCTGGGAACAACCAGTGGGTGGAGTTCATTTGGTAGGAAACTCCCACTAGCATGCGTGGGGGGGCATTTTCTGCCATTCCCCCCTGCATCCCTTTTGTTCCTCAAAATTGTGGTCTGCACCATTTGGTGACATTGTGGAGCATCATGAGAAAGGGGTTGCTGGGGGAAGGAGAGGGTAGCCGAAAATGTTACTCTGCCCTCCACCCTGGCAGCATTTTCTGAATTCCTATTCCTGCTGCAAACAGAAAGAGCTCTTCCATTAATAATCTCAGAATAACAATAGCAGAAGAACAAAAGTTCAAATTGAGAGGCATTAAGCAAAGATATAGGGACGCGGGTGGCGCTGTGGGTTAAACCACAGAGCCTAGGGCTTGCTGATCAGAAGGTCGGCGGTTCAAATCCCCGCGACGGGGTGAGCTCCCGTTGCTTGGTCCCTGCTCCCGCCCACCTAGCAGTTCGAAAGCACGTCAAAGTGTAAGTAGGTAAATAGGTACCGCTCCAGCGGGAAGGTAAACGGTGTTTCTGTGCACTGCTCTGGTTCTCCAGAAGTGGCTTAGTCATGCTGGCCACATGACCCGGAAGCTGTATGCCGGCTCCCTTGGCCAGTAACGCGAGATGAGCGCCGCAACCCCAGAGTCGGACATGACTGGACCTAATGGTCAGGGGTTCCTTTACCTTTCTAAGCAAAGATAAAGATAAGAGGTTCAGTGGGCAGAGGGGCCTGGCAGAAGCTACATATAAGACTGCATCTTGGTGGTCCCGTTGGAACTCCACTTGAAACTGACAATATCACTAACTGTTGCTATACCAAGCTTTCAGCATATCCACTTACTGTAAATTGCCCCGTCACATTGTTGCATTATACAGTTGTTTTTCCTTCTGACCAGTTTCTTGTTTAATAGCATCTTACTCTTCTTAATAAGCTGGATACTTTTTGTTTGTGTATTAGATTCACTAATTTAAATTCCAGTTGCTTGCTGTAGCTGGCAATATATATCTTGCAAGATTTCCACAGAGGTCTTAATCACTGCATAAACAACTGACCTTATGTTTTGCTTGTACTACTACTCTTAAATTGCACATCTTTGATCTCCAGCTAGGTGCCCTGGAGTAAGAATGGACATCAGATACACTTATTTTTTAAACCTCAGTATCTCTGCAAAAACATTTGGGTGTTAGTTGTTGTTTGTGTTTGTGTGTGTATGCTTTAAATAAATCAATAAAAGACTTAAAAAGCTGTGAGGGAGTTGGTTATTTTAAACTGTTACAAAGCATCCAGTATTTGCAATCTTTCTTGTTTTACCATTTTGTCTGGAAGCCTGCACTGTACACAACAAAGCTTTTTAGTTCAGCATATTTAGAACCAGTTATTGGATTGAAATCTGTTCCAACTGGATGCTGATCAGGAATGTTGTGCATCAGCATTCTTTGTCAGCTTTATAACAGGATTTCTGGAAGGCAGCTGCTTGGTTGAAAGCCAACTAACAATGCAATAGTGTCGTCATTTTTTTAAGGGTTAGAGTGGGGATCTCCTAAGCTTGTAAGGAATGTCACATGCCAGCTTTTGAGTCAGCAGCTTTCTCCCTCTGAATTTCATTAAGGCTCTGCAAGTTAAAAGAAAAAGCACTAATGCAAACTTAAGTTACTCAAGTGCTGTCACCGACTACTGCTAATATATTGTATTAAGTACTTATATCTGCTTGTAGCTGGATTCTGATATAAATTACTTAATAAATATAAATGACATAACCCCCCTGCTACTTTCAAATGTGAGATTTTAATATTGAACTCAGCTTCATAATGCTAGTGTTGAGATACCCAACTTTAATTTGATTGTTGAATCATCTGTTTTCAAACTTGGACTGATTTGTGGCTGTTCTTCCCTGATTGAAGCTGAGAGTAGAGCATGTTCGACACCACCTAAGTACTGGTGTGTTGGACAGGTATAGCAAGCAATAAATAAAACGAATACTAAAGATGGTCTGATAAAACAAATTACAGTAGTAGGTCTTCTAAAAGCAAATAGTTTTTGTTAAACTATTTTCATTCATTGTACAGAGAAGGGCATTCAATATTGAGATAAGTTCTGTTTCCAGGAATTCGGAAGGTAGCTTCTTCTTGTGAAGTTGGCACCTTCCATGTATTCCAAGTCATCTATCTGTTTGCATAGGAAGACACTGTGGTGCTCTTCAGGAGCTGCATAAAAGGAAGGATGCAGAGAGCCTTCTCGGTAGTCGTGCCCTGTGGAATGCCTTCCCATCAGATGTCAAGGAAATAAACAACTATCTGACTTTTAGAAGACGTCTGAAGGTGTAGGGAGTTTTTAATGTTTGATGTTTTACTGTGCTTAGTGTTTTACTGGTAATTTGTTGGAAGTCACCCAGAGTGGCTGGGGCAATCCAGTCAGATGGGTGGCATATTATTAATAACAATAACAATAATAAATAAACTAGGAGAGAGAGGGAGTAAGAAACCAAACACCAACATAAGCAGAAATGCACTCTGGTCTTGCCTTTTATTTTCCAATATTTGGTGAATGCCTTCAGGGTGCTCCTTTTTTATGGACAAGATACCCTCCTGTTCTAGACATTCCTCTTGTTTC
Organism: Lacerta agilis; assembly: GCF_009819535.1. Taxonomy (NCBI): domain Eukaryota; kingdom Metazoa; phylum Chordata; class Lepidosauria; order Squamata; family Lacertidae; genus Lacerta; species Lacerta agilis. The sequence goes on from NC_046323.1 coordinate 35,209,722, forward strand.
TGTCATCCATCTCAGGGATATCATGAGCAGTGTTCAAAACTCCCATTGACAGGGAATTTCATTAGCGCAAGAAGTTTCTGAGCTCTGGGTGCAGTACTGTGCCTAAGATTTCAGATTAAAACTGCAGAGTGGAAGGAAAGGTGGACCTTTTTATGTCTCCCCACTTCCAGCTACTCTCTGAAGGCTGGAGAAGAGATCCTCTTAAGAATATTAGGGGGGTGGGCAGGGGAACAACTAGACCTTGTGAAAAATTAACATGATATTTTAGCTGCAGTACATTCATTTTCAGCTTTGTATTCTTGTTATAAAAAGTGTGCCTAGACATTCCTTTGTTGCACCTATAACCTAGGTTTAAGGTGCCATTTAGCCCCTAGCTTTCATATCTCAGTTTCTAACACTGACCATGAGTGAAGCAACACCAAACTCCAAAAGTTCTCCCAAACCAAAGAGTAACTGATCAGCCCCAACCTGGGAAGAAACCCTTCCTCTTGACTCAAGGGTCCTTAGTTTCTTAACACTTGCAGATATGTGGTGAAGGGCCATGTTGTAGGTGGGTTCTGCAAACAGTGAGAGAAGGTTATTCCCCCTTCAAGCATACCTAGAGACCATTCCCTTACCTTCCCTTGCTCAGGCAACCCAAGAAAAATGCAACACTATTCCAATGCTATCCAATACTTTCTGGAGAGAAGAGTAATAGACTCTGAGCTAGTGCCAGAGGGATAATTACTTTAAGGTGAATTATGTTTTTGTCAGTATATTGAAGAAATCAGAAGACCTCAGAAAGATCGTAGATCTCCACACTTTGGCATGGAGATGGGTTGCACTATTTTTGCACGCCTGTATTGTTAAGATTTCTTCGCATGAATAAATTTTATGGAGGACTAACTAACTGCCTCGTTGACTTTGCAATTGTTCCTTCTGCACTTCAGTGCCGGTTGTTGTCTTCAGCTCCTTCTTCCTGTCCTTGGTCCTAGTTACCAATAAGACTTACCTGAAGACAGTAGAGTACAAGTTTTATTTCTGTTTGTAAGACTACCTGATCGTGTCTTTAACATGTGCAGACTATTGTACAGAAGCCCTAGAGGCACATGTTTTTGATCACTCTTTCTGGAAGCCATGGAAGCCAACTGTTTTTCTTTTCTCTTAGAGGGGGGGGGGAATCCTGTTATCCCTGGTAAAAGGAGATTTAACTCTTAGCCAGACTGTTGAAGATGATGGGTTTTAATTTCAGCTGACTTTCTTGGGCCTATCTACATGTCTGAGCTCTTCAGACATTCCTGCTAATCTTCAAGATCAAATTGCATCAAGATTGAACCCACATATCTGAATACCCAGGAGCTCAAAAGTCAATATTCCAGTGGAAAGGTGTACATATCAAAGACTTACTCATAGTATATTCAGATGTAACCATTGCCTGCCTACCTATGTGGGAAGCTCACTTCAAATAATTATTCATCTAGGAGCTGTGGTCACACTGTAAGACATCTTGTAGCATCAGCTTCCTAGAGCTCTGAGTGGTCTGTCTGACTCTCAGAACCTTTGCTCTCATGTTGGACAGAACAAATGTGTCTTTCCAAACCAACAAATACATGCAAAAAAGCTTCTTGGAACCTGTGTCCTACCTGTGGAAAGCCCTTGAATGCCTTCTGTTGAGTGAAGCAGGACTCCTCCAACAGCCAGGTATCTGAGAGGCATCTACAATGCTTGGATGGTAGTTGAACAGGCAGCTAATAGACCAGTTGGAATGATCTCTAACTGTGGAGGTTCCTTCTGATCAGTTATGTTTGGGTTCCAGTTGTTGACTTGCATGTCTGCTGAAGAAGCAAAATAGGGACCAAATGTGGGTGCAGACATGAATTTGAAAAAGTAGATGATGCCTTTCAAATGTATTCTTAGTTCTTTTGTTTTCTGTAATCCCTATGACAATTGGAATGATTAGAGGCTACTTTGGTTATTTCTAGGTGGCCAAGACGTTATTGGTGGCTCTTGATGGAGGTTCTGTGAACACTTCCTGCAGAGGTGCACCAGCTGTGCAATTTATTATTTATTATTTATACCCCACCCATCTGGCTGGGTTTCCCCAGCCACTCTGGGCGGCTTCCAACAGAACATTAAAATGTGATAATCTATTAAACATTAAAAACCTCCCTAAACAGGGCTGCCTTCAGATCAGGGCCGTCTTAGGGAGATCGGCCGCCGTGGCGCGGCAGTCCCTCCGGCGCCCCCGGCATGCCGCCTCTCCGCGAGGGCAGCTGGCTCGCAGCTAAAGCCCGGGACCGGTATGGGCGGCAGCGGCTGTGCCGCCGGTGCGCAAGCGCCCGGCTGACAGCCCGCACATGGGGGCGGGTGCGGGTTGGGGAGGGGGGTGCCTGGTATGCCGGCGGGCTGGCGGGGGCGCCCCTGGGGGGCCCAGCGCCCTGGTGCGACGCGCCACTAGCCCCTATGGATGAGACGGCCCTGCTTCAGATGTCTTCTAAAGGTCTGGTAGTTGTTTTTTTCTTTTTTTTTTTTATAAGAATTTATTGACATTTTTACTTATAACAACATACAACCTTAACCACACCTACATTTATACACATACAAAACAAATACAATTACACATCTTATACAAAAATTGCCATGATTTTTCTTCTTAATTGGACATCTCAAAAAAAAAATTTTCTTTTTCCAATCTTGACAGTTGACTTCCCCTGCCTTTTCACCTTCGAGTTTATATCCATAATCTACTTTTTAACCTCTTCATTTAAAAAAATTAAACTTAATTATATATATAAAGTAAAACATTCATCTTAATCTTCATCTTAGTCTTAATCGTCTTAATCTATAAACTTAAACCACTTAAAATGACTTCATTTATACTACATCCTCATAAATCCTCACAAATCATCCTCATCAAATCTATCTCTTCTATCCTTTGAACTGCTGCTAATAACATAAAAACTTGAAATATCTCTTTTCGTAATCAAGCAAATATTAAAACAAACTATTGTTGACAGTGTTCACCCTCCGATTTCAAAATACCATAACAGATTGCTTTAGATTTAACTTAATACTTCACCCCACACCCCCTCTGTCCATTCTTCTTCTCCTGATGGCATCAGCACTGAACTTCCATGCAACTTCCCTCTCCCAACGTCCACAGATCCAGGCACAGTCCAAAACTCTCCTTGCCACGAGCTCCGAGGTATCCAACTCTCCCTCTCTCAGCTTCTCCGGTTCTTTGTAGCATTCCTTTTCTTCTTGTAAATACCTTAATTCTCTGTCCCTGGCCCCCGAGCTCACACCTCGGGGACTGGATATAGCAAATCTTGACATCGCCTTGGGGCTGCCACCCCCAACAAGCGAATTTCTTCTCCGAAGTAGCTCATTCATTTCTTCCCATCTTTCCATCCATCCTCTCAGCTCTTTGACAAGATTTCCTTCCAAAGTGTCAAAAGTTTTGTTAGCCTCCTCTGTGGGCAGTTGGTTCCATTTCAGACCCCCACACAAGACTTTGACTTTTCTGTAAATTAGTTCCACCTTCAAGGCAGTGAGCCTTTGTTCATCTGTTAGTCCAGAGTTCAATACCAGTTCAAGGACGAAACCCAGCATACTGGCAGAGGAGGAGGAAGTGGGTATCATATTTCTTCTCCTGTCTCTTTGTTCGTCGCCATTTTCCTAAGCTGGAGCGCAAACACCGCAACTTTAAATAGAGATATTTTCCGCTAGTTAGCTTCCCAAGAAAAAAGTTTGCCAGTCTCATGTATCGATTTTAGATACTTTATAACCAGTTCTGTGGCAGCAATCCCTCAAATTGGTTAATTTCTTAGGCTCGAAGGGAGGGAGGCAGGCTGCCTTTCTCCTTCCCCCCGGATCGTTCCAAAAACACGATTTCTGCCAAGATTATTTACTCACGACCACCGGGTTCCTTTAGCTCCATTCTTCACAGGTAGAACTTGGACGCTCACCGCGGGCTTTGCCGCCGCATTTGCATCCCGGTTGGGGCATATCCCCGTAAGCCCGGCTCCGTTGTCCCTTCACCCCCACTCCCCCTTTACAGGGGGGGCGAGGGAAGGGTTCGGAGCCTCCGCGGGCGCAGCCGGGGAGCCCAGGGTGCGGGACGCTCTTCCCGCACCCCAACCGGAGCCGCGCGCTGCGGTAGCGCGGCTCCTAACCCCCGGGATGGATCGGGCGCCTCGCAGCCGAAGCAGCCCCGACCACCCGCTATGGCGTCGCCAGCCGGAAGTCGTTTTTTTCTTTGACATCTGGTGGGAGGGCGTTCCACAGGGCGGGTGCCACTCTGCCTGGTTCCCTGTAACTTGGCTTTTCGTAGTGAGGGAACCGCCAGAAGGTTCCTGGCACTGGACCTCAGTGTCCGACAGAATGATGGGGGTGGAGATGCTCCTTCAGGTATACTGGACCGAAGCCATTTAAGGCTTTAAAGGTCAGCACCAACACTTTGAATTGTGCTTGGAAACGTACTGGGAGCCAATGTAGGTCTTTCAAGATCGGTGTTATGTGGTCTCGGCGGCCTCTCCCATTCACCAGTCTAGCTGCCACATTCTGGATTAGTTGTAGTTTCCAGGTCACCTTCAAAGGTAGCCCCACGTAAAGCACATTGCAGTAATCGAAGTGAGAGATAACTAGAGCATGCACCACTCTGGCGAGACAGTCCATGGGCAGGTAGGGTCTTAGCCTGCGTACCAGATGGAGCTGGTAGACTGTTGCCCTGGATACAGAATTAACCTGCGCCTCTTCTCAGCCCCAGCTATTATGCTTGCCACCTTGAAGATGGAAAGGCAGCCCTTCAGGCCTTGCTAGCTATCAGGATGTCACCCAATGTGACTTCCATACTTATGGCATCATTTAAGCTGTAAATTATCCCAGCGTATAACACTAGGAAAGCCCTTGTCAACTGAACTGTTCAGAATTGCCTGCTGTTATCTTAGTGAAGGATATAGTTCTGTTTGCAAGATGACTGGTTTATGGTCAAAACAAAATAAAATAAAAAGATCCTTCCAGTAGCACCTTAGAGACCAACTACCGTATATACCCAAGTATAAGCCGACCCGAATATAAACCGAGGCACCTAATTTTCCTACAAAAACCCGGGAAAGCTTATTGACTCAAGTATAAGCCGGTTCACCTTTGCCACTGTGGAGGAGGAGGAGGAACGAGCAGCCCGAAAGCAGCCCTTTGGGCTGCTCCTTCCTCTTCCTCCTTTGCCAAGTTTGCATTTATGCGAGCAGTTCAGGAATGGAACAAGCTGCCTGGGGAGAGTAAAGAACCACCGTTCTTGTACGCTTCTTAAGGAATGGTTGACTGGGGTGAGCGGGTGGAGGCATGAGCGGAGAGAAAGGGCTTCTTTCTCGCCGCCCCCACCGCCCGCCTCACTCGAGTATAAGCCGAGGGCAGCTTTTTCAGCACAAAAAATGTGCTGAAAAACTAGGCTTATACTCAAGTATATACAGTAAGTTTGTTCTTGGTATGAGCTTTCGTGTGCATGCACACTTCTTCAGATACGCTGAAACGGAAGTCACCAGACCAGGGGTCTGCAACCTTTAAGACACAAAGAGCCACTTGGACCCGTTTCCAAAGGAAAAAACAACAACTGGGAGCCGCAAAACCATTGCGACATTTAAAACAAATATAACGCTGCATATATTGTTTCTTACCTTAATGCAATAATAATAAATAACATATAGGAGCCAATGCAAAGTATAATTAGTAAAAACAACAAGAATAAGTTCTTACTTTTTTGCATTGACTCAGGGGCGTACCCAGGATCAAAACTGGGGGGGGGGGAGCCAGGGTCGTTCAGGTTGTGACATTTCAGCACGGAAAGGCGAATGAAACCAAAATTTTAGGGAAATTATATATAATTATAGCAGTGCTTTATTACAGTAGTTATTACAATTATTTGCTTGGTTTTTTAAAATTTTTATTCTAGTTACATGTCTTATACCAGGGGTGGCCAACACCCAAGAAACTGTGATCTACTTTCAGCAGTGATCTACCCCCGTTTTTGGGGGTTCAGCTCAAAGTTGTTTTTTGGGGGAGGTGTGGAGAGAGGGCTTCCCCCTCTAAGATAGGTTGGCAAGCGAACTAATAAAGAAAGAAAAAGGGGGGGTGGGAATGGAAAAGTAGGGTGGAAAAATATAAATGTGGGGTGGGGAGGGGAGGATATCTATTAAAAATATGTAGTAGTTTAAAAAATAAAAATAAAGGGGGGAAATCTTTTTCTTCTTTTTCCTTTTTTTTGAAAACAAAAACAAAAGGGGAAGAGAAAAGAAAAAGGGGGGATAGAGGGAGAAAAGGGTAATAATAAAAATTCAAATAGAGTGGCTGCAGCAGCTGTGGGGGTGTTTGTTTGTTTTTCGTTTGTTTGTTTGTTTGTTTTAAAAATGGGATTTCTCCCCTTGGATTAAAAAAGGAGGGGAGGAAGAAAAAGAGAGGGGGGGGGGTGGGAGAGCAAGGCAAAAAGCCAAAAAGCAAAAAACAGGTTTGAGGGGGGGGGAATCGCGCCAGGCACTGCAGCGCGCCGGCCTCGGGGCTCCAGGCCCCCGAGCCGCCCTTGGGGCCGTCGTTGAGCATGTACACCGCCCGCAGCGAGCGCTGGCGAAGCACCGGTTGGCGGAGGTTTCAGAAGCAGCCCGGATGTTTTCGCCGCCGCCACCCCAAAGCAGCTCTACTTCATCCTGTCAGCGACCATCACTGCCCTCCCGTCACGGTGACGCCTGGCCCGCCTGCTCCGCCCTCCGCGCGGCCGCTTTGAAAAGGATTCCGCCCGACAGGGGCCGCTCAGAACAGGGGCCGCTCCAATCGCCGCCGCCACCTCCAGCCGCCTTTATTATCCCGACTCTTCTCTCTCTCTCTCTCTCTCTCTCTCTCTCTCTCTCTCTCTCTCGATAACTCACAAAGCCCAGCTCCTTCTTCTCCCCGCCCTAACGCCACCCTCATTGGCACGTTCCCCTCAAACAGGAACAGGCATCCCGGCGGCTCATTGGCCGGACGAAGCGTCGCTCTCCCGTGCCTGCCTCCCGCCTTCATCCTCAGTGGCTACCTCGGCGGTAAGGCCCCGGCTCCGAGCCTATGCGCCAAGGCGGGCGATCTGTCCTGCCAATTGGCACGCCGAGGTGGTAAAAGCTCAGCCCTCCCCACACGCTTATTGGTGTGAAGAAGTCGCTTCCTCTATCTGGGAGTGGTCAAGGTGGACATCAATCTTGGGTCTGTCCTCGGGAACCCCGAGAGGGCTGAGAAAGACCGCCCAGCTGTTCAACGTTGATGCGGATTATTCATGGTTTTTTTGGCCCTTTTTTTTTTGCCGATAACCATTTAATTATTATTGAAAGGGCATTGAAAGGGGGCATGCCGGAGCCGCAGGAGACCTGTCAGAGAGCCACATGCGGCTCTGGAGCCGCAGGTTGCTGACCCCCGCACCAGACCCTTAAATATAGTGAGGGTGTGGGGAGGGGTATTACTCAGAAGGGTGGTGGGAATGGGTAATCAGCTGATAGGTGTGGAAAACCTGTTGATGACTATTAACGACTGCAATTGGTCTTGCAGGGAAAGGCATGGGGTGAGATGGCTAAAGATAGCTTTGTCATGTATAATGAGATAAGAATCCAATGTCTTTGTTCAGACCAGGTTTCAAGTTTGGTGATTAGTTGCAATTCAGCCACTTCTCTTTCCAGTCTATTTCTGAAATTCCTTTGTATTAAGACAGCTACTTTGAGATCTTTTATAGCATGTCCTGGGAGATTGAAGTGTTCTCCTACTGGTTTCTCTGTCTTGTGATTCCTGATATCTAATTTATGTCCATTTATCCTTTGGCGTAGGTTTTGGCCTGTTTGTCCAATATAGAGAGCTGAAGGGCACTGTTGGCATTTGATTGCATATGCTATGTTGGAAGATGAGCAATTAAATAGTCCTGAGATGGTATGTTTGATGTTGTTGGGGCCAGTAATGGTGTTGTCCGGGTTTATGTGGCATCTGGGTTTATTGCAGGCTCTGGTACCAGTGTCCATGTTGAGTCCTGTTGTTATATTATTGTGGGTGAGAAATTGTTTAAGATTATGGTCTTCAGTCAGATACACTGAGCTTCAGTGTAATGCAAATTCTCACCATATTTAGTGAGTTCCTCAAGTAACATGTATTTTGAGGATGCAAACTGCCCACTGTAAGTGCATAGTAGTGTTAGAACTTAACGCTGTTGCCTATTCAGAACCCAAGTTTTTTTTTTTTTAACACATAAGAATATTGGATAATTCTTATCTGGTGCAAATGTGCTAAAATTTTGAGGGGGGTGGGAAGTAATATCTTTATCTTGCTCACTTAAGAGGGCATTTCTGTCTCCAAAGAGATCCCAGCTGCCTTCAACATTCCCTGAAAAAGCAAGTGTTATGTTATGGGGTTTGTATCTAAGGGTTTGGAAGAAAGGAAATCTGAAAAATGATTAGCTCATGAAAAAAAGCTGTTTGAACGGAGCAGTGTGCATAAACAATATTAGCCAGGAACGCAGCAGGTCACTTTCTAGGACCCTGAACAGAAGAACACGTTATTTCTAGTGACAGAAAGCAGATGGGATGCATTAGTTCCAACGTCTGTTATAAAAGGTTATGAGGTCCTGTGGAAAGGGGAACTGAAAAATGAACACCAGTGATTTTCTGGGACCCCAAAGAAAGCTATAGCCCTAACTTCCACTTTAGTATAATCTGCTCTACATAAATCAGTGTTTCAGTTTGCCATAACCTCTTGTGGGCAGTTAGCTACTTGAAATACAGCAAAATTAATTTCCTAGCAGTTTTTTGGTTGTTAGGAGCACAAAGACATTGTTTCCAGCAGATAGCAACAGAAATAACTAGAGCCAAAATGGTCTTTCAGTGGAACTTGGTGTATCAATCCTGGGCTGTTTTCCCCTCCTTCTATTAACAGCACACCAACCAGTGGTACCCCGCTAGACGAATGCCTCGCTAGACGAAAAACTCGCTAGACGAAAGGCATTCGCTAGCGGAAGGCTGTCTCGCAAGACGAATTTTTCAATGGGCTTGCCTCGCAAGACGAAAAAATTTCCGATTTTTTTTTTCTTTTTTTCGTCAAACCGCTATTCTCTCGTTGGTGCTTCGCAAGACGAAAAATTCGCTATACGACAGCACTCGCAGAACGAATTATTTTCGTCTAGCGAGGCACCACTGTATCTCAAGTGTGTGGAGACTTTTTCAGCCTGAGGGTCGGGTCACATTACCTTATAGACAACCTTCTGGATGTTGCATTCCAGTAGTGGGTGGGGCAAGAGGGAAAACTGGGTGGAACAGTAGATGCAAGTCTTACTAGAGATAATTTTTTTCTGGAAATTCTGAACCCACAGGAGGATTTTTTTCCCCTGTTTTGTTTTTTAGGGGTGTGGAAATTTGTGGGCAATTAAAAAAAAATTCAATAACTTTTTAAAGCAGCTTTTACAGGTCAAATGTCACTTTGTTGCTTTAGTAACATAACGTGTATTTTGTATAATATGGTTTGCCATTAAATTATTATGTTTCGTAAATTAAAATACAATTTATTTGGTCCATTACAAATTGAATTTACATTTTTAATTCATTTCGTTTTTTTGTTACAAGTGGAGCTCCAAGCTGCTGAACTGTAAGGAGGCTAGCATCCCTTTCATTTTGTCAGTTTATGAGAATGGAAAAAAACAATAAAAACAGGAGAAACCATTATGATTATAGTAAAAATAAGAAAACTATATATTTGACTAAGTCCTACTCAGAGTGGACCCATTAAAATTGAGGGACCTAAGTTAGTCATATCTCTTAACTTCCAGTAGGTCTATCTAAGTAGGAGTAGCATTGAATACAACTCTGTCTCCTTCTGGTCTCCATAGTGTCAAGCAAACATAATGCACTCATTGCCATAAAAAGAGCAGTGAGGGGGTGGGGAGGGGGCAGAGGGAAGGCAGAGCCAAGACTCAATGAATACTTCATGAAATTTAATCAATCTCATTTCCTGAGCTATCTCAATCCATTTATGCTTCATATTTGTCATCATATTTATTATGGACTTCTAAATATCAAAGGTTTGCCTAGATAGAAACAAATTTATCTGCCCTGTCACATGTCATAGCCCAGCATCTTTCAATTTCCCTATTTTTGGAGAGGGAAAAAGGCTTGGAGGGGGGGGACAGCACTAAATGTTGTACACGTGATTGGCACTTGTGTGTTTGGTTTTCCTGTGTTAAATATTGCTGAGGGAGGCCTGCTTGGCACTCTGATGTGGGGATAAGGGGGGGATTTAATTCATTTCTCCTGTCATGGTTCCAATACAGGTAGGACTTGCCCAGTGGTTACCATTTGCCTTCAGAGGAAAGCTGCCGTTGGGTGTAAAGATTTTAAAAGACAACAAAGTAAACAAGGGCCAGTCATGTGCACAGTGGCATGTCTAGTTTGACCTTCAGAGTGTATTTTCCTTGTCCCTTGTGCACACATTCTTTCTTGCGGAATTTGGTGTGTGTGTCATAACATTTTTGCATGCTGGAATAGGTTGATTCAGATTTTTGGCAAGGGTGTTGCATATATACCAGTGCGCAGTATGTATGCTGTAAAAACCACAAATCATTTCTGTTTTGCAGATATTTATAAATAGTTCTGGAGCAGGTTCCTGAGAGCTGCAGACAATCAAATATTTCTCCATTCATGGTCCCAAATGTTTGCAAACGTTTTTCAGCTTTATGTAATATTTGCTGTTCACAGCATTGCCATGTAAAACATGATCTATTACCTTATGCATGGTTTGAAGCAACTGAGTATACACGGAATAAGTAGAGCTGAGCCTTATAACATTGTATGAAGATTAGATAAGTTTTATATGTGATATTTCTAACAGGTACTTTGTGTACCCCTGTGATATTTTTTCCTTCATGTTTGGACGTTAACACAGATATAGAGTGTGTGTGAAGATTGGGACATAATTTCTTGTGGAAGGCTGCAATTATGTTTTGAACATTCCTGCTATTCTGCTGCTTTTCATATTGGGAAATTGGTGTATCAAACTGTCTGGGAATTCTCTGTATAAAGTAATCCAGGACAGAATATGGGCAGCTCTTGAATAGCAAAGTAATTTTCAAGCTGAGCTATTTATGCAATGAAACAGTAGCAGACATGGTTAAATTGTTTTCTTTGGCAAGCACAAATTGGTGACTCTCTTGGGAACCACAGAGAACCTGAAATTAGGCAGGCTCTTATCTGGGTCAAGAATCCTTGGAAATTGAAAAGAAAAAACTGTCAGAAAAAAATACCCTACTGGTCTATGAAATACTATCAAAAGCTACTGAAAGAAAGCTAAAAATATATGCTGCTTTATGCTGAAATACCATTCTAGGATACCACACAGGAAGATATAAAAGTAATAGTGTCAGGTCTTAGATGTAAGCGACAAGAAAAGAAGCAAAAATTCTTTATTTCTTATGGAAAGGTGTGAAGAGAAACCATTATAGTTTAATTATCTGCATATTTTCTTCCCAATTTCACGTATGTAGGCCCATTAATTTCAATGTGAATTAAGAACTAGGTACAATATAAAAGTGTTTTGTTTCTACTTTTGCAAAATCATTATTAAATTTATATTAGTTGTTTACAGCTGTTTGAAAATCTGTAATCTTTATATGCTGTGATGTGCTAAGGAATGTGTTAGATACTTACATTATGCTTAAATAATTGAAAATACATGCAACTTATATGAAATGTTCTTTTTTATAGTTGAAATTATTCTATTTGTATTGTCAGAAGGTATTAAGAATAAAATGTAATTAACTTTTTATAGGTTGGGCTCATGTGGTTTGTGCTCTGTACATTCCCGAGGTGCAATTTGCAAATGTTTCTACAATGGAACCTATCGTGTTGCAGTCTGTTCCTCATGATCGCTATAATAAGGTATAATTCTACTATGACTTATTTTCTTGATATAATTTCATATTTGAAAAATATGCTATATGTTTCACATCTCATTAAAAACAAACAAGCATATTTTGCTTTGAAGGGCTTCTACTTCTTTAAAGAACATTTTGTGTGAAAGAAAATTAGTAAAATTATTTATGTCTTACAGAAGTTTATAGCATGAGGTAATATCTACTTAGATATCTAATGTTTTTCATCATCAACTGATCAAGTAGGTTTAAAACATTTCCTGTTTTATTAGTAATCACTATACTTAGCAGCAGAGATTACTGTTAATCAGTTCCTTGATATGGTTCTTATTAAAAGTTAATTGAGAGTAGAATTGAATTTTTCAACCTTTGTTGTTGTTGTTGTTGTTGTTGTTGTTGTTGTTGTTGTTGTTGTTGTTGTTGTTGTTGTTCTCCTCTCCCTTTCTTCTTGTAGCACAGTGTTCACAGTTCTTGTTCTTTTGCTTTAGGGAAGTATATGTAGTTAAACATTGTTTTGCCTTTGAGAAAGTGAATGTAATATCAGCAGGAGCTCCCCACCCACTCAAGTTCTTTACACATAATAGACCAGTGTAGAAATTCAGTTGGAGTGTGTGTTGTGAGATTTAGATTATGCTGACTCACAAGTTATGTACAGGCGATTCCCCACTTATGCGGAGGTTACATTCTGGGCCCCCACACACATAAATGAAATTGGCTAAAGTAGGGAGCACCCTCTAAAAAACCCTTTAAATGCCCTTTCTGTAGCTCTCTCTTCAATCCATACCAAAATTACTGTATCCAAAAATATCCACAGCTAGAATTGAAGTTCTGGGGCAGGCAGGAGGCTGGAGGACTTTTACGAAAGTAGCAGCTGCTGCTGTGCTACCCCGCACATGCAGCTGTTAGGTGGGGAGGCTGAGCAGTGTAAACAAAGCCCCACTACGCCTCTTCAGGGTTTCCTCAGCCCTCACTGACGTCCTTTTCATGCTCCTGGGAGGTTCTCCTCGTGAGCCATGAGGACACTCCAACTCTCTCTTGCCATTTCCAGGTGAATTGAATTATTTAATTATTTCCTGGTACTGCGTGTATATGAGGTTACGCAGCAGTTAATCATACACCTGTATTATTGGAGTTGTACATGCATAGAGGCCAGTAGACAAAACCAGAGTGTACAGATTAGGGGATTCAGGTCCTTGTGTGTAAACCGCTTAGAGATTTTATTACAGTCAAGCGGTATATACGTTTTGGTAACATATATACGGCTTAAAATAGGATATATATATATATAATTATATATGATACCTAGCATGCAATATCGTTGAGATCTTGGAGCAGGTGGGAAGGGGGGAAGAATAAGCCAGCATGATCCCTGCCATGTGTTTTCTTGAACATTAGTTGGGGACTAATGCAGTGTTCATTGAAGATGTACCATAGTCATCTGTATGTAGTCTATCTTTAACTCTTTATCCAGCCTCCCATTTTCAATTGGGGGACCAACGTATGGGGTTAGGGACAGATAGATGCAGTAGGGACATTGTTAGATGCACAGCATGGGGAGGACTTCCAGAAATCTGAGTCCTGTTCCCTCTGTTACCATTCACCAGTTAACCCAATCTGCTGTTTTGTCTTAATTTTATTTTTTAACTTATCTTATAGTTATTTTTAACTTTGTCAGATGTCAAGCACAGTATTACAAAGCTACAATTAAGGCTATAGAAAATGTCACCCCACATAGGCCAGTTTAAAGAACTAGTTTATGATGCTAGTTTCATAAACTGGGCATTGAGGATGCAACTTTATATTTCTTGAACAGGCTGTTTGGAAAAAACGTTTTTGAAACTGAAAGGGGTTTCAAAATTAGTTCGATATCAAGAGTTTGTTATACATAGAAAAGCCAGTTTAGTTGAGTTAGTGCAAGTTAACTTGCATTTTCAGACTTTTACTATCTTTTCTAGACATAGTTTTGTTTCTGTAGTTTCTCAACAATTCACCATTTATTTTTTCAGTTTTTTATGCTGTCAGTGACTACATTTCATTACATTTTTTTATTCTCATTCATAAAAAAATATTGTGTTACCTTCTGTCTGCACATCATATCTTCGCTGTAAGTGAGTTTTATTCATGAAATACATTAAAACCATGTTGTTGTTGTTTAAAAACCCTAAAGTGCTTGCTGCTCACAATTTGCCCAACATGTAGCTGCTGTTTTATAACATGTTCACCCTAATCCAGTGACAGTGATTCTTCAATAGAAGAAGAATTAGTTGCTCTGTGTGTGGTTGTAATGCTCAGGTAGTTGGCACTAGAACTTGATGTTGTAAAAGCTGAACATGTGATCAATATGATCCAGTCAGGCATGTTTAGTCTACTACACATCTCTGGATTGGGTTGATGCAGTTGATCAAGAGATCATAAAGGCACATGATTTTATCATATTTGTACAAAACCATTTTGCAATGTGAACTGATACTTGAAAAACAATTGTCTATGTGTTTGACAAAGGCCTACTCAGAGTAGACCCATTAATATGTATATTTTAGGGCAGTTCATAACACTGATTCATATTGTATGTAAATTTGGAAAGGATATGCTTATATATGTTTATATGCAACTGTGGCATTACCCATAAAGTGTGAGAGACCCACTTTTTGTCCATGTGTATGCTCTGCAGCAGATTTACAGATATGTCACACATCCATTTTGTAACCATACCTATGACATATACGTATGGTTACAAAATGGATATATGACATTTCTGTAGTTAACAGGTATATATTGCTAACGTGGATAATGTGTGAAGGGACCCTTGGAGTCCTGTTTTTGTTTTTGGTGCCGCTTCAGGCTTTGCTAGTGGGCATTTATTGGTGACTACTTAATCATTGCTGAAAACAGTAGGCTGCTCAACGCTGGGTCTGTAGAATAGAAACGTGCTGGGACTTGTGTGCCCTCTTTCACATCTAAAACAAAGATGAATGTCAGATACATATGGGCAAATATCTGCATGAGATTTCTGTAGTAAACTTGTCAGGTAGAATACAGACTCTTACATGAATAAAGTTGTTACATGGATCTGTGTTTACTAATAAGATAGAGATGAATATATGAGCATTATATGATGTAAGGTAGAACAGGAGCCTGTCATTAGAGGGAGCAAATAATAGTTGGTTATGGGTTAGAATAAGAGTTCAAAATGTTTTTGAGAGAATTTGATAGACTGTAATAAGCCAGTATCAAAGTTCATTATCTTGTGGAAAGTGACTGGTTACATTAAACATTTCATGTCATGAAATTGTAATGAGATGATTAAATGAGATTGTATGTTGCTAAGGGCACCAGTATTTGAACAATGCTTGCAAAGAATCTATTAATACATTTGTAAGCAGCCTTTGAAAGTTTCACCCTACAGTCAATACAGTCGTACCTTGGTAGTCGAACGCATTAGTCATCAAACAAATCGGCTCCCGGTCTTCGCAAACCCAGAAGTGAGTTTTCCGGTTTGCATACATTTTTGGGAAGCCGAATGTCCACTGTGGCTTCTGCCGCTTCTGATTGGCTACAGGAAGCTCCTGCAACCAATCGGAAGTGGTGCCTTGGTTTTTGAACCGTTTCGAGAGTCAAACAGACTCCCAGAACGGATTAAATTTGAGAACCAAGGTACAACTGTACAGGAGTACCACAAGTAAGACACCAACTCCTTTCAGCAGACAATCCTTGCTGTCCCCAAACATGAAGCTTGTTGAGTTTTCAGCTGAAGAGCTAGAGACATTGCAAAAGTTAAAATATTTGTTTGGATTAGAATTGTATGTACTGTATTTAATAAGTACTAGAAATGCCCAGCTATGCATCCTGTGAGACTGAGATTATTTTAAGAATATAACAATTTTCTGTGAATACTAGAAATCTTGTTTGAAAATTAGGTTTATTGTGAATCTCCATTACTGAATCTGCCTAGAAGAGTGCATTTTTCTGAAATCGTCTGGCAGCCATGAAATAGCCAAGCAATCAGCTTTGTGATTGCTGATATGCATTTCTGGGTTTCAATTCTGCAGGGTAGTCATTGATACAAAACAGTTAATGCCAGCAGCCCAAGGAAAATTGAGATAATCTTACTTCACAGGAATGTTGTCTTAGAAGTATCTTGTTAGACCTGCAAAAGCAACAGGTTTTATTGAAAAGTATTAAAATGTTAGCTTTGCATATTTTAAATATTGTGTTTTTTGTGCAGCTGGATATGTGTATTTGTGTTTGTGCATCTGGGTATGTGTATTGTATGCAGCTGGCCCCACTGGAGGTCTTCCACATTGCTACAGCGAATTTAATTAAAATAATCAGAAAATCTTAATGATACAATGATCTGAAGAAATGTAAATTATACGGCACTTATCATGTAGAAAAGTTATTCCAGGTTTTTTAGTACAGTACTGTTATTTACCACATCTGAGGCTGATGTCAGTCATTGATTACCATGCAGAAACACTTTCCCATAATGCCTTTCCTTGCCATTAACATGATATGAAGCCTCAGTAAACTCATTCTGAGTCTTCATAACCAAGGAGCTTTATTTGCCAGAACCAACCTCCAGGGTAGTGTATTAATGTGGAGAAATATCATATGATAAAGAAGTAGTTTGTATTCACCCAAGGGTGGTCTATGCATGAGGCGAGGTGAAGTCATTTGCCTCAGGTGGATCTGACCCTCTTCCTTCCCCCTCCTCACCCCCACTGTTGTACTGCTGCTAGCACTTTCCATGCTGTGGATCCAGTGCACTTGCCCTTCCCACTGTGTCCTCGCCATTGCTGTGGTGTTGTGGTGGCAGTGCAGCCACAGTTGTGGAGATGGGTCGGGCGGCAGTGACATTGGAGGGAGGGAGGTGGTAGGGCAACAGATCTGCAGGGGGCAGGCATCAGGGGCATAGGCAAAATGTATTGGGCCAGCCCTGATGCTATACATCATGCAGGGACTAAACTAGGCTTTATTTTACACGGGTCAGAAAATTAGTTTGGCATTTATGTACACACATAGAGACTAGGAGCCTCAATGGCCTTCACCTGAGGCAAAAAACCTGGCTGCCCCCCCCCTCCGTAGCTACAGCTCTGCATCTTGGTAGCATTGGGAACAGCTAATCACACAAAGCATTCTGCATAACATACAGTCTGTTTTGGAATATTGGAGTGTGACTTAAATGAGCAGGTCTGAGAACTGAAGCACTGTTCAGCCTTTCCTTTGCTTTGTATTTGCTGTAGTTGCTCAAAGGAGTATTACTCTTACTTTTGCTGCTGAGTTTGAGTCCATTTAAAGATAATAGTGTTCTTACTACTGTCTTATTTTCCCGAATAGACGTGTTATATATGTGATGAGCAAGGCAGAGAAAGCAAAGCAGCGACTGGCGCTTGCATGACTTGTAACAAGCATGGATGCCGCCAAGCTTTCCATGTAACATGGTAAGTAAGCAATTCCACTTGTGTGCATTCCTGGTTTCCTCTCTCCAAGTTACAGTGGTACCCCGGGTTGCGTACGTAATTGGTTCCGGGTTACAGTTCGTAACCCGAAAAGTACGCAACCCTAACAAGCGCGCGAAAAACCCAGAAGTAGCGGTTTGCGCAAGCGAACGCGTCTGTGCATGCGCGCACTGCGCAGAACACTTCTGTGCATCCGCGTGTTGCGCGCACTCTGGGTTGCGCTTCCGGGTTACCGGAGTTCGTAACCCGAAAAGTACGTAACCTGGAGCGTACGTAACGTGATGTACGACTGTATATTGTTTTATTCCCCTGGTAGATGTGGCTCCATAGTGGCATGTTTCCATTTAAAATAATCACTTGATACAGCATGGTTGTAGTAAGTACATTTTACTTAACCATTATTTCTATAATTCATTGTACAATTTGTGCTGCGGTAGTGCAGAAAAAAGGCTTGATGTCCTCCCTACTCACAAACAGTACAGTAACCAAAATCGAAAATTCTTTCTAGTAGCACCTTAGAGACCAACTGAGTTTGTTCCTGGTATGAGCTTTCGTGTGCATGCACACTTCTTCAGATACAGGTATCTGAAGAAGTGTGCATGCACACGAAAGCTCATACCAGGAACAAACTCAGTTGGTCTCTAAGGTGCTACTAGAAAGAATTTTCGATTTTGTTTTGACTATGGCAGACCAACACGGCTACCCACCAGTACAGTAACCTTAAGACATTTTTTCTGATTAGATTTTCCAGTGCATGTTTACACACTCAGCCGAAAGATTATCTTTTATCTAAATAAGAACCTGTTTTAGGGAGCAGTTCTGTGTGTCCCGGGAGGGAGGCTGAGAGGTTGTAGGATGCTGCGGAGAGGGAGGTCTATGGGCACAGGCCTCTCTAGTATCGTGGCATAAGTTCTGTTGCTGTCATTCTACTACCAGCAGTGTTCTGAGGATGGTAGAGAAACAGGGCCTTCTGGGACATATTGTGGAAGGCATTGCATCCACTTGATCCCAGACCCCATTGTTGTCCAGACATGCCAACAGAAAGGGAGAAAAATTATTTCCCCTTTCATTACTTATTTCCCTTCCCATTGGTGTCATTGGGAAGGGAAAAATTTAGAAGGCTGAAAGGAGGGTAGTAGAGCCTCCACCTCCCAGCTCCTGACTTCCACCTTGACCAGCCCAAGCTGGGAGAGCTTAGGAAGTGGCATTCTCTCTACCATAGATCCTTCCCCTTGGCAACTTTGGGATTCCTCTACTAAGTATTTTGTTGAGCAGTTACATTTTCCATCTTCAGTATCTGATTTCTTCCTCTCTTTTTCTTCTTCTCAGTGCACAGTTTGCAGGACTTCTTTGTGAAGAAGAAGGTAATGGTGCAGATAACGTCCAGTATTGTGGCTACTGTAAATACCATTTCAGTAAGCTGGTAAGAATCTGTGGAATTTAATGTTTCAAATATTGTATTTTACTAATAACGTGTACACTTAACAATTGGCCACTAACAAGGTGTTGCTTTTACTTAATAGTGACTAAAGCGTAATCTTGTGGTCATTTAAAAAAATTAGTGAATGACAATTTTTGACTTTCCAGTTTTATTTCATAGTGAGTTTAATCTTTGTTATGAGAATAGCCTGAGGAACACCCAGATTTTAATACAAGATGTGCACCTTGCCTTATAAAGAAAAAGCTTCCAAACTAAATCAGACAGTCATCCAGTCCATTGTTCCTGCAGCAGTGCCCCCCATCCCAGATATCTCTGGGAAGCCCCAAATCAGAACACGATGGTAATAGCCATGCACTGATCTATGTCCCCTATAGATTGTAAGGTTCATTTTTAGCTATCATAATATCAACTAGCTGGCTTCCTGATTCTCTTGCTCTTATTTAAACTAATACTTAAAAAATAGCAATTCTCCCCCCCCCCCCCCGGCTTGTTTTATGTGCATTTGGTTTATCAGAGCACCTTTTATTGTGTCTCTCACTATGTTTCAATTCAGGCAAGCCCTGCAATTTTTGAAAGAAAAATTCTTGACTTTTATAGCATTCTTTATTATTTGCATTGTTTATGTGCCACCCTAAAACAAAAACTATCTATGCTGCTTTGAACATAAAAATACACGTTACAATAAAAGTATAATAAAAACACAGCAATAAAATCAGAAGTCAATTGAAATAGAGAGCAGATAAATAAATCCACAATTTAAAACAGTGGAATAAAAGTTCACTGAATTAAATAATATTCAAAACACAATGTTCAAAGGCCTGGGAAAATTAGAAGGCCTTTCTTGGTGAGGGGGGAAAAACCTACCAGAGGAGGTGTGAGACAGTCCTCTCTAGAAACTGAATTCAACAAGTGGGGGGTTACTGGTACAAATGACCTTTTCTTCATACTGCTATTTAACTACCCTTGCATCTTTTCAGATTTATTGGTGCCTTTTTTCACCTGTTGTAGCTATTATTAAAGAAGTTTAAAATAATTTCCAAGCTTCTTGAAGTGATTTGGCTCTCCCCACTATGTATGTTTTAGCTTACTTTTACCTAATAATAATAATAATAATAATAATGTTAATTCCCCGTTTTACAGTTTAATATGACTGAGGGAATTTCCGGTCATTTTTTCATATTCGCTATATTTAAGCATGATTGAATTGTGTTCATTATTTGCATCTTCTGCCAGATCCTATTCACCTTTTGGGATTAAATACATAGATTTTCTTTTTGGTGAGTTCCATGATTGACCACCCCATCTGGAGTCATTTATTGTCTAGAAAACATGTGCCTATTGTGATACAATTCCCCCCACCCAAAAAAGGAGAAATTTCATGGAGTTGAAGTCTCCTGTTATAATATTTCCAGCCTTAGCTGCATCCCTGACAACCTTTTTGTAATTTAGCCTACAGTATTTTACAAGCCTAAATAGGATTTAACTGAATTCAGTGAGACTTGCTTCTGAACAGACATGCATAGGATTTATGCTGTCAGTCACTATTAGAGCGATAGCCATATATTATTATTTTTACTTGGATTTTGGGGATAAACTTTATGTTCTAAGTTTTCTAATTTATTCAGTTAACTAATGCCATTTATTTAAAAATTGTATGTGAGAATCACATGCTCTTGACTTTTCAGTATTCTTCTATGTTTCTGATGCAGCAAATATAGTTATATTCTCTTCCAATTCCGAGCTTCCTAATTTATATATTTTGTCCTCCTCCTAAAATTCTGTGTAGGATTTCAAGTGACATTTGAGTATTTCTGAACAGCTCCCATTAGTTTCTGTGCTTGTTGTCAGTTTCTGTTCTATCTGGGGTGTAGATTAAGGCTCCAGATTGTTCCATTGCTGCCACATCTCTACCTGCATGACACCTGACATCAGGTGTGGGCAGGTGGGCATGGTTTGGGGGAAAGTGCCTTGTGGGCCAAATTTGGTCCCATGTTGGGCCTGATTTGGCCTGAAGGCCACTGCTTCCCCACCCCGATATAGAATAACAACTGTAAGTGATCCTGAAACAGATACTCCTCAACACCTGCAGGTTGTTCACCAAAAGTTGGGCTTTATAACCTATGATTTAAATGCTAGATTCTGATTCCTGTGGGATTCAAGATAAGCAAGTGTTGTCAATGAAGAATGTGATCCAGAGACGTGGAATGAATCTGATTTAACTTATTCATAAGCTATATATACTTAAGAGCTGACTAGTGAGGATTCTGCTGTGTATACAGGTTTTCCCCACTCTAGCATATTAAAGTGTTAGACCTGAATTTGGTATTTCTCAGATCTCGCAGGCAATGGACCCACAGTAGGATACCTGGTATTTATCATTGCTCAGTCCCTCCCCTTCCCAGAACACACTTAAGTTCTTGCATAAGTTTCCTTTCTGATCTTCACTTGCTGCTACTGTAAACCCTCCTGACTTCCCACTTTCTTTTCCTGGATTTTTCCCTGCTTTGCCATGTGGATTTAGTCATCTTGCTTGCATTTCATCGTTTGCTCATAGATACCTTCGTGTCTTCTCTTGTCTTCATCTATGGTCAGAACCTGGATTGGAATGGCGGCTCAGAATTGCTTGCCTCCCTGTAGCACTAGTATCAGCAGGAGGACTGTTTATTCTGCTATCAGTAAATGCTAGAAACAACTATAACTGCAGTTGCCTTGGCTACTTGCTTTGCTTGAACACTAGTACTAGGGATTAGGATTTTATTCTGTTCATTTCTCCTCCCTGACAGCCTTAATCTTTTATAAGGATCTCTGATCAAAGTGGAGTTAAGGTTTCAAATTCCACATCATAAGCAGAAATAACTCCACTGATTCAGTTGTTTGCATTTGACTACTGTACTTGCATTGATAGAAAAATAAGGTTATCTATGTAAAATGAGAACTGATGTTAATATCTCACAGTTTACTAATGGCACAGCCAAGACTATAAACCTGCATGTTTGAGATCATGCAGTGGAGCTGACAGTATGGCTTCTGATGTAATATGTGCATTTTTAAATGTTTGTGTATAGTAAGGGGTTTGGACCCTTTCTGTCCCCAGCCCACTCAGCAGTCAAATTTTGGATGTTTTGTTTGCATATTTGTGTACACAGCCACAACCTAAAATGTGCAACTTGTAAATTTCAGTTTTGTGGTATATAGGGCCGACTTGTGTTAGACTTTATGCACACAGACTCCTATGCAAACATGATATCTGATGAGCAGCTGTCATGCAGATCCAGGGGCATGAAAGTACAACCACCTATTCTCTTTGAGAATATAAGGAAAGCCCTGTTGGATCAAGGCACAGACCCGTCTAGTCCAGCCAGATGCCTATGGGCTGCCTGCAAACAGGACCTGAACACAAGAGAACTCTCCTCTCCTGTCGTTTCAAAAGCTGGTATTCAGAAGCGTGGCTACCTCTGACTGTGGAGGCAGACCATTGTCATCATGACTACTAGCCACTGATAGCTGTATCGTCCATTAATTTGTCTACTCCTCTTTTAAAGCCATCCAAGTTGGTGGCCATCACTGCTTACTGTGGAAGCAAGTTCCATAGTTTAAACTATGCATTGCACTTTCTTTTAACTGTCCCAAAATTTCCAACATTCATTGGAATGCTACAACTTTTAGTGTTATGTGTTTAGTGTTAGTGTTATGAAAGAGGGAGAAAAACCTTTTTTCCATTTCCTCCATGCCATGCATAATTTTATAAATTTCTATCATGTCACCTCTTTCTCACCTTTCCTATGATTTAAAAAGTCCAGAATGTTGCAACTTCCTCATAGGGGAGTTTTTCCAACCCCTTGGATCTTTTTGGTCGCAATTTTCTGAAACTTTTCTAACTTTACAATACACTTTTTGAAGTGAAGCAACCAGAACTGTACACAGTATTCCAAATGTGGTCATACCATAGATTTGTATAACGGCAGTATGATATTGGCAGTTTTATTTTCCATTCCTTTCCTAATGATCCCTAGTATGGAATTTGCAGTTTCCACAGCTGTTGCCCACCAGGTCAACATTTTAATTGAGCTATTCATTATAATCTCAAGGTCTCTTTCCTGGTCACTTGCTGCCAGCTCAGACCTCGGAGCGTGTGTGTGTGTGTGTGTGTGTGTGTGTAAGATTTCTTTTGTACCAGCATGCAAAACTTTATAGTTGTTTACATTGAATTACTATTTCCATTTTTCTGCCCATTCACTCAGTTTGTTTTAATGACCCTGAGCAATTTTGTATTATCAGCAAACATGGCCACATCACTGCTCACTCCTAATTCTAAATTGTTTATGAACAAATAAAGTGGCACAGGTCCCAATACTGATCCCGGGGGGGCCTCCACTTTTTACAACTGCCATTTATTCCTGATCCACAAGAGGACCTCTCCTTGTATTCCATGACTGCTAAGCTTGGTCAGGAGTCAGAGTTTTTTGAGAGTCCATGTACACATTATCTGTATGCTTGCTATCTCTCACAAAGACCCATAATAGGTTAGTAAGACAGGACTTGCCGTTGCAGAAGCCATGTTGGCTCTGCTTCAGCAAGGCTTGTTTTTCTATATGCTTCATTATTTTATCTTTGACAATCCTTTCCAACATTTTTCTTGGGATGAACATTAAGCTATTTTGCCTGTAATTTCCAGGATTCTCCCAGTTCCCTTTTTAGAAATTGGTGTACACTGGCTGCTTTCTAGTTCTCAGGGACATTATATATATGTTGTTAGAATATCAACAATTTGACATTTGAGTTCTTTGAGAACTCACAAGTGAATGCCATCCAGACCAAGTGATCTATTAGGTGTAAAACTTCATCTCTTAGCAGCACTATCTGCCCCAGACGTCTTTGCACTTGTAGCTCTCATAACCTCTGTATAGATCAGTAGTTGCCGTAGAATCATTACAATTTTTCAAATTTCTGTGGCTTTCCTTGTTATGGAAGGATGCCTGAAAAAGTACAGGATGGGGCTTTTTAAGTGGTTGGGCTTCTAATAATGAAAGACACAGCTTTCCCCATGAACTCTCAATTCATATATTTAAACACCTGTTGTTCTGCAGTTTTTTTATAAATCCCCACTTTTCTCCAGTCAGCGACATGATACCTTGAAACAACAAAATTCATGCACGGCAGAAAGTCCACGAAAAAATGTGTTACCCAAGTAAAGAAAGAGAGTATTAATTGAATGGTTGCAGAATTCCCAGTGTACATAAATCTTCAAACTTGCATTTTCTGGTTTTTAATGCATAGAAAAAATTGAATTGTGCATTACTTTCTTCAGCACTATAAAAGTACAAGTAAGTAATGTGCCAGAATTATATTGAGGATTATTGAGGCTACAGTTGTTGAAGCATTTATTTGTTATTTTTAAGCACTATGCACATAAATACTGCATAGATAATAAAAAATACAAGTCTAATATAAAGTCTGCTTCTTGGGAAATGTTTTAATACTTGGATTGACTCTTTAAATATTGCTACTTTTTAAAAGGTATGATTACCTAGAAATACTGTTGATTCTGAAATGGGTTGATTCTTAGCTGTTTAACTGTCAGCTTCAATGAGCAAATGAGTAGAAGTTGCTAATTCTTTAGGCCAGGAACTACTAATAGGTGCTGTTTATTTAAGCCGGAAAGAGTTTGCCTCACACAAGCATGTCTTAATATATGCAAATTCAGCAAAATAATGCTTTTAATCTTATGATGCTGACTTTATTAAAGGTACCTTTACAAATAGTGGCAGTGAAGATAGCAGGCTTTTTATTCTTGTCTTTTCATACCTCTCAGAACAGCTTTGTTTAGATTATGAGTGTTTTGGTTAGCTCTGGAGTTATGAATTTGCGTTTTGATTGACAAGGTGCTTGTCAGACATGGTGTAGATGGCTTTTATGTATATTCATTTCATGAATATATATGTGTATATATATTTTCTCTTTTTAGAAAAAGAGCAAACGGGCATCTAATAGGTCATATGATCAAAGTTTAAGTGATTCTTCCTCTCACTCTCAGGATAAGCACCATGAGAAAGAGAAAAAAGTAAGTGGATCTGTTACATAACACATCTGCTTTTATTGTGTTAGCACCTTCTAAATGTTTAATCAGTAATCATTAAATGTATGAGGATGTTTGGTTTCTTCAGTCTGGGAAACAGGTATATTAATATTGTGTGCATGTTGATTCAGCGATAACAAGACCTAGTGGAGGAACTCTCCTTTTTGTTCCTTACATTTCATTCTACCAGTGTCCTTGTTTCAAGTTGCGGGGAAAGGGGATTAGAGTAGGATTTCTTGCATGCAATTGATTTTATTATAGATTTTGTCATATTATAATGAAGCTGGTTTTCATTTGACTATACGAGTAGCATACTAGTTCTTAAAAATATCAGTTTCTGCATATCTTATTATTGCAATCTTTCATGTACCCATTTCACTTCTGTTGAAGAAAGCTAGCTAGAAGTTGTTGGCTGATCTTTTGGTGGTACTTGCAATCTTTTCTGCATTGTAATTACATACAAGATGCTATTATCATTCCTATGGAAATTTGCAATCTCAGTAAATTGTAAAAAATAAATCACTAAAGACTAATTGCATCCCTGTTGACTTGTTCTTCTTATACTTTGATTTTAGATAGTTTAGGGAAGAAGGTTGATTCAGTGTTGGTAAGTGAATACTTGCAAATTTTTGGCTCACAATACCAAATTTATAATTGCTTTAAGTTATTTGTTTTGAACTATTTTGTTGGGGAAACGACTCTGCTTTTCCAACTTAGCCATATTTGCTAGGATTCAGAAAGGTATATATTAAAGTCGGCTCAGCTTCTTGCCGGTGATGTGGGATGGGGCACAATCCTGAAATTGTATTTCATAAAATGTAATTAGCAATATCTATAAAATTCCAGTCAATCTGAGTAGTTTCAAGTTGTATCAGTCATAAATATGGCTTCTGTAGAGGATGAAGTATGATAAGCTGCCCATAGATTTGTTGTAGGTAGAACGATCCTATAGTGGAAAAGAATGTGGCTAACATACTTTTAAATTAGATTCACTTTAATCCGATCTCCAAATAACAAGTAGTGTGTTTCTACAGACAGACACAGTGGAAGTGAAGGTGCCAGTTCTGTTCGAGGCAATAGCTTTGAGAGTACAGGGGTTCTGAATCAAGGCAACAAAATCCGGTTTAGGCCACCAGAGTAAGAAGTCAATGCAGGGTAAAGTCTCTGGGTTATGGCAGTGCAAGGGTTTCAAGATTCATTGGCACCCTGGATAACAATGCAAAACTCAGGCTAGAGACTCCATAACAGCAGAGATTCAATGTTGTCTGAGCATGGCAGATTTTCAGACTTAATAGAAGCTGCAGCTCTATCTGAGTTACTAGTTTCACTTTAAGTGAGACAATGTGCCTCATCCAGCCTGCCTTGACAGATTGGGAGAGTTTGTGGTTCTGTTAAGACTTCTGAGTTGGAGTTCTCTGAGTCAGAGGAGGGAAAGCGACTGGCATAATACTCCTCTTTCATTAGTACTTCTGGACAGGTCCTCTCAGAGGTCTAGAGAGGCCTGGGCTACTTCCAACTTTTGAGACCTCTACTCAGAATAAAAACTACAAACAATGAGTCAACACACTAAAACAAAAGAATACAATCCTTCCCCCTCCCCATTCAACAACTAAAAACTGTTTCCTTCAGACTCAGAGCAAGAAATACAAAGGACATGTGTGTAGGCCAGCCTGAGAACTAGACACACCGGTTGGATGGGAGAAATTTGCACAGTGGAAACTCTCTTCTCAAATATTTAGGCTGCAATCCTAATCCCAACTGAAGTAACCTCCATTGAATTCAATATAATTTATTTCTTATGGTTAGGATTGCCCTTAAAATCAACAGCTTCTCTGCACCTGTGTGCAGGTGCCTTAGATATGCACAAGGGCTCTTTGGATCCCAGCCATAGATAACCCTAACTATCCTAATGATGCAGAAAGAGGCACAGTAGCTGTGTGTTGACATTTCCATCTTATAAGTGGGTAGAAGGCCAAAAATAGAGGCTTTCTCAAGATTATTGACCAAGGCTCTTCGTCTTGCCTCCCTCACCATGTCTCTAGGCCATATATAATATGAAGAAGTTTTTATCTTGGGATTCTAGTAACGTTCCCCCCACATTTCTGAGCAGTTTGAATATACTGTACTTGTGCATTTGTCACACCAAGTTACTGACTACTAATCAGTTTTTCCCACTTTTGCAGGGAGGGGGGTATTCATGATACTCAGTTGTATTTTAAATTTATGTATGGATATTTTAATATTCTGTTACTAAAACTAACAGCATTATAATAATAGAACCTAATAGGGAGTTCATTCCTGGAGTGTAGATCCTTGTGGCATCATCCATACATATGGGGGAATCCAAAAGGAGCCAATTGCCAGTTAAGCATGTTCAGTGGTCACAGAAGAGTGCCTTTTTGAGGAGGAGTAATGCAAAACGGGATGGAGAGGAAGAATTGGATATAGAATATCCTGGAAAAGGGCATAGCTGGCTGGCTGGATCCCTTAACAGAATCACTGCACACTGGCAAATGTTTTTGCAGGTCCCTTTGTATAGAACATTGCTGGAGCCTGCTTGTCTATTGGGTCATTTCTAAACCATTTACAACTGGTTATAGCCTGAGAGCTAAGTTTTTAAAGTAAATAATTTGTTCTTAACAGTAGCAATTGGAAAGAAATCTGTTTGTTTAATTTCGGTTTACAAAATTTCAAAATCCCTTGATAGATGAATTTAAGTTTTGAAAATGTCATGATTCTTCCATAATTACAAACATGAGAGACAAGTTTTACATTTAAATGCCTATGCTATGTTGCAGTGGAGGAGCAATGGCAGGCATTAATGAACTGTTCATTTTAGTGTGTATCTTTCAAGTCATAATGAAAACGTGCTACACTTGTTTAACAAGCATTTCCAGCTCTTCGGAAGATCTGCCAAGCTGATCTGCACTGTATGTATGAAGACAACATGCAGTACAGTATGTGAATAAAATAAAACTGAAAGAGCAACCAACCAAAACGCTACTATATCATTTCCCCCCTTATTTAAAACTTTGTTGTTGTGAAATGCTTCTCTTCATGTTGCACTGAAGAAAATATTGCTGTTGCAGATAGAATGAAGAATTCATTGTCCAGTAGCAAATAGATGTGCCAGAAAGTCCTTTAAGGGTTTACAGTAGGACTTAAGATCTCCCTGTTACATTCCACTGGCTAGAAAATTGGTGCCTTTAGAAGGGGAAAGAGCTTAACCACCAGTTGATATTATGTTTGGGGTATGTCTTTGTGTGCTGAAGTGACCTTATTTTGATGCTGGGGTTTTTTGGGCGGGGAAATGGAGATACTTTTGAAGTCCTCTTGGTCTCCCCTTTGTCTGTGGAACTGCACATATAGATTTGTTGTGTCAATTTCTTTCATTGATTGATGAACTAGCTGGCTTTATAGGGATGGCTATTTACATTTGGGTCACCGTTTATTCTTTATTATAATTAATGGTAGTATCATAGCTTATTTGCTTTCATCTCATAGCTGTTGTTGTTGGGTTGTTGTTTTTTTTTAATTGATGCTTGTTCTTAAGAGCTTTAGGTGAAATTTATGGTCCAGTGTGTATAATTCAGCTTTTACATTTTATTATATGCAGATGATGTTGTTTTAACCTTGCAAACCAACTTGGGACTTAGATAATGTGCAAATTATTGCAGATTGTTATTGAAACAAATATTAACTATGAGAAGTCAAAAGTTAATGGTCTTTCCAAAAGGGGAGGCCAAATATTCTTCGGCCATGGGTATGGATAAGTATCTTGGGATCTTGTTTCATGAATCTACCAGTGCAGGACAAATTAGCAAAGGTCAAAGCAAAGCATACAATAATAACATTAATTGGATTTTTCTACACAAAAGGAAGTAAATTTGTTCCAGCAACCATATGTATGCAGGCTGCAAAAAGTTGTGACCCAGATTTTGTTTGGAGCCTCAATCTTGTTTCCAGGACTCAACTTTTCTTTGGAAGGAATTCAGTCTTCCTTTCTTAGAACTATACCTAAATGTGTTCCTGGTGCTGCTTTTAATTTGGAAGTCAGTTTTAGCTCATTAAGTAGCTTGGCATGGACATATTAAATTCATTATTGGCTTCAAATTTGCTCCTTTACCTCTTCCAGCTCTCTGGTCTGTCAGGTGCTGCTTTGTGTCTTTCTGGAAAAGCAAGTTAAGTGGAAAAAACTGCTGTTGGTTGCTCTGTTTTCTGCTCTCACTGGAATTAGTAGTTGAATAGAGAATAAATATATAGGCGCGCAAGAGCTACATCTATTAGCTAGTGGAACATCTACTGTACGTCATTGGTCCTGGCTTCATGTGCTTCTAATAATGGTGTGTCAATACCAATGCCACAGTACAGAAGAGTATTTTATTCGACCATTTTAATATTAATTCTTCAAAGAGTTTAGATGACAGAATTGCTAAAGAGTTTTCATTTAAAGATAAAGGCTGTCCATGTAACCACACAAAGACTGAAACAGTCTCATGTTTTCTCTTACTGTAGTTTTTATCAGCAGCTTAGAGAATTTATTGTATATTCTTTTATAAGACAGCTTCCTAGTTGATCTTCTTACAGAACAGGTGGAAAAATATATGAATGGTGTCCTATTTCTTGTTCTTAGACTGTCAGGTTTTAAACAGTTTTCTTCAATGAGGCAGCAGTTTTGTATTTTGTCTTTTTGACCTGTTGATCATAATAAAATCTGAATATCTAATTTAGGTGCCATTGCTATATATATGGTTTTGCTATATGTTTTCACTATTGGCATTTGCTAGAAGTTTGCCTTTTCAAATCATCGTATTTATTGCAGTATTGATATTTTACTTTATTAAATTTGTATATCACCCTTCATCCATAGTTCTCAGGGCGGTTCACAGCAATAGGCTGTTATGCTTTCTTGAGGGCGGGGGAAGTCTTATAATGAAGAGCACATCCTTTGATAAGTGGTATATTCATTGTTGAATTGTTTCTTCTTAATATCTGCAATACTTGACTTTTCTGTATGCAGGGCAGTGATGGAATCTACTATATTTTGGTCCAAGGTGCCAACAAGGTAACTGGCAGTGTTGGATCTCCAGTAGCAGTGGGAGGAACTCCCCCCAGGTTGTGGGTATGGTGGCTGCTGCAATAAGCAAATGACTGATTGGTTGAGCATGGTGTTAAGAAGGCGTAAACTGTATTCTTGGTTCAGTGAGAGGGAGTTGATCAGGTCTGAACAGCAACTAATGCGATTGATTTCCACCCCACAGCTCTGGGAAGCTATGGATCTTTATATTCTTTCCATGATTCCTTTCCTCCTCAAACCAACTCTGACTCTAGGAACAAACTGTTTCTGGGATTCTGCCACGCCCAAAAGCTTTTCCATAGGTCAAATTGGGGAGTCTTACTCCATCTACGCCATCACCCCCCTTCCACTAAAGCGTAACCTCTGTATACAAAGTCATTCAGAACTGTGGACTTGGTGCCCAAGCCCCATATAATAACTACTTCCTTGAATTGTGCCTGGAAACAAATTGGGAGCCAATGAGATCAAACAAAAAGGGAATGACATGATCTTTGTAAAGTGTACCTGGAAGCAATCTTGCCACACCATTCTGCATCAGCTGCACTATCCAAACCCTTAGAGCACATTTGAGGTGTGACAGGAGGGATGGTACCTCTGGTGGGGGACACGTTGTGCTTCTTCTGGGGTAGTTTGGCCACCCTTGGTCTCCACCCTGCACTCAGCTCTCACCTGTGGCTCCTAGAAGCTGCCAGCATGCGACAGTGGCCATACCCCGGGAAATGGCTCTGACTGGCTCGCTAAATCAGGTGAGGGTCGCTGATTGGTCTCAACCCCCAGTGAATCAAGGACTTCCCCTGCATGCGATGACAGGATCTGATTGAGTAAGTGAATGAAACTGGTGGTTGGTCCAGTGGTCAAGAAGGTGGTTTATGCACGTGCTATATGGAGAAGCGAGAGGCAGATGCGGCTCATCAACTTGGGAAGGTAACCATCAGGAGAAGGAAACTCATCCTAAACTTCCACTGCCTTGCCTCCTTTTGGCAACTCCTGCAGCCAAGCTGGCGCCAAACGTACTGTTCTGCTTTCATTTGGAACACACCAGCAAGGCCAAGAGGGGGATTTTGTCATCTGGGCAGCCCAGGACCTCTATATACACAGCCCCAGGCTTGTGCCCTGGGGGTAGCACTCCATTGGCCAAGCTGGATATCTCCAAGGTATATTTGATAGTGCTTTTTAATTGTGACATGTTGAACTGTGTACATGTTATACAAACCTATATTGTGGTTAATTCTTATTGTAATTTTAAAGATAAATTTAAAATGTCATGATACGGATAATTAACACTATAGTATAGTTTGAAATTTTTATTGAAAGAAACTAAAATCTACTAATTCCAAAATTCCAATTATCAAAAATAAAGGAATACTGCAAAGGGAGAAGTTGTAGCCAAACTAAATGATTGTCTACAAAAGAGAGAGCTTAAAAATGCCTTCTTTAGCATTGTGTTTAAAAAATACTTTGTTTTATAGTTATCTGAAGACCACAGAAGTTACTAAATATAATCTTTCCCAGGCAACCAAAATGTGTGCTTGGAATTTCCCTTTATGCTTCCAACTGCCTAAAATAATGTATGACTCCTGGAATCGTTAGAAAGGGTATCTCTCCACAGAACCACAAAGTCCATAAGCTGCCAAAAGAAGCCCAAATCAGCATGTGGCAACTCATTGCCATAGTTTCCTTTTCTATTGGTCTTAAATTAGATTTACCAGGCCTGAAACTGCTGAAATGTTTGCTAGGCCAATATGTTTTCTGGTGTTATTTCTTATTCTAAGATAGCTCTCAAAATACTGTGGCTCCGTGTAATTAGGCTTGCATAGTTCTGTGGGTTCTGTGCTTTGAAAGGGATCTTACATAGCATTGGAAAGGAAAACTGAGCCACACAGAATAGATTGTATTTGTGTGGTTACTTGTACTTTATGTTTCCCACCCTTATGCCACCACATACAAGGTTTACTATGCCTGCCAGCTGCACGCATAGGAGGGAGCTGCATTGTGGTAGAAGGCATACTTCCTCTACTCAAATTCAAATATGCTGTACACTATAAATGGAAACAAGACAGCAGCTTATTGCTACTGCTGTTTTTCAAAAGCTTGACAAAACCCCATAACATGCTTCTCTGAGCCAGTTAAGTATGGTTATTCTGTAATGAGCTAGTAGTTGGTAGGAAATAAACTAGACTTAATAGTTGTAGTCTGATGGCCTTTTGAGAGTTCATGTGACCCTTTCAGGTTGGTGAAAAACCTGGATGTTCTGTCCTATGAGATATAGGCAGCGTGCAAGATTGCTGGACACTGGGAAGATAGCACAGGGTGAGCTTCATGGTAACCTTTGTGACAAACTGATTGAACTGTAGAACAACAGCCTGTCCTTCGACTATGAGACAGGGCTGCCCCTGAGTGTTCTTCTACTGAGAACAGGTAAGGGCAAGCAGACATTTAAAGCACAGCTGGGACTCGCATTATACTGAAGTTGGAGATGAAAGCTTTGCAGTGGTTATGGCAGCACTGCTGGAAAAGAAGTCTCTTCCTATGCCACAGTCTACAGACTTTCCCTCGGCTTATCTCAGTTGGAAATGGCTCGGTGGGTCAGTTATGTTCTTGGTTTGCACTCAACTGTCTGTATTTAGGTTAACTTGGTGACCTTTCCTTCGACTATGTGTTGTACTTTCCAAATGACTTAATGCACATCTAATGTATGTTTTACCCTAAGAAACTACATGTTTAGAGTAAGAGTGAGTCTTATCTCCTCCAGCCCAAATTATTCAGTTATTCAAATTTATGTTGGGAATTATGAACATAGAACCAGGAGCCATTCCAATATTAATTTGTAATAAAAAATTGACATATTATTGAGTTTTTGGAATGTTGGAATGTTTTTGGAGTTTTGGGTTTTCTTACTTGGTTTTGTTTGTTTTCAGTGTGCTTCAGCTGATATGTCTATGCAGGGGTGGTATGTAGAGCAGTGGCTTAGGGAAAGAATTATAGCAGGAGGAGGAGCTGCCAGAGCCCCCTCTTCACACAATTACTTGCTTTCTGCCAACATTCCTGTCTTCCACATAGTCCAAGGGAAGTACGGTATCTGGGGATGGTGACACTTGAGTATCATGCTCTGCCATTTTGCTAGCACTACAACTAGCTGTAGTTTTTATATTTTATCTTTGGAGCAGAGTTGTAATGCACTTGGGAGGGAAAAGCTAGGGAGAGCCATAATTCATAAGCCTTGCTTGTTTAGCCTTGAGATGATTCTGATTAAATTGCCCTTCCATAGGAAGAGATTGTAGGAAACACATTTCTTCTGCAACAGCCTGATCAGAAGGCTATGGGTGGAATTTAGTGTCATGTTATTACAAACAGTCCCTACACTGTTCTGGGTGTTCTTTTGACCTCCCCAGAGCCAATTTTGTGTGCATGTGTGCAGGAGAAGGACTTTCACTGACAGGGTGTGTTAGTGAATCCTGACCTATTACTTTCAATCTTCCTATTGAAATTATGCGGTGGCTTCAGTTGTTTCCACAACTTTGAGGTTAAAGGTAAAGGGACCCCTGACAGTTAAGTCCAGATGTGAACGACTCTGGGGTTGCAGTGCTCATCTCACTTTACAGGCCGAGGGAGCTGGTGTTTGTCCGCTTTCGCAGACAATTTTTCCGGGTCATGTGGCCAGCATGACTATACCGCTTCTGGTGAAACCAGAGCAGCGCACGGAAACGCCGTTTACCTTCCCGTCGGAGTGGTACCTATTAATCTACTTGCACTTTTTGGCGTGCTTTTGAACTGCTAGGTTGGCAGGAGCTGGGTCTGAGCAACGGGAGCTCACCCCGTCGTGGGGATTTGAACTGCCAACCTTTTGATAAGCAAGCCCAAGGCTCAGTGGTTTAGACCACAGCGCCACCCGCATCCCTTAACTTACATCACTGCAATATAATGTGCACATGATGAAGTCTAGTCACAGAAAGTATACAGTACTACAAAAAAGTGTACTGGCAGAAATTGCTTTTGCTAAAACCGAGTAACATAGCTTAGTCCTCTGGAATATATGTCTCGAAAACCATTATTTATTATTTCTAATACTACTGGCTATTATGTAACTTTGCTGTTACATTGGATGTAGCAACACAGTTAAGTGTTTTGGCTCCTCAAATCACAGTTTGCAACATTTGCCTAGACTGTGGCATTCAGATATCTTGTTATTACCAAATTATGCTTCGGCGGTTGGGAATGCTCTGCAGGCTTGCACGCCCACACCCTGTTCCCCTTTGGACTCATTTACTTCTTTCATTGCCTTTCACTGTTTAGCAATGACTGTGATTCATTGGGGTATCTGAACCAGCATAACCACAGCTACTGCTAACAAAAGTTTGCTCTCAAGCAATAAAACTATGATAAATTAAACCGGGATATACGCCTAGTTTCCATAGTTTGAGAACCAGTGATGGTTAGTAGTAACTATAGACCAGTTACAACATCATGATATAAGATGCTGGGTAGAGAAACCTAGAGAAACTCATAAATTGTAAGTCTCCCTTGATTGCTTCTTTAGCCTTGAAATTCTTCTGGTTAAATTGCCACAAAGGGAGGAAAAATATGCATGGGAAGGGAGAAGCGGTAATGAGGAGCACACAAAGCTAGGATGTGTTCTAATCACTGAAAACATGGTTTGATAATCAATCAGAATTATGGCTGAACCAAACCTGCAACCAGGGCTTTTTTTCAGCTGGAACTCACCAGCATCTCTCAGGTGGGCACTACTGCCATTATAAGAGAACAAGGGAGGCATTCATAGTGAGTTCCGGCACCTCTTTTTCTAGAAAAATAGCACTGCCTACAAACAATTCTCTGTCTTTGAGAGAATGAAAATCCTATTTTAATTTCTCCTATGAACTTGTATAACCGTATGCTGGATAATTAGCACATAACTTTTTTTTAATCATGGAGTAGCTTCAAGATATGGAAAGTGATTACTGTGTGTCTGTGTCTACACTTTTGCATGACAGGGTGCTGTAGTGCTTAGAGTGCTGCTGAGCTGCCACGGAGGAGACCCAAGTGTAAACCCACATTCAACTATGAAGCTTATATGGTGACCTTGGAATAGTCACTATATCTCAGCCCTGAACATCTACAACTGCCATATTTAGAGTTACTGTTCTATATATATTTAAGAATAATACTGGGGAATGAAATCTCCTTTCAATTAGGATTGTGGAAATGTGATTCTCTAGTTACTTTGGGGATGGAATTTATCTTCTGATACTTAAGGTTTGTGTAACAGAGTACCGGTATATAGAAAGAGTTAACATAATTATTCTTTTTGTCTGATATTATTGTAATTGCAAATGTTTACCACTCTCATATATAGATTGTGTTTACCTGCACTAATTCTTTGCCAGCTTAAAAACTGGCATTCTTTAATTCTAAAGTGTCAGTAGAAGTCTCTAATAGCCTTTTCTCTTTAGTTCCAAAAGAGTGCTAAGTGTCTGCAAATACAGTTTCTATATGAATTGCTGAAATTGGTAGGATCTGTTGAGATAGTGGTTTATGCTTCAATCATAATATGGACAATCATAAATTGTTTTGAGCAGATGAATAGATTTCTCCCACTAGTGTTTCTTAAATTAATGCTGATGGAATTTGAATTCTTGAGCACTGAAGCTGATATTGATATCTAATTCTTAGTTTATCATTTATATGTTGACTGAGCAAAACAAATCTGTTAATATTAATGGATTGCCTTCTGTCTTCCATATATGGTTTGGTTCACATGTAACACCAACAGCTGGAAATTATACCCATATGAGTTGTTCCCATGCTTTGGAGCTATGGGAAGAAGCCCTGTGCCCATCCACTTCCCCTTTTTGTCCATCCTCCATTGTGTATTCCACTTCAGTTTGGATGTAATGGCAAACTATGGTTTGATCAAACAAAGAAGCAGAGTACCTGAGTACAGAGCTCATTCATACTGCCAAGATGTGATTTGGCATCACACATGAAGCAGCTCAATGTGTCTACCTCTTGTGCCTGTCCTCTAGTTCACTTTTGCTTAGAGCTTTTTTTGAAAGTATTTACTTTTGATCTGTAATTTTGCAGGAAGCCAATCTAAGGCACTTCCCCACCTCTCTAAATTTGAGATGAATAAGCTATGTGAATATATCATGACAGCCAAATGCATACAGCATTGGGAGTATTTATTTCACTTTTAAATAAATTAAATGATTCATATAGACCATGCCAAGTTGCTTTCCTGTCTTTACAAATGTTATTGCTGAATTTCTAAATTCATTCATCCATGTTTAAAACATATTCTTGTGTAATGTTCAGTTTTTAAGATTGGGTAGTTGTAATCTTGGGTTATTGTGTTAATATTATGACATGCATTATTCCCTTGATGTTGATTTGTTTATTGTTTTTATTCCCCTTATCAGGAAAGCAGTTTTACAGTCCATTATATACTTTGTACCTCAGCATTCAGCTAGACATTTGTGCCTTTTTCTGGTAGTACTTTATGTACTATTTTCTCAGCAAAAAGAAAGCCAATCTTCCAAATATTATTTTGTTTTTGTTTTTTAAACATTTTATTAATTTTCCAATAAAAACAGCCAATTAACATATCCATCAAATCACAATAATCGAATTAAAAACAATAAACTAAAATAAAAAAACAACCAAATTACAATCAAATTATTATAAATTTTTCTGGGGCTCCCCATAGTCTGGACCTTGAAGCATCTCTAATATCTTCTTCCTGCTTTGTTGTTATTCTCAAATTTTCCACATTCTGATCTTGACACTTTGTAGTTCATAGTTCTCTGTCCCTGGGTGTGCGATTCTCAATCATGTCAGAAATCATAAATCCTTTCATCTGTCAGGTACAGCTTTATTTGTATTTATTCCACTGTCTGTTTGCCTGCGCACCTTTTCCTGACTCCGTTCCATTCTTCCAGTCCAAGCTGTAGTCCAAATCTGTCCTCTGAAGTCCGAATTCATCCTTTGAAATTTAATGACGCAGCAACTGCCAAGTTATTTGAATCAGGGCTGTTCTCCAAGCCTTAAGATTTATTGACAAAATAATTTCCACCTTGTTTCTTAGGCAAACAGTCTGCAATATTGCAATATAAATGAACTGTTTTCCACCAATATAAATCAATGGGCATTCGATCAGCATTTCTGGAGACCGCACAGTCCCCCCCTCAGGGCCCTAGAGCGGGGGCTGCTAGACATCCATTAAGCCTTCTCTCTCACTCATAATTCTGCAAACAGCTGCGCTATGTGTTGTCCCAAATTATTATCTCAAATCATTATAAAGTCAGCTAACGAGTATTTCCCACTTCTCTCAAAGAAGGGAGGCATTCTTATTATTCGGTGCTGTGTCATCTACAATCGCCATCTTGGTTCCTTAATGAGGCTTGGCATAGAAAACAATTGTAGATATCAAGAAGAAAACAAAGAACGTACCAATCTCCTCTGTAAATCCAAACATCATGTTGAGAATCTCTTTGTAGTCCAAGCTTAAACACCAGGGACTGTACAGTTCTGTAGGTTTTTTCCTCAATCTTCTTCGGTCCAGACTATGTCTGTTTATTGTCCAAATCTAATTATTTTATCAAACAGATATTCCTGGCTATGGGAGTGACTTCGGAGAGTGCCAGCCGTGTTGTGCTCTGGGACCCAGCACCCTACCACTTGCATCTTGTTGCAAGTTGGCAATCTTGGGCGATCTGCGGGTCATCGAGACAGTCCTCCCCCATCCTGGGGAGACTGCCAGGGCCAATTACCCACATATCAATTCTGAGTTATCGGCATGGCTGAGGTCTGATTGTATGGGAGTCAGCCATTTCCTAACGCTGGAAACAGGAAGCCCTGCCAAATATTATTTTGAATATAGATTTTTTTATAGAATTATCATTGCCCACTGCACTACCTACTTTCATAGCTAGTTCTTCTGGTTATATTAAAGTGCATCCAGTTCACGATTTGGTTCAGGTACTGAATTCTATCAATAAATGTTTCTACAGTCAGCACAACTTTTCTGCATGTAGTAAAGATATATCACATCTTACTCCTCAGAGCTTGCAGAATGAATACCATGATTTTTAATTAGTTACTATGACTTTTTAATGTCCAAATGGTAGGTGGTAATGTGTTTTTTGGAGAGAGAAAGGGAAGTAAAGCTTTCCCTCAGTTTTAAATAAAATAATGATTTCAAACAGTATAACAGTACAATCCTATACATGTCTACTCAGAATTAAATATCATGGAGTTCAACTCCAGAGTAAATGTGTATAGGATAGCACCACTGCAGTCTATTTGTTTAAAAATAACTGATGATAATTTGCAATGTTTTATTACAGTGTAGCACAGCAACACACACTTTTAGCCTTTCTGCAGATCATGCTGGCAATCGTTAAGAAATTGGAAGGAAATTGTTTGGCTGCAGCAACAAAATATATACTCTATGAAAACTTGCTCTGGTCTTAACTATGCTTAAGAAAGTGCTGCTTGCTGATTCTGTCTGGATTGGTAATTAATATTAGTAGTTTTTAAAGTATTTTTTAAGACGTCAACCCAGTTTTAAGAAATGTTAATTTAAGGCTGCAATGCTGTATGAATTTACCTGAGAGTACGCCTATGCTATATAAATAATATTACACATGCGAATGTAATAAATATTAAAACAGAAAAGTACATTTTTAAAAAGCATATTTCTAAGGAAGACTATGATTTTAATAAGGTTTTTTTTTACAGCAACAGAAAAAATAAATACAAAAAAATGAGAGAGCATAGGCATAAATATTTAGATTGCATTCTGCTACTAGTGTTAATTCTGTCAGATACTGTGCTCATTTACCTGTATTTTTTGGGGAAAGGGGGCATTCATATAGCAAAACAAGATTGCCCAATTGAGATTATTCTCTCTCTGCCTTTCTTCTAAATCTATATCTCCTCCAATACATCCACTATTACACTGTTTCTTGGTGATGGCTATCTGGCAGAGCGACAGAGTGCAGAGTAGCAAGTGAGGGTGTTTTCTGTAGGTAATGGTGCTGGCATCCCTCTTGTGGCTCATTGAATTGCTTCTGAGGAAGGAAGAACCATTTGCAAGGATATAAAGGGACAGAGTGGTTTGGTTGCTGCTGGAACAGCAGAGACAGGGTTATCTTCTCATCTCTTGCTTGGGGCTGCTGCTTCACCTTCTACTTGGTGCCCCTGACCTCCAGACAAGAAGAGCTGAGGATGGAAGAGCTATCATACTCCCTGTGATGTCTTCTTCACCCACTTCTCACTCACTCTTGCCCAGGTGGGAAAACAAGTAATGACTGACACCCCCCCTTCCTTGACTCTTTTGCACAAGCTGTGCTCTGCTAAGGGAGGGAAGGAAAAAGTG
This sequence comes from Lacerta agilis, assembly GCF_009819535.1. Classification (NCBI taxonomy): domain Eukaryota; kingdom Metazoa; phylum Chordata; class Lepidosauria; order Squamata; family Lacertidae; genus Lacerta; species Lacerta agilis. The sequence goes on from NC_046323.1 coordinate 35,249,047, forward strand.
GAAAAACTCGGGATTTATATTACTCCTAGGTGGCTGCTGCATATCATCCGCAGTGGAGATTGGCTCGGAAATTAGGGACTTTGTAAAGAGGCACAGGAGTGATTAAAACTGCAAATGAAAATTGTTGGAACACAATTGGTTGTAATAGCTGCTGAAGTTTTGTGGTCATTCTTATTGGTTGAATGATATTTTGATTATTAAACTTGTACATTTCAACGGAAAATATTTTCTTTAAAAGGATTTCATCCAGAACCTTAAAAAAGATTGCATTCCTACGTCCATGTTTTTCAGATACTTTATTGAATGATATAATTTATTGCCTTCCCAGCAAAAGTTGCTGAAAAATGTATATAAATGCAAAATAAAGCATAAGGACAGATTATGCCAAAATGCTCATTTTGCCAGTGACAAGTACCATCCATCTGTCAAGTGGATTCTCTGCAAATATGAAGAAGGAGAGGGTGTTTCGTTTCGTTTACCTCTGTAAAAACATAGTGAAGGAAAACAGACACATCCCACTTCCCCACTTCCTAACTACAAGCATTGGGGAAGAAGTAATATCCATGCTGCTGCTTGCATTCTTTGAAGATCTGCAGCAGGTAGAATAAAATATTGACCCTCTCCCAAGTGCTCTGAAGATGCTAGAGAAGTTGGAGCTGGGTGGATGGTGGCAACCACAAATGAAAAATGGCTAGCAAGCCAAGCAAAAGATGTGTGGATATCTGTTTTATGATGTGATGTAAAAACATGTTTTTAGGAGAAATGGACAACATTAAATTTTTTATACCTTCTTTATTAACAGTACTACTTTGCATTTATTACACTACAATAAAACATTAATAGTTTCTTATACATCAGAAACACTGAGGGCTGTATCCAACAGAGTTGTCTTGTTGGTGCAAGGACTTCCTCCCCCCTCTCCTCCCCTGGCCCAGATATCTTCTGGAGTTTCCCCACAACTCCCCAGAGCAATTTTTTTGGGTGTGTCTGTGTGTTTATGCTGGGAACACAGAGGAGAAGGGAGGTCAGGTTCCATTGCAGAAGTCTTTATGTCAATGAGATGACTTCTGTTGGATACAACCCTTCATTAATTTTTAGTAGCAGCTCATATTAACACAATTTAAATTACAAAAAATCATTTTGCATAAACCTGATGTTGCATTTTATTTTGCTTTCATGCTTTGTTAGAAATATAAAGAAAAGGATAAACATAAACAAAAACACAAGAAGCAATCAGAATCCTCACCGTCTCTGGTTCCTTCTCTAACAGTAACTACAGAGAAAGTAAGTGAGCTTTTCCTACATCTTCTTTAGAATGACATTTATATTCTTGGTGTATGTTTTATGGAGTGAGGAATTCTTCTGTTGCTAAATTGCTTATCACAGAGAACCCCTATTGATGACTAGCAGTCCTTCTGATCAAACAGCTGTGCTATTAGGTATTTGTAATATAACAAACTTGATTTTTGAAATGTACATGTTTTCTTTAAAAAAAAGGGATATCATTGATTCTATATTACTTACTATTCTGCCAAAGTACTCTGCTGCTTACATAAATAAATATAGTGGAATAACCTCAATTATTTTAAAAGTTTCATATTCTAATTTGTAATCAGAGTTTAAACTATAGTTTTCCAGTAAGTATCATGGTTTGGATGTTAGAGGAAACCCTGGAGTACCATATATATAGTAGTACAGCATAGTCTGTTGAAACATCCACAATTGAATCAGTTAAAATACATGAAATAATATTTCCAAGTAATTTGTTCAGTTAGCTGGTTCAATAATGCAGTATCAGAGAAACAGTAAGTGTTGGGCAGTAAATCTATCCTAGGGAGGAGGTGTGACATGTCCTCTTTCAAGGCAGCAGACACCACTGTCTCCACAGGCATTAACCGCCTTGTGAACCCACCCACCCAGTCCCTGCTGACTAGATCTCACAGGCCATGATGGGCAAGGGACAAGATAACATGTTTTTGGCTTGACCCTTGCAACCTTCCCGCCCACATTCTCAGGCTGCAATAACTCAAACTGATCTCACAAAAAAAAATAACCAGATGCGTGTTCTAGACACCTCTACAGCAAAAAGAAAGGAAGGAGAGTAGGAAGTATGGTCTCAACCCCAAAAGTCATTGGGAGTTTTCCAACTAATTTCTGTTAAGAGTAGACCCACTGATATCAATGTTAATTGGTCTGCTCTACATATGACTAACACTGGATACAACTCACAGATTATTGGACTCAAATCGCGGCATTTCTGGGCTATATTTTTGATGCTGTAGAGTTCCTGTCCTTAGTCTACTTATGTGACCTTGTAATACACCTTCCACTTTGGCAAACATTTTATCCAGTAGGCTAAGTATATTTTTGGTTATTGTACCCACCCTCTCTTTGCTAAAAGAAGTGTACAGTACTGTCTCCGTAACCTGGTGGTCTTTATGCAAAGATGATATCTAAAATAATTTTTTTGCTTCCAGATTTTATAAAAATAAAATCTTTGCAAGAGAATCAGCATAAATCTTGGCATTTGGGCATTGTTTTGTATGTCAAAATGTGTTCATATCTCTCACCCGAGGATCTTGTTTCTATGCAAGTTATATGACTTACATATAAAAGGAACATTAAGAGATTTTTTTCCTTTGGTGCTTTAGGTCATATGGAGCTCCTATCATTTGAAGGTTTTTTATGTAGTTGGTAGGCTTAAATTTATGTATTTGTTTGCAAAATGTGTTTCTAGATTTCATGGCTGTGGAGTTAGCTTTCTGTTTCCAACACCATGTTGTTTGAACAAATCTGTAATATAAGCAGAAGTATAACTGGAAATTACACCCATATGAGTGTTTCCTACTCTAATCATACGCAAGGGGCAGATTCAGATACTTCTCTTTGAAGTGGTGTAGAGAAAATAGATTAAAACATTGGGTACTATTTGCCCCACGTTTTCATAAGTTTTCATCAAACTAGTCTGTAATGCAGTCACCTGACTATCTTAATCACCAGTATTTTCTCTCCTCATGGCCTTGTCCTTTTAGAAAGAAAGACCTAGCATTCCTCATGTCAAAGCAGCAAGTTCCAACACTGACCTTCCTTTTGTAACTGAAAATTCCTAAGTTTTAGAATCTCTTGCTGGTTGACATTTCTATAATTTATGTAGATGGGATTCCAGTATTCAGATGTGAATGCACTTACACAGTTGCGTGTTTTTTGCATTTCTCCCTACCAATTGGTTAAAAAATGTTTCTGGAGAGATAATAGCCAATTCAGAGACTCTCAAACACTCCACTGTTTTATAAGTACCTTGGTAATGGTTTAATAAAATGGCACTATTTTCTTTTGTTCAACATACAGCTGATGGTTTCTTTTTTAATATACTATAGTGCTATATCAGTACTATAGCAGGAGCAAAATAAATAAATAAATAAAATCAGAAGTAGTGTTTGGTATTTGACACTATAGAGAGAGGAAAATAGAATCAAGCAAAGATATTTGGGCTTATGGTGTAGCTCAGCACTGTGGCAATTATTGGCATAGTATGAAGGGCAAACTACTGGATCACATTCCATTATGCAAGAATTAAAATATACTGAACTATAACCACTACGAGCATGTTTGGTAGAGACTTTTAACCAGGGATACAAGTTCTGTTCTGGAATTGCATCTTGAAGCTGGGCAAGTTACGTGTTGTGTGCTTTCATTGGATGAATCTTGTTCCTTTATTTTAAAGAACTGTTTAGGATGGGAGTAATTGGGATTGGGACCATGGCACATGGGGAGAGGAGTTAATGCTTCCCCTGTCATGGTCCTGATAAAAACCATGTCCCTGAAGCTGATGCTTGTCTCAATGGGGAGCCTGTTCTTGACACCAATGACAGCCTTAGGTGGAGAAGTTGTTGGGCTTATTACAGTGGCAAGAAGGTCAACCACTCTTTATGGCATGCTGAGTTCCCCATCTTTATCCCACCCTCCACCCCAGCCAGCTGTTGCACCAAATAAAATAACTATACATGTTAATTGCAATATATCTCACGAAATGGCCAGATTCTTAAAATGTCCCAGGGAAGTGTCTGAGAAAGATGAGTTGTAATTAGAAAGGCACTTCAGCTAGGTTTCAGTCAGTAAGTGTCGCCCCCCCCCAAACCGCCTCCTGTCCTGAAACTAAACTTTAATTTGTCACTTATGAGGCTTCATAGAATTTTGCCACAATTGATTAGGTTTTTAAACCTCTTATAAAATAGAAGGTGGCTTAATTAGTCACAACTAAATCTGCTTACCTCACAAGATTCCTAGAATAAACAATGGCTTGCCTGTTTGACGTCAGGTGGTCCACAACTTTTTTTAAAAAAAGATAGACACTCAGAATAAAAACAAAATGCAATACAAAACTAGAGTAAGACAGGCAATAAAAATAATGTCAGCAATTAAATGCAGCCGCTTAAAACAGTCTTTAAAAGGTCTGGGAGAACATAAAGACTTTTACCTGGCTCCAAAGGATAGCAAAATAGCCACAGGTGAGCCTGTCTGAGGAGACATGGCATCTTTTCTGTAAAAGGCCTCTGGTTTCCCATTAGCCTCACCTCATATGTCAAGGGCATCTGAAAGCATCATTTGCTGACCTACACATGGGCGCTTTGATGTAGGAACATGCATTTGTATTTGTATTTTAATCTGTTATTTTAAATTGATTGTGTTTATGTTTTTGCTGTGATTTTAATTAGTGTTAGCCGCCCTGAGCCCGGTTTTTGGCTGGGAAGGGCGGGGTATAAATAAAAATTTATTTATTATTATTATTATTATTATTTGTTCAGCTACTCTGATTCTAAGCAATGTATAATGTACAACGTCTTCAAATACTTGTTGGCGTGTATCTGAAGAAGTGTGCATGCACACGAAAGCTCATACCAAGAACAAACTTAGTTGGTCTCTAAGGTGCTACTGGAAGGATTTTTTTTTTGACTATGGCAGACCAACACAGCTACCTACCTGTTGTTGGCATCCGTCTGTCTTGAGAGACAATGGAGTGCATCTCCAGGAGCAAAGTCAAACTGCAGGAGAATCACAGTACCTGCTGTGCTGGTAACTCATAACTGCTGCCTCCCGTGTTATGTTTGCTGCGTTAGCATCACAGAAGTGACCTCCCCGAGGCGCAAGCCTTAGCAGTATGTATGGAGGTCTTGGGCTGCCCAAACGACAATACCGCCCCCCCAGCCTCACTGATGTATTGCTCTGCTTTCCTTTGGACCATGTTTGGCACCAGCTTGACTTTAGGAGTTGTACTTTGGATTGGTGTAGGGTTTACTCCTGAATCCTTTCTTCTCCCAAAGATGTTCTGCAAGGCAGCGGATGTTTAGGACCAGAATTTTCCTTCTTCTTGATGGGCTACCCTCCCAGGTTGAGAAGCCCAATCTGCCCCTCACTTCCCTTTACAGCACATGTAGAAACCACTTTCTTGACTGTTGGACCCACCATTGTTTGCATCTGCTCAATCTGCCGGAGCCTTCTTTGCATGCAGGGCAAGTCCATAACTCAGCAAGGGTTCGAAACCCACAAGCTACCCTCACCTGGTTTAACCGCCCAGTCAAAGCTGTTCCTGGGGTGCGGCCGCTGTTCCATGCTGACAGCTTCTAGGAGTACTAAATATGTTTGCAGAAAAATGTGTGTTAAGTGTAAATAGCACCTGAGAAACTGTCCGGAGCTAATCTTTTAGGTGAAAGTTTATACAGTCGTACCTCGTGTTACAAACGCTGCGTGTTGCGTTCGTCACGGGTTACGAACCCGCCAAACCCGGAAGTACCGGGTTACTTCTGGGTTCAGTGGTTCACGCATGCACAGACAAATCGCGTGGTGAGCATGCACAGATTTGGCGCTTCAGGATGCGGACCTTTCATGATTGCGCTTTGTTGGGATTTATCACTTCTAAATTTGCTCTTGGATTCAGCTGGGTTTCATTAGGTTTAAGGAAACCATTCCCTTTATTTCATGGTATGAATGCTGATATGTATTGAATCAAAATGGCACACCACCCTCCCACCCACACAAGAGGCACCAGAAGACACAGGGGGACTCAGGTTTGCAGAAGTACAGCATTAGAAATAAAAATAAAAGGGGACCAAGATCAGGAAATGGATTGTGTATACATGTGCACAACCATTTTCTGTCCTGACTAGTGGTTTCAGCCCGTTAAAATAACGGGCGCTAGAACATATGTGGTCCAAAAATGTACTGTAGTACTTGTGACATTTAAAACCGGGGCAGGCTGCGCGCGCAGAGCGAGGGATGGCGAGGGGGGGCGGGGTCTTTCCCGCCTGAAAAGCGAGGTTCCCAGTGGCCACACAAACGCAGACGGGCGCGCGCCAAGGGAAGGAGCCCGTGGCCACCATCCCCCGCGTTTGCCCAACCCTCACCTGGCAGCTGCGCCCCATCCTCCCAATTCTGACCCCCTTGCAAAACAAAACAACCCCCCCGCTGCTTTGGGAAAGGCAGGGCCGGTGCCTCGATGCCCCCCCCGCGCGTGTCCCTGCAACTCCTCTCCAGGCCCCTGAGGAAGAGGGAGGCGTCTTCTGCCTTCTTCGCCCGCTGCCCTGCCCAGGCGGAGGAGGAGGAGGGAGAAGAGACGGAGCCCCCACGGAGACCGGGGGAAGGGAGGGAGGAAGGAAGGAGGAGCAGCCGCCGGGGACAGAGAGGTACTGAAGCAGGATGAGGTCTGCCGAGGAAGGAGGAGGAAAAGGAGTAGGGCGCGGACCCAGCTGGTGCACACCCGACCTGCGGGCGCCTGCTTGGAGCTGGTTGCAGCGATGGCGTGTGTGCGGGACGGGCAAGGAAGGGGTCGGTTCCGCTGCTCCTCTGCTCCTGCTGCATTGCAGCTTCCCTCCTCCTGCTGTCCGTCCCCTTCTCCCTCCTTCCCTCCGCGTCTGGCGCGCTCCACAATGGCGGCGTGGGGGGGGGGGTGCAGCTGCGACTCCCAGGCTCCGGCAGAGGAGAGGCCGTGGCCTGCAAGAGCGGAGCAAGGAGGGAAGCCAGGGGTGGTGGTGGAAGTGGAGGTTGCGAGCGAGTGGGGGCCTCCGGAGCGTCGGCGCTCCACGGGGCGGGCTGCTCTGGGCCGCTGGGCCTCGGGGCTCTGTTTGTAGCAGAGGCGGCAGCAGCGTGACCTCCCTCCTCGGGCTCCCCTCGTCCTCTGGAGCGGGTGTTCTGAATCAACCGCCCGCTTAAACTGCCGCCGCTGCTCCTGGCCCGATGTCTCTCCATCCAATCCCTGTGTCCCTGGGGCACATGCGCAGTAGCGCAAACCCAGAGACATACGGACTGGACGCAGAGACACTTGCATTTTATATATATAGATAGTTGCAGGGGGTGGGGAAGGAGAAGTACAGGCAGTAGTTCCACTGCCATCTGTACTCATTTGGGAGGCCAGACTTGCAGTAACAGCTGCAACTGGAACTGTGCAAGCTACCAATGTCCTGTAACACATTTTCCTGTCCCAGATTTGAAAGCAAAGAGAGGAATGATGGAAATCCCTAAGGTGGGGCTTCTGGCATCTTCCTTAGAAATGAGACTGATTTGTAGGTTGAGAAGGAGAGTGTGTCAGCACAGCAGACTGTTAAAAGAAATAGGAGGCCTCTATCTCTGCCCAGTTAGAGCACAAGATCATGGGGTGGGGGCCTGATGATACCTTGTGGGAATCTCTCTGGGTGCTGCACCCATGGAACTGGAGAAACTCATATTTAATGTAAAATGCAGTAACTGATGAAGTTAAATCATCAGGTGTTAAGTTCAACATGGCTTCTACATGGTTTGATTTTTTTAATTTCCCAAAGCGACATGAGGACCTCAAATAAGTTCCAACATGGTACAAGTTTCTGAATAAAGCTTTCTTTCATTTGTCACATGTGAAAAGCTAATAGAACATTCATGTGCAACACCTTGACCCTTTGGAAATACTATTATGTGTTTATTATATTGTATATGGCCACTTGCTACCTGATTCACTAGGACCGCACAATATTTTTCTCATTGGTATATTTTTTAAAACTTCATTAAAGATTCACATTTGGTGTTTTTTCCAGATTGTGTTAAGTAAATTAGAAGTAATAGATTTTGCCTTCATATTTAAGCACTATTTTAATTTAATCAATATGTCAAATGTGTTTATATTATTTGTGGAATGCTCTCCTCAGGGAGGTTCACCTGGTGCCATCATTACATGTCTTTAGGCGCTAGGCAAAAACATTTCTCTTCAACCAGGTGTTTGACTGATTAACATTCTATGGCTTTTTAAATGTGTTTAAAAAGTGGGGTTATTGGTTTGTTTTTGTTTTATTATGTATTTTGCATTCTCATTTTGTATTTTAATGTTGTGAACTGCACTGGGATCTTCAGGTGGAGGGTGGTGTACAAATTTAAACAACAACAACTTTAAGTGGACAAAGTGCTTGTTGACACTTAATGAAGTGAAACCATACTGTACTTGTTTCACTGGCTTATGTCTGCCATTTTGAAAAAATGGTTTGAAGCATTTCCAAAAATGGCTTTTACAAAAAACAAGCCCCAACTCCCAAACCCCATAGTAATTCTGTTGCAGAATTAGGGGTGCAATCTAGCCAGATTTAAGCACTTTGATCTTCAGTTAGAGAGCATTAAGGAGATGTTCAAATATTTTCCATTAAAATGAATGAAAGCTAAGTTTTTAACGTTGGCTGGAATGTGTTCTGTTTTGGTTTTTGAAAAACAAACCTTCGGCAAGAATACAAAGGGCTGTGAATGGTGTTTCTTGCAAACACACATTTTCTTTTCTTAAAAAAAAGGCCTGATTTGCACTGCAGCAACTGCGGTCCCTTTAAAAATTTGTACTTGAGGGTTGGGGAAGCCTTCTTGAGCAGTAGTTGATATGGTTCAAGGGTGTGCAGCTAGAAGGGAAAATATGCAATCCATTTGTGCATATATGGAAGTATTTTAGGCATCTTTATAGAGCTCTATAGATCCTGGTCCATAACTACTAAATTTTCACCAGTAGAAAATCAGCTTGTCTCTGCATTAGTCTTTGATACTTCACCAGCAGTTCTATGCCTTCTTATCTGGAACTAAGTTCTTTAAACTCTTAGGAAACTTCTGAGTAGGCATCCATAGGATTGAACTGTTAGCACAATGATGTTTGAGATAAGCAAAAACAATTTTTTATAAGTTAAACGCAAGGAGTTTCATAATAAAGTCAAAAGAAAAATCAGGAGTGAATGAAATGGATACAGTTATAAAAGGGTTGTATAACACAACTTACATTGTACAATGAAGGAAATAGGAAAAAAGAAATAGGTACTGCCAAATAAAATTTTTAAAGGGGTTTGAATTTTGAATAATAAGCTTGTGTCTTACAAAAAAAAATTCTCCAGTTAATTTAAGATTTAGTTACTAATTTTTAAATGACAAGCAGCACTGCAGAAAAAAATCCATACACGTGTTAATGAATACATATAAATGTTGGTGTAAATATATTGTATTTCATCATATTGTATTTTATTTTATACGTTGTACAGAAAATTACAAAACTACCTTTCAAATATTTACAATAGTCTGAACAACCTAAAGCAAAAGAGCTATCTTACAAAAGCTTATATCTGCAAATCTAAGGCAATAAAGATTAACTTACAGAATAACCTGTTGTTACATGTTGCAAAAGCATGCATTTCAGCAGGAACTAGTGTTTGGAAAAATAGCTGACATTTTTTGTATTTAATAAATAGAAGTATCATGATTAAGTGTAAGGGGATGTCAGTATGTGCACTTCTACTAATTGCTGAAATCTGACGCTTGCAAAACTGACAGCTGATAGCTTGCTGATATATTAGTAAGTGTATTTTGTTCTTTATAGTTCCCTGTTAGTTTAATTTTTTTTTAAAAAACAACAACACACCTTTAAAGTGCTCAATTATTTTAAGTGGCAACTTTATAACTTCTTTTAAATACATAGTTAGGTTTAACTTTCTCTACGCTGTTTTATAATGTTGGGACACATCTATGTTTCTGAATTGAAATAACATTGTGTGCCTTTTGGAGTACAGTTAATTTATTGTGGTCTAACTGTCTCTCTCAACTTCCTCTTTCCCACTTCAATACTGTTAGACTTACACAAGCACTACCAACAACTCTATGACAGCCTCATTGAAGAGGCTGGAAGATACCGCAGCTCGCTTTACAAATGCAAATTTCCAGGAAGTGTCTGCACATGCTTCAAGTGGTAAAGATGTTTCAGAGGCCAGAGGTTCAGAGAGCAAAGGGAAGAAGTCCGCAGGTCATAATTCAGGTCAGAGGGGAAGAAAGCCTGGTGCTGGAAGGACTCCTGGAGCTCCGGTGTCAGCAGCTTGTACTTTTCAACAAGGTATTATTCAAGAATACTATATAACTTCCATGACTGCCAAGAATTAAATAAGTTAAAAACTTTGTAAATTTAGATGTACTTTTCTATGATTATATTTGATCAATGCAATAACTGAATTGTATGCTAATTTAGTTGAGAGAAAATGTTTTGGGACAGCTAGCAGAAGTGATACATCTTTTATTGAAATAGGTAAGTACTATTATTGTGATTAGAATATTCCTTTCCATGAATATTTTTATAGCTGCAAAATATAACCACCTGAGGGGATGAATCCTGTTTTTCCAGCTGACACACAGGCAAATGATTTTGTATTCATACAGTCTTTCAGGTTGTGGATTACATTTAATCAATCACTACATTTCTTTAGTCTGCATGCAGTAACACTTTTTTTTGAAGCAAACTGCTTATACTACTTATTTAATAATGGACAGTCTACAATCAATGGTTGTTTAAATGGTGATATTTTAATATTTGACACTGTATTTAACTCACTTCATTCTAGTTATCCTTTTCATATGTTGCTGTAAGATCGTCAGTGGTTGCTCATGAGTCATCAGCCAGAAGCCGAACTTCTAACAACTAAGTTCTTTATTGTGCAAATATTTACAGTGGAGCTAAAATAAAAATGTCCATCTCATCCCTCAGCAGAGTCCGGGAATGACCATTTCCAGTTCTTGGTCCAGCACAGAAGGCGCGGGATTCTAAACCCCCGCCTCCCCCTTCCACGTCCTTTCTCCCTTTGCGATCGGAGCGTGGGACAAGGTCCCTGTTCCCCACTTCCTGCTTGGTGTTGAGGCTCTGTGTTCCTGACAAAGCCCCTGTCCCGACTCCCTGCTTCCATCTCCCCCTCCCCACTGGAGGAGTGGTCTCCTCCTCCAGAGGAGGAGGATGACGAACTGCGGAGAGGGGGAGGTGGGTCCCTGTACCTCAACGGACCTGGGAAAGCTACCTGTTGGGGTGAAGGGGGTTTCCTGACAGTTAAGATCCACTCTTTTTGCACACAGATACCCTATGTAGTTATGGATTTCTTCTGCCACGACAGAAGAATCAGGAAACTATGATTAATACTAACCTCTGAACCATGTTTTTCAAAACCATGATTTCAAATAATTGCTTGAAACCTAGCTGTATCATACAACTAACTATGGTTGTAGTATAATGGAGGAGGGAATCTTTTGTGTAGATGAGAATAAGCAATCCAGACTTGATTTGATTTTCCAACTCATGGTGTGGCGGATCATTTGAACTGAGCCAAAGTCACCCTGGGTCTCTGCTGATGAATCTAAGAGTTCCAGGTCATCACAGGGGAAGATTGAGGGCAGCCTATCACTCCTAATTCCCTCCTACAAGCAAACAGTTGTGTGCTTTCATTGGATGAATGTTGTGGTATTTCTTTCTGTTCCTCTTACTTTCACAAAATCGCCCCCTCTTTGGTATTTGGGAGATGGAGGATAGCTCAGTCAGTAGAGCATGAGACTCTTAATCTCAGGCTTGTGGGTTCGAGCCCTACGTTGGGCAAAAGATTCTTGCATTGCAGGGAGTTGGACTAGATGATCCTCGTGGTCCCTTCCAACTCTTCATTTCTGCAGTTCTCCTTCCTCAATTTTCTGTGATGCTATAAAGTAGAAACAGCCCCTTCCATGCCTGTTTTCCCACCCCTGCAGTTATTCAGTATACTTGGGCTTTATTCCAGACAGCTGGTACGGGTGGGAAGCCAAAGTACCTTGGCATCTCTTGCAGATTCAAAACAGCCTGTTTAAAAAGTAGTTGTTGCCTGTCCTGGGCTTGTGGAGAAAAGACAGTAGATCAAACAGCAGATAACATGCTTGTAGAAGGTCCCAGTTTCTACCCCTGGTATCTCCAGTTATACAGGCTGTAGAGCTGATAAAGACCTTGGCCAGATGCTGCTAGTTAGGGTGGACAATATTAGGTAGACAGTATTAAGCATGATGGACCAAATCGTCTGCCTCTGTATAAGGCAGCTTTTCATAGGTTCAAGTGGGCTAGAAATGTGAATACCAAGTGTTAACACATACGACAATCTAATCCTTCCTAATGGATTGTAATGAAGTGTGCATGCACACGAAAGGTCATACCAAGAACAAACTTAGTTGGTCTCTAAGTTGCTACTGGAAGGATTTTTTTTAATTTTTTTTATTTTTTATTTTGTTTTGACTATGGCAGACCAACACAACTACCTACCTGTAACCTTCCTAATGGATTTTGCTTATATTATCCACATTATATACAGGACATAAACTGCCTAGTATAAGATATAAATGCAAAACAAACACACATTTCCAGTGCAGTTCTGTGCATGTTTACTCAAAAATAAGTCCCACTATGTTCAATACAACTTACTCCCAGGTAAGCATGCATAGGATAGTAGCCTGAGTGTACTTGGGATAAATATTGATATTTTAGTAGAATAAGAAATACTGCTTGTAATCATGCATAGCTCTCTAAATGAAATGTGAATGTCAGCTTCCTTTGGGACAATACAAACAATTTTTCTTCTTTATTATTGTTACACTTGAGACTATTCCTTTAGATATTGAGCATGATTACCTTGTGCTGATTTTCTGTTGTATTTTCTATAATATCTGTCCTCAACTTACATAAACATTACACAGTAAGGGAGCATGTTGGAATAAAGACAAAAGGATTAGTGGTCCAACAAAGAAGAAATTAGACATATAAGAAAAGCTGTCTTTGCCACTTTCCTCAGTATAGTGTCCTAATTCTGTTGAATGTCAACCTATATTTTAGAAGTGTATTGGGAACACTTGGCTTCAGATACCCTGATTAGCAGTTATTTACTGGCAGGCTACTTTGCCATTGGGCTAGACAGCTATACCCACTTTCCCGGTTTCCCTCCATGCTACCTTAAATATGGGAGCTGGTAGGAAGTGAACAGGGATTAGAGGCTTCCCTCTCTCCCTAATGTACCTGATGTTCTCCTTATGATTCTCCTTTTGTGGGGAGAAGTTAGGAGGAAAAGAGTGGAGTGCACCTCTGACAAGTGTGTGTCTTCAGTCATTTCTGCACTTATTGTTATTAATAATAATAAATTTATACCCCACCTTTCTTTCATCAAGGTGGTGAGGATAGTTTCCCCCTTTCATGTTTCATCCTTGCAACAACTGTTGAGTTTCTGGGGTGTGAGTGTGCCTCCTAGTGCAGCACTCTACATCACACTAGTTGTCAACCTAACTTATCTTTCCTTTATATGAAACTGTTTCAAGACACCTAAAAGGGAGGGAATGGTTTGGCAGCTGTGAAATCGCCACTTTTCTGTCATATAACATGCAATGCATTTCATCATGGTATTCAGAAGCTTTTTATCTTATAGTTTGGTACCTGGAAGCATTTTTTTATTTGGATTAAGCTGTTCAGTCACATTATCTTCTGATTTTTTGTAGATTTTTAATTTTACTGTTGTTTTCAGAATCTGGTTTATCTTATTGTTATTTTATTTTTGATTTGTGTATAATTGTATAGTGTAACGTGTGCAGTTTTTTAATGGTCCTGCCTTTTTACATTTTTGTCTTGGCCTAAGGACCACCAACTGCCAACCCCTTTTCTTCCATCATGGAATTGCTGGATGCTATAATTTTTGTTTGTCCAGCATCCTGTTCTCACAGTGGCCAGCTGGTTATGCTAATCATACCAAAATTAACTGTGCTTAATCTTAGCTGCTTTGTTGCAAGAAAATATGGTTAAGAGTGTTTAGAGTGGTATACTCTGGTTAATCTACAATGCAGTCTAAAGTTTCTGAGCTCCTCATAGAGGAGGAAATTATATGAGATTGAGACTTGTTACTGTAATCCTTCAGCTGACTGTAAATTTCTGAAGAGAGCCAAGTAGGGACTTTGCACGGCCTGTCAGGCATTGATTGAGTCTAGGCACTTCATCCCAGGATCACAGTTATAATGCTAAACTATGGTTTGTCATGTCATCTGAACCACCTCTTTTCACTTTTTACAGTTATGTTCATCAGCCTCTGTACTGAAAGCATTTGAATTATATGCAAAGTATTTTAAAATGCATTCAATACAATGCTCATGTGTATTGTAGGAATACTCTTCTATTGGAAAGCTTTGTGATGAATTTTCAGTTATTTTGAGACTTATTTATTATGGTTTTGCTGAAACTGGTAGAATAATTATAAGGGGAACATATTGGCCATGTTTGTATTACATTTTCTGGGAAATGTTTTGTTCATACAGATTTGCCTTGTGGAGAAATAGTCTTAGTGCCATCTAGAAAGGGCAAGTCAGAGTGATAGAATAAGGGATAAACTTAGGGCACACTGCCATTCTCTCTCTCCCCCCCTCCCCCCGTTACCCTGACCTCATTTATCTCACATCTTTTCTGCCCCAGGGCAGTTGTGGCTGAGAAATTATATTCTGGAGGATTTTCATTGGCACAATATAAAACAGTTTGAACATTGCTGCCAAAGTTGAATTACTGAGTGATAAGAACCTCTACTTTGTGATTTACTTGGGCTTTATCCATTTTATTAGTGCAATCTCAGTCATTACTGTCCAGGGCAGTAAAGAGCTGAAAGAAATGAAGGTTGGCTGGGAATATGAGAACATAACATGTGTTGTAACTTTGCCACTTTCCTGCCCCTTTTAGATAGCACAAAGACTGGAGCAAAACTCTTATAGAACACAAACAGCAAAGCTGCTGTAACTTGTTGTTTGCCAACAAGATACATGTGTTTTTGTATTGCTATGCTTACGCATTTGCCATTTTATTTTATATTTAATACTCCTTTTTTGTCCTTTTCTCCAGGAAGTTTTTTGGGAACTCATAGTAGTATAAAGTCATCTTCCGGAAGTTCAGTTCAGTCTCCCCAGGACTTTTTGAGTTTTACAGACTCGGATCTACGTAATGACAGCTATACTCATTCCCAGCAGACATTGTCGACCAAAGATGTACATAAAGGAGAGACTGGAAGCCAGGAAGGGGGTGTGAATTGTTTTACTTCCTTAATTGGTCTTCCTTCAACCTCAACTGTTGCCTCCCAGCCTAATATTTTTGACAGCTCACCTGGAGAGTTGGGTAATTCAAGCCTTACATCAACAGGATACAAGCGTGTTCAGTCCTCTGGGACAGAAGATGAAACTGTAAAGGAAAAGAAGCGGAAAGGAAATAAGCAGTGTAAACATGGGCCTGGTAGGCCAAAAGGAAATAAAAGTCAGGAGAATATTTCCCACCTATCGGTTTGTTCTGCCTCCCCAACATCATCTGTGGCATCTGCTGCAGGAAGTATAACAAGTTCTAATTTGCAAAAATCTCCAACGTTGCTTAGGAATGGAAGTCTACAAAGTCTCAGTGTTGGCTCCTCCCCCGTTGGTTCAGGTAGGCATATGTTTTACTTTAGAAAGCACAAGTCTGAATATATAATATAACATGGAACTTTGGTCTCAATTATCATATACATTCAGTCTAAGTTGATGCCCCCTAAACTGGCTATCTTGAAAATAGAAAAATTAGCGCACACCCCCATCACACTATACTCATATTTGGAATAATGACTAACAAAGATTGAACTTGAAAAAATACTTATAACTAGAAACAAACTGAGGTCTCATCCAATAATGCCTGT
Source organism: Lacerta agilis (assembly GCF_009819535.1). Classification (NCBI taxonomy): domain Eukaryota; kingdom Metazoa; phylum Chordata; class Lepidosauria; order Squamata; family Lacertidae; genus Lacerta; species Lacerta agilis. The sequence goes on from NC_046323.1 coordinate 35,265,030, forward strand.
TAAGAAAATGTGTGATGACTTTCTTTGCTTTGTGTTAATATTCTCAGTGTTTCACAAGGATCCCTGATAGACACATCCAAAGATAATTGTTTTGTTCTGCAATGGCATTTGGTTTTGCTATTAAAGTTTTATTTAAAAATAATAATAGCAAAAATAAAGTTTTGCAAATATTTGAAAAAGTAAAGGAGACATGTGCTTAGTTTTCTTCAGCATCCTTGAAAACTGTTTCTGCAGTCACCTTAACAGGGCTAGTGGGTGTCTGTTACAGGTCTGTGTTTTTGGTGCTACTTATGTTTAGGCCACTAAAGACCCATTGCAAGAATTTCTAGGATTGAATACCTGAACTTGGCTTTGGAATACCAGGTGCTGTGATTTTTTTTAAAGGTGTAGAATCCTTAGAAATGTTAGAATTTCAGTGCAAGACTATAAACTAGAAAGCCTTCATGGAGGAATGTAATAATTTCTTAACTGGGTGGGTTTTAGGTATGCTTTATAGAGGCATCACAAAAATACATTTCCTACAGTTTGTGTCCAAATATTTAATCAGTGGTGTTGGATGGAAAATTTTCCACAATTATATTTTCCCAGGGAACACTTTTCAGATTGAGGGATGCATTATTGTCTAAAATTAACTAGCAGAATAATTAATTTGACTGTTTGGAGAACTTTTCAGATATTTAAACAGTAAGTAAAATTAATACGACTTTTTAATTTTTATTTAACCAGGTCAGACTTGCTTGGTTCAGATACCCTTTGAGTTAAGATAGATGAATCTGTTTATTTATTTATTTGGATTTCAAGCTTTTCCAGAAAATTCACTCCACTGTTTTCAATAATAGATTTCCAACAAACCAGGATATATTTTAATGGAAAAAGACATGGGGAAAATAGTGATTTCCTCTTTCTGGTTTGCAAACAAGCAGATATTTTGTAACTGGGAAGCAGCTACCAAAAAGCTACCAAAACTACTGTTATTTTAAGCGTACAGTTTCCTTTACTGTAGAATGAAAGCAGTCAACAGCATTGTGTGGCTTTTTAACAGGCATTATCTTTCCTGGATGTGCTGTTTCTTCCTTAAAATTCCAACCGCTTCCCTGATAATTGCAACTGTTACTTTTCAAGAATGATTTAAATATCCTGTGTATGTGAGTTTGAACTTTCTCTCTAAAACTATTCTTCCTCCAACTCTTTATTTCTTGCCTATCAAACTTTAAAAATGTTTCTACACAGGAAGTCACTGTTGGCTATTCTTGCTTAACAGTTCTTGAAGAACATAGAACTTTAAGGGGGGGGAACCTGAAATTTGTGTGCATTTTAGTTTGGGCACATAAAGTAAATTGATGTGGGCAATTTGAAAAGTATGCAGAAAGTACAAGGTCTGTTACACTGCCAGCATCCCCTCCAATTTTTGACAGCCTTGATATTTAAGATTTCTTTATGTATGCGATGTTTAGCACTTTCAGGCAAACCGGCAGGATTGAGCAACAACATAGTGTTGTTACCCCTCTATTATATTTGGAAAGGTTATCATTGGAATATGGTCTTTGGGAGCAGAAAGCCCTTTGTGATACAGCTCGATTCATCAAGTACCTATGCAGGAACTACCGGTATATAGGTTAAGCAGGATCAACACTGCTTTGAAAACAATATACAAGGGGACCTTCAGCTGTCATCTGCACTACATTTTCCATATCTTTTCTAATGAAATATGAAACAGGATGCAATCCACGAGATTTGGTCTAATAATTTGATGAATCTGGAAATTCAGAGATGTTGTATTGTTACATACAGTGGCTATTAGTCATGTTTATATATCTATTTCACATGTAGTCGTGCTTGTTCACTCCCAAATCACGCATACAAGTCATTGTAGACATGAAACACATGACACAAGAAAGCAGTAAAGGAAACGACATTTGAGAAAATGCGAATAAAAAATGTGGGGATGACATTGGGAGTGCTGAGTGCTTCCTACATGGGAATTACTGTGATTATCAGCACCCCAAAGTTCTATACTGGTCAGAAGGACCTTGTTAGAGATCCTAAGAGGTTGGCATGGAAAGGCCACCTCCAGAAGGCCAACACACAAATGTAGAAATCAGTGCATGGCTATAAGAACATAAGAGCCTGGTGATTCAGGCCAGTGGCCCATCTAGTCCAGCATTCTGTTCTCACAGTGGCCAAACAGATGCTTGTGTGATGTCCTTGAAATAGAAGCAGGTAGGAGAAATACTGCGTGCCGATAGCAATTGTATATATAACAACTTGAATTTATGGAGGATAATTTTATCCCCTCTTGTTTTTAGTAATTTTTAAAATCCTTGTACAGCATCTTGAGTGTGCTAATGTGTTCCATACCGGTACATGTTTGGTTTTCTGCTACTACAACTTCCACCATTCAAGTTTGTAGGCATGCGTGAACTATTTCTAGCAAAACAGTTCTGAATACATTTGTAGGCATAATGATTGAAATTCCTGCATGCCCATGAATGTTTCACAAGAGTAGGCCTTATGTTGTGCACACTCCAGAGTGGAGGCTGGCTGTGTTTTCATTGCAGCATCAGTTGTGGGACAGGGTAGGGTGGAGGAGATTCTGTGGTTTTCAAATATTCCATCTTTCTTGCCAGATGTTCCACCCAAAATACTGCTTTTACTAATTAGTCTAACACCAGGTACACTCAGTGGCACAAAATAGTGATTCTGTTTATATACTCCCAACTGGCTTCCTAATTGACTGAGCTTGCTGAGGTGTTCTAGGAAATGGTTTTGTGGACCCCTCAGACTGTTGTTGCTGGGGAATGTTAGTAGAAGCAACTTGGGGCTTCATGGATACCTTGGAGCTCTCTTAGTGTATAGTTGGGCAGACACATAGCAGGTGCCCCAGATTTGATGCTCTCTGCCGTTAGGATGTTGCTGACCTTATAGTCAGGAATTTTTTTACTCCTTTTTTTTCATTAACAGATAAGCATCTGGTGAGGATTGGAGTTTCAGCACCTTAGTTCTTTGTAAACAATAACGGAGAGAGATTAAAATTTTCTGTTCCTGGAGGCTGATGGTTTTCAGAAAGCTCTTTGGAAGTTTTCAGCTGACTAACATGACTAACCTTTGGAACAGGGAATCAGTTATTTGCTTGCTGGAGCTGATTCTTGAAGAGCTGAGACTGATGAGGCAATTAGGATGATAGTGCAACTGCTGTGGTGGGAAACTTGACAAGCAGAGCTTTTCATTGCTGTTAGAGACATCTCATAACCAGGTTAGAAATGTGATCATGGGAGATCCTTGGTAATTCACTGTGATTATTTGCAAGGCACTTAAGAGTTGCTGATATCCTTTCTATCTTTGGCAGTACAATGTGTACATGTCTCAATCCCTTAGACCAGAGTTTCCCAAACTTATTATTCTGCCTCCCTTTCAGTAAAAAAATACTCAGTGCCCCCCTGGAAACCTACCTTTTAAAAATGAACAAACAGAAAGATGCAGTGACAGATTTGCATTCTTTTATGTATCTATATTTCTTCCTACGTCCTAGACCTAGAACATAGTAAAGAAAGATGTTGTAAATAAGATATCTTGAAGCCTGAAATTATAAATAGGCAGGCAAGCTGCAATCCACTTCCCAGGCCTGGGTGAAGCTGAAAAGGGCTCACCCAGGCCTTGGAAAACCCATCACCTCCAGCACATCCACTAGATCCAGGGGAGGCATTGTTGCTGTCCTGCAACAGTGTCATTACACAACAGATGAAATGTGACACTGAAGTGTAGTAGAAAATTTTCCAAACTGATGCCTAGAATTGCTACTAGGCCGGATGGGGTGAATTAATTTACACGTAATCTTCACACTAGGAGATGTTGATGATGGATGGCCCAGTCGTGTAAATGTTTTGCCTGTTCTAGAGGGGGTCACACTCCCCAATAGGAGCAGTATTGCAGATTGGATGGCTAGGTGGCATCTGTGTCCAGATCTACCTTTTCAGCTTCAGCTAATTTGCCACATGTGCCCTTTTGGGAGAAATTATATATGTTTTATTATATATGTTCTGGTAACTTCAAACTATTCTAATGTGCTGCACATGAAGCAGCCACTGCAGCTTTTGAAAAGTTCTTTGCTGGCTGAAAACATGGTAGTTGGGGGAAAGATACCAGGAACATATTGCATCAGTATTAAAATAATGTCACTTGTTGCCACTTACCTTTTGGGTACTACTTTTTACCTTCAATGCCCTAAACATTTGGGAGCACTTTCCCCATATCATCCGTGTCATAAACTTAGATTGTCTTCTGCTCTAGTGCCCCAGCCATTAGAGGCTAGGTTTATGGGGCTCTCTCAATAGTGGTACCCTCCTTTTGAACTCTCCAAAGAGCAGTCTCTTTAGCTGCTGCCTTGTTGATCTGGGAGACCAAAAGGTGGGATATAAACTTAGTACAAGTCCGTACAGGCAATTGGGTTATGATGTGTCATTTCTTCAGTTTTCTATAAGTACTTCAGTTCCCAGAAATAGTTCTTGCTTAAAGTGTAAATGGCAACTGCCTTTTTGTAAACATTTCTTAAGAAAATAAAAATTAAGACGCCTTCTTAGGATCAATCATCGTCAAGCATCTGGAATCAATTTACCACAGAACACATTCCTGGTAGCTCATTTGCAAGATAGCAATCAGCTCTTAACTTCAAAAAGCCTGTTTAAAAAGTTGTTGAGGAAGAAAAAAACAAAATATATTGTTTGAGGTTTATAAAGGAAAATTAAGGCTCCATATAAAGATGATTTTGGATGCTATATAATATCTCCTGTGATGATAAACATTGGTATTAAATATTCAAAACTATGAATGCTCAGGTTTATTCAGACAAGGGTATGTGTAGGGAGAAATAAATACAAAAGCACCCAAGCTGGTATTTTGAGCAATATTTACATTCACAACAAGCAGAGGAAAATATATTTCAAACAGTGATGTTTGAAGATTCTACTTTGCCTCTTGTTTAAATATTTAATATATTTGAAAACACAACTTTTGCCTTCTCCAACCTGGTGCTGTCAACTAACCCCAGCCAGCATTGCCAGCGGGCAGACAAAATGGGAGTTTTAAAGTATCAAAGGATCTGGAGGGCACCAGTTGGGGAAGGCTGTCCAAAACACGATATTGAAGCATGCCACTGTGCAACTTCCATTTAAGATAACTGTGCAAGACTTCAAATAAAATGTATACTTTTTTAGGGCTAATCAACTCTTGGACTAAGGCAGGAACTTTTATGTTTTTGTTGCATATACTGCAGCATGATTTGAAAATAAGAGACTATTTTAGTTTGTATTTTCCTTTATCTAATGCAGTCTTCCTTAACCTGATACCCTTGAGACCTTTTGAACTGCAGCTCCTGTCATCCCTGACCATTGGCTATGCTGATGAGAGTTGTAGTCCAAAATACGTGGACATCACCAGGTTGACAAGGGCTGCCTTAAGGTGAAACATCTAGGAGATGGAGCAATGTTACCAACCTGATCAATTCTCAGTGGGTGGAAAATAATACACTGGGAACCTGAAATATTTCAAAGTTTGGTAATTAAATTCTAGATGTTGTAAACCATATCGGGATTTACAGCGATTTAAAACCAACTGCTTCCAGAAAAATTACGTTTTATACAATGTCACGTTAAATCCAACAGAATTGCCACCTCACTTATCTGGGCCTAGTTCTTATTGGATAGTTGGACATTAGTCTTAGGTGCTGTTTCCGTAGGTGTCTGGCAGCTTGCTGCCTCCTGGTATGTAACTGCATGGTTCCAAAAGTGGTAAGAAATATGGAGGATGCCAAACATCCTGGAACAGAGCTGTCTAAACTGTGTGTCATGACACATTAGTGTGTTGGCTGCAGTGTATAGATGTGTCGTGCGAATGCTCTCCATCCTCCTCCTGGGGCTGGAAGGAGGTTAATTTAACCTCTGGTTTGCTAGTAAAACTGAATTACTGTGTCGCGAAATAATGCATGTCTAAAAAGTGTGTCATCAACATGAAAAGTTTGGAAATCTCTGTCCTAAAATAAATATGCCCTCAGCCTGCCATGGTTTAAAATACACAATGTATGCCTACAGATATAATAGCTTTTAATAAACATATCAAATATAGAATGATAGGAAGTAAAACCTGATGCAACATGATATTAAAGGCAAGACCTTCTTTGAAGGTTTATGGATATAAATAAAATATGCATATTGCTGAATGGAAAGCTATTGTATGGAAAACAATCCATGACTTATATAACATTTCTCAGATATGTTTTCTAATACTATCATTTCATTCATAAAATAAGCAATATGATTGAATGCACTTAGGAAGCCTTTAAAAAAATCAATATAATAGCTGTTAGAAAACCCTTTTTACAGGTAAGTGATCAGAGCAATAGCAGCAGAGAGATGTATTCTTCACTGAAACCCACATCTATACATATATTCTTTTGTGTGTGTATTAAAACAATTTTAACATGTGAGTTCTTTTTCTCCAAACTCAAAAGCTGTCTTGTAGTTTATGAATACTGTAGAGGATGGTAAGTTATATTAGAATGTTCTCCACAGGTTCATTTATCACAAAAGGTAGTCTTTTGTGCAAAATTCTGATTGAAGGTCTGTATGTTCTATTGATTGGATGAAATCCAAGGTTATAGTGAGTCAATTGTTCAGTACCTCAGTGAAAACTTTGTAGATGCCTGCAGGAGGCTGATAGGTCAATAGTTCCTCAGGTTCCTTTTATTACAGTTTTTGTGTGTAGCAAAATGAAAATAGTGTTATTCTACTACTAACACTTTTTTCTCTTTAATTATTTTTGTGACTGGCTTTCCTAGATTCCATTCATAGCTGTGCAATACGGAGGTATACCTCAGGCTGCCTTACACTTTTGACCAGCTATTATTTTAAAAAATACATGGAAAGAGATTTATTCCTTGGTTCATTATGCAATCCAAGGTTGCACCCCAATTGCATTCAGAGAGCTAAAAGTCAACTATTTTAATTAGGTGCTAGTTAGTGTGTCCCTGAAATGTTCTGAATATTGGTTCTGGCCTTTTGATTATGTATTTATAGCTAGTAGGGAAGAAGTGGCAATTTAGAATTCTAGGGTAGAAAGGGACCTCAACAATTCATTTCATCTACTGTCGCCCTGCTGATGCAGGAAACCCACTACTATAGCATCCCTGATAGGTTGCCATCAGCTTTATTCTTAAAAACCTTCTAACAAAGAAGAATTCACAGTTTTTCAGGCAATCTGTTCTACTGTTTAATAGCTGTATTTTTGTTGATTGAAACAATCATTCTTCCAAATGTTTGTCTAAATTTGAATCCATTGCTTAAGATCCCATCGTCGGGAGCAACAGAAAACAAAATCGTTGTTTCATCTGCATGATGCTGCTTAATAATCTTATATTCAGGTTAAACATGCCCATCCTTCAACCTTGCCTCATAAAATCTCCAGCCTCTCTCCATCTTTCCCATCCTTTTTTGAACACATTCCAGTTTGTCAGTGTTCTTTTAAGTATTGAGAACTGGACTCAGGAGAAGTATAAGCAAAGCAGAATAGAGTAGTACCTTTTTGCAATCTGGACACTATACTTCTCGAGATGCAACCTAGAATTTCATTTGCTATTTGTGCTATCACATCATACTGCTGACTTATATGTAACATGTGGTATACTAAAATTACTAGATCACATCCACATGTAAGGTTATCAGAACCAGTGTCATCCAGGGAATCACATCAGTAAGAGAAAAACTTTATGAAATCAGGTTTCCTAAAGTCTTGGGTGCACATCTGACTAGGTTAAGCTTTCTCTTTCCTGAGTATCATGAATCCCAAGTTGTTGTGGTCACTTACACTCTCTGCTGTTTCACCTCAATAGCCCAACCAGTTCTTATGGTTGATGAATATCAGGTGTAGGGTAGCAGGTCCCTATTTCTCTTCTTTCACTTTGTGGAAGATAAAATTTTCAACAAGACAGGTCAGGAATTTGTTAGACCTTTAAATCTAAGCAATGTTCACCTTCCAACAGATATCTAGATAGTTGGAATCTTCCATTACTACCATCTCTCCCCTCTTTGAGAATGTGGTAGGTAATCTGATCTAGGAAAGTGTAATCTTTGTTTTCTACCTGACTGAGTTTTTGTAAAAGACTTCCACAATGATATTGGGTTGTATTGAATGTAGTGCTAAGAACAACAGTTCAACACTGCAAATTGTTCTCATTGTGCAATGGAACATTCTCCTCCTCTCCTTGCTGTCCAAGCAGCTTGACCAATTAAATTTTAGAATCTAAAAGCTAGACTTTTAAGTTTCTGATCAACCTGTTATAGGAAGAGTTAAGGCTAACCTATGTGGGTGATAATTATTACTCAATGTAGCAATTTATGACTGTTTAAATAATTGTCCTTTTAACCTTAAAATATTTTCCAGGTTATAGTTATAATCCTCAGACCAAACAAAAAAACAAAACAAAACTACCCTACTTGCAAACAGTTGTAAATTTGTTTGAGCCACTTCACAATAGGTTTGTTCTTGTTTCATATGCCTTTTAATGAACTCATTGTTTTTATATAAAATGCAATAGAGGGCCTTCTTTAGATACAACTAATGTAGTACTAATTTGGTTCATGAATCCAGAAAGACGTTTGTACGTGTGCTTTCTTTCAGGCATTTTTAGCAGCAATGATGTAGCAGTGTCCTTTCCAAACACAGTGTCTGGCTCAGGATCTAGCACTCCTGTTTCCAGTTCACATTTACCTCAGCAGTCTTCTGGTCACGTACAGCAAGTGGGAACTTTGTCTCCGTCTTCTACGCCTTCTGTAACTACAACCGTTGCTACAACTCAGGTAGGTTGGTTTTTTTATTTATTGGTGGTGAGATACACTGCCATGACAAATGAGCCATATTTGCTATTTTTATTTTGGTTAACTAAATACAATATGTTTGAACAATATAATATGTTAAGTCTTATAATCCTTGGATATTTTATGTAGAAAGGCAGGATAAAAATACTTTAATACCTAACCTCATATTTGTGACTTCCCGTTAGTTTATCTTCACTTGTTTCATAAAACTTCTGCAAATAGTATTCAGAGTGTCTGCACACTGTGGTTTCAATATTAGCATTATGACGGATTTCCACCCCCCGTTGTGCCAGTGTTTGCCTTCCAATGCTAACCCTTTCCATAAGTGCCTTATAAGATCTCCGTTGAAAGTAGGCATTATAATTGGGGTATAACTAAGGCTGCAATCCAGACCCCCTTTATTCCTGGCTGGGGGTAGTAGTGGTTTGGATTGGGCAGAAGTGTTCCTTCATCTAGTCATGCTGGCCTTTGCCTGCGTGGTAAAGTCAGCATCACTTTGCCAGACTGGAACTGCTTGTTTTGTTTGTCATGTGGGCAGAAATGTTGGTGGTGGGATCCCCACTAGCAGCAGCCAGTGGAAAGGCCCAGAATGTACCTGGGCAGCAGCTGAACTAGCCTGGGATCTGCTGGATATGCCTAAGCCAGCCCCACTGCCATCATGTGACAGCATCAGACTCGATTTAGGCCTGATCTCCCACACCTTCTGCCCTGGCCAGCATGAGTGGCAGGGTTGCCAAGGTGGGTTGCTGCTGCTTCTTCGACAGAGTTTAGATTGCACCCAAAGATGTATGCTGTGCCTAAAACATTTAAAAAACAACAACCATCCATTGTGAGGGAATATAAAAAGTTTTAAATTAAGCACTAAAGCGGTTAATTAAAGAGAGTTCCCTTTAACAAAACACTTCTTCCAGGCCCCACAGGTGAAATAAATACAGGTACAAAAACCCTTCTACCAAAATGTCTTTAGGACTGTAAATTGAGGGCTTAAAAGAAAAGTACGCTGCTTTGACTAAGAATAATCATAATGGGAGGGGGTAATATAAATACAAGAACAAATTAAAAAATAGAGCAATATCACAAACGACACACAAACAAAAAACCAATTTAATGTATAAGCAACAAGTTATCAGTGCAATTTGCATTGTTCAGCTGTGCCCCCACCCCCCGGCTCACACACAAGCTTCTTCCCCTCTCCGATTTGAGCCCCTTTCTGGTGTTAAGGCTCCTTGAATATTTGAGAAATGGGGGCATTTTGCCAGGCTCTGCCCCTTGAGCATGTCAGCTCAATACATGAGGTTGAGGGTGATTGGCTGAAGCAAGAGTTCTAAACCACTCAGGAAGACTCCACAAGTATGGAGGTGCAATATTGGGGGCAGGGCTTCACAGCACAGTCCCACATGTAGAGATTGAACACCAAAGTCAGGCTTCTTTCTCCTTCACTTCTTGGTTTCAGAATTGGAAGCTCACTTCAAATCATGGAACCTGATCTTTCTTACTTCCTCCTGGTTAATGGCGTGGTTCTTCCTTGAACCCTTCTTCCTCATTGGGATCTGCCTCGGGTGCCAAAATGTCTTGGGCCGTCCCTGTATTCAGTTGTGTTTAGAACATACTTTTTAGGAGAAAGAGCTAGCCTTGATTATTTATGATTCATTTTGGAGTTTAACCTCTCAATAATAACATAATTGCTTGCAAAGGCAGAAATTTCATAACAAAGTTTCTCTTGCTAATGCCAGCTGAAAGGAGAACCTCAGCTAGTAGCACCAAAGCCTGCTTATCATCTCATTGTAAATTTTGCCAGAAGAATAAGAAGATGGGCAACATTATGGTATTTGTGCTAGGTGAAAGACAACATGAGAAAAGGGGATGGAGCTTCACCTGCTTACCCTTTAGTACTTTACCCTTTTGGTACTGGATTGGATGAAAAGCTTACTATGTTCTGTCATAATTGCTGTCTTGGAAGTGCTTTTTGTGCCTAAAACATACCGGTAAAAAGGCAGTCTTTTAAAAAGCGTGGGGCATTTAAAAAACAACCACCATCGATTTTGAGGGACTATAAAAAGTTTTAAATTCAGCACCAAAGGGGTTAATTAAAGAGAGTTCCCTTTAACAAAACACTTCTTCCAGGCCCCACAGGTGAAATAAATACAGGTACAAAAACCCTTCTACTAAAATAGCTACTCTGGTAATTGCTACAGTTGCTATTAATACAGAGATGTGCAAGATTCTTTAAACAGTTATGTGTAAGTAAAAAGTTTTTTCTTTTTTCATTCAGTTTGAAGTTTAATTTTTATCCTCTGCAATTGAGTTTTTGCTTATAGCTATTGCAGTATATAGATGCTTCCAATGATAAGATTTCTGCCTTTGCAGGTATGTGTGTCATGGTTTCATAGGTCTAGTTATATGTAGGTAGCTGTGTTGGTCTGCTGTAGTCGAAACAAAATAAAAAAATTCCTTCCAGTAGCACCTTAGAGACCAACTAAGTTTGTTCTTGGTATGAGCTTTGTGTGCATGGTATCTGAAGAAGTGTGCATGCACACGAAAGCTCATACCAAGAACAAACTTAGTTGGTCTCTTAAGGTGCTACTGGAAGGAATTTTTTTATATGGTTTCATAGGGTTGTTCTTTCTGGCAGTTATATATGATGAAAAACTTTTTTGTTATTTATATGCTAACAAACAGGCATAATTTTTGGAAAGGTATTCATAAATTTTTAATCTCATTATTCCATATAAAAGGAGATGCAGCTGAGAGAGTAGATGCTAAACAGTTTGTAGGCTTGGTAGCCGTGTTGGTCTGCCATAGTCGAAACAAAATAGGAAATTCTTTCCAGTAGCACCTTAGAGACCAACTGAGTTTGTTCTTGGTATGAGCTTTCGTGTGCATGCATACTTCTTCAGATACGAAGAAGGCTTGTAGGCTTGTTTAACAAATAGGTTATATAACACCAAGCCATATATTATTTGGCATTGTGCTTATACTTATAGCTTCAGTTTGGCATTTGTGCTGTACTTTACTGGTTATTGCTGTACACAATCCCAAATGTCGATATTGCCAGTCATAATTAACTTTTATGTCCCACCATGTCCTTCCTGATCTATTACTATGATATCTGATCGGGTGTCCATACATTCAGTAACTCTTTGATAAGGTATTGATGTGAGTGTAAAAAATGGTTGGGATACATTATTCTTTTTATTACAAAATTCTGACTATTTTTGATTAGCACAATGATACCATTTAAAGCAATGGTTCTCAAACATTTATCCTCAGGGCCACACTTTCAGAATAAAAATGTGATTGCGCCACACCAAAAATTTTAATTGGTAAGAAATACATTGGAAAACAGAAAGAAACTATTCTTAGCAGTACTTGATTTATAACATAGAACACAACTACTTTATAATACGATCATGGGACACCCAGAAAGTGTAAAACAATGCAGCTACATAACATGAATCCTTCCCAAAATGTAATTATAAACAATCCTCCTACCTTAACTTGATGAGAGGTGTGAACTTGTTTTCATTGGCTAATCTCATTTATATTAGGTTTAATTTGAGACAAACTCTCATCTCATCAGCATGAATGATATGTTTAAATGTTTCTTTGATTGTCCTTGAATCTTCCTGCCACACTTGCCATTCTCTCCTGCCACATGAGTGTGGTGCGCCACACCTTTTGAGAACCACCAATTTAGAGAAATCTAAATCTTGTTTTGCAGCTACTTTTTTATCAGTAGCTGCAAAAAGTTAACAGCAAGGTGTTGCAAAAATGAGTGTGTATGTGTGACACAAGAATAGTTTTAACTATGTCTGGTATAATGCGCTAGCAGAGAAATTGAAATTTTCAGATGGCAAGACTGTGAAGACAGTTTTGTGGGCAAGTGGTATGGTTTTACTCGGGCATAGGCAAACTCAGCCCTCTAGATATTTTGGGACGACAACTCCCATCACCCATAGCTAACAGGACCAGTGGTCAGGGATGATGGGAATTGTAGTCCCAAAACATCTGGAGGGCCGAGTTTGCCTATGCCTGGTTTTACTGAATGGTTAAAAGGACCAAATGGACCCATAACGCCTTTCTCCAAACATGGTATGCTATGGGATGGTATCTTGGGATGAAGTGAAAGACTAAGAGGGTGTATTATCTGTAGCCATCTATCAAATCTGAATGTATAACATATCACATGTTGTACTACTGCTTTAAAAGAAAAAACCCCACAAAACACATGATACAATAAGTAGAGAGAATTGGTAGCAGTTTTTTTTGCCAATCTAACCCACATTGCTCCAGAAGGCTGGAAAAAAGAAGGTGGCTATGCTGCTGTAGCTAGCTTTTAATAGATGCAGGTGACTTGAAGGAACCCACCACACTTGTGCAAAATTCTTGGAGGCTTGTCAGAATTCAATTCTTGAATGGAAAGCTGAGCCCTATTCACCCATGTCTTCGCTTTTCCTAGTCATTCCAACCAAGAAGTCCTCCTCATTTGTAGATACTTCAAAGCAGACTTTCCTAATGTGGTGCCCCACAAATGTTTTGAACCACAGCAGCCCTGATGACTAGGCCTGATAAGGTCTAGGCCAAAACATGGAAGATGGCACCAGGCTGGGGAAGGCTGGCCTGAAGAATACCAACCCTCAGTACAGACCCTTGTGGAGGAGCCACACAGTTTATCTCTATCTGACAACACTCAATTTCCTCACTTTTTGGTTTTCCTGCCATTTTAACAGTTCCCGATATAAAATTTTTATATAACAGAATCTAAGTTATTCCATAGCTGCTAAGTTTTATGTGTCTGGCAAAGAACTTGGTCAGAAACAGAATATATACCATACATGCTGCCTCTGTCTGCCAAAACCTAAACTTTTAAGGAACATGTTCTGGTTAAAGGTATGTTGATGTTCTTTCAGCATGGCTGCTTTTCCACATCCTTAATTCTGTTTATAAAAATCTTTCTTACCATTTCAAGACAGATGATTGGTCAATTTGTCCATATTAAATGATTCTGGAAATCTTCTAACTACATAGTACATAAGCTGACTCTAAATATGTTGGTTTTCTGAATAGTTGAAAACTTACTTACAACTGCTTTAGAGAATCCAATTGAGGCTTGGATGACTACTGTGATATATTACTCAAGAAAAATGGATTGGGTTTGATAATTCTTGATATTTTGTAATGAAGATGCAACAAATTCATTGTTTTTCTATAATTTCTTCCCTTATAACTTTGCCAGTTACCAGTTTTACCGCTTTTCTGCCCAGCTTCTGATGTACTTAAATAATATTCATTGTGTAACAAATGTGTGCACCCCTTTGGGCTTGTTTCCATAACCTAGGAAAAAAATGTGTCTGCAAGGTGGCATTCCTTTACCTACTTACCTGTCAGTAATCCCCATTAAACAAAATGAGTTCAGTGTACTGTACTGCTGAGTAGACAGGTACAGGAGTGTGCTCCCAAGTAGGCGTCTCATTGGCTTGGTTGAAAGCATTCAGAATACTTGCATGCCTATTATGTTCTCAAAACTTTTAACATGATTGTTGAAGACAAGTAAAACATATCTGGGAGACAAGTGAAGCATGCCTGCAATATTTTTTCCTGAAAGCAGTGATAGAGCAGCAGTGTCATTTAGCTTATTTAAGTTGTTAATGGTTTGTGGCTGTGTGCAGCAGCATCATGCTCAAGTGTATAGGAGAATCATATATCAGGCCCTGAACTTTGTCCTGAGTTCCTGTGTGCTTCTGAAAAGTGTTATTTGTATCATTCTGCAGTGACCCCCTCTGGCTGGCAGGCATAAAAGCAGCCATATCTAATTCACTTTCTCTCCCCCCTCCCCTTAATGTAAGGATCCTAAAGCAGAAACACCATATTTTTGACTTCCTTCAGAAATATTATTTTCACTTAGTGGTGTTTATATTTGAGTAAAAGTTTCAGAATGTAGAAAGATTACCATTACAGTGTTGTCTGCTTTTATTTAAAACGGCATTTGAATAGTTTTTATCAAATACTAGACAAAACTAAGCAAAATCCTATTTCGTTGTCATTATGACTGGGGGCTTGGGGGTGGAAGAGAAGAATTTACTGCCCGAGGGAAAATTCCACACAACATGTGACTCTACTAGAAGAACAAAGGAATCATAGTTGCTCATAGTGGTAGTATTTTGCCCAATTAAAATCTTTACTTTTTAATAAACTGATTTCAGTAATGCAGCCCTTCTGTATAAATACAGTTTAGCAAGGTTGACGGACAGTTGCATGATTTTGTGCACACTGCTGCATGCTGAGACAACTGCTTCAATGTTTCAGTCCAGCAGTAAATGCTTTCTGCCTTCAAGCTGAAGCTTATTTAGTTGGGCTTATCTGGTGCTGCTGTAGCAACCATCAGTCTCCAGGCAACTGAGGCACATTGACCTCTTCGATGAACTGAGTGTAGCACTACTTCAGTTTAGCTTCCTGAGACAATAGTAATGGCAGTGAATGTGAAAAATGGTTTTTTGTGTGCGTGTTTTGGTAAGAGCCTATATTGCGATGAAAAGATGTCAAAATACTTCTGTGAATTTTGATATAACTTTAGAAAGATTGTGTGCAAAACCTTTCACGGGAGTGGCCAAAGTTCACTGATAGTGCAAAGCCCTTATATAAATATACTGTGAATTTTGAGCATTTTTGTACAGAACAGTGTCTGAAATTGACTAGTGTGCATTATGGGGCAATTGACTATGTTGTGTTAGGCTTTTTTAGTAATATGCCATGCCATTGGCTGACTGTAATCTTGCTGGCTTGCTTAAAAATGTACACCAGTGATTATCTGACTTCGCCAAAGTTCCCGCTGCAGAGTGAGCAGTGTTGTAATAGCAGTGTCTTCACAGTACAGTATATGCATGTGGCTGGAGGACAGAAATCTTCGAAATAGCATTCAACATAAAGTTGTATCTCCACTTGATCCTAGACATACTCTCCTGTTCTGTTTGGTTTTCAATAATCAGAGGGCTAGTATCTGGCAGGTATCTTTTGTCTTTTAACAATAAATATTAAAAATGTTGGAATAAAGGTATCAGATAATTTAGAACAAAAGTTAAGCTATTTAGTAGCTAATGATTAGATAGCAGTGGTGGAGTTAAATTCTCTGGCACCAGGGGCGGGGAGCAGGCAGGGGAGGGGCTGGTACATGTCCTGGGGTGGGGCGCACCGGCCAAAGGGGTGGGGCACACCTGGGGGGCGGGGGGCCCAGCACGAGCGGGGGGGCAGCCGCGATGGAACCCCACTGGGATCGCGCCAATGGGGGCGGGGTGCTCCCATCGCCCCCACTTCCTCCGCCCCTGTTAGATAGTACTAATTAGAGTGCTTTACATCTAGTGACTTCATGGCTTATATTATAACTACAGTGGTACCTCGGTTTACGAACTTAGTCCGTTCCAGAAGTCCATTCTTAAACCAAAACCATTCTTAAACCGAGACGTGCTTTCCCTAATGAGGCCTCTCACTGCCAGTGCCCTTCCACCATTCGGATTCCGTTCTTAGACCAAGGTAAAGTTCGCAAACCAAGACACTATTTCCAGTTTTGCAGAGTTTGTAAACCAAATCGTTCTTAAACCAGACTGTTCTTAAACCAAGGTACCACTGTATATTGCTACATGTTATTTTCTGTGGGAAATACAGCGTGTTCTTAAAATGGACATTAGCTTTCCTTCTTTTTTATATTTAAATTTTCAATAATGTTAAATAACTAAGATTTATTTGTCTGCATA
Source organism: Lacerta agilis (assembly GCF_009819535.1). Classification (NCBI taxonomy): domain Eukaryota; kingdom Metazoa; phylum Chordata; class Lepidosauria; order Squamata; family Lacertidae; genus Lacerta; species Lacerta agilis. The sequence continues at coordinate 35,281,642 of NC_046323.1, forward strand.
AAGCAGAGGAGATTGTGGCCCTCTGGGTGTTGCCGGACTACAACTTGCATCATCCCACCTATTGAACACTCTGCCTGGGGCTGATGGGAGTCCCAACATCTGGAGGACCACAGATTGTTCATCCCTGCTATAGCTATGATTTAACAGCAAATTGTCCTTTGTAAACCCTGTGTAAAATGAACAGCACTTGTGAAAAAATCATAAATACCAACAGGATATCAGACATCTTTGAGTGGTTTTGTTGAAACAACTTTCACTAGAAAAGGGAACAAAAACTGCACTTGTCATCTTAGAGAGGTGTGGGAGCACACGAAAGCTCATACCAAGAACAAACTTAGTTGGTCTCTAAGGTGCTACTGGAAAGAATTTTTTATTTTATTTTGTTAAAATTACAGTGGTTAAGATTTTTAAAGTACATCTATGTGGAGAATATATTTCCGTTTTAGCTTTGACAAAAATATATTTGATAATCTTTGTATCCCCTTTTCCAAATTCTGATAAAAAAGAATTAAAAAAGAAGAAGAAAATATTTCCGGTTTGCAGCAAATAGTGATGCTGTTCTTCATTTAATTTTAAAGTATGGAAATAATTGTGACCCTCAACAATTATTAACAAAAAAATTAATTTGCAAGAGGGGTATTTATTAGATATAAACTGATTTTACAAAGCAGCTTTGGAATTGGTGGCTCAGGCCTTTCTTGTTGTCCTATCATGAATGAAGGAGAGTTCAGTAATGGTTTAAGTACAATTAAATCCCTCCCCCTTCTTTATGGAAACTCAACTGTGGGCATTTCAGCATTAGCCTAAACAATGGTTTTGAATATGTTAAGCCCCTAACAATTAGAGTGAAGTTTGGGGCATTGAATAATGTCGGAATGATGCAATTGAACCTGACAGCTTCAACAGTCAGCCTACTCATGGGACCTGAAAGTTGTTCACACTTGGTTTCATCTCTCATCACACGCTGAGTATTAAAACCTTAGTTGTGGGGAGCTTAGACAGGAATGGGGGCTTTATCAGAAAATACTAAATATCCTAAAAGTTGAGGTGACTGGGTGCTTGTGCTTGATTTTTAAGACTATAGGGTTTCTGTCATATTTAGGAAAAAGTATTCTTCCAGGTTTTATTCTAACATATTAATTTTATTAAAATTTAAAGACAGATCATGTGGTTATTTGCTTGTTATAGAAATAACTACTAATAAAATCTTAAGCCACGGCCCATTCTCCTGTTGGTACAGTTCCTATGTGCATAGGGTGTCTGTTCACAATGGAGCCCCATTCATTTCTCCCTACTCTTACCCTGCATGTGCAACACAATTGGCTTTTGCAGCATGAGTAACCTGCCCTGACCAGGGGGGAAGGGCAGGATGGGAGTATGGAAGGCAAACACAGACCTACCATCTCCTTGACTGGCTGCCTGTGCATGCATGTAGTCGGGGGGGGGGGGGATAAGGCTCTCTTGAGCCTATGGAAATTGTTTGTGCATGGGCACAGTGTATGAGGTGCTGTGGATTATGCCTCATGTCATTAAACAAATAATTCTAAATAATGGTTTATTTAAAACACTGGCTTACTCAGTTTGCTTTTCTGTTTCATGCAACACAGAGACTAGGTATATGTCTCTACATTGCCTTTAATCAGAACTTTACATTGATATTTTTATAAGATACCTTCCATGATCTTATATATGGCTTTTATCAGTATCTGTAATATGTGTCTTTTTGATGCAATGGCCTGTAGGCTATGCAAATAAAGTTTGCTGTTGTTTCCACGATCTGCTTCTGTTATCAGTACATTGCATTACCTATAAATAAAAGGCATTTTGTAAGTGTCCAGAATCTGTGTGCTGAAACATCTTTAAAGTTAAGTCACACATGGTTAGAAAGTGCATTGCAATCTTGAGTTGATGTTTCTGATTAAACTGACTCAGCTGAAGTAAAGTGAAATGCAGTTTCAGAACTGCATATTGGTACATGTTTGAATCCATTATCTTAAACGTATTGATAGGGTGAGTCTGCCTTTTAAAGAAACACTTTCTTCAGTGTTTTTCAACTTCAAGTGAAACATGATTCTTTTACTTCACCCTTAAACAATGCAGCAATGGAATACTTTACTTTCATGTCCAAATTAAGTTGCTATATAAATAGTAATCCTGCCTCTGTTTTCTTTTTTCCCCTGACAGTGTTTTGGTTCATGATATACTTCCCGATTAATGACCAATTTGATTAAAACAGCTTTTATTGCAATTTAGGAATAATATTTGAAATATAATGCGTACATCTCTGGAACTATAAAATATTTCAAAATTTTGAATTTGAATGGGTCTAAATTTGTGTGTGTGTCTGTGTAGTAAAACTAGGTTTCGCTTTTCAAGTGTTCAAAAATATTATTTTCTTTTGTCCTGTTTTAGTGGGTGGGTTGGATAGCTAATGAAACCATGGTTGGAAAGGTACCAGCATGTTTGGCAAGAAGAGATAAAAAACCTACTACTGTACTTGCAGCTAAATCTCTGTGAAATCAATGGATAGGATCCAAAGAACAACACTCCTAATTATGTGTTCAAGGAGCTTGTGTTTCTTGAGCAGTTCCTTGTTCAGTATAGCAAACTGCTTCTGAAAGGGCTGGGTCTCAAAAGCAGTTTGTGTTATAGCATGGGGTCTTGCTGTTCCGTGTGGGGGGAGTCAAAAACCTTACTGGGCTTGTCAGAAATTATCTCTCTGGATTTTTGCCAATAGATCTGTTGTGCAAGGGCTATGTCTAGAAATCAGCACATTAAAATGCATGCAGCAAAAAAGTTGCATTTGGGTGGGGAAACAACTAAGCGTTCATTATTCTCTGCTTTTCACCAGTGAGTTTTATTGTATTGAAAATGGGCATAGTACTTTTATTGTGCTAGGAGGAATAATGAGTTAAGTGCAAAGACCTGCATTTTTTGTATAAATTCTGCAAATTCTCCGGGACCTGCCTTCTTATTGCATTTTAATCCTTAGGACCGTTTGGGAGAGTAATTAAGAGGACAGTAAATGAATTAGGACTTGGGCAAAACCTACAAAGTATTTTTATTTCATGTCATTCCAGATTTCTTAAGAATATTGTTTGCATATATGTATGATTATACAAATGAATTCAAAATTGCTCTTGTAATCCATAATTCAACTCCATGAATATTCACCGAGTACTGCATAGAGTGGCAACTTGTGTGTGTGAATGAGCCATCACTGAACAGCTACCACAGTGAGAACTTTCTCATTCATACTTAATTTGGCCTGCCATTTAGTGCATAATCTTTACAAGGTAGCTTGCATAATATAATTAAATTAAAAACAGCAGTATTAAAAATGATCTAAGAAAATTAAAAAGCAAGTAGCGTAAAACCAAACACCTTTAATCAGGAGTTCCCAAACTGTTTTCTGTGGATCACCAGTGACCCATGAGCTTCATTCGGGTGGTCCATGGCATGCCCGTATTAAATATCCACATTAATTTTAATTATATATATATTATTGCTTATTTTATTTCTTATACTATACTTTAATGTATTACAATTTCAGTTATATGGAATGCAAATTAAAATACAATACAAGAATTAAAAGAAGCAATAAAAATACAATTAAAAATCATACAGCATCTAGCATAGTGCATCACAATTTCTACAACAGGCAGAAAAATCATTAAGTCCACCAAGACCCTCAGCAATTTTCAAGTGGCCTGTAGAGGAAAGAAATTGGGAAGTGCTGCCTTAAACCATTTTACAGCAGCACACCAAAAGATATATGTTGCCCTGGTGCTTTTCAATAGAGCCATTTCACACATTCAGCTGCAAATAATCTAGTTGGCAGTCAAGTATTCTTGCCAGGAAGTCTGTCACTGATTGAACTTTAAGGATTGAACTGTAAGCACAGAGCCATCAAGTGATGCAAGTGATTGTATGAATTGGACTAAGTAACTCATTGCTTTTTGCTTATCTCTAACATGTTAAAATGCTCAAAGAATTCAGCCCTTATGAGTCTCTTACAGAATAATAGGAATTACCTGCGCTCTGGATTTAGCCAGTGTTATGCCACAAATTAGTAATGAAAATTCAGTATTTCATATGTATCTTCTTTCATATCCCAGGTTTCCTTGGTATTTTGTCCAAAATACATATTTTTTGTCTTGGGTTTTGACTTACTTTCTGATGCTTCCCTGTAAAAAATATTCTGTTCTGGTAGCAGATACAGCATTGGACAATATCCAGCTGAGTCATTGCTTGAATTAGACCCATTGAAATAAATGGACTAAATAATTGATATTTCAATACGTCTACCCTAATAACGAACATCATCCAATGCATTAAATCACCAAATTTTCAAGTGTGTGTGTGTGTGTGAGAGAGATTTCTTGTCAGTTCTTTGCTTGCACATGAAAATAGAAAAACTTGAAGAGTGGCTTTGGGGCACAATTTCCCCTTGGTTTATAAGCAAGGGCTATTGACTTTCTTTTGAAATAGTTGATAAATGTATACATTTGTAGAAGCTTAACATGTTTGCTAGAGGCCAAAGCCTAATAGCAGAGTAAGATTCTTTTAAAGATGCAGCTTATACTTTGTAATATTTTTCTTATAGTATTTCTGTTGTGTGCAGCTAGTCAACCTTCTTTTAAATGGGGAACAAGCTGTTCAATTTCAGCATTTTAAAAACCTGTTGATCTTAATGTTAATCGCATGATTAACTGTTCCATTGAATTCAATGGGTTGTGTTCTCAAGTATGCTTATGAGAAAGTAATTCTCCAGTGGGGCTTACTCTCTAGTAAGTGTGCTTGTGATCAGACACTTAACTTTGGCTGGGTTACACCTTAAAATTTAATTTCTTCTTCAAAAAGAAATTTTCATGTTTTTTGAGTTTAAATTAAAACTGTTTATAATTTTAAGTGTTTATCTAACTTTCTCTGTGTTAATACCATGAGGCTGAAATCTATAACATATTCTTCTTAAAAGCAATTCTTTGAAGAACTGATAGCAGTTCACCAAGCTTCCAAATTAAGTATTAAATGAGTTATGTTAGTAGAAAGTAACATAGCTAAGGGAAGAAGGTATTTTTATTACGCCGGATTAGACAAAAGTTCTGCCAGCCTCCTCAATTTTATCTCTTCAAGGGTTCATTTTGCTTGTTTGGCACAAGTCCCAGCGGAGAACTTCAGAATTGTGGTTAGCAACATGAATGAATACAATTTTGGATGAGCTCTTCAGTAAGTTGAACTGGCCAGCTGCCAAAACTGAACTTCCTTATAAGGGGGTTGGGACAGAGCTGTGATTCACTGAGCCCAACATTGTATAGAAACATAGTTGTAATGGCTGTGTTTTCTGTAAAATAAAATAAAAACAAAAACTTGGTTTCCTTGTGTAAATGAAATAGGAAGTAACCAAATAGTGTGCCGGTTTTACTAATGATAGAGTACAACAAAGGAAATATGACTCTATGCGGTTAAGCTATAAAGCTGGAAGTTGGATCTTTTGACCTTCATTGCCTTCTTGTGATGTAAGGAACCCAAGCATTTGTGAGACATCTGTTGTCTACCTGCTCTTATTCTGTAAATGGTTTAATAAGATTAAATAATTAGGAAAACCACATGGTCACCGTGCAGCCAAGCCCTGGTATTGCCTGCGTCCTTTGGAAATGTGAGCAATTCTGTGTTACCCAACATTTTGTAGCAGTTACTTTGAAATGGTAGCTCATGCCATTTCTGGTGCGGATTAGTTTGGATGTTGCAATGCGCTACAGCAGTGTTTTCCAAAGTGTGATACATGTATCCCCAGGAGTATGTGAAAGGCTCACGGCAGAATTCTTTTATTTGACTTTCTTGTAGTTTTTTTTAGCTTTCAAAAATAATTCAAAGAAAAATAATGTATTGCTAAAACTGCCCCCAAATTATCTGCACTGCTATTATTTTAAGTTTGGGAAACACTCTTCTACGGTATCATAAAGTTGGAAATGTTTATTTAGTTTTCAAACATAATTCCTTAGTTCTAAGCTTGATTTGAAGGCTACTGTGTGATATTATTGACTGCCTATGTTGAGTTTGTGACACTTTAAGGTGATGCCTTGTTAGGTTTTTCTCTGCAAAAGTTTAAACATGTTTTAATTTTAATTTTGTATAGGCAAATACCCTACCTGGATCTTCCCTCAGCCTGCCTCCATCTCATACGTATGGCAATAGGCTGAACCCCACCTCAACAATGGGAGCACTTACATCTCAGTCTGAAAACAGTCAAACAGGCAAGATAAAGATTGTCAAAATGTCTCTTTTTGCATTGTATCTGTTAAAAGGAGATTTTTAACTAATTCCTTCTTGGTTTTGGTTCAGCTGCATGTTTAACAGCTTGCTGCATTTTGGAAATGAACGCTGCTTTACTGCAGAAGTCATTGCTGTGTATCTTCCACTGTCTGAAATGTAAATGTTTAAGCAGAGCCATGAGCAGGCAGGAATGCAACAATGTCTCCTGTGACTTTTGTGATTGATGCGTTCAGTTCTCTTAGTTCTCTGCAATGAGGGTAGAGCAGCGCTGGGGTTTGTTGTGAATAGTTTAAACCTTTATTTGCATAATTCATGAAATTGCAAGATATACAAGTTTGTATGACCGAGATCCTGTTACGCAAACTTTGGCAGCGTTTTAAAAAATGATGTGTTTTTTTTTAATAGTATTGGCTTAAAAAGAAAAAAAAAAATCTAATGTGCTCCTGGATTTGCTTTGTTTCATTCCATCCTTAAGGATTTGTTGACATGTCGTAATAGTCATGCCTGTTTGGGGGAAGGGAATGAGTTTAGCAGTTTACCAAGAATGGATCAGTCATGTCTTGCCCTCTAAGAGGCCAGAGGTCATTTGCTGCAGAATAGGGGGAGGGCAACCTTGAAGGGGGCAGATAGGGTTATTTTATTGAGAGGCCATAGGGAAAAATAACCCTTTTGAGTCCTACCAAGCAAGACGCTTCTATGTATTTAATGATACATTTTTAACACATCTCATAGTCTCCATCTTTCTTTTTCTTCACTTTTAAAGTAATAGGCGTTTAAAAATAAATAAATAATAATGTATGATTTAACGTTTGTTAGTGGAACTTATGGGGGGAAAGTTGCTGATAAGAAGTAAATATACAGGGCGGTTTATGGGTTTTCCTGGGATGCAAAGTGTTAACAAAAATACAAAGCCTGGGGATTTGCTGTGATAAGCATACAGATTAGCTGTCCACAGCTGTGATTCATTACTTTCGCTGCAGAAATTAAAAGTGGCTGAGGGGAGGGTACTGGAAATGCAAGCCATGCTTCTGTGCTATAAAACTGAAAGCAATGAAAGGACTGAGGCTAATCCTTGGCCTGCTACGCTCAGGGAAATGTGTACGGACAATGCCTTACCCATAGCAGTTAGCAGTTTTAAACTGCTAACCTTCTCTAGTGTTACTAGCAACTCCCAGATACTGGATTACATTTTGAAAGGATCTCCATATCTGCAGCATCTTAAAATATTATCTCGGAAAGAGTCACTCTTGGCTTTGAAATATTTACTCTGCAGATCAAGATCTTGGAGACAATAGCCGGAGCCTTGTTGGCAGGGGAGGTTCACCCAGAGGAAGCCTTTCACCACGGTAAGCAGTATTTACACTCGTGAGTTAAGGCAAAGGAAATATTCTTTAAGGCATGGAAACTTTTATCTCTTATCAGCCATGCTTTCATTTAGGTTGAACAGCATTGTACAGATTTGTGTCTAGAGGGGTAAAGAAAAATGTTCCCAATATCAACTTAACAGGATTAACTAATAAAATAATATATTTTACCTCTAGTATGAAAATGGCTTTGGGCGATTCCACATCCCTCCAATTGTTACATAATCTTGGCTCACCTATATGGCTAGTTGATTCACTCCATATATATATATATAATGTAATATATATATAGTGTAACATTATATATAATGTTAAATGTAAACATTTTATATGTTAAATGTGTTTTTTTAGTGTGTTAAAGAAAGAAAAAGATAGGTAGTTCAGGAAAAGGGAAAATTCTTCCAGAGGCAATGAAATCTAAAATGTAGACATGACCAGAACTGAAACACTGGTGACCAGAATTTAATCACTTTATGCTGGTGTCCTTGTTTAAAGAAACAGTATTTGCTGCTAAGTGTTATGTAAAGATGGTATTGCACTGCTTGTATATTGACTTCAGTGGGGAAAAAATCTTCATTATTATTGGTTGGCATTCTTAAAACTTTTTGCTTAATGATAGAATAGCATTATGTGCTGCTGCTGCAGTATCAGCAGTCATTTAATAAGTTGGTAATAAATAAAAAACATTGTTAGTGGAGGCATGTCAATGTCCCATATCTAATCAGAAGTGCTGTGTCATGTACAAGAGTAAATGAACTGTAAAGTGAATGTTAGTGATCTGTGGCCTGATTTTCAAGAGCTTGCAAATCCCAAAGACTGACTGAAAATATATTCACTTCTGAAGAACCAGGCCAGTATTGTCTTATGGACAAATCCTCAAAAGTCTTCTGAAGATGGACTGTGACAGACTGCAAATTAAGCCTTTACGTATATAGATCTATTTCCTTAAACATCTTTATCTCTGTTGGAGCTGTTCATAAGGTTCCATTCTGCATTAGTTAGTTAAAATTAAATAAAACAGATAATGCAATGTATTTTCTTATTATTAGTGTTGCAGCATACTAAGCCTTTTGATCGATTTTTTTGGTCTGGTAAATGTGGATTATTGAAAAACTTTTTATTTTTATTAGGGTCTTGTCACTTTTCAGAACTCTTGCATAAATAGAGGAATAATGGCACAGAATACACAGAAATTCTCCTTGTTTAATTACCATTGATTTCACTGGAATTTAGGTTTGCTTCAGGTCTTTATGGATTAAGGCCTAGCACTCAACTCTTCTTCAGATATATTTGTTATTTATGGATTATATGTAATTATAACAAAGTGAAACATTATTAACATAGGCTTGCAAATAAAATGCTATATATGCTTATATGAAACAACTTGGCATATGCATACTCCTGTAGGCATAAAACACATGTTTAAAATGTGTTAGGATTATAAATGCATTTTAAGTATTTTGATTTTATGAAACCCTTCAGTTTTATCCCATTCTGTTTTGTAATACACTAAAAAGGGTGCAAAAACACATCTGTCTCTGACACTGTTCATGACACAATGGAAAGGGACAATGTATCTTTTAATCACACTCCACTATTTTATATATAAAAACTGCCAGTTTAGATCTAGCCAGTGACCTTTGGTAAACCTAGTGCCCTGTCTAATTGTTCGAGAAATGTGCAGGTATGGGATGATCTGCTCTTTTCACCCCCCCCCCCCCCCCAAATTCCTGACATTCAAAGGGTTTAGATTTAGTGCAATCTACTAAGCATATATGCCTGTACAATGTACAATCATTAACATAGAGCTTATGCAGATCTCCCACAATGCATCCAAATAAGTGAATGGAGGTTTGTGCAGCAGTCGACTGTGCACCCTTTGAGACTATGTGGAGAAGTGCTCTCATCACATTGGCTAATAACCACAGATTAATATGTTTAATATTGTATTTTAACTAATGTAGTATATTGTCCCGCTTCTGTGATACAATTGTCAATTTAGTATACTTTGTAAGGAAGAACAATGGATTTTGTGTCATGTAATTATTACATTGTACTGAAGAGTATATAGCAATTTTATATCTACTTTACCCTGTTTATGATCTTATACATTTCCATACTATGAGCTCTGAATTTTCCTTCAATGGTGTAATTCTTGATTGGATTTAATATTGTATGGAAGATGTTCTGTATTCCAGTAGTGCTATTAAGCATTCTATAGATATAATTTATTATTAGGAAAAAATCATATTTGGTATAATATGCGTACTTTCATAATATAACATGGATTTATACAGAATTACATAATTCTTTGTGTCTTTCTCACCCTTAATGCTTTCTAGCATCCCATTTCACTTGACTGCAGCTCTATAGTTATAATCAAGATTTGCTTACTTAGAGGGGACCACTTAAACAATTTTAGGTTATTTATTTTCTGGCTAGGATTTTCCCCAGCATACCCACTTGTGAAAATGAGATTGTTTTGTTCTTTAAGAACAGCTTTTAACTGTTTACAAGGGTGTAAAAATGAAGTGGAACAAAAAATTATAAGATACTTTAAAATATGATCTTTGTCACTTGCTACTTGCTTTTTGAGTAATTTCATTGATTGTATCCTGCAGAAGATCTAGAGTCCAACTGAATGTTAGCTGTTTATGAAATAGTTCATACTTTGTGTTCATTTCCTTTTTGCCTATTTCTTCTGATTACCAGCTTTGATTTTAAGCAAAATATTTCCCAATGCAGGATGTTGCTGGTGATCTATTCAGTACAAAAAACACTGTATATCCTATATACCACGCCAGAAAACAAGACTTTTGTGGTCTTGCTTTCTGTTACTGTGTTAGTTCTCCTGCATGTTTCTCAGCAATTCTCTTAAATTCTATGTGCTTTAAACTAGATTAAGTAAATGTGAGATGAAACTATTTTTGTTACTTGGAAATAGGGGCATAGATTCATTAGTTACATGAGGTAATAGGCTGAATATTGAGTTCCTGGTCAAACCAACAGAGATTATGCAATATGGCAATAGGAAGAGTTGGATCCAAAACCCATTAAATTCAAAGCAGCCCTGATACTGATATAAATTTTAAATAGTAGGTAGCTTTTTACGTGGCCTCTACTCCAGCTAAGGCAGAGTGCTGGGGAAAATGCTTTGTGCTGTCCTGTTCAAGAATCTATACTTGAAAACTGTGAATGTCAGAAGGAAATTGCAATATTCTTGTAATTTAGTGGACAGGAAGTATTTGAATTCACCAGCATCTTAGGTCTACATACATTTTTAATTTTTAAGATGAATTTTAAAATGTCTGAAGTATAATTTTGATAGGAAGCTGCTGTAATGTTATCTCTCGACTCTGACACAGGAAATGCTTGGCACTCAAAAAGACTCAATGAGGTCACAGTCTTCAAAGAAATTGTAATGTGCTCTCGGTTTGTGTGTGTTAATTTTTTTAAAAAAGAAACAAAAGTTTCCAAATTGTAAAAGTGTCTGTCACATTACATGCTGATCAGGATTTCCTGTTGTGACCTAAATTAGCTATACTGTCTACATGTGCCTTTAATTTCTTTTATGTCATATTGATTGCTGTTATACTTAAGGGTTTTTTTTTTAGGATAGCGTCTTAATCGCTTGGTTCAGTTATACAGAGATCCTATGCTACATCATACAGAAGCCTTGCCTTTTAAATAGACATTAATAGCATGGTACATTCCTCTTTTCTTTAGCTATTCATTGGGCTAGATTCCAAGGATATTGGATGATCCAAACATAAGCCATAAGTATTTGAATGGCACAGTCGTTTTCCTCCTAAAATCTCACGCAAGACTATTTGTGCAAAATTTCATAAATTATGGAGGACCTCAGGAATTTGACATGTATTTTACTGACTGGCATTGTATAAAGGTGTTGCTTGTTTATATACATATATATCTTCTGTAGAGCTCTTGTAGTTTATTATATCAGCAAAACATTCCCTCAGCTGATAAAGTTTGCATTCATCTGTGCACTGTTAAATTAGATTATCCAAATAAGAGAAGCTTTGTATTTTGAACAGAAATGTTCTAAGAACTGTTGTCATGCTGGGATTTTATTTTAAACCATTGTCGATGGGAGCCAGTCAGGGATCTTAAGGAATGTTGATTTGCAAGGGGTTAAGAAGCAGCTAAAGAAAGTTGATGGGTCTTTTATGTGGGGTTCTCCTCCCTCCTCTTCCTTTTAAATATAATTTATAATCTTCCTACAGGTCGCCTGTAAGTAATTTACAGATTCGTTATGATCAGCCAGGGAATAGCAGTGTGGAGCATTTGCCCCCAGTACCAGTTACTATAGAGCAACTTCTGGAGAGGCAATGGAGTGAAGGGCAACAGTTCTTGCTAGAACAGGGCACCCCTAGTGACAGTAAGTACTTCATATTGTCTTGCCTGTTTCAAACGCCGAACATTGTTAACCATGTATGGCCCCATTTATGTAATAGCCAGCAGAGAAATGTTTTATGGTGGGTGGGTATGAACTAATTACGTTTGAACAGTGATAAACATTGCTAAAGCATAACAATGTGTTTAAACATGGTTCTGGCAGCCTCTCCGCCTCTTGGAATCAAAAAATGCTTGCCTAAAATGTTGGCCAATGACAATTTGCTCCAGAACCTTGACAATGGGGGAGATCTGGTTAGTGGGTTACAGCAGATGTGGGGACATTTTTTTAAAATAACAACAACAACAACAACAATTTATATATGTGATCTAAATTATTGTCTGAGTCTCTTTTGAGAAGTGATATTCTATTTGTAATCCAAGCATTTAAATATTTGAAAAGGTAAAATTAATATTTTTAAACAATTAACAAAAAAAAAATTGAGCGTGCGTCCCTGGTTGTTGATAGTGAGAGAAGTGCCATCTAGTTGGTATTTTTTTTATGAATGGTACCCTGACAAAAATGCTAATTGTGAGGAAATTCATGCAGGGATAATCCTTTAAACATGATAGCTGGAGGACAGGTTTAGCTAAGTCTTATTGCATCTCATTTGGGCACACTGAGAGTTCCTTTGTATGTTCTTGAAGAGGAGGGATAAAAAAGCTAAATCCTTGGGAAATGACCAGATGTGCCTGTACCAGTAGACTGGCGTCTGTATTAGGCCCAGAGGTCACGTTGAACAAATACAATTTACAATTTAAAAAGTAGCTTTTACTGTGTTTTAATCACTAAACTATCTTGCATGCGGGCTGATGCGAAAGTCCCAAAATTCACCCAAAATCCAAATTTGAGAGTCTAGAAGATGGTATTTGGCTGAGGATGTGCTTTATCTGCAGGGAGAGGGCAGAGACTGCAGGGTTCCTCATGTTCCCTGCTGGGTGCTCTTTAGAGGGACATTGAAAGCAGCTGGAGTCTGTTGATTTAAAAGCAATAAAAACAGAGTAAAAGTTTTCATTGATTACATAAATTTGCAGGTTTTTTGGCCAATGAGTCAACAAATCAGCCCCCTCCTCCCCTCCAAAAATAATGAAAAGGAAAACCCTACAAAACTGTTCTGTGAGAGCATAATAGCATTTAAAACTTTTGTACAACCCAAACTGAGTATCTTTTTCTGGATGTTCCTGGAAGGAATCTTTCCTTTAGAAAAGTCACGGTAAACTGAAAGTGTGTGCACTGCCATTTGTTTATGGCCATTGGTAGGGACAAATGAGAGTGATTTACAAAATTCATTGTGCATTAAGCCGGGTACAGGATTCAGACTTTGTCCTCTGAAATATGTGTGTCATATTAAGAAGCTTATGTGCCTGGGGCTTCCAGAATATGTGACTGCAGAGGCATGCACACAGCCGTGTTTCACAGGGGCACTGAGTTACCTGGAGGATATACACTAAGCAGAGATGGGGATAAACAGATGTGTATGAATTGACCCCTGTAGTTCTCACCATGCCTTACTTCAAAGGGAATTTAAAGCATTTTTCACCTCTCTGCCCGTGTATCTGATAAGGACATATCTTTAAAAGAAGTTACTAGAGAAGTACTCTCTAGTAACTGATTTGCTAGTGGCAACTTAGATATTTTTTTAAAAAAAAATTATTCCAAGCCGGAACAATATATGCAGTTATTATGTTAACAAATAGCACGTTTAATTAGGATTTTTCAGGGAGTTGGATTGATTGGTCGTATTTTGCTTAGTTTTAGGTATGCTGAAGTCATTGCACCAGCTTCAAGTTGAGAACCGACGCTTAGAAGAACAGATTAAAAACCTGACTGCGAAAAAGGAACGCCTCCAGCTACTAAATGCCCAGCTTTCAGTTCCTTTCCCAACAATAACCTGCAATCCAAGTCCTTCACATCAAATACATGCATTTTCAGCTCAGGCTGGTAAGGCAACAGAAGTAGTTTTTGTTTTTATTTTTAAGGCAGAGCTCTGTCACAACTTCCAGAAAGCTTTTGGCCTCTTACCATTGCCTATTATCTATATGAGAAGGAAGTAAATTGAATGTTTCTACTGTTTTTATTCTGTATTTTGACCCGTAAAATCAGTAATTTCTGAAAACATTTTAAAGAGACTATATGTTGGCCAGGTGAAACTTAGCGATTAATTTAAGTACTTCTGCTGGCTGTGGATTCATATTGAACAGAAAAAAAGCAGAAGTAGATCACTGTTAGTCCATATATTTAATATAACATTAATTCACTTTTATTTAAGTGTTCCACGTTGAATTAGGTTTTATGCCTTTTGGGTGCAGAAACAGAGATTCTCTCACACTCTCTTGTTTGTTTGTTTGTAACTTGTTTGTTGCTTTTAGCTGCCAGCACTGATTCTTTGAACAGCAGCAAGAGCCCTCATCTGGGAAGCACCTTTCTACCTGACAATTCCCTTCCCGTATTAAATCAGGTACTGTTTGTTTTCTTTTCCATGCATTCTAAGACTTCTGCTAGGTTAATAGTGCATCTCGATTATTTGCTTTTGTGTGAAGTTTGATGCAGCTGAGCCTTTGTGTTTTCACTAGGAGATCAACTCCAGTGGACAAAGCACCAGTAGCTCCTCTGCTCTTTCCACTCCCCCACCTGCTGGGCAAAGTCCAGCTCAGCAAGGCACCGGAGTCGCAGGAGTTCAACAGGTCAATGGCGTGACAGTGGGGGCACTTGCCGGCGGAATGCAAACTGTAACATCCACCATTCCTGCCTCTGCTGTTGGTGGAATAATTGGAGCTCTGCCAGGTAACCAGCTGGCAATCAATGGAATTGTTGGGGCTTTAAATGGGGTAATTCAGACTCCTGCCACAATATCGCAGAACCCTTCTCCTCTCGCTCACGCAACCATGCCACCAAACACAGCACATCCTCTGCCAACTACACTGAGTAGCAGGTAAGCCTTTGCTCTTGTTTGTGTTTTTGGCTCATATTTGCTATTCCCCCCCCCCTTTTTTAAGTCTGTCTAAAATAACTGCTTTTTCTTGAAGGTACTGCAGGAAGAGCTTAAAAATAGTGAAATGCTTACTGTGTCCGAATTTCCTTTTGCATGTGAATAGGAAACTTAAGCAGTCATTCTCTCTTGCAGCAGCTGACTCCTAAAACATAGGATTAATTTCTATGATTTTGTTTTGAGCATTGAGTGTGTGTTCATCTGTGTATGTTCTTGTTTGTTTTGTTTTTTGAACAGTCACTTCACAGTTTAGATGCTTTCTCCCAAGTTCTCCTCTTAACTGTCTGCACTGCCACAATAGGCTCCCTCCATCTTAGCTTGGGGGGTTATACTGCATGAGTTGACTGGTCAACTGGATTTGTGATGCAGCTATTCCATTTCCATGACATGCTCTAAAGTTGCCATGTTCCTTAGTTAATCAGTCTGTTGAAAAGGCTAGCCACAAGGGACACAGTTCTGCTGATTGTGCTTCTTGTCCTCTGTTCAGTCACCTGGGTTTTACACCTGGACTGACATTGTTTTGGAAAAATCTAGAGCTAGGCTTGCATTTTGGCAGACTGCTTTCCCCTACTGTCACTGCACATGCTCTAAGTATTCTGCTCCCATGTTCCCGCTCAGTTCCTTTTTGACTGCTACAACAGTAACACTCTGGTTAACATCTATCTCAGTGTATTGGCTAACTTCATTTATCCTGTGTTTTGCGTTGGCATATTTATTTTTCTTCACTGTACCTTTCTGTGCCCTTGCTGTCTTTTTCTTTAGCCTGTGGCTTTAAAGGCAGCCCCTTTCCATAAGTATCTGTCTTGCATTGGCGATGGAGGGAGCACTTTTGACTAAGCAGCCACTCTCTTGGCCTTCTCGGTCCCAGAAGGCCATGTTGTTGAGACCTGGGAGCAGTGCTGGTTTCTTACTAGGTGATGTTGGAGAAATGGGTGAATCCACGTTTTGGGTTCTCCTTTCCAGAGCAAGCACTGCTGGCAGCCAGCACAAAGCCAGGGCCTCCACCACAGCTCAGCCTTGTGCTCTGCCCTGGTTTCATCAGCTGCACTTCTCATAGCTGGCAATCCTGCTATCTCTCTGCCTACTGGTAGCACCTTGATAGTGCAGTAGAGGCACTTGTGGGGCCAAGGATGCCTCTACTGCACTATCAAGGTGCTACCAGTAGGCAGAGACATAGCAGGATTGCCAGCTATGCTTCAAGTTCATTGATGGACTGTGTTGCCCATTTTTAACATCATTCAGTGTTCTTTTTTCTTGAAAGTGCAGGATGAGTGCGTGTACTTTTTCAAACTTGCAAGTAAGCACTAGGAAGTCATCCTTCCCTCCCACCTCTGGGTTTTTGTGCATGCAAAATGTGGGTGAGATTAACAGTCCTCAGTCCTGCATTTGGTTTTGCAAGTATGGGGGAGGGGAAACAACAACAGTTAATTTGTCTTCAGAATTCAGGGGGGATTAAGTACTTCCCTTGTTTGGCTGCATTTATACTTGGATCTGTAAATGTAATCTGAAATGACAAGAACGCCAGTTTTGCTTTTCCTAAGTTAAGATACATCAAAGTTTTAAAATAATTTTAGTGGGATGTATAATCAAATGCATCTAGGCACATGCATGTTAATCTGCATATATTTAATGTTTTAGATTTTTTTTTAAACTTTGCTGTAAGAGTGCCATAAAAATGATCAAGGAGCTAATTCACCAGATAAATGCATTTCCAGTTAAGAGTTTGTTGGTAATTTGCAGTGCTTCTGGACTTGGGTTTCTTCCGGAGCAACAGAGACAACTCCTGCTACATCAACAGCACCAGCAATTTCAGCAGTTACTGAATACTCAACAATTCACACCAGTGAGTCTTTTTTTAATCATCCTTTTTATTTCCAGAGTTCGGGGGCAAGTGTTGAGGTTTATGTAGCTAGTTTGGGTCTTGTTCTAAATCTTGTCACAAGCTTCAAAAAGGTGCTCACAGAGAGGGACCCAGGAAAAATTATAGAACTGGTTTTAAAAGTTTCTCTAAAGAGAAGCACAAAAGGCTGCTTGAGCTTTAAGCAGTTCAGAAGCTTGGATGAGAAGAAGTGGATGGCCAGATGTATTTTGGTGCCTGAGGTATCATCAAAAGGACTTTTGTAAAACAACAACAACAACACCTAAATTGAAGTCAAACTTCAATTGAAGTGACCTCCCCGGGTGCAGGCCTGGGCAGTGTGTGTGTGTGTAGGTCCTGAGATGACAAGACCCCCCTCAGCTTCACTGATGTAGTCCAAAGGATAGCAGAGCAATACATTTGGCACCAGCTTGGCTGCAGGAGTTGCTGGAAGGAGGCGTGCAAGGCACCATCCAACCATATCACAAAATTGCCCCCTCTTTGCCAAGGGCCAACCATACCTTGAATTGTACAGATGTAGATGTTGGAACAGATGTAATTCCAACAACTCACCACATAAGCCATGCATGCCTCCCATAACTCTGCAAGAGCAAAGACCCATGGCTTTGCCTGTCCCATTCCATCCAACCTGTCACTAACTATTTCCCATTTATTGGAGAAAAGAGGGCTCACTTTGCTCCACAGGAAGTGGAGTGGGCATCAGATTGGAAGAGGAGATGGTCTCCTCAACATCTTTTGCTACTGCAGAACTGTTACAACATGCATGCTGCCCTGGGCTGTGATTTGGCAACCTTAACTCTCACTAGGAAGCAACCATAACATTCTGCATCAGCCTGGAAGGATTTCTCTTCAGCTTGAAAGATGTTTATGGCATTGATACAAAATAAGTGGCAAAGATATTCCTGAGAGATTTGTAGACATATAAACTTGCAGGCACATAGTGTTCTCTTTCACATGCATACATTTTTGAACAGGGTACCAGGATGTGGGGGTAGACTATAAGCACCCTGAAGCTAATCAATCATTTACATTCACAATCCAATTATCAACTGAAGACAGATACACAAGTAATGTTTTATCTTATAGCTCTTTAGAAAGGTGCTTACTAGATCCTGGCGCCTGTTAGTTCTCCAAAAGAAGTTTTTTCATTTAGCTTTTGACACAAGTGTTTTTGCTTTTGCTTTGTACATCCAAAGTCTACTCCACTGAAAAGGAGGAAGAAAATGTATACTGGGTTCTCAGATTGGCTTGGTCAGGAAGACGACAGGGGCTTTCAGAGATCTCTGTTGCGCTACCCATTAAAGTTTTCTCTCCCCGAGATTTGTAGTCACAGCATGACTCTCTGCTTTTCCTGGTCCATGTCTTTGTTTCTGCATCCCACTTGTCTGCTCAAAGTTGTGTTTTGGTTCTTGCAATACATTTATTCAATGCCTGCCAGTGTGCTTCATATTTAAGCAGGGATGTGAACTGAACTTCCCTGTATCGAAGCTCTGCTATTAATTGTGGCAAAACATTAGTTCTGGCGGCTCTTCTGACTTGAAGCTGTGGAAAAGTCAACTACAGTCATTTTAAATCTAAACTACAGAAAAGTGTTTGTAAATCCTGGATAAGGGAGGAGTTAATTCACTCACAAGTTTAGTTTTCACCAGTTTTGACTACTCATTTTTCTGACTGCAAGAAGAAACGTATTCACCCATAAAATGACTAAAACTGTCCTTCTCCGTTGTACTTGAGGAACAGCACCAGGCTCTTCTGTATCAACTAGTTCAGCAGCAACACCACCAGCCTGAAGTACAACAATTGCAGATTTCTGGAGCAACACAGATTCCCATCAATAACTTGCTGGCAGGCAATCAGGCATCTCCACTTCATACAGCTACAAGTAACCCATTCCTTACCATTCATGGGGATAATACAGCTCAAAAAGTAACTGTAAGTATGTATGTGTACTGCTCATATAAGCGAATTCAAGTGCAGGAGAAGGTCTTAACTAGGTGAAAGTTTAAAATACCAACACCAAGGGAAATGTTTATATTTAAGATTAAATGGAGAGAGGAAATCCTGTCCAGCTACAAGTGTATGACTGAAATGAGTGGCTTGAACTGTCACATCTACTTTGACAACCAGTCCTTAGACTAAGAACCCCTCCGGTCCCTGCCTGGTAAAGCCTTCAAGCTCACCCCTCACTAGGATAATGTTGCAGGATAATCAGCAGCTCTTTTACTTTTCCAGGGGACAGCAAGGGCATTTGCTGCTACAGTTGTACTTCAGTGTATGCCATTGCTGTTTTGACCACATGCTGCTAGTTGTTGCTCTGTACCACCTGTGGGGGTATTTTTTGCGCTTTTAGCAACATCTAGTTAAAATACTTTTCAATAAATTACTGAAAGACCCACAGAATAGTGAACTGTAGCGCTGCAACATTAGCACAAGAGAGGAAAGAACCATCTTTCTGCATTGGCATTGCCCATTACTGTTGTCTAGCTTTCTAAATTTCACTGTTAAATTTATTTTTTTGGGAAAACTGTGTATGCTGTTCCTTTAATAGGACTTGGCTCAATAACATTACCTTCCTGTCTTAGCAATTAACCACTGCTTTTAAATAGGGCTAGCAACCAATTTTAAAGTTAGTAACCATTCAGCAATTACCTGATCAATTATTTGTATATTACCCAAAACTCATTGAATGTGATATTTAGTGACAGAAACGAATAGGAAAGGCCATTTTTAGTATTATTATTTTTCTTATTTCCTCACATACCAAACCCTAACTATCTGTAAAGGTGCTGCTTCTCAGTTGGAACAGTAGAAGTAAATGAACAGTGAATACATCTGCATTCATTATTTCATAATGAAATGTGTGCTTTGTTTCCTAAAAATCCTGTAGTTATTAATTCAAATTTTGTGTACTGTGGAGAAAACAAACTGGTTGAATCCAGAAGCAGCTTATGAAAGGCTTTTAAGGTGGTGGTTCGCTCCCCCCCCCCTTAGTGAGGGGAGTGCAGGCTGGAGACCAAATGTCATCCTTTTATGTCAAAAGTTTTCGTTTTATGTTGCTTCTCAACCTTAGGAAGTTTTACCATATGTAACTCTTTTGATGCATTACCATTTTGTTTTAGAGTATTTTTTAAACCTGATAATATGACACAATTGTAAGCTGGCATGACATGTTGATTTCGTCTCCAGAGACTCAATGATAAAAGTGGACCAGTTGCACCGGAAAAGAATTGACATTTGGAGAAATAAAAACATGAGAATTATGTGTCCTGCTGTGAGAGCACTTCATCAGTTTGCAAGTTGCAGACTCTCTGCAGGTATGACTCAATGCAACAAGGAGCTAACTGCACACTGGAAAAGCGAATCTACCTGAAGACATTTATTGTAAGGCTTTGACCTTGTTGCTTTTTGTTGCACTGAACCTTAACTGTTTTCTTCGGATTTCATGGAACTTTTAAAGTATTTTTGCATATTAGAGTTGTCAGTTTGGGCCATTTGTTTGACTTCTGCTGCTGAACTAGTAGCCTTTTAACATACCAGAGTGCTAATGAACAGACTGTCTGTCCCTGCCTGTTCCAGATCCATTACTTGTTTGAAGAAAGCAAGCCAAATTGCAGTATCTGCCAATGGCAAGTTGTTACTGTTTAGCTAAACACCAGTGTTTTTTTAAAGAGGTACCAGTCCCCGTCCCCTCAGTAAAGGACCAGGTTTTAAACTTTTTACTCCCACCCCCAGTTAACTTTAATGGATGTTTTGCTAAAGCAAAAAGTCTCAAGTAATGACAAATGGTGGCTAATGCTCAATTGGATATTTTTTTTAAGGTTGCTGGAAAAAACCAGATCAGTTCAAAGATGATAAATCTTACCAGATGAGAGGGCAACTCATGTTCTGGTAATATTTGAATTAACCCAAGTGCCTGTTGCTTACCTCTATTGGGTTGGAATGGCTTTGTATAGCTGGGCATGCACTAAACAAGTCTTTGTGAAAGCCGTCATTGTGCTCAACCTTGCACCAGCAGCCGTCCCCATTGATCTGCCTTTATGAGAAGTGTTTGTCACTGTAGATAGCTCAGGCAAATCGTTACCTGGGTTGCTTTCCACTAATAAATTACCAAAAAAAAGAAGGGGGGGAAGGGATTTCACATTTCTGAGGAAATGGTGTAAACGGGTGGAAATTTTTTTAAAAAATATTTTCACTTTGATAGTTGATTTTCATGGTATGACTATGCAGTATAGCAGAACATAGACAAGTTGGGATTTAATGGCCACTAATCTGAGTTTGTGTGAGTTATTAGTGGAAAATACTCAAGTATACTTTAGACCTACACTGTGTACTTAATTGGATGAACCTATTGTTTCTGCAATATCGTTTGGTTAAACATTGCACAGTTCTTACCTCATTTCTGTAAATAAGGTTTTGTGACAGTTTTTTGTATTGTGGAAAATTCATAAGGTGGATATTTTGATTTGTAATATTTCTAATTGGTAGATTTAATTGAAAATGAAAGAATAATTTATTTTTATATGTTCATGGGAATTTTTTTAAAAAGTCACAAATCACTTTTGTAGATAATTTACTAAAGTAAATCAGTGTGGTTTAATTTGCTTAAACCACTCGTTAATATTCTGTAACAATTTGTACAAATTGTTGCTGTTTTGCTAGATGTAAAATTGCAAGTTTATATAAAGATATGTACAAAGCTTTGGTTAATAAATTTTAATATTGTTTATGGTTGTAAACATAACCCAACTTATTTTTTCCAACTGCAGTTTTTTTTTAATGATGTGCTTGTCATTGGATTGTATAACACACATTCTAATGTGTGTGAATGAGAAGTCATGTTTTAAAGTCGGCATCTGAAGTTCCAGCTTCACCTGATTTGCTGTATCTGGTAGGAGCCCATGCAGCACTCTCTAAAAATGGCAATATTCACTATATGTTCTATTAACCCCCCAACCTGGCACCCTCTAGATATTGCTGAACCACAGCTCTCGCCAAACAACTATTGTGGCTTGCAGTCCCACAACAGCTTGAGGGTACCATGTTCATCATCCCCCCCTGTAGAGATTCTGGGCTACAGATTTTAGGGTGTTTTTAGGCCATGTTTTACTAATAGGTTTAAGTAATCGGTTCTTGCATACTTAAAGGAAGGCAAAAAATGTATTGATTTATTTTTTACTAAGGCACATGACATACTGAGGTACAAAAATACAAGTTACTGCATATATTGTTTAAAATATCTCCATTTTGGGTAAGCAAAGTTCTTGAGAATGTTCATTCAGCTCTTTGCCATTTTTTTCTTTTGTATGAGTTCAACCAGCAACTTGTATCGAGTCACACATTCGTCCTGCAGGTAGAGAAGCAGAAATGATAAGTTTTAGCATTTGAGAGATTAAAGGATATTTCACTTTTGTTAAATGAAAAAGTAAAAGTATGCTAGCAATTTAAAGGGGCATTTTATGGAAAACTGACAATGGGGGAAATATCCTAAATAGTTTGCGTTATGGAATTTCTCAATGTAAATGTGTGCAGGGTAAGACAATTCCATGGGGAAAATGCATGAACAAGTTGCCATACAGAGTGATCCCAGGTCCTTGCTTGCAGAGATTTCAAGTCCACTATTGACAGCAACCAACACATTCACACCAATGTTTTTGCTGCCTTTCTGTGGGCTGTCAAAAAACTATGCAAAAAGTTATATTTCTATCTAAAAGAAACAACCTTGCTCACTTTCATGTGGCATTTTGCATAACCCTAATAAAATAAAAATCACGTTAGTGGTTCTGAAATGTTTCTAATGGACCAACAGGACTTCGTAAAAGCAGCAACTGTTTTGAAAAACAATAAAAGTAATGAATTCCTAATAAAAAGCAAAATGCCAGAAACTAATATTGGGCCTCACTATGTTAACTTCACTGTTTTACCAGTACAGAACCAGTCCAAACCTCCAATAGCCCTGCCTTGAAAGGAGCTGCATGTTAGCAGCTACAGCATTTAGCCATATGCCACACCTCATCCTCAGCAACTTTTGGCAGAATCAAGGAGGTGGCTTCAGCTTTTAGCTAGTGAACCACACCACACCCAATGGCAGAGTGCTTTAACCCTACACGAGCATGACCTCACCTTAGTTTTCCCTGGAACACATTTGGCAATCTTATCCCAGCGTTCTGCTGTTCCCTTTGGATACTGCTGTAAGGCCAGCTCCAAAAGCTTCTGTTGATTCTGAGTCCACAAGTCTTCAGAACTGCGGCATCTCTCTCTTTTCCTCGCCTCCTCGTCGCTATATTCCTCTTGCTCTGCAGTGTCAAAGTCCTTCTGGCGCTTCCCCCTACATTTGTCCTCTGCTGCCTCTTTCATCACTGGGAGTGTCACTTCAGGGCCCTTTGGTATTGTTTTCCTCCTGCGGTGTCTGGCTTCAGTCAACGCAGTCTCTTGTTGATCTGCTGGTGCCATATCTATTGGTTCTGGGTCACAACTGTACTTTGACACGTCCTCCTCCAGGTCTTCCTCCTCTTTTTCCCGCTGAGTGATTATATGATCTGACAAGTTAACACTAGCCTTGTTGGATTTGGAGTTTTGGGCCAACATTTTCAGCTCTGACAGCCTAACGATACCTGTTGGAAACAGCATCGTTTTCAGCATGATTTAAGCCAGGGAAAGGGAAACTGACCCTATAGTATTCTTATTCTGCAACTGTTACCCCCCAGTAAGTAATTGTTGAGTCAAGCCTTGAAAAAAATCTCATACATCTATTAAAAAACCAAGAGTTCATAAAAATAATGAATTTGGGCTTCTGTTTTTACTTCCTCCTTTGTTTCCATGGTAGGCACACCTGAATTAAGCAATCCAGAAATAGTATCAATTAGGTATGATGCTAAAACATCTGGCATTGTTTTCTGGTTCCTTTGTTAACATGCACCTGCTACTGCACAATTTCCACACTGGTTTAAAATGAACAAACTGCATTGCCCCTACTAATGGTACCCTTAGTTAGTCTGAGTCCTTTGCACTGCTAACCACTGAAGGGTAGAGCCTCATATTATCCACTTCATAAGGGCATATATACAAGTCCCTTTCTGCCTGGATCATTTTATAGAAGAGGCAGCCAGTACAGTTAAGTTTCTTGCGAGATTTCATTCTGCAGATATATCACTCATAACATTATGGCTTGAGTTGAACACTCAACTCCCAGGTCATTGCAGAGATAAGGGATGGGAAGAGAATGCATTGCCATTTCCCAGTACCATGAGTCTGGTGGGGCAAGCTGAGACCCTGCATGGTGGCAATGTTATAGCTGGAGCAGGAGTTCCTATCCTCTAAAAAAAGTTTGGTCAGGGGAGATCTGACCCAGGAACTGGCCAAAATAGGGGTGGGGCAGAAAGCGGGCAGTGAGGAAAGGCAAATTTGTGGAGGTTCACCTAGTTGCTGCTGGTTGCTGGAAAGAATACTGAACTACGATCTGATTCAGCAAGGCACTAATGTTTTTAAGCTTGAATGTACTCCAACCTCACTTAACACAGATTAATTATGCTCTAAGCATCAAGCAACAAATAACAGAAGCCCTAGAAACTTACCAGGAGCGCACGTAACTGAATCTTTAATCTGTTTGGTTTTCATGGTGACCTGTTTAGGAAGGAAGAGAAAGCATTTAATTTATAGATAAGTTTTGTAAGATGGCTTAAAAGAAGACATCAAAGAAAACTGATCAAGACTTAAAGAGTCCAGTGAATACCAATAACCAGAACTATTGACGGAGACCAGCTGCAGATTTCCATTCCTATTCAGCTATTCCAAAAGCCTAATGTGCATGATATATAATTACAATAAATATTTTATTAAATAAACATGGACTCTGGTGTATGTCTTACAAGCAAAACTGTGAACAATCCTCCCAGACGAGAAGCAGGGTGGGGCAGGACTGCGGACATTGCCCTGAGCTGCTTAAAGGGAAGGATGGGGTATAAGTGTAACAAGTCAGTCAACAAACAACCACAACACACTGGCGCTCTCTATATGCCAAAGGGCTCCAACTCCAATAAGAAAGGGAAAAGAGGAAGATTTCTTATTTCACCCAGATGACGCTCATAAACTTGCTCTTAAAAAGGGGAACAGCATCATAATTTGCATGAAATTGTATACTGTTTTTCAAAAATACATGTTAATCAGTGTTCTTTAAGATAAACTCTTATTTAAATAGATAACAATTAACAGAAAACGTAAGACCAGCAATCAGTTTCTCTTTGTGGAGCACTTCCCTAGAAAATCTCTCCCTCAAATAATACTAATCTAACTATGTTTAACACAGATCTGGAGTCGTTTACACCTCATGCTAACAGAAGTTAAAAGGTAGTGTGTTTCTACTCATGAGCTCGAATTTAGACAGCCCAGTGGCAGTTAATCATTTCCCTATCTTCTCTTTGACATATGGGATGTTTTTATAACTGCACCCCCTTTACCTCACACTGCCAAGCACCACACTAATTAGAAAAGTGTGCTCCTATCTACCCACCTGCCTATTGTTGTTTTGCTGCCTACCTGGGCCTTTTCCATGCAGGCAGCAAATCCCCCATCAATCTGCTATTGCAACCTGAATATAAGAGATTAGTGACTGCAGAGGCAAAGCAGCATCAGTTTACATCCTCTTAGCCAAGCAAATGATATTATTTCATGTGAATGGAACCGGAGAGCTGTTTGCTGCCAGTTGAAAAACTTACAGTGAAATAACCACATTAAAATAAACATCTGAGTCTGCTTTGCACACCAGATTGTTTTCACAATTTTTAGCGTCCTTTTAAAAACCATGATCCCAAGGCACCTTTCACAAGTGCCTTAGAAGTTTCTGGTAGTAGCTGCTGCCTGTTATGACACCAGGAAAAGCTGCCTGAGACACCCTGGTTCCATACAAACGCCAGGCGTTTTCTGCTCCTGTATTAGATTTGAGTACAATTTTCAGACTCTGGTAAGCCGCGTTGAGAGGTCTCCCAGTGGGATAACAGTAGCCCAATAAATATATATTCAGATGCATATCTGTTCCCATCCTATGCATAGTTTCCAATTCAGGAGTGCTTATTTCTGACTGCATAGGTTCAACCTGTAACAATGCATAAGCTTTAACAGAAGCTCTGCATTCCGTATCCACACCACACTGCCCTGTGGCCATCCAGATGTGGATAGACTCCAACTCCCATCAGCCCCAGTCAGTATAGCCAGTTGCCGAGGAGCTCATCTTGCTGGGGAAGCCTGAAACAAGTGAGCCATTCGTTAACCAAACCAGGGAGAGCTCACCCATTGAAGGGGTGTGTGTGTTTAGGAGGGGTGGGGGAAGAATGTTCAATTATTTCTTCAAGTAGTAAGAGGGCAAGAATGAGAGCCAAAAATTCAACAAGGGGGAAACGGGTCAAAGAACAGATGTGTGGAGGCAGACGTGGGGTGCTGGTACAGGTAACCGGGTCAGCTGGCAGGAACTCTGATTAAAGAGAACTGGAAGGCAGCTTCCCTTTCATAATCGAAACACTCGACAAAAACAAATCTAATTAATACCACAAGTCCAAACCAGGAAAGTAATTTAATAAATGCTGCATTATCTTTCCACTTACAAATAAAAATGTGATCCCATTATACTGATTGGTTTGAGAGGATTTTTGTTTTTGGTCCGGGCTTTGTTTTGAAAGGAGAGGTGAAGTGGCTTAGATGTTAGACAGTTGCTTCAAATGTTTAGATTCCGGAGACTATTTCTCACAATCGAGCTGACATGGTAAGTTGTGAGTTGAGGAGATCTAAGCTGACTTGGGGGGTTCTAATAAAGTGGTTACCTGACTTGTTTCACACCAAGGCACTGTAAAACTACTAAAACTAATCATCTTGTTATGATTGGGCAGGATACTTTTTTAAAAAAAATGCATACAAATTGAGAGAAGGTTCAGCAAAACAAGAAAAAGAGAAAGAAAACACCTCACATGACTGAACAAGGAGAACAGGCTCGAGTGCCACTGATGAAAAATTGTTTCGGAGTAAAATACTACTTCAGAAGCTAGAGAAGATAATTACTTACTTCTTAAAATCCGAATACACCTCATTTTAAAAATCTAACCAGCCTGAAAAAGTAGTAGTGTAAATAAATTTGCTCCCCATGCTGAACCTGTGCAATGAATCAGGAAAGGTTTGGGAAAGAAGGAAGGGGTACACAAAGCATAATTCATTTACGGATTTCATTACAAAAGCAGTATCGGGGGGTGGGGGGGGGGAAGCACTGTAGCCAGCATATTCCCTAATATTCTATTTTTCTATATGTACTACTAATAACCACCATTTTATTAGTTTATAAGCCATAAACAAACAAGCAACAAATCTGGCTCTCAATTTCCTGGCAGCTAACACAAATAGAGAAAAACACAAGCCAACATAATTTTCCTCATCCCAACAGTAAAACACCCAAACTCACTTCATGTTAACGACCTTTTTTCCTGCAGCCAAACTCAAGACTGACATTGTTCATAAAAACCTTTATATAGATAACACCATATAGTGAACAACATCCTCGTTAACCAGGGCTTTTTTCTAGAAGGAACTCACTGGAACTCAGTTCCGGCACCTCTCAGGTGGGCGCCACTGCCATTATAAGAGAATAAGGGAGGTATTCATGGAGAATTCAGGCACCTCTTTTTCCTAGAAAAACAGCACTGTCTATAACCATTTTGCAGTACAGTGTGTGCAGTAAGATTTTTTCCAATGGTGAACTGTTTAGCCACAAGACTCATCTACACCCCCCCCCCAAAAAAACCACCCATAGTCCAGAAAAGTTTTATTATGTGATCCACTGTCTGTAAATACAACCTAAGATGGTGGACCGTGAGAAAAGGCTGTAGCTCAGTGACGCAGCATCTGCTTTGCGTGCAGAAGGTTCAATCCCCAGCATCTGCAGGTAGGGCTGGGAGAGACCCCTGCCTGAAACCCTGGAGAGGTGCTTCTGGTTAGTGTATTTAATACGAAGCTAGACGGATCAAGGGTCTGGCTCAGTGTGTGTGTGTGTGTGTGTGTGTACATATATATACACACGTTTTTAAAAAAATGTTAAAACCATTAGAACATAGGCTTTTGTTGTCATGGCCAAATGGACAAAGGATAGCCATGACAGCTGAATGAGCTTCTTTACTTCCTCAGAGATCCTTACTTGGAGCTGTTGCCTGGCAACTGCCAACTTCCAGCCGTAGAAAACTGCTTCTAACATGGGCTGAGCAACTTTCAGTGGCTGACCTCCATTTCAGTTCCCCAGAATTTTTTGGTGGTAGCTGCTGCCTGTTATGACATCAGAAAAGGCTACCAGAGAGACCCTGGTTCCATGCAGGCACCATGCATTTTCTGTTCCTGTACTAGATCTGGGCACAATTTTCAGACTCTTTGCTAAGCCACGTTGAGAGGGCTCTCGGGGCTATAAAGTGGGATAACAGTAGCCCAATATATATTCAGGTGCACAATATCACCAATTACCAGCCACTGCAGAGGGATCCTTACTACCATTGTGTGCTGCTTGGGAGCTTCCTAAAGTCATCTGGCTGGCCATTGTTTGGGGGGATGTCTAAATTCAGTGGACTTTGGTTGTGTTCCAGTAAGGCAATTCTTAGATTATTATAGCTGATTTAACATAAGCCAGGTGAAAAAAAGGAGGGTTGTTTTTTTTTAATTGTGGGGAAGGGCTAAAGCCCAGTGACAGAGCAAATGCTCTGCATAAGAAAAAGTTCAAGGCATCTCCATGGAGGCCTGAGACACCCTGCCTGAAATTCTGGACAGCTGCTGCCTATCAGTGTCATAGATTTCATAGAGTTGGAAGGGACTGTGGCGTTTGCCCATTACTGGGGAATATATGACTGTGCAGGAGTGAGAAAAGGGTTAATTGGCTGACCAATGAAAAGCCGGAGGAGGAGCTTAGGGGCTTTGAAACCCAGCATAGAAGGGGGGAGTTAGGCAGTTGGTGGAGAGTTGGTTGGGGCAGTTGGTTGGTGGTTGTGAGGAATTGTGGAGAAGTAGAGTAGTGAGAGTAGGGTTCAGACAGGGCTGAGATAGGGATGAACATGTACCAGTGTAACTAATACCTTAATCTTGTTCAAAACAAAATAAAATAAAAAAAATCCTTCCAGTAGCACCTTAGAGACCAACTAAGTTTGTTCTTGGTATGAGCTTTTGTGTGCATGCACACTTCTTCAGATTCTTAATCTTGTTGACATTTAAAATAAACACTTATTTCTGTGTTCAACTGAAACCCTGACTGTGACAGTGATTTACCGGGGGGGGGGGGGGAATCCTGGTTGATGGCAGCGTAGAGCTGTGGTGGCACAGGGATCAATAAACTGTAAAAGGTCCGGGGACCCTGTGTGACCGCCACAGGGACCCTTAGGGTCATTTAGTCCAACCCCCTGCAATGGAATCCTCCTCACAGCCAACAACAGGTCAGCTCAAACCACCCACGTTTTGGTTAACAGACACACTGACCCATTGTGCCACAAGGCTTCAATAATACTGAACAAAAACAACAATATAAAAATAATAATTAATAGTAATAACAACACTGAACTAGATGGACCAATGGACTCGCTATAAGGCAGCTTCCTATGTTCCTTCAAAATACCCTCGTCTTAATCATCCCTAGAAAGAAAAGTGAACTCTGACTACACAGTCACAAGTCTGCCACAAGGCTAGCAACTACAGTGGTTTGGACACATTTGATAGCTGCTCCTTGAAAATCTGGGTTGTATCTTGGGTTGTCTGCAACCTTCATGTTAGGCAGGCAGTTCACCCTGCCTATTGTATACCCAACTATGCATGTTCTTAATGTTCAAACCACCGACTCTCAGAATCAGTACTAATTTTTTCATCCTCAACCTCTGAGGAGACACACTTCCTTAAAGAACTTGTTGCCTAGTGAAACACTGTCCCTAGTAGGACAGTGATCAAAGCTACACAAAGTGGTTACGGAGGTCAGCTTCTTCTCCCAGCAATGGCATAATGTTCTTACTGCCCAGATGTGACAACAGCCAAGTACCATTGATGAGGTTCAACTAATTTTCATGCTCTTTCCCTGGTGCCTCTGAACTGAAGATAATTCAATTTCTTCTCTCCCAGAACAGGACTCAAGAACTACAACACCTTAAGTCCATCTTAAAAAGAAACAACAGTGGATGTTTCGCCTCACAAAGTGCCAAATTTGTCATTTTACACATCACCGTATTCTGTGTTAGGATGTAGGTCCATCATTTTGTGTGTGTGTGTGTGTGTGTGTGTGTGTGAGAGAGAGAGAGAGAGAGAGAGAGAGAGAAATCCCAAGCTTAATTAATGGATACCACCTGTCTAAACACTATTAGCTGATCTGCATTTAGGGTTTTTTGAAAAAAGGGGGGGTGGCCCAACCAGAAATATTATCTTTACTTAAGTCTCACAAATGTCCTCTTCCAGCAAAGAGGGTTTACTAGAAAGCCTAAAACTGGCATTGTTTTTCTGTTATCGGGTTACAGTAGCTTGAGTCTCTAAGCGCCAGAATCCCCATATAGCTGATCAGTTACAGCTGTTAATTGTGGAGCAGGGGGACCAGCTGACATCTGCTTCTTGCTTAGTTAGTTAATGGTTCACTTCCAGGTCCTAAAAGGATTGCAGCCTCTCTCAAAAGACAATGTTGGACCCCATCTATGTCTGGCTTCTACACTGCCTGTCTTGTTCTGGTTTGTCCATACAATGCAAATTCGAGTGAACTCACATCTGCCACTGATCGACCCAATTCGTGAGCAATCTTTTCCCATCGACCAGGCGTCCCCCCTGGGAACTTAACCATACTTCTTGTCAGTTGGCTAAGGTCCTCTTCCGTCCATTCCGGTGCCTGTAAAACATTTGAAGAACATTCATTACACTAGGAGGGTTTGTCTGTGGCAGGAGGGGGTAGAGACACTGAGCACAAGACTAAAGCAAAGTAATCATGCAAAGGGTGTTCATTGCAAACACAATTATTTTATAGCTTGCTTAATACTTCCTACTCTTGCTTGTTGAATAGAGGAACACATATACCTGACAGGTCTAGTTTATTTATAATGATTTGGAAAAAACATGCGTACACACACACACACTCTCTCTCTCTCTACAAATGCAACATGTTTAATAGTGACAGATGCTTTAAGGTATTAACATGACAAAATTGTGCATAAAATCCATATCCCCAGGGAAGTAAATTTAGGAAAGACCCTGGATTTGTGGCTGTGTGTATCACACAATCCAATACACCACCACACTGTTGCATTTTTTAATGGTGCAACAAATCTGTCTAGATTTTTCTCCAACAAGGGAAGGATTTGTGGAGGTGGTCATAGTACCACTCTACCAATTGTAGAGTTGGAAGGGACCCCAGGGGTCATCTAGTCCAACCCATCGCAATGCATGAATCTCAACTAAAGCATCCATGGCAGATGGCCATCCAACGTCTGCTTAAACCTCTGGTGGTTAATCTGTTGGAAGCACCTGGAATGAATAGCTCCTAAGCATAGCACATTTAGGGGCAGGGTAGCTGTTTCCAGAGAGACCAATACACATGCTCCCTCAACTGCAAACCCAAACTCCATTTTCTTCTTTATTTTAATGACAAATCAAGCCCCCAAACCTTGAAGCAGGAGCGCAGGGGCTCTATATAGAGAAGCCTTAACATTCATTCACATGCAAGCAGCTGTTTCCACCTTCCCCTTTTTTTCTCATCAGAAAAGCCATCTGCACCAGGCTTCCTCTGCACTGGCACGGGCAGCAAGCAACAGCTTCCCATTTCTATTTATTTCTAAAAAGAGCCCTTTATGACAAATACCTCCCCCTAATCACCATTTCCGATAATGAACAGGCAGGCACCAAGCAGTTTGCATTACAGAGCCATCAGCACAGAACAACATTCAGAGGTGAATGACCCCAGAGACCATCTCCACAGCTACGGCAAAGCTTCTCCCTGACACTAATCCTGCCTGTCATTCTCCCACTGTGCTCTAACCACGCTGACGTCCGCCTGCTCCACCACAAGCTTAAACGGGGCCCTTCCCTGACTTTTCACTGTCTCCCCCAATCAATGGCTCAAGCGTGCTCTTTTCACCATGTCCAAATGGCAGCTTCACTCCTAATCAGAGTGCCTTGCCCCTGTTTAACAGGCTTCCCAAAGGCTCTGCCATTTGCATTCATTTGCAAAGCAAACTACTTTTATTCACTTTGTCCTGCTATCAAGAATGCTCCCTGAAGCAGATAAATTGGCATAAATATACAGCCTGCCGCTTAAGAAGCAGTAAATAATAGCCAATAGTGGGAAGGATTTTATCAATCATCCCCTGTTTTGTGTCCATGCATGCCTTTGTTCACCAAATGCTGAAAATCATATCTGTACGACTTTTTGTACAACCATAATAATTCAGGACCGGCTGTGTGGGTGGATGGAGACACAGACACACAGATGTATATATCAATAAGGATGTACTTTTTTCTGGGGAGGAAGAAAGAAAGAAATATGTACACACACACACACACACACACACACACACACACGGTGCAGTGGGAAATTGCCAGTGCTTTGGATCAGGGAAAGGGGGGGGGGCAGCCAATTTCCAGTGCAAGTAACAGAGCTTTCTGTTGCACCATGCTCCCCCCTCCCCCCGGAAAGAGGCACTTACAGATACTTAATGTAAAATTCACTACCCAAGTATCATGTGCTATTGGCCAGGATCCAAAAAGTCCTTCCAGATGTGTGCAATGGCTTATTACGTACTTGGTGGGATTTCAAACATCCCACTGCTCCTGTAGCAATTTGCACTATATCGGGTTTGTGAAGCTGCTATAAGATTTGGCTGGGGGCAAGGGGGGGAAGGGGTTGATGCTGTCAGAAAGGGAGACTCTGAAATTCTGCAGGGTCCCTTGAGCTAGGAATGTGGCTCTTGGATCTTGACCTATACTATTACCTGGGGAGTTGGCAGAAAGTATGTCAAGTGTGCTTGTTGCTATTCAGCATTTCTTCAAGCGGAGATTAGTGTTCCGAGAAGTCAGTGTAAAAACAAAAGAACGGGGAAAAACTGGGTTTCCCCCCTTTTTCTTTCTATCAAAAGCTTTCAATACCACATAGCCAAACGTAAGTCTAATAGTGTGAAAGTCTTGCAAAGCTTCTGAACAATCTGAAATGGTGGGGAGATAGTAGGAAATGGAACAATTCCACAAATTCTCTTTCACATAGACGACATTTAAGAGACAACTGCTTTGCGGCCTAGTTTCCTAACACTAATAATTAACTGTCCATTATTACTTAAAACCAACTATTGTTGTTTTTTGTTAGATTTACCTTTGCAAGTAAAAAAGTTACCGGTAAGTGACAAGCGGATCCACACAGTTAAAAATAAAGCTAGGTGGCACTATCAAAGGCCAGCATTTGAAGAACAACACATGAAGTCAGGGATAGGAATCCCATGGTTCTGCAGACATTGTTGGACTTTCAACTCCCCAGCCAAGGTCAACAACTCAGAGGGACATAGCTGCCTGTCTCCACCTAAAGTGCTTCTCCACATACTTTGGAATTACACCAATTTCTCCTCTCAGCTGCTGCTTATCACAGCGTGTAGGATGCCACTTCAGAGGGTCTCTGATTTACAGGGTTTGTACCCAACTAAGTTATATGCAGAGCAGACCCACTGAAATCAATGGATCTGCATCAGCCGGATTCCTTAGTTCCTGTTCGTCTACTTGGAACAGGACTTATTATGGGATACAACCCCTGGAGTGGCTTTTGCGGTATGTGAGAGGACCCTGGGAGGAGAGCCCCGCCACAAAAGCCCTGAGCATAAAAGCAGTCCCATGCTCTGAGCTCATAATATTTTAGAGAAAAGCCGTTCTCAAACAAAGTTCAGTCAGTGGCCTTGGGCAGTTCACTCTCTTCCCCCCTCCCCAGCTTCTCTCACAAGATTGTGGAGGAGGAGATAAAATGAGAGACAGAGAGATTGCAATTTTCCCTTGAACCCTTTAGATGCAGAGGCGGAGATGCACACATACCCAAAACATTAAACTTCCCAACTTCCTTCCTTACAAACACGAATTCCTTCGCTATCTGGAAGATATGCCAGGCCTAACTTACCGGTATATATTATTTCTGAGCCCCAGAGGCTACAATCAACATACCAATAGTTAAGCAAAGCCCTCAATTTAAACTATGAGTTTCCATATTCTGAGAAGAAGGGGGAAAGTTTCTTCCAAATCTTCAACATTTTCCCCAAAAGTTAAAATAATTTCATTTAAGCCAACACTGCTAAATGGACTAGTCTGGCCATTTGTGTGGGTTGTGAATGGGTTAGGCTAAAAGATCACATTTGAATTAGGGGGCAGTAGACCTTTTAAAAGTCTAGGGACAAAAGAAACACATTTATTTATTAGAATGTCGCTGAAAGTATTAAGTAGAACCTTGACAGCTAGAATTTAGCTACGAATGAACTGGCATAATAAATATCTACAGCGCTTACAACAGGAATATAGGGAAGGGCTGTAGAGAATCTGCTTTGCAAGTCTGGGGTTCAATCTTGGGCTTTTCCAGGTAGGGAACCCTCTCTCTTTAATCATGGAGAATCACTGCAAATCAAGGAACAATGATGTTGACTCGTTATAAAGCAGCAGCTTCTATGCTCATAGAAGTAAAAGTGAAACACCTTTAAAAGATCTGAAGAATTCGTTCTCTAGTGAGCCACTGAACTTTGTATATTTGAATTCATGTTCAAGTAAATTTGTCCGTATGTTGCTTTGATCATTTCTTACCAAAATAAATTCAGAAAGAAAGAAAGAAAGAAAGATTGTCTTTTAATTGCTAAAAGAAAAGACCTCCATAACCCTGGAAGCATACACATCCACCATCAATATACATAAACACACACACACACACACACACACACACACACAGAGGCTTTTATTTCGTTCTTCTTAAGGGTTGGTGAATTTACAGCTCTTCCACAACAGTAAACGGTGTCTTTAAGATAACCCCCTGTGACTCCACTGCTATAAGCAGCTAGGAGGGTGGCAACACTGTGAATTTATTCTCCCTGTACTGCTCTGGAGCCAGAGTCAGATGAATGTGTAAGCATAAGCCTTTGCCACTTAAAACCATGTTTGTCCAATATTACTGAAACACTGGGCCAAAACTCATCTCTACAGTAGAGTGATGGAAGATGCCACATGGTGAGGGGACAGCTGTTGTGTCTACACAAGCATTCAGATTTTACATCAGAAAGACAGTGCTTTGGGATTAGCTCTCCACACTGAACACAACACACTCAAAAGAGGGGGAGGCAAACAAGAGACACAAGGAACCATTTTTAACACAAAAATTAAAAACAGATTACTTTCACAGCTATAAATATTCATATTGGCTGGTCAAATGTATTTTAAAGAAATTCACTGAACGAGATTTTTTCATACCGAATATAAGCTTTTAGCAGTTAACTGTTTTTTGTGTGTGTTGTGCTCCTTGGCTCTTATGGTTGCTTTAAATACCTTTTAAATACCATACACAAACATTTCAGATATTCCAAGAAAACAGCAAATATGTTTTAAAATTTCACACACTGCCCTCTTATAACCTGTCATTTACTAACAGGTTTACAACTGTGGGCAGCTGTAGTACAGCTGCATTTTAATAGAGAGGAAAGTGCTCTTGTTCCTGTGGTAACAATTTACAATTAAATAATAATAATTACAACACTATTTATCTATACAGAAATTTACATTCCACCTTTCTACTATATACCTGCCGGTTTATTTTTGCTCCCTCCAGTACCGCCTTCCCCAATCTGGTGATTTTTTTGGACTCCCGTGTTGCTTGGAGCTGATGAGAGTTGTAGTTCAAAGCAGCTACAGCCATGTAAGAGAATATTCCTGACGATTCTAACTGTTCAAGCAGAGGACATTGCAAGTGCCAAGAGGTGCCGGCTTGGTGACCCCCTGCTCTACACCTTGTGGTAAGCTCTCCCCCCCCCCAAAAAAATTCAAGTTTTTTGTTCCTTAATCCTGGTGCCCACATAGCTTTCAGCTGTCTACAATGCCGATTTTGCCTTCTTCATCCCCATGTGGGGCAAACTACCTCCTGTCTGTGGGCTTGGTGTGAGCTTTGCCTCCAGCCAGATATTGTGCTTCTGCTGATAGGAAACATTCCTTGCGTGGCCCCTGCTTTCAATTGTTTAAAAAAGTCTCTAGCCCCACTAGAAAGAAAGTTATGAAGCAAAATGTGTGGGCAACAATCCCAGTCATTTCTGTGAAATGAGTCAGCTTGACAGCTGAAATCACTGACAGGTTCACAAAGGAGTGAAGTCAGAGTTGTAACTGATAAGTGATTGATTGGAGACCAGTCAACAGGAATTTCTGGAGCTCTAAAGAACTATTTCCCACTACCCTTTAAGGCAGTCCCCCCCCCAAAAAAATCTCCCCCCCCCAGTCCTTAGAATCTCTGTAGTTTGCCCTTCCTTTTTCCCTAGTAACCAGGACACATCTTCGTTCCGGAAGTCCATTCTTAAACTGAGGTGTGCTTTCCCTACTGAGGCCTCCCGCCGCCAGTGCCCTTCCACCGTTCATCTTCTGTTCGTCTTCCGAGGCAAAGTTCACTAACTAGAACACCTACCGGTACTTCATTCACCAAATAGTTCATAGACCGAGGTACCACTGTAGTTGGCTTGTCTGAGATCAGACAGTCCCTAGAAGTTATTCTATGCAAGTACTACTATACAATGATTGTGGTTGGATGGGGGGGGGAATCTCCCCTTCCCCCAAAAGGCAAATGTGAAAACTTTGCAGAGTGTCTTAGGGACATCTGCTGGTGTGCAGGAACTAAAGAACAAACACTCAGAAGAATTCACTGTATAGTTAATTTACAGTTCAATGGAATACATGGAAGTCTCTGTGTTTAAAGGGATATGTTTTGGTTTAGGCTTAGCACTGGGGTGGGGTGGGGTGGGGAGACAAGGTTCTTATGACTTTAACAACTGTATGGGAGGCAGAAATTCATCAGGTTAAGACTTTTTTTTTTTAGTATGGAAATACAATTATGGGGAAAGCTTCACAATGGGGAAAGCTTCACAATGACTGTACAAGCTTCATTGGGATTCCAGAAATGAACTATTTTAATAAAATAAAATGTTTATTATGAAAACCCCACCACCAGGATTATCCCAGACTAAGAAACATAAGAGGTCCAAAGCTGATACAAAATGCAAAAAATAAAAAGTTTGATTGATTTTTAAAATAAAATCTCCAATCAAAATAAGCTGCTAAACTTCACTTTGCTACTGTTTAAAAACCATCCACCCTGCTGACAGATGGTGCAGTGCATGGTTTTATTTACACTGCAGGCAGATGTATAAAATCCAGGAGGCCAAATGAGTAGGAGACCAAAGGAGGAAGGAGGCACAGGGCTATAATTGAGATTTCATAAGGAATCGTTTAGATGTTTTTAATACACTGGAAATATGCATTAGAGAGTGTACTATTGTATATACACTTCTAACACGAGACAATAGTATCAAAGGGTGCAGAATGATACCGGGATTAGCAGTGTTGCCAAAACAGGAAAGACACCTGGAATCTGTCTTGGTGTTTAACCTTGGAAAAAGACAGGCATCCATAGTGCCTGGGCCTTCTTCCCATTTAAGCAGCGATAATAAAGCCCACTTCACAATGGCATTATGAGGAGGTTTGCTTGACTTGACAGGATGACCACCAGCAACAATTCAAGGGAGGCCTTGCGGGCAGGGGGGTGGGACCAGGCCAGGCATAGCTTATGTCTGCTGCTAAGCATGCCCTCAGGGGCAATTAGCCAGAAGCTGTGTGTTCAGATGAAAACAGCAGCCTCCGTACAAGTTGCTTTGGGGCAGACTTCCTCCTACACTTTGAAAAAAGAAAAGGGAAAAGCCAGCAGCTCTGCCTTGGACCCAATTCTCCAGAGCCAAACGATGATTCCCCTGAATGCAGGCGAATCCAAATCACCAGGTTGGGGAAGTTCCTGTGCTGCAAAGCAAAAGCAAGCAGCCAGCAACATCAGCAGATGTCTCCAAAGATATTTCCAAAGCCACTGATATATGTTTAAACTTCTGCAGGAGATTTTAAAGAAAATGGTATTGTAGCCCCCCCAAAATGTTCAAGTTCAGTGCTTTGGTTTTTATTTTGTTTTAAATTTTTTAAATTTGAGACAGAATATGGGTGGATGTGGGTGCACAGGCACAGGCATATTTTGAGAAGACACGAGTCAAATTTCAGGTGCACAGGTGTGTGTGTGTGTGTGTGTGTGTGTGAAGTTCATCTAAACATTGATGGGTTGTGTGAGAACTGATGTCGCCAACTCTACTGCATCCCAGAAATTGCCTTGTGGGCAACCTGAGTTTTCCCATGTTCCTGCTTCATACCTGGGTAGAGATAGGTGACACATTTATTGAAAATATTAACGTACGTACAGATTTAGTGCTGTCTGTAACAGCACTGGAGAGTGTGTGAGAGGCAGGGAGACAGACAATCACAAAAAGAACACAGCAACAGACAGATGCTATACTAATAACATACATTCACAGACACACGGAGAACTACAATTAACGCAAGCTCAGTCAAATGCTAAGGCCAGAATGAGAGATGGACATAATGCTCTAGGCAGGCATGGACAACAATAAGAGTAATGCAAGGATTGGAACGAGGGAAGATTGCACAAGCAAAACACAACCACCAACTTCTCCAAACTCTTTCAAATGCTGCTGTTCTTAAGAGTGTTAACAAGCAAAGGGCAGCGAAAAAACGGAATGATTTCCCAATATGTAACTCTTCAGCATCCCTCCCCCAAAGCATGGTGATTGGAGAGTTCTGGTGAAGTCATTCCCTGATTTGAAGTCAGAGCCGTCACTCATGAAACTACACTCTCCTTTTTCTCCCCCCCCCCCCTTATTTTCCTTTTATGGAATGACTGCAGGAAGTTTTAGAAAAATGCACTGAGTGGGGCTTACAGCAGCAAACCACCCACTAAAGCAGGTCCAAGGATTTGGGAGCAGTCTGCTTTGGTTTTGACCACTTGCAGATCAGTTGCTGAGGTTCAGACACGATCCAAATACCTCTGAAGCAGCTTGCTTTGCCTTGGAACTCATGTTTCATCCAAAGCAGATGTACAGGGCTATCAGGAAGAAACTACAAGCAACAGCAGAGTCTTCAAATCTAAGTTGCTACCAGGGGCGTAGCAAGGTAAATTGGTACCCGGGGGCAAAAAAAAAAATTGTAACCCCCCCCCCCCTTGGCATGGGAAGGTCAGGTGGTACCCGGTGCGGAAAATTTCTTGTCAACCGCCCCATTGATTCCCCCCCCCCCGCAAAAATGGTTTTACATTATTTCACATTTTCTTACAAAGGAATAATAACAAGTAATAATTTAAAAAAACTTTTATTTATATCCCACCCTCCCTGGCCAAAGTCAGGCTCAGGGTGGCTAACATCAGATACACAACATTGGTATAAAATCAAACAATAATTAAATTACCTCCTAAAAACACCTCAAAATCAAATTGAAGTCTAATTAGATGGCTTTCCACAGGGTTAGGGTTGGGAACAATAAGTGTTCTCTGAACTGAAATTTCAGCCTTCATGACATAGGAAAACAGCCAAGTGAACAGCTATTTTGGTGGAGGAGGGTCAAGATATTAACCGATATGCATGAAATTTCATATATAGCTATATAATCCCTACTATAGTAAGATAAGACCTTCGGACCAGGCATTTTCAAAAAAAAAAAAAATCAAAAAAAAATCAAATCCCCCCCCCCCAAAAAAAATTGTTCCCTGATAATTTGTCACCCTCTCCAAAGGCTACGCCCAGCAATCCCTGCCAGTCCTGGCTACCTACAACATCTTTCACTGACACAGATGTTATACCTGCCCTCCCCTGAAAGGTACGATTTAGCAAGCATTTTTAAATATACAAATTTGCAAGTACTAGAACTAAACTGGCTAATAACGTAACAGGATCTGCATGAACAACCCACCCCGTTCTTTCCTTTTAAAGGAAGCAGTGGGGAAAGAGGAAGAGAGAATATGAATATGAATCCCAAACCAGTAATAAGCAATGGATTACGACAGCATAAAGAACTCATCCAGCTCTAGTGAGATGGAGAATTATTGCTTTCTCTGTCACTCAAACTACTTTCCAGCTATCCACAACCTTATCCCAATCTAACCAGGCAGCGTAAACTGCCTGTGACATTGCGGCATAAAAATCTCCCATTTAGTCATGTTTGATCTAGATTGGTACAACAAACATGATTGATGTGAATACAGTTTCAAAAGAAAAAAATTCTGCTTCTTTTTAATCTATTAAAGCAGGCATTGCAGTCACTTTTTTTTTTTTTTTTTTTACTTTGAGGCTATTATTAATTAGGCCAATTAAGTACATATCAATTCTGACATTCCTATCTCCTGAGTATCCCCACCAGGTCTCAAGACAGAACGTAATTAAGACGCTTATTTCTGAGCCATGCTGTTTCTGAATACTTTACAATGTTGGCCAGATTAATTTATAGTAGTTGTTTTCAATTATGTAGAATAAACCTATTACAGCATTTTCGTCGATGGCAACTGCTTATAATGTTGATAATCATTGCCCTTGTAATATTATCCAGATCTATAGTATGTCCACAATTATATTTGCACTGGTCCAATTTTATACGCATGCTTTATTTAGTCCTGGCTCATTCTCAGTATTTGCTGTAGTCCTGAGACAAAACTAATTTCCAAAAAACAAAAACCTAAGGCCAGATTCCCTTGGCAACTCATTCATCTTGTTCTTAAACCTCATCCAAGTCAGCTACAATTGATATGCATGTGGCAGATG
This sequence comes from Lacerta agilis, assembly GCF_009819535.1. Lineage (NCBI taxonomy): Eukaryota > Metazoa > Chordata > Lepidosauria > Squamata > Lacertidae > Lacerta > Lacerta agilis. The sequence goes on from NC_046323.1 coordinate 35,322,434, forward strand.
ACAAAAAGGCTATCAGTAGGAAGAACCAGAACATATATAGATTTATTAGGATCACAAAGAAAGCCCAGTTGTGCAAATTATTAACCAGGCAAGTCTTTGCTATGCTAAATTAGTCACCCCTGTTTACCATTTTCATATTCTCAGAACTGCAGAGGACATTACACACTAGCTAGCAAGCAACAAAATTATACCTTGGTATTTATTTCACAGAACCCTCATTTTTCATCTACGGTAAAGATGCTTATTATAGCAAGAATGGGAAAAAATTGGTTAAATTCAGATACAGTTCTAGAAGAATAAAGTATTATTTTCAGATTAATTTAAAACGTAACTCACTGATTTCTGATCTAGTAACTGCTATTTTAAATTACTGTCATAATTTATTCTAAATTGAAACGAATAAAAGAGAGAGGAGAGAGTAAAAGGTAGCAATACATACAGAACCACAGCATACATACCAAAGCAGATACAAAAATCTACATGTCCTATTGGAAACATTTATGAACTCGCAGTATTACTTTAAAAAAAAAAAAGATGCAACAATCTTGAAAATTGTTTCACAAGTTTAACATGTTGGTGCTTGGATGCAGTTCAAAAGCCAAAACCAGCCAATGTCAATACTGTCACCACTTAACAAAAGAAGCAAATGCTATCTGTTTGTTTTCATCAAAAGGCTCTGAAATGATTCATACTAACAAGCTACTGTTTGAAAGTCCTAGGAATCCAGACATGGATGACATGGTTTCACACAGTGAGGATTTTATAACAGGACTTGGTGTTGTAGAGTCATCTGCCTGCATCTGCCATGTAAGGAAGAAAGCGGGGGTGGGGTGGGGGGAGAGACTGGACAAATCAGGGAGCAGAAGGAGTAAGAAAAACCCATTTTTCCTTTGTTTGGCTTCTGCTGATTGGCTGCAGCAGTTTTCAGCAGAATGCATGGAGGGAAGGAGAGAGAGAACAGACAAATCACGGATTAGAAATGTCCCTACAGGAAATAATGAAAAGCACCAGCTTGTTATACAAATGCTCACCTAGTGAACAGTTTCCTGCGAACACATTGAGTTCGGAGAGTGGGACCTGTGTGTATAGTACCACCATCTAAGCTCATAAACCTCTAAGCTACGGAGGTGCCTTCAAGCTTTCATCCTGGGACTTGGGAAGCCACCAGCAGATTGCTGATGGGTGCAGGAGCCAGCCTCTGTCCTTGCCTTATTCCCAGTTGCACAAACCTTGGAACATGCTGCTGGAGTTCCTAGCTTCGGAAAGGTCAACCCTAGTGATCAAAAGCACCCAGACAACCTCTAGTATAAGGCAGGGAGCAAGAGAAATAGTGAATAGCAAGATGAAAACAAAACAAACTTGGTTTCTAGGTAGCCTAACACACTTAGCACGCCGTAAGTTTCAGCTCCCATTAGCCTGGCATGATCAATGGATCTTCAATATATTCTGATCTCGACCAAAAACAGTAAAAATAAAATAAAAAATGACCTCACCTATATCTTGTGCTTCACATGGCCTGCCAGTTGTTCAGCACAAAACAATTATATTCATTGCTGTCTGCATCTCCTCCAATAGACCATACCAGGCACATCTTTCCCCATCACCATTTTAGCCTGGCTATCTCCATAAAAAAAATAGTAGTTCAGCTTGGACTTATCTATTCTTTAGCTCCTTTTGCATTAAAATTGTAAATGTAAGCATCTCCCTCCCCCCTGTGCCATGAAAATGCTTTACATGGCTAGAAGAAGGATTGGAATAATGTATGGATGTTAGGGCTGGGTTCTAGTATGAGCACAAAGCCATAAAAGTGGTTTCAGTGCTTTCCTTCAAGTCACAAGAAGTCCTTTGGGATCTAAATTTACTGTGGAAAAATTCAAAATATAAGCAGCTTTTGAAGTGGCTATTATTTAGTGCTAACAGTATGTTTTTCATACAGTAGTGGATAAGCAATGGCATTTTCTTCACTTTCAAAACATTAAAAGAACACCTTAAAAATATCTATTTGTATATAAATTGGAGTGTATGTGGTATTTTGCAAATAACAACAATGTAGAGAGATGTCTCCTATTGTTCTGCAAATCATAAATTCCTGATACTGCACCAAGTGCTCAAGAGGAAAGAAAGCATCACAATTAGAAACAGTTCATAAATACTCAAGTCCATTTTATGGAAAAGAAATTAAAAGGCAATTTTTAATTGAAAGGCCAATATAATTGGTAGCACTTAGCAGAAAGCATTAACTCATTTATTTCTGATTAGCTTCCAGGCAATTGTTTTAATTCAGAAAAGATGTGAAATACTCTTTGGTAAATTTGATTATAGGACACTCAGGCATGTAGGTTCCATTGTGTTTGGCCTGTCGTAAGGAAGGTGCGGGTAGGCTATAGCAAGAGCAATATTTTCAAAATGCACACGTTTTGGTAAGTCACGCTCTTAAGAAAAAGTCAACACCACCCACATCAGTTCAACACCACCAAAATGAAACATTCACATCCCACAAAATAAATTTATTTCCCATAGGATGTGGTAATGGCTACTACTTGTCTGAATGGCTTTAAAATAAAAAAGAACTACCGGTAAACATGGTCACAAAAGACAGTATCTGCCAACTATATAAACACATGTGTGCTGCCTTGGGCTCCACAATGGAAGAAAGGAAATGTATTTTATTTATTTACTTAGAGATTTATAAACTTTATAATATATACATAAAATGTATAGCAGTGCTGTGTGTAGCATTATAAAATAAAACTACAATAACGTCAATAAAAACACCAGTAAAGAACGGTTGGTTTTAAAAAAAATTAAAAAATATTCCAAAGGTCTGTCTGAACAGCACAGCTCTTGAAAGGAAGAAGAGATTACTTCTGCCAAACCGGCAAGGAGTTCTATGGGGCAGGATCTGTCACACTAAAGGCTCAGTCCCTGGTAAAGTTCAAACCTCATTGAAAGCTCTCAGTAGTTGAGGTGGAGCATAAGGAACACAATAGACCTTAGGGCATAAATGTAAGAAGGCAGAATCTTCATTGGCTGGATTATAAAAACAAGGACCATTTAGCAGCAACTCTGTGTCATTTGTAACATCTACCCTTAGATCATCGTCAATTTGGTTTGGTAGAGCTACGAAGCGAAACACCCAACTTGCAGCAGAAAATAAACTAACTGCTTGTTATCTGTTCACTTGAAAGAAGAAAGTCAGCATAAGAATGGTTTAGTGTTTCAGATGTTTTATATTTATGTTAGTGAATCATTTAGTTAACAAATAATTAAAAAAAACTGGCAAGAAAGCACTGACTGACCTTGGCAGACCTACATCTACATATTATGGGATGCTATAAATTGCTCTTTTAAAAAATCCTACTCCTAAATCCAAGTCAAAACAGAATATCCAAAATCTAGCATAGAAATGATGTTATAATAATCACTAAATATACATAGAGATTCCATATTGAGCTCAGTTTGAAAGATAGCCAGACTTTTTTTCAGCCCAAAACAGGGAAAAACCAACCCACTGAAGACTCTCTGAAATAAGTGGTAGTTTTAAACTAGGGATTACTATCTGAGATCAATCCAAAAACTTTCTGCAGTGGAAACTTCACTTAATTCTTCATGAACTTACTGATGGCATCTCTGAATCTTGCAAATGCACCCATAGCACTTAATAAAATGGAGCATTACTGTTTATCCTTAAACTGCTTCACAGTGCGGCGAGATGTTTGCGGGTACTCTGCAGAATATGAAGTACTAGGGCAGGCAAATGGTGGGGGGAAATCAGGCAGAACTTATTGACTGGCTGCTCAAATGTGGGAAACAGGCACAATTTGGAGGGTTCACATCCTTACCCAAACCCTCTGAAATCACCTTTCAATCATATTAGAAGGCGACTAGGAGTTCCGGGTCCAAGCTACAAGGCTTTGAGATTTACATTATACTTAGCGACAAGTTGCCTAAGGCAATGTACAAACTTGCAATAAATAAAACACAAAATCAAAATTTAACAGCAGCAAAACAAAAGCAACATGCAGATATATGGCAGCAGCAAGCCGACAGGGAAATCAGCAATTTAATTAACTAAAAGCCCAAGTGTTTGTTTTCTTTTAAAGGTTTTAACAGCAAAAGCCAAGAAGTGAAAAGGCCTGATAAGTTTCCCACAAAGTGTCTAATTTCTTCCCATATCCTCTTCCTCATCTCCCACACACACACACACACACACACACACACACACACCTGCAAAACCATCTCCACGTTCATGTCTCAGGCTATTCTTTAAAAAAGAATTGGACATAAACTCCTTCCTGTCTTGGTCCAGTATTGCACATACATTTGCACAAATGTTATTGTATCCTTCAGAAGCAATGATAAACAGGTCTGACTTTCAAGGAGGAAAAGTACTAACATAAAATAAAAAGACTGCAAATAACGAAGATCATAACATGCCATAAAATGAATTCTGGGCATAAGTAGGGGGAAGGAAGAAAATAATTTCAGGTGACTGCAAATATTTAAAAGTCACAAGTCAGGCCCCGTGCTACGAAATTGACCAGAAAGATTACAATACACAAACACAGCTGGAATAGTTTAGAAGGCGCAGAGGAAAGAATTCTGAGCCTTAGCAACACCTACCATTAGTTTCAAATATATATACTATAAATGAAGCCACAGGGGTTGATTTTGTAAAATAAATAGAATAAATGAATAAATGAATGAATGAATGAATGAATAAATAAATAAATAAATAAAGGAATTAATGAGACGCAAACAAATAGAAAAAGAAAAAAAAACTTCCATGTGCTAGAATGAGTGTAATTTTTAAAAGCAGCATACATGTTTCAGACATCATCTCAGAAGAGGCACCTGCCTCTCATCAGTGAGGAAATGCAGGTAGCTGAGATACTACCTGCTGCGATACATGTAAATATCATCGAAAAACAAGGGAAGTGTGTTTCCTCCCATGTCAGAAGTATTTTTATTCATATGCAAATATATGTGATTTAATGAACTGATTGGCCAACTAAAACTCATAAGATTTATCAACTAAGATCTCTAAACTGAGTAGCTGAACAGACACAGAAATGCTTTTGGGAAAGTCATGGACCTCGAGTGGTTTATTCCTCCTTTGGAAACTCTTTTCTGAATGCTGGCACCAGCCTTCCCCTGCCCTGCCCCATCACCACTACTAGAATAGCCTTCTTCAACCTGATTCCTCCCCACAGTTGTTTCAGACTACCAGTCAGATCAGGGATATGAGTGTGGAATCCAGCAGCATTTGGAGGGCACACCTTGAAGAAGGCTGGACAAGAGACTTGAGAGATTTCTCCTTTCAGATTTTAATTCAATTCCACCTAGCTATGCTGTAGCATGGTGGTATTTGGAGGTGGCAACATCACCTCCAAATAATTTATTTTGTGGTTTCATTTTAACATACAGGACTGACCAAGGCAAATTGATTCCTTGCTAGGGTGGTGTAGTGGCCAGAGTACTGGACTATGTCTAAAAAGGGTCCCCACTCAGTCATAAAGTTCATTGGGTGATGTTGTTAGGCTTCTGGAAGAGTGGGGGGGGGACGTGGGTTGGGTGAGGCCTCTTAGGCCACCACAAGCTCCTTGTAGAAAAAGCAAAATTTTTAAATGTAATAAAATAATTTTAAGAACTCAGGATTTGTTATTTTCAGGTAGTTCAAGTGTAATACAACAAAGTACAGGTAATTGTAGAGTTGCAAGGGACTCATCTAGTCTGCAATGCAGGAATATGCAGGTAGCTCGATATTGTTTAGCCAAAAGGAGCACTACCAATATAATGGCTTTTCTAAGTTTGAAACTTGGTTCAACCTTTAGACTATACAAAGACTTTTGGCTAAAAATAACCCACAAACAGTTATTTAGGGTGGAATTTTAGTTCACTCTGTCCTACAAAGGTTGAGGGCTAGATATTCATTAAGAAACAATCAATTTCTGGCCATGCCTTAGCGCTGAATATCCTATCCTACATGCTGAGCATGTCTATTCATGTTTGACAGGTTCCACTGAACATTTTCATAGAATCATAAATTGTAGAGTTGGAAGGGACCACGATGCCCATCTAGTCCAACCACCTGCAATTAAGGAATCTTTTACCCAACACAGGGCTGGAATTCACAACCCTGAGAATAAGATTCTCATGCCAACCGAGCTATGCTAGTTAATGCAGTATTGCAGAGAGGAAGGAGATATGTTACATGTATATTGGGGAAAGGATGCCTTCTCTCTAAGCATTTCACTTTTTCATAATCTGTAAAAAAAAAATGTTATTTGGACTTGGCTTAATTTTAGAAGTTTCTGAATAACCCGCCCTTTTCAAAAACAAGCAACTTCCCTCACAAGCGACGACACCCTTTTGAGAGGGTAAGTGAGACAAGAGCTGTAACAAACTGAACACATTGATGGTGAACTAGAAATGATTTCAGTTACTGGTAGGTAGCCGTGTTGGTCTGCCATAGTCAAAACAAAATATAAAAAAAATTCCTTGCAGTAGCACCTTAGAGACCAACTAAGTTTGTTCTTGGTATGAGCTTTTGTGTATCTGAAGAAGTGTGCATGCACACGAAAGCTCATACCAAGAACAAACTTCTTGTTGTTCAGTCGTTCAGTCGTGTCCGACTCTTCGTGACCCCACGGACCAGAGCACGCCAGGCACCCCTATCCTCCACTGCCTCCCGCAGTTTGGCCAAACTCATGCCAGTCGCTTCGAGAACACTGTCCAACCATCTCATCCTCTGTCGTCCCCTTAGTTGGTCTCTACGGTGCTACTGGGAGGAATTTTTTAATATTTTATATTGTTTAGAAATTATTTCGTTTTGCAAGATGCTTCTTCTAGAGTAATGTATTGTTTTGGGGGAGCTCTCTAAAGGGTGGTGGTGCCTGATCACATACAATTTTTTTCCCTCTGCTGTGTGCGCACTAGACAATTACTTTGGGATTTTCTTTAGCTCTAGTTCAGAGAAGACAAGGACAGGCAGCTCACCTTGTTTGGAGTGAGCTTCTACTTAGTATTTATCTGCGGCTAGGTTTCTCTTTGAATGTTATTGTGGAAAGGCTGTTGCTAGGGTTTAAGGGATACTTAGAGATATAAATGTCATTGTCTTGCCTGCTTCATCAAATGGGTTTGTTGCTCTGTCTATACTATTAAGACACCTATCATATTACTCTGTTGCCATTTAATTGTATACCTTCCCGCTGTCCATCTAAGGAGCCACCATATTATTAACTGGAGTCAGAGAAGAGAAAGAGCATGTTTTGGCAAACCTGATCTGGGATTCAAGCTGAACACATTCTCACTGCTTTGATTGCTATTTCTGTGATGATGCCAGCAACTCGAACGTATTTAAACGAACGAGAAAATATGATGCGGACGAACAAGCAAGCTCTGCCAAAAGATTCTTGTGTGTTTCACATAAAAGCAAAGAGCTGTCCCCTTAGACCACCAACTGCAGGTGTTTGACCATGGGCTGCATCCAGTCGTAGTCATACTCAAGAGTAGACACAGTGAAATTAATAGCCATGACTAATTCAGGTCCATTAATTTCAGTGGGCCTTCTCAGAGTAGAACTTGGCTGGATATGCACACACATTTAAATGAATTTGAATTTCAATAGGTTTCCATTTTGCAGATGAGCAACACTGGTCACTGGAAAGCAGCAGATGCCACAGTCTTATAAAGCCCTCAACAAAAATCACATGGTTCATTAGAAGGTGTCTAAAATGTGTAAAATTTTGGGCTTCCTTCATGCATTGGTAACTGGCAATACGCTCTGCAAATCCAAGATAATGGTCACTTTTGCTTCCCTGCCGTGCCCAAGACTCACTTCCTCAATGTGCGGTAAATGAATTGCTGCCAATCACAATTGCCTTATTAGGCTCATGTAGAGCCACACACCTACGAATCCATCTGTCTTTCATGTCTTAGTAATGCCCACTTTGAAGAGTTTTTTGTTCTAATGTCAAACAAACTACTCACTCTTGCACTTCCTCCCTGCCAAGGACCCTCCTGCAACCCACAAAACTTTACAAGAGGAAATCTAATGTAAGCACTGCAGAATACAGCAAACTGAAAAATTTAAACTTTGAACATTTAGCACACAGCTGCCCTAAGGACCAATGGAACAAACTCTTATTGGAGCAAACCAGTCCCATTTCCTGATGTGTATATCTGGTTATTTAAGAGAAAGAGAGAGAGAGAGAGAGAGAGAGAGAGAGAGAGAGAGAGAGAGAGAGAGAGAGAGAGAGAGAGAAAGGGGGGGGAATTACATTTGCACAGCCAATCTCACAAGAACATGCACATATTTTCATACACAAGGAGAGAATTTGCATGCATTAAAGTGCAACACTCTTAACAGCGGGAGAATGAACATGTAGATATAGTATGCAACAACAAATACAATCCAAAGTCCAGATAACAAAACAAAACAATGCATAGCACTGGGGTTTAAGTGCCTTTTCCCTGATGATTAAAACGAACTCAATTCAATGGCAATTAGTTCCATCAGCACGTTCGTCGCCGCCACCCACGAAAGAAGAAACTATTTCTTTTTGTCCCCCCCTTGCCTGGAAAGCATGATCTCAGTAATCAGGAGTATGATTGCAAAACTTAAAGCAACTGCTCTTACAATTTATTACTCCTAGAGAAAAAAACAATTGGTGCAGACACTTCCTTATACTAGCAACAATGGGATGGCCACATAGGAGCCAACTCCCAGGGGCCAAGGTCCCTTTGGCCCCACACTTAATAAAATATTTGAGGGGGCTGTTCTTGTTTTTCATTTGCTGATTTTAAGACGATTTTACTGAAGATGTTGTTATTGTTATTTTATTGGTATTTATTGACTTGTCCAGAAAGGCAAGACAGTGTTGAGCAATCCATTTCTTGCCTGGACTTGAACCACTTTATTTAATTTTTAGAAAAACAGATATACTTGCCTTCCTTTTTAGCGATTTGTTCCTTTCTTCCAACCAATCATCCAATTGTTCTTCAACCTCTTCAATTGAAGCGCCATGATCATACGATGGTATAAATGCATTTGTCTCTGGCACAGTGTATACAGGGAATTCAGGTTTTGGTTTCTTGACTTTAGGTTTCTTTTCCTCTACAAAACAAAATTTGACCTACAATCACAAACTCTGCCCAGAAGCATGATTTAAACACCTATTGCACCCAAATTTTATAAAGTTGTTGTCACGCTTATAGATCACAGCTGCAAAAAAAGAGGTTACAATTTGGATTTTAGACATGCAGGGAGCAATCCTACACACAAGGTGCTGGTGCAAAGCAAGCTGGGGTAACTTAAGCCGGTGTAACCCGAACCAAACCCTGTTCAGCAGTGGGAATGCTGCTGCTTTTCTGCCTAAGCCTGGCAGATGGAAAACAAGCCTTTAAAATAGTGTTTTACGCCAGGACGCTAGTCTGAGTTGAGCAGCCTTACGAATGGGCTCTCTTTGGTGCTGCCATGCCATGCTCCTAGAATGCTTTCTTTTTGGGACTTATACAGTCGTACCTTGGAAGTCGAACGGAATCCGTTCCAGAAGTCCGTTCGACTTCCAAAATGTTCGAAAACTCAAGCGCGGTTTCTGATCGGCTGCAGGAAGTTACTGCAGCCAATCGGAAGCTGCGAAAGCCCCATAGGACATTTGGCTTCCAAAAGAACGTTCGAAAACCGGAACAGTCACTTCCAAGTTTTGATCATTCGGGAGCCAAAACGTTTGTGAACTAGGTTGTTCGACTTCCAAGGTACGACTGTACTGGCTTCAGCTCAGTCAGTTTTGGCTCATCCAACTGAGCAAGTTATGCCAGCATATCGTCAGCCAAGCCAGGGTTGGGGAATTAATGCGAGCGGAGCCCAGAATCAGCCAGCTGAGGCAGAGACCCGTTGCCTCCTCAGCTGTTCATTCCAGTGGATCTTGCCTTAGGATCGCTCCCTTAATGATCAAATGGCTTATTTCACTAGACTAGTCAAAGTCCTCGTACCTTGATTTGCAATGTGCTTTTGGGGAGTTAACGTTTCACAGCAAATTTTCTTGGAACCGTGGCAGCATACTTTTATATCACAACAGCTTTTCACACGATGAACAACTGGGATGCAGCTTATTGTTAAATCGCTTATTTGGGGTATGTTAATAATAATAATAAATAATAATAATAATAATAATAATAATTTATTTGTACCCAGCCACTCTGGGCAGCTTCCAACAAAGATTATAACTACCTTAAAACATCAGTCATTTAAAACTTCCCTAAACAAGGCTGCCTTCAGATGTCTTCTAAATGTCAGGTAGTTGTTTATCTCTTTGACATCTGATGGGAGGGCGTTCCACAGGGCGGGTGCCACTACCGAGAAGGCCCTCTGCCTGGTTCCCTGTAACTTGGCTTCTCACAGTGAGGGAACAGCCATAAGGCCCTTGGTGCTAGATCTCAGTGTCTGGGCAGAAAGATGGGGGTGGAGATGCTCCTTCAGGTATACTGGGCTGAGGCCGTTTAGGGCTTTAAAGGTCAGCACCAACACTTTGAATTGTGCTCGGAAACGTACTGGGAGCCAATGTAGGTCTTTCAGGACCGGTGGTATATGGTCTCGGCGGCCGCTCCCAGTCACCAGTCTAGCTACCGCATTCTGGATTAGTTGTAGTTTCCGGGTCACCTTCAAAGGTAGCCCCACGTAGAGCGCATTGCAGTAGTCCAAGCAGGAGATAACTAGAGCATGCAGCACTCTGGCGAGACAGTCCGTGGGCAGGTAGGGTCTCAGCCCACGTACCAGATGGAGCTGGTAGACAGCTGCCCCGGATACAGAACTGACCTGCGCCTCCATGGACAGCTGTGAGTCCAAAATTACTCCCAAGCTGAGCACCTGCTCCTTCAGGGGCACAGTTACCCCATTCAGGACCAGGGAGTCCTCCACACGAGAACCCAGAAGTGTGGTTAGTCCCACTGTTTGGAGGACCAAGAAATGATTAGTAATGATGGTTTGAAGTTGGCTTGTTTCCCTAAACCATAGTTAAGATTAACCAGAATCTGCCAGGGTAAGCATATCACGCATCACAATGCAGTAAACAGAAAACAGAAGCGTAGGTTTCCAAGCTCCTCCTCACAACCTGCCAGAGGAAAAGAATTCACAAGCCCAAGGTTCACATAACATGCAACTCTAGTTTAGTGTTATGTCCAGACACAGCCATTCTATAATGCTCTGGTCTAGTATACCCAAGCAACACAACACAGGATGGGTTTTCTAGTTCAGAACAGGATTCACTCTCAATAGATAGGCTTCACAGTAAGAGATATAAATGGAGTCTATAGCTCAATATGAAGCAGAATATACTCTTTACAGCTGAAGGCAGGGATAACCGGAATGGACATTTAGGGTTTTTCAGTTTATAAAAGTTTTAAACCCATAATATGAAAACGTGTAAATTAAACGGCTAAGATTTTTTAATAATTCTAAATAAAAGCTTTAAAGAATCCACATTCTTCCCGTGTTCTTTTCAAACAGTTGGCAGTGACCACCAATGTGGCTTAGTGGCTCGGTTGTCAGACTAAGACCATGGAGACCCAAAGCCCAAAGCCCCCCTCAGGCATGAAGCTGCCACAGGATGACCTTTCATCACTCATCCCTCCATCTAACCAACCTCACAGGGTTCTTGTGAGGATAAAATGGGTTTGTGGGAGTCATATGTAAGCCATTCAGAGCTCCTTGGGGGGAAATTGGGTGGGGTTGTGTAATTATATAAATAAGATATGCCATGCAATTTGTTTTATCATTATCAGCTGAGATAATAAGCATCATTAACCCAATTAAAGCTATATCAGAATCCAGTGCAAATCCCTCTAAATAAATCAACCTCATGCCCTACTTTCTACTATATACAGCACAAAACCATTAACATTCATTTTTTTTGTGGGGGAAAGCCACACAGGACAGTGGTAACTAGACAGCTACAATTTGAAGTTACTTTGCATAATGTTCATCCTATAATAGAAAAGGATGAAAACAGGTATTTTCCAGGGTCAAAATACGGACATAAAATGAAGCAAACTGGAAAGTGTACAATAGCATGAAGAGATAATAATATACACAGGAATATTGAAAACTCGAAATTTGTAAAATGTGTGGTTGTAACGAAAAAAGTAAATTAGTCACAGCTTTTTCTAATGGTATGGTAAGTTATATATTGCAGTTAATCATGCTTATTAAGCAGTCAGGAGAGTTGTCTCTCCAAGTTCTAATTCAAAATATCAAAGGGGTCACAGCTTTGCCTCATAAGTTTTGCATCTACAATTTCTGCAGGTGCATATAATTTTGAGTGCATTTTAGAATACTTAGAAGTCAAACCAATTTGGAACTGCTATAAAATGCACCACCAATTATTTGAATTATTTCCAGGCATCCACAAAACCAAGGCAGGCTCTCGGTGTCTGCTATTTTACTGCAGACTTCTTAGGTATTTTCTCTTGCAAATTATTAGCATTTCTATCACATTTCTGCCCAACGTTATTTGTTACTCAACCAATTCGTTTGCATGCATTAAAATTTCTACAGAGAGTTCCGAAATCCAAATGTTATTATGCAGCAACTTCGTACTACAGTGAAGTCGGTCCAGAGCAATCCTGTTTTCTGCACTTGCTGCAACGCACAGAACACATTGGGGAGAGAAAAAAAACCGTGATCTTACCCCACCCTGCCATCAGTCATATAAGGGTATATGTAATCAAGACTGTGAATAAAAATAAAAACTTACTCTGAAGTGTTTCCAGTTCAGCCCTAGCTTGGGCCTCTTCTTTCTCCTTCAGTTTTGCTTCTTTATATTCTACATACAGTTGTCTGGCATCCTTTAAAAGAAATGCAGTGATATTAGCATACCAAACAGCTGGCTGCAATGACACCATTTTATATGATTAGATTCAAGCCCCCTCAATTAATCACTTTGGGTGAGGGGGTATTCCTGTGCTGACTCAATCAAATATTTAAAATAGTGGCATTCATTACACATGAGAGAAAACAGCGCAACTGTGCACCATGACATAGTCAAAACAGCGGAACTATGAAGAAGTTGCACTGGTGCAGCATGTTAACTCTCATGAAAATGTAACTGAGATCATTAAAAATGTTGTGCTTACAGATTTTGAAATGCTACATTCCTTGCTGGCTTCCTACAGTATGCAAATGCATGCTATCAATGGCTGCCACAAAAGACACCATTCCAACTCAGTTGCTTATTTGCTATGAATTCAACGCACAGATCAATGTGAGGTATTTTACAGAAGTACATAATTTGATTGCATGCTGACAGCTTCTAGGAGTCACTGGTGAGAGCCAAGTGCAGGGTGGGGACCAAAGGTGGACAAACAGCATGATGTGTCTCCCACCAGAGGTACTACCCCCCCCCCCAACACATGACCACAGCCTGGGAAACAGCTTCAACTGGCCAGTTATACCAAGTGAGGGTAGCCTATGGGTCTCAAGCCCTTGGTGAATTGGGGACTTCCCCAGCATGCGAATACAGGCTCTGGCAGATTGAGTGGATGAGACCAATAGTTGGTCCAATGGTCAAGAGGGCGGTTTCTGTATGTGCTGTAGAGAGAAGTGAGGGGCAGATGGGGCTTGCCAACTTGGGAAGGTAGCCTATCTAGGAAAAAGAAAACTCTGATCTGAAAACTCAGGAATCATACTCCATGATCTGATAATGTTGATCGTCTTTACTTTGACTCATGTGCAACTACTCATTCAAAGTTCCTATTTTATAGTTTTGTTTTTCAACTTTTAATTTTCATCCGTTATAATTGTTCTCTCTGTTTTAGATACATTATAGAATGAAATTAAAAAAAATTTAAAAAAACTTTACAAATAAAATGTGTTAAGACTTGCTTGTGGGCATTTTTGTAAACTGATATATACATATTATATAATAACTAAATAAAACAAAAGCTCGGCTGGCCCACCCACTTGAACATAGCAGGACTTGTTTCCAAGCAAACATGCACAGAGTTGCACAGAAGGTGAGTACAGTATTTGTCAAGGCCAGCCAAAAACATTGTGGACCCCTTTGCCATGGCTGTGAAGTGCATTAGCGTAATAGATGCCAATTTATACTGCTCAAGCATGATGTGTCGTCAGGCTAACCTGACAATCTTGCAGCAGAGAGCAGGGGTAAAGGTGGAGTAAGAAACAGGGAAGTGTTTCTGCCATTGTGGATTAGAGGTTTTGCTGCTATGGGCTATAAACTGGGATATTCTATCTAGTTCGTTCCCACTGCAGAATATCTTATCTGTGCAAAGTGAGCACAATAAATTCATCTCATGAAGACACGGCATACGCTCGAGGCTTCAGAGACTAAGCATTCAGGATGTGCACATATAAGCAATAGTCCAGGAAACTTAAAAAAAATACACTGTATTTTACATACATACTTAAAAAACAAAACTACCGTAAATGCATTTTGACCTTTCCAGATTCAAGTACATAAACATGTACAAATGTATAGATACTACCTTATATAATAAATTCTGGCTTTTCCAATCAAAGTTATTTCACACTCATGTGCAAGGACACCTGATTGTGTTGCATTTTATTCACTTAGTAGTAATTTACCAAAATGTGATCATTTATAAATCTTCCACATGGTGTCTCAGAGATTACATCAAATGCACAATACCAAGATCCCATAGATGCTTTTTGCTTGTGGCTTCAGCTTAGACACAGTCAATCAGCATTTAACTTTAACCCCTTTGACACTGAAAGCCAATATTTGATGCTAAAATCTGGAACAGAATCTATTATTGCTTATGCGACCTCCAGACATCAGACTCTAAGGGGTATCTGTCAATCTTGCTAGCGTGTCAATCATGAAACAATTGGAACTGAGACTCAGACGAGAATGACAGAAAGGAGGAGGAAACCAAATAGAATCTTCAGTAGTCAAAGTGGGCAAACACTAATAAATAATTGTGATATACTGATAGTTTGACTGGTCACCATTGCATGTTAAGTGACCAAATGCAGAATGTGGGTTTTTTTGTTTTATGAAGCTGGATCTTTTCACTTTCTTCTGATCAAGCAGAAGACAGTTAAAATATGGAGTCTCTTCTCAACTGAGACTCTGAACTCACAAACTAATACTGGATCATAATATCATGATATCCATATTAATTACTGTAATGAACCTAAGCAGCTATAACCCTAAATTTTCAATCAAAATGGAAAAAGAACCTATGTTCTCTCTGTTCCACCTAAGTATCAGAATTTATATATTATATAAAAATATGCACAGGGAATAAGGAAGCTGCCTTATACATGGACCAGACCATTGGCCAACATAGCTCAGTATTCTCTGCACTGCATGGCTGCAGCTATCCAGGGTTTCAGGCCTTTCGCATGCAAGCTTTGTACACGACTACCGAGCTGTGGTTTATCTATATGCACATTTTTACATGTAAACTCAAAACAATCACTGTGATTCACCCACAACCATTGCTGCTTTCATAGCAACAACATCATTTCATACTGCTATGCATTTCACTAGATCAAGGATGGGCAACTTCTGTATTGTTGGGGTTTGCTTTCATTATTCACCAGACAATTCCAAGGAGATGCGAAATACTCTTCCCTAGACAGTGCTGAGAACCAGAGTACAAAATACTGGACTAGAGGTGGATAAGAGATAGAGAGCCAGGGTAATGTAGGGGTTAAAGGGTTGGAATAGGACCTGGGAGATCAGGGTTCAAATCCCCACTCGGCCATGAAGCTCACTGGGTGAACCTTGGGCCAGTCACTGCTCTCTGACTAATCAACCTCACAGGGTTGTTGTGAGGATTAAAGGAGAAAGGAAGAGAGCCATGTACACCCAGCGTTTGAAACCCCCATTGTTCTAGGCATGTTTTGCGACAGGGAATTTCACTAATGCGAGCAGTTTTGGAGCTCTGGACGCAGTACTGCGCCTAAGATTTCAGATTAAAACTGCCACTACTGGAAGGAAAAGAGGGCCTTTTTCTGCCTCCCCACTTCCAGCTACTCTCTGAAGACTGGAGAAGAGACCTTCTTAAGAATACTAGGTGGGTGGGCAGGGGAAGGACTAGACCATGTGAAAAATGAACACAATATTTTAGTTGCAGTTCATTCATTTTCAGCTTTGTATTCTTGTTATTAAAAACTGTGCCTAGACCCTCCGTTGCGGTGCCCATAACCTAGGTTTAATGTGCCATTTAGCTCCTAGCTTTCATATCTCAGTTTCTAACACTGTGTATACACCACACTGAGCTCCTTGGAGAAAAAGGTGGGGGTATAAATGCAATAAATAAACCATTAAATAAACTTCGTTGCACTGCTTGGCTCTTCCATGGATGATCAAGCTCTACAATTTTTATTTATTGTTATTTTTTCACTTCATTTATATACCACTTTTCTTCCAAGGAGCTCAAAGCGGGGGTTCTTCCTTTCCTATTTTACCCTCACAACAACCCTGTGAGGTAGGTTGGGGTTAGGGACTGTGACTGGCTCAAGGTCAGCCAGTGACCTCTGAACTCTTGTCTCCCAGGTTCTACTCTAATCACTACATCCAATGCCAAAGGAAAGATATTAAATGCAAAATAAAACCTGATATGTAATATTTTGATTTTTTAAAACAACTTTGTGTTACTTAAAGGTAAAGGTAAAGGGACCCCTGACCATTAGGTCCAGTCGTGTCCGACTCTGGGGTTGCGGCGCTCATCTCACTTTACTGGCCGAGGCAGCCGGCATACAGCTTCTGGGTCATGTGGCCAGCATGACAAAGCCGCTTCTGGCGAACCAGAGCAGCGCACGGAAACGCCGTTTACCTTCCCGCTGGAGCAGTACCCATTTATCTACTTGCACTTTGACGTGCTTTCGAACTGCTAGGTGGGCAGGAGCAGGGACTGAGCAACGGGAGCTCACCCTGTCACGGGGATTCGAACCGCCGACCTTCTGATCAGCAAGCACTAGGCTCTGTGGTTTAACCCACAGCGCCACCCGCATCCCTTTGTGTTACTTAGCGATGGACAAAAAAGTATTACCTCTAAGTCTTGATTAAAACTTGGATTTAGCCTCTGAAGCAATTCTGGTCCACAGGCTGCCAGTGACAACTTTGACACTATTCCTTGTTGACCACCCAAACTTCAAGCAAAACTATTATCTGCCCTTCATAAAATCGCCCAGCTTCTTAGTTCTGCACCGAGCAAGACAGAAGGGAGAAAGGTTTGTCTCACTCAGTGCAGAACTCAAGTTACTGGTCTGCAAAAAAATAAATACAAAACGCAAATGCAATTCACTCCCTGCAAAACAGCCTTGTTTACTTGAGTATACAGTATCGAGTGAGGGGCCCCTCCTTCGATGTGTTTCTTAGACATAATCCTTCCATCTGCCTCACATCACAATAGGAAGAGGGGCGTAAATTAAAACAAAGCACACAAATAGATGGCTAAGGATGCAAAACGGAGGCATTTTAAACAGCTTTGTCAAGGACAATGCGCTTCAGATTTTTGAGATTCTTTTTTTTTTAAAAACAAAACCAACAATCTGACTGCTGGCTAACTGGACTGTTCCTTTAAAAAAAAAAAAAAGCAACAACAAGAACAGCAAACTGTTCCAGAACAGTGGCGAGTATCTCCAGAATTAATGTTTTTCCCAAGTAATTACAATGTTGTCATGAAATTAGAACACCTACAGGTCATTGACTTGAACAGCATCCAGCTAGTAAATGCGTAAGAATAATTAATGTATTCAGGTTTACATGAAATCAACTGAGGGTGTTTAACCCAGTCCTCCCTGTTAGCGAATACATGCCTGAGTTTTTTGGGTGTGTGCATTGTGTTCTTTTCTTTTTAAAAACAAAAAAACAAAAACCAACCTCTCCCATCTCCATCCTTTAATTTATAAGAGAATGGATACCCTGCCTTTCTGCAAGGCAGCTAAGAACTGTGCAAAACACTAAATTAAAACAATTAGAAACAGCTTTGGGAGGCAGAGTATATTATATCACACCGTGCTATATTTATATATTCTATACAGCTCTTTATATATAAAGTGGAAGCAACTGCCTTCTACCAACACAAATCCACCAGGAAATTACTCTGCCCTGGCCCCAGAAATTACACAGCCATGCTCTTTCATTGCTCCCATTCATTTTACTGGGAATTTTGAAGAAATTCCTGGTATATATCCCCCCCCCCAAGTCTTCACTAGACCTCACTGCTGAAGATCTGCAGGTAATGCAGCAGCTTCATTTTCTTTTAAAGGCCTATCATTTTTGTAGAAACCAGATAGCAATTTTCCTGCTTCATTAGTGTAGTAACCCAAATAAAAGATGCATAGTAGAGCTTTGCTGGCATCTAGAAATTTGATGCAAAGTAAATGCAAGCTTGCATTTTGCAAATGAAGCCTTCTTCCAAAGAAAAAGGGAAAACAATAGTACTTCAGAAATCCAAGTTTTTAAATCACTCCCTCTGACCCATGCTTGGAATCCACAGTTTTAACATTTCACTTTAGTGAAGCAACGAGCATGTCTTAGTGAAGCAACTACGCTCACAGATAGTTAATTACAGATTTCATTCTGACTAGCAGCTGTGTTCTGTTTTAGATTCTCAGTTTGCACTGGTTTCCTTTAAACAAGTCCACTTCTGGTTCACCAAGCTCTTTAAGAAGAGTTTGGATTTGATATCCCGCTTTATCACTACCCGAAGGAGTCTCAAAGCTGCTAACATTCTCCTTTCCCTTCTTCCCCCACAACAAACACTCTGTGAGGTGAGTGGGGCTGAGAGACTTCAAAGAAGTGTGACTAGCCCAAGGTCACGCAGCAGCTGCATGTGGAGGAGCGGAGACACGAACCCGGTTCCCCAAATTACGAGTCCACCGCTCTTAACCACTACACCACACTGGCTCTCTCTTTAATGGACTTTCAACCCAATTTTAACTGGGCTTATTTGGAAACAAGCCCCAATTAAGTCAATGGCCCTAGCTTTGAAGTGCTAAGGACTGCAGCCTTTGTGAGAAGTAACACTAACTCTGCATTATGGGATTCAAGTTTATACAGTATTTAATGGTTTCGTATAAAATCTGCAGGAAGTAGAAGTCAATTCTATCACTCATATATTGCTTTCAAAATGAACTGTTCTGATTTTTTTAAAAAAATACTTTCTATCCCAAATAAAAGGGAGAGATCAAGAACCTGTTATCAATTTTCATTTTTAATACACATTTATTATTTTTAAAAACACACAAAAGGCTAAAACCCATCTCAACACTATGCACACTTTTCAGTTGTTCACAAACAATTTCCATTTCTCAACGTGTGGCAGTATTACTCGTCTCAGCAACAGAACAGCTTGTCATTTTCCTATAACTTATTTTACAGTACCAGGTTTTTAGCAGGACTTGGTATTTCACTGGTGCTTCAAAGGAGGGACACTAAGGTCAAAAAAGGTTCCTCCCCTCCCAACAAAACAGAGGTTGAGATTCAACAGATAAGTCCCATCTGCAAAAGCCCTGAGTAAGACTGAGTAAGACTTCCCGCTGGACAACGGGGCTTCCCCCCTCTCCTTCTCCTCTGTGTGCCCCAAAATTGGTTGGGAGGCATGAGAACTCCTGGAACCACGCAGTGTGCGGGGGGGGGGGGAGAGGAGAGGGGGGTCATTCTGTGTGGCAAGCTGGAATGCTTGCACTGACAGAAGATTCAGAAGTGTGTGATGCTGAATTCTTCCCACTTTCTCAGACATTGTGGCAATGCAGGAGGGAGAAGGAAAGCTCAGGCTGGGAAAGTGTCATGGAAATTCTCTTTTGGAAAGCACAGCAGAATAATTCTCTGCAAGTCCCCTCATGTGTTGCAGTGTGCTTACCAGTTTCTCAGTGCACAGTAAAGCTAGTGGTGCTTTATGAATACACTATGCCTAAGCACCAAATCAGAGGATGGGGGGTGGGGCGGGGATTTTACAACTTCAGCCTTGCAAATATCCTTTTGCTCCCTTTGCCCTGCTTAGCTTCCTTGGGTCAGCTATCTAGGCAGTTTTTTGTAATTAACTAAAATTGAGAGCATACACTTTTGGAATGCTAGGCCAACCTCCTCTCGCCACCCACCACCCTGATGTAGCATTAGCCTATAGAAGGCCACCCAAATTATCTGAGAGGATTCTACACAGGACATGGCAGGACAGCTGATCAATACATTACAGAGCGGGGAAACGTCATTTCCTTGCACCAAGTTCCTGCACCTTTGGCTCTTCAGAGATTGCTGGGACTCCAACTCACATCAGCTCCTGCCACCATGGCTAAAGGCTAAGTTGTAGTTCAGCATCACCTGGAGGGCCAAAGGTTGGCCACTTGTGTTCTAGAGGCCGGAGATCCATAGCAGAGCTTTGCCAGGAAATGCTTCCAGGTTCAAACCTCAGCATCTAAATCAGGGGTATGCAACCTAAGGCCCATGAGCTGGATGTGGCCCAGTTGCCTTCTAAATCCGGCCCACGGATGGTCCGGGAATCAGCGTGTTTTTACATGAGTAGAATGTGTCCTTTTATTTAAAATGCACCTCTGGGTTATTTGTGGGGCCTGCCTGGTGTTTTTACATGAGTAGAATGTGTGCTTTTATTCAAAATGCATCTCTGGGTTATTTGTGGGGTATAAGAATTTGTTCCTTTTTTATTTTCAAAATATAGTCCATCCCACCACATGGCCTGAGGGACAGTGGACCGAAAAGGGTTGCTGACCCCTGATCTAAATTAAACGAAACAAAGGTTGCAGAGAAAGACCTCTGGTGCCACTATTTGCAAATCTCATGCACAGAGAGACTGGTGCACCTGAGATGCCCTCCCGAGATCCCAGTGCAAGGAAGACTTGCAGACACCTTCACTCGAGAGGCAAAGATTCGGAAGCATGCCTAAATGGCACTTCAGCTGCCCCCCTCTTGTTAAATGTACACATCAGTTCCCTGCGCATCAGAAATCCATCTTAATCTACCTCCTCCCCATCCTCCACAAAATAATTAAAAATAAAGCTCTCAAAAAATTATGCTTTGAAACCCGCACACCATTTTTCTTCCAACTCTAGAGAACAGAGAACAGCTGGCATAGCAGAGAACAGTAAAAATGACAATGGCTAACCTGTGGACATGCATACAAAGCAGTTTTCTCAAGTAAAGAACTACCTTAATTATTTTAAGTGCCTTCGTGTATTCCTCCTTTCTCGTCCCCACCCCCGCAACCCCCAGTTAGGGGGGAAAGAAAAGGGGCAGGAGCAATGAAAAACGTGCGGTTGGATAAATGACAATCAGATGCGGGTAGCAGCTTTGCAACGTGATTCATGTAAATGGATATCCCGCCACTCACATTTCTTTTATGTTATATTAAACAAGATAGAGGATTGGATCCAAAGACACACACCCCCCCAAAAAATCCTGAGTTAAATGGAAAGCGCTTCTGCTCAAACACAAGGGGTGGGTGTGGGTGACTGTTACCAATGCCCAATTCTGCCTCAGCCCTGTATGTTGGTCCTGCCCCCACACACCCCATGCATGCAAAAGCCATTCCAGGGAAGCCTTTCAGAATGGCACGAAGTGGCATGATGGGTCTTGAAAGAGAAAACATCACCCATGAACAAGCAGAGGCAACTTCCACTCTCGCAGGAGACCTCTAGAACCAATTCACAGTCAAAACAGTTTTAATTGGACAGGGGGAGGCAGGGGAGGGAGGAAACTCATTCCTTGGTTTCAAGAACAAAGAATCATTTCTGTCCTCTAACAGTCAGAAGAAAACCAATGCAACTGCTTAGAACTTTGAAGGAAGGAAGTAACCTTGCTCTCCTCAACCCACACAAATGTGCTTTAATGAGGGGTGAGCTTAGGCATAGTAAATAACGCTTGTTATTTTGTGCTTTGCCCCAGTGTATGACTGCTTTCTTGGGAGCACAAGGCTTTAGCTGCTAGGAGCCCCCTTTATCTACAACATTGGCTACAACAGCCTGCTCCTCAAGTTGAAGACTGGAATCTTGCTGCTATCATCGCTGCCTTTGTAACCTTGAGGATAAACTACAAATACTCTCTGCGTGGGGTTTAGCCTTTGAAAGCTTTCTCTGCTGCAGAATGTAGTTTCCCTCCTTATTCTGCTTCCATCAGGCACAGGGAGTAACAAACATCCTCCCAATCACTGGGGGAAAAAAATACACTCCAACCTCTCTCACCATTGCAAATTTTACTGTCTTAAACAAACAGCGAAGTGCTGCTTTTGCTGTGCTGGAAGAAGCTTAATACAGGTAAAAACAAAACACTGTACAGTGGTTCCTTATGTTACGTACTTAATGTGTTCCGGAGGTCTATTCATAACAGGAAACCGCTCATAACATGAGGCGCGCTTTCGCTATGCCGCTGGAGCGCAACTTCCGCTTACATCCTGGGACAAAGGTCTCAACAAGGGGCATCTACTTCTGGGTTAGCAGAGTGTGTAAGCCGCAGCATTCATAAGGGGGACAGTACCTAATACGAGTTACCACTGTAATAATTTTTTAACATTTTCTTCAATAACAAATCCACTCTCTCCTTGACAAAAGTCAAATTGAGCAGATTTGCCAAAATAGAGAGGTCTTACCAAAAAAATCAAAATAGTGATCAATACATTCCCCCCCCCCAAAAAAAATCAAAATGTAGAGATGGAGGAGGGAAAATCCTTTAATTTCAACAAAAAGGTATTCTATAACCTTGGGGCCACTACTATCAAGGTCCTGCTCCTAGCAGTAGATGTCCTAGTCTCATGTTATAAGAATATATGGAGCAAGACCCGGATTGCCAAATGCAAGTGGTTCAGGGGCTGGTACAGAGAGAGTCAGCTCTTATTGTGGGAATGTCTCAGACCACAAAGGGCTTCAAAAGGCTTTAACTCGCACCTTGCATTGGGCCTAGTGATGGATACCGATATCCCAATAGCATAGAATCATAGAGTTGGAAGAGACCACAAGGGCCATCCAGTCCAACCCCCTGCCAAGCAGGATACACCATCAAAGCATTCCTGACAGATGGCTGTCAAGCCTCCGCTTAAAGACCTCCAAAGAAGGAGACTCCACCACACTCCTTGGCAGCAAATTCCACTGTCGAACAGCTCTTACTGTCAGGAAGTTCTTCCTAATGTTTAGGTGGAATCTTCTTTCTTGTAGTTTGAATCCATTGCCCCGTGTCCGCTTCTCTGGAGCAGCAGAAAACAGCCTTTCTCCCTCCTCTATATGACATCCTTTAATATATTTGAACATGGCTATCATATCACCCCTTAACCTTCTCTTCTCCAAGAAGCAGACACAGCATTTTGCACCAGCTAAAGCTTCTGAATCGTCTCCAAGGGCAGAGCCACCTGGAATACGCTGCAGGCTATTGTAACTTCCTAGGGTGGCAAAATCACCTCTTTTCCAAGGAGGGACAGAGCTTATATAGAAAACATAGTTGGCAACATACCCCTATGGTGACTTGCTGAGATTGGGATATTTCACCCTCACCTGTCATAGGCATACTACCCACTACATGGTCTGAGGATTCCTCACCAGAATCACTTCCATCTTGATTAATTCATCCTCCTCTACCCAACTATCACCTCCTACACTGGCTAAGGGCAGAACTGAGTTGCAGGAAAGCAAGAGATGGGTGACACTAGCATACTGATGACACCAAATCCTAAGGCTGCAAATGACTACCATTTATTCATATCAACACTGAACAGTATTTACAACATCATCATGTGCCTGTCCCCACAAAGCTGAGCTCACATTTCCAATTTTCCACCTTATCCTTTAAGCAGGAGGAAACTTCTTTCAACGAGGCACTTAAGTTTCTAACCAGATGACCACTGTCTGGTCAGACTGGTCCTCCCCATGAGTCCAAACAGCATGCAACAGCCTCCACAACTCTCAGCACCATCAACATCGCTGAGGGAACCCAAATCAAATGCAAAAAAGCTACTAGAGAAGAGGCTGTTTTCAACATTTTTGATATAGATTCTAACTGAACAGCAGTATCTTACTGCGGTAACTGGGAAATACATGAGCAAGTCTGTGAGGAAAGAATCATGCAAAACTGTCATGGAAAACTCAAGTTGCATCACCATCCATCAGAGCCTAAGAGCCTACACATCGACTAGGAGAACTTAGCAAGATAGATTCACCTAATGCAGCAGGTTGCAAAGTACCATGTATCCCAGCTCCTCAGTAAATTATAGAGCTGAGATCTGGGACAGGGGAGCAAAAGAGAAAAAGAGGGTACGTGGGGGGGAGGGAAGCTCTATGTTGATCACACCAGTGCACAGTTATGCTATATAATGACCAAGATGTGTACTGGCTTCTCTCCAGAATTTCTCATTACTTTCTTTGCTGCATTCTGATTCTGTAAACCTGAAGAATCCATAACATTTCAAATGCAGACCATCCTTACTACCCCAGTCAACAGATTCTTGTCCAGCTCAGAACAGCAAATCCAGCACATGATGTTCAACATGTGCAAGGCCCAATACAAACTGGCATAGCTCCACAACTGCCACAAAGTGTCATGAACTGCACCAGACAAGGAGGTCTGAGCATGTATACTGGAGTGACCCAGTGCAATTCATCAGGGCATCTCAAACAGCAGTCTCAAGATGATCGCACCAGCTGAAAGAGGGCTACGTAGCCAGAAATATCCCTAATTAGTCCCTGATATCCCAACACCAGGGCAACCAATCAAGACCAGTCTACCTCTACAAGTTAAAATAGCCACAATTTATTGTGACCATCCCTACCTCATATATCTCTGCCCAAAGTTGGTGGACACAAGTTAGGCTAGTATAGGTCTACTCATCTCATCCAACTAGGTTGGAGGCAAAATTATTTATTATTCACCAGCCTTGCATTTACCAGCACTAAGAACAAGGAGGAGTTTAAGAGATCCAGAACTCCAAACTCCCCAGGTTGGACCCAGAGAGCCAGTACAAAAATGGTTTTCACACACACACCTCATACCACATCCATGCAGGCCCTGAAGCTTGCCATACTCCTCCTTATCCACTAAGCAGTCTCTGCAACACATCCCCATTATGATCTACACTGGAAGGCAACACTAGAAAGCCAACATTGTGGTGGTGCTTATCAACACTTCTTTCTCAATTGCAAACAAGTCAAAATAGAATCCCCAGCCAAAATATATGCATTATGGACCAATCAAAGAGCCTGTTCTCACTTGCTCACAGAGTCAGGAGCAGGAGACAAGAGGGGCTCTCCAACTAGACATAGCTGTTTCAAGTCCTATCAGGAACCAGCAGTTTCTTCATGAACTTGCCTATCTAGCAAAGGAATGAATGGACTTGATCCACCAAGACCTCCATCACTCTGGAAGCTTCGCAGTCAGACACAAGCTAAAAACTATCCATTGTACACATGGGAGATTTTACATAGCTGTCAACCTTTCCCTTTTTTTGCGGGAAATTCCCTTATTATAGCATTGGGAAACAGCAGGGAGGGTTGACAGCTATGGAGATTTAGTGGCTAAAAACTTTCCCCTCTACTGCTTTGCTTTGTCCTCTTAGCTTTTAATTTAAATCTGCCAGCACTAGCACAGGCTGTAAGAGCTCTGTTATCCATGTAGATACCGGCACAGTATCAAGGTCTGGGTTAATAGGTTGCTAATGATGGGCAGATTTGACACTTAACCTGTCTTGCTCTGCATGGTCTATACCAAATACAGAGAAGTGTGTGTAAAATTAAAATGCCTTATTAAGCTATTAAAAGAGATCTTGTACAATGATACCTTAGGCAACAGAAGTGTTGCTTTCTCACCTCAACCAAATTTAATAAATTTCTTAATAAATTGACCACAAATACACCAGTCTTGTAATACTGTACAGTACTGTTTTATAACACTGGCCAAGAACCAATTATAAGTCTTAGGAACACACACAGACACACTTCAGCAGACTACACTAAATTAGGTTCTGAACATCTCCCTAACTCAGGGATAATGTACAGTTTGAGGCATTAAGACATTCAAATAATTTATTAAATTTGTACTCTGGTAAAGAAGAAGAGGAGAAGAAAAACCAGAGTAATGACAATAAATGCGCTCTTTTTTAAATAATACTTTGCTTCCCTACCTTTTTGAAACCTCAATTATTACTGCTCACATTTATGTATTTTTATTACTCATATACCAATGCTATAAAATATGAGCAATTACTCATATTTTAATGCTTTAGGGTCCAATATACATGGCAAGTCTTTCAACACACTGCTGCTGATTCAGAAGTCTCATTTTAGGAGTGACGCTTTCCCCTCCTTTTCCATTTATTTAGCCGAGCTCTCAATAATTCCGTGTTTATCATTCCTATATGGGAACCATTGGGGCGCCACTGTTTTTACAACTATGAAACATTCTCTAGGCTCAAAATAGTTACTTGGCCAAAGGCAGAAGACTCCTAAAAATAAAACCAAATGCTGTTCTGTGGGAGAATTAAACAAGAACTGGAACCACTTCCAAATCTACAAAAGGAAACAAAAGGAAACACACAACTCTGCATTTTTACCTGAAATAGCTGAGGCAGTGCTTTCACTGTCAAACAGAACCATATTCCCAGCTTGCATGGAAGAAGGTCCTGCCACTGTGGCTTTTCTAGCAACCTATAGAAATAATAATAATAATAGTTCAGTAATTTATTTGTGTACGTCTTGTTGCATACACTGTGATGAAAGCCTCCAACTAGCAACATGAGGGCTAAAGAAAGTAGCATCCCACTATGGGAACCATGTAAATATTTCCACATAGAACGTAATCAATAAAATAAATATATTCAGAGGGCCTTCCTAAACATTGGGCTTGCCTGCACCTCACAAAATAAACCCCTCAGACCTTTTGACGGCTTCAGTACGGGGGGGCGGGGCGGGGGGAGAGACAAACTACCACCAAACCAGTCACAAGCGCTGACAACCAGATATGAAGTCTGTAGCATAAACAAACCAATACATAAAAATTAATGTCATTTGCAGTTCACTGAAGCATTACTCACTGATGTCATCAGAACTGAAGACAGGCAAAATGGTCTGTGCTCTCCATCCTGCATTGATCCAGTTCATGCCCCTGCTGTGTGAACTATTTAAACCCTTTATTTCTTTCTATGAATCAATAGAAGGAATGGTGGTATCTTTTGGAGTATTCTGAATGTCACTATTTCCTGCCCCCCCCATGTTGTTTCTTGGCTTTAAAAGGGGATGGGCAGGGTATCACAGGATTGAGAACATTTTCCTAATGTCTTTTTTGCTTCTAAGGCCAAACAGTGCCAGTTAAAAAACTATTCTACCCCTAACAGCAGATAAGTCTGGAAAATTAAGATCCCGTTGAATATCCTGCATGCAATAAACTGCTTGTGGTTAATTCCTCCCCTCAAAGTGAAAAACTACCAAATTTAAATTATCAGAAGTTTCTACACTTTCTACTGGTTTCCCCCCGCCCCCCAATTAATTTCATACAATCAACCCACAGCTATGTCTCAAAAATTATTACAACTAATGGCAATTGCTTTAAGTTATTTTTTGTGGGTTTTTTTTTTTTAAAAAGCAAACACTGCAAAGCTTCTTTTCCAAGTGTCAAAACATTAAGAAGTTGCTACTTTTATGTGGCAAGAACTATTTCAGCACTTCCTTTCCCACCTTTCATTCTTGTCTACACCAAGTTTCGCTTCTTCCATATTCTTCCCTCCTGCCCTTTTCCTCTTCTCTTTTTTTTTCCTGCTGAGCAGCTCATCCTGATACAGAGGGGGGGGGGGAACTGTTAGAGGTTATCAGAAACATGTGCTCTGCAATTGTTAGGAAGATTCTCCAATTAAGAGCAGAACAGAACAGCATTTATGCAAATGCGAGGGGGGGGGGCTACATGATTAAGTAAAATCATCTAACAATAACTGTTGCCATGGCATCTCCACTCCTTAAGCACACATGAAGTCCAGCTCTGCCAGTCACGTGAATATCTACAGCAATCAAAGTTTCTCTTATTTTTAAAAAATTAAAACTTCTTTCCTCATATGACAACTTTAATATGGTAGCTCTGAAAATACAAAACCAAACAAACAGCTCTTTTGCATTCTGGCAGACAAGAAGGAAGCAACATTTAAAACATTTCTTTTGCTTCTGTCATTTTACCATTCTAACCCTGGAACATTTATCACATTTGAAAGACACTTCAATTTGGGCGTTGGGAGGGGACCCTCCATTAAGACATTAAAAGCCCAGACGAGTATGAATTTCAAACATCAAGAATGGAAGCGGGGGGGGGGGGACACACACCCCCAAACCTGCATTTGTGCAATTTGCAATGAGGGTTAGGTAAAAAGATCCCTAAAAGTCACCAATATAGAAAGCGAAATGGTTTGCATTTTATTGTTAAATGTTGCAGATCATTTAAAAGGCTTTTTTAAATTATTTTTTTGCCGAGGGGTTCATACTCAGTTATTGGATTCAAGTGAGGAATGTTTGTCAGTCTGTAATTACTAGGAAACTAATTTAGAGGGTGTGGGTGTGATGAACACTTTTGCCGTGATTTTAAATAAAACTTATTACCGATGCTTACCAGTTGTTTTTCCAGGTAGATTGACCAAACCACAGCATAATGCCCCACTGTGAGGATAATGAACAACAGCAATGCCAACTCTGCATTGCTCATTTTCCTCACTCGTCTGTAGTAAAATACAGGCTGTCGCCAATCTGGTAGCCCATTGATCAGAATATCATCATACCTACAGTGGCAAAAACAAACAAGCTTTCATTAGGCGTTAAAAATGAACCTATTTGCTTTTTTAAGGGAGAGAGAAAGAGAGAGAAAAGCATGGAAATTCCGTTTTACTCATCCACTTTTCAAAAATATTAAATTCCTGCATCAGCAGCAGCAGCAACAACATTTTAATCTAGGCTCCTGGTAAACAGAATCTTCTTCAGCGACTGCATAAAAATGGTAGCTCTGCTGTTCTAACAGCACCCCCAATTGATTCACTTGAGAAATGTTTTTACTCTACAATGAACCATATGTTCAACCTACCTGTCAATCATTGGTCATGTTCCCAGAATAAAAGAATTACAAAGGGATGGTTTTAAGTGGGAAGCAACAACAACCAAATCCATTTGCTAGCTTTGACTCCTTAATTTAGAAAAATATGGAAAAAAACAACCTCGGTCCTGTTGAACAGAGGTGCAATGTTATTAAACTTTTTTCCTTTGACATGAAAACTAATTTAGAAATGACTTGCAATGTACAAGTGATCAGCATTTTCTTTAAAAAGAATGAAATTTGAAACATTATAGGCTGCTAAGTTTGCATTTTATTCTAGCGACTTTTCTGCCTTCTTTTCCTCTGTGTGTTTGTTTCATATAAAAAGCCATTTGTTAGAAATAAATTCTTTCTACATCTATTATTCTTGAAATCAGTTCTACTACTGATCATTTACGCACACACAACTCTTAACTGCATAAACCACTGAAGTAGATAACTTTTAGTATAGAAACCTGACAAGCCTATTATTAAGAAGATTTAGAACTGAGGCATTTAAAATACTGTATGTTAAAATTAATCCTAAATGGAGCACGACTCATTGAATATTCTAATCACGCTATTTGCAGAATTAAATCGGCACTGAAAAGCCTAATTTGGTGCAACACATTGACCAAAATATTTTAATTAAAAATATTCTGAGTTAGTCGCAGGCCTAATTACAGGAATAGAAATAGGGCCTATATTGTCATGCAGGTCAGTAGGACTCAGTAGTAGGTTTTTCTCAAGTAAATTGACCGATCGGAATAATAGCGCAGCTGCTAAACTGCCAGCCTTGACGTGTAAATCAATTTAAATGCAACAACTGCAGTAGCTACTTTGATAGTTATTAAATTGATACCTTGGAGATAGATTAATGAATTTTTTTAAATGGTCTTTTTAAAATAAAAAAGCCCTACATCTTTGTATAAAGTAGATTTCATTCAAAAAAATTAAGATGCCCTCTGATTCATTTCTTCTAAACAAACGGTTAATTATTTGTTGGTCAGAGCAAAACAGTCTGCTAATTTGCATTGCTGAATATTAGCAGGATAAATATTACATAACTTTGCCACCTCTGTTGGTTATTATGTGCAATATAAAAACAGAAACAATACATATTTATTAGGGTTTAGTTTAAGCCATCACTATAAAAGATTAGGAGTGTTTAAGCCATGCCTATAATGATAGGAATATGTCTGTTTTTCCTCTCCAAAAAGGGGAAGGGGGGGGTCTCAAACGTCCTAGAAAAATTGTTTTAGTGTGAGCAACAAAAAGGAGAAGAAAACTAGCTATTTCAATACCATGGGGTTTTTCCAGAATGTATCAATAATTTAAAATGTGAACATAAGTAAGAAGTAAAAATGGTGAACATAGAATAAAATTTTAAAATACATAATATATATTGTGCTTGCATGAAATAGATTTTTTTCCTTTAAAACTATTGAAACTAAAACCGAAAACATCTCCCCATCACTGCTACCAAACAGTGAGTGAATGGGGAAAAAATATTAAAGGTTATGGACTAATAAGGGGGTGAAATGCTAAATATTTATCTTCTGGAACTATCATAGACCTTGATCATCCACACTTAAATTCACAATATATTAAAAATCTGTTCTATATGCATCCAGATCTGACACATGAAAATTTCATGCACTAAACACACTCTGTATTTACCAGGCTACGTCTGCTATTCTGAACAAAAGTCTCCAAGGATTTAGTTCCAGAATCAATGCTCTATTGATTTTACTATCAATGAACATTATGGCTCACACGACTGGCCATTTTAAGGGAAGATAGCTTCTATTATAACCCACTTTTTAGAATATATACTGTCAAAAAATAAATCACTCCTTTCTATGGTAATTGAGCACTGTATTTAAAAATTAAGACGTCTGTTTAATTTTTAGGACCGCATATGAACAATGATCCTTAAGTTACTCAGAATCCTGTGATAATTTTAAATCTTGTTTTTCACATTTAGCAAATTAGTTAATTAGGAAGCATACAGATGATTCATTAAAGTACTTATTTGCAGAAATCAATTTATCACCTATGATGGACCTTCAGAGGCATGCATAAGAATTAAGCAAATAAGGAAATCACGAAGCAGTCTGCCTTTATGTCCTCTTTGCATCTTATTCAAGCTCTGATTTTGCTCACTTCTAAAATATAAACAACATACAGCTAGGTCTATAACGCAGACACATGTCAATCAGATAACTATTATTGTGAAATGTATATTAAGTAAAACCTGAGGTCACTGTGTTTTTTGTTATTGTTAAAGCTAGCCAAAAATAAGTTCTCATATTCAAAACAAAAATTTGGTATTAAAACCACAGACCAAAACTAGTTGATTATTCCACAGCACAACTGTAGCTGCAGGTAAACTGTAAAGATAAAATTGTAAGAGGACAAAGAAATATATTTTGCCCACCCATATTCATCTTTATGCAGCATGCTGCAATGCCACTATAGTCTAGCTAGCTTAACACAATGCTTCAGAATTCACAAATTTTATGAGCTTGTTTCAAACATGTATCTTTAGAGTCTTAAATTATTGAAAATCTCAAAATTCTGAATCTACACACATTTAAATGGAACTTTCCGCAAAATCAATGGAACTCACTCACATCTAATATCTGCAGAGAAATTAGGTTTTAAAATCTAATCTCAAAGGGGGAGAAAGCACTCCCTTTCATCCTGCTGTTGTTGCCAAAAAATAATAATAATGTAAACGTACTCGCTTCATATACTTTCCATATGGTGCATGTAGAAACCTCTTCATTATGAAAAAGGTGCTATAGGATTCAACATTGGTGTTAGAACACTTATTTTGATGCCCAACTACTGGTTCCAGTAATCTATCCACAAGCATTTAAAAACGCTTTTCTAAATTAGAAAAGCTGTATGGTTTTAAAACTGCTAAGTTATTGATCTGTCATTAGGTTTGCTTTTTAAAAAACAAGAACACCACTAGCCTGTTCAGATTATATTTTCTTTCATCTAATGGAAGAAAAGAATCTGTTGGAAATGAAACCATTTTCAACTACATATTAAAGACAAGCAACAACATATTTGCTCCATAATATTACAGTAAATGCAGCTGGATTCAAAGTAACTCCCAGTATCAAGCTACATACTGTATATTGTTTCATCTCCTGCTCATTTGCCTACTCAGCATAGCAAAGTGCAGGATATTAAATCTTAAAAGAGCCCAGTGGGTCCTACTACAAACAGCATCCTCAAACTGCTGTTTAGCCTCCCCCAAGTTCAAAAAGCAGGTTGAAGATTTGACACAAGAGGAGCTGAAAAGAAAACTCAAAAATTCGGCCCTCACTGCAGCCTCTTTATACTTCTTTCACATCACATACTCAGATCACTTCTGAGCTGGGGGGAGGCTGGACAGCTTTTTGGAGGTTCTGTGTGGGCAGCTTCAGAACAACAAACCCTTCCAAAAAGAAAATTCTGGTGTATGCACAAAACATGCTGATTTTAATCACCGCCTTGACGTTCAGTATGAGACTTTTAAAAAAGAAGAGCAAATTTGAAACATTTTTTACTGCTGTGTAGATGGAGTTAGGTTGAGCTGCTACATACTGAGAAAATTGCTTTAACAACCTGCTAAGGAAGGCTGAGAAACTTGAGTGCTTGGAGGAGATGATGGTCCATTGAGCATCTGCCCACAGTTAAACAAAGTCAGGGACCACCAAACCTGGAGCACATGAATCTGAAGGAAGAACCAAGGGAAACTAATTTATTATTTGGTAATTAGTTGGTAAGCACATGGTTTAAGGAAGGGGGGAAAGCCCACCTAAAATAACTGTTAATCAAGAGGCAACAAGAATTTAAATACAAGAGAAATAGCCATTATATTTGTTATTACTGCAGTTTTTGCAACTGAATCTGTAATCCAAGCGACCAAGAATTCCCAAAGGCAGAGTCCTGGAAAGAGATGTCTCAAAGCAGAGCTTGTTGGGCTTTAAAAAAATTTTTTTAAGGGAATGCGTGCTGTAAGGGAACATTCTTGCACCTATGGTAGACATCATCACGAGCCATTTTTAGGCATTTAGCAACTCATTTTACACAAGGCGATGAAAGCTTGCGCCAATTTAATTAAACACATTTCTGAGATAATTTCATTACATGATTTCCAATATACACATTATGTGAAATCCCTAAATAATTTACTTTCACGGCAGTGGTCAGTGTGGTTGTGGAAGTACATAGATGTACTGGGGGGGGGGGTGTGTGTGTAAAAATAAACCCATACAAAAACACAGGTTATTTAGTATTAAAGCCATGAACAGTGAGCATGCAAAATAAGCACTATCAAAAAAATTAAGTGTGTGTGAGTGTGAGTGTAGGGGGGTGCATTTAAACTAGTTCATACCTTTTGCAACCATTTGACATCAGACATTGACCCCCTATTGTTAAACTTCCTAAACTTCCTTGATCTATGACTCCAAGCTGAAAGACTGCAGTGGGAGGCAGGGTAAAAACCATACACAGAATCTCCAAAACTCCTCTGAACACTGTTCCATGGCTCTTTCAACACAGAGGATTATCTGAAAGTAGATAATCTCTACTATGAGACCTGGACTCATGCCAAGGTTTCCACAAAGCCAAGAACCTCCTGGAGAACTTTCAGCATCACTACTCAGAGAATTGAAAACCTAGAGATATTTTAAACAGAACTCATTTGCTGGCAGCAAGCCCTTCTTTTCTTTGGCCAAAATATATGGGTCACTAACAGTAAAGTGAGCATCCTAATAAACCACAAGTCCAAAGTAAAACACAACAGTCCTCTGGAAAGCAACCCAAGCACAAACAATTGCCTGGTAAAATTATTTTCTCACAGGTACATGAATTTATGTTTTGTACTTAAGAAAAAAAGTGTCTGAATAATATGCAATGACTAAAAGCCTTTTCAAATATTCCTATTTTTGTCATATCACATTTACCGGTAGGTTTTTTTTAGTATTAATAGTTTTTTTTTTAGTATTTAATAGTATTAAAGTCAGCACATGCTACTGTAGCTATGGAGAAAATAACCCAAGTCCACAACTTTTGGTGAGATCCTGAAAAATGGAAGATGGCTTTTCAGACTGAAAGGATTTGAGCAAAGCAGTAAAACCCACAATCAGTTTGCACTGGCCACCATGAACATCCACAGGTCTTACTCTATAGTTGGAGAATCTGAGGATCAGCTTAACAATTAGAGAGAATGAACTGCTGCACTAAGCACATGTTAGCAGTCTAAAAGCTCATATTTATATTACAAATTATAAAGTTATCACCTGGTTCTTTTACCAACATAGGCTAGAACCTAGCACATATGAGAGAGCCTATAAAATTCTGGCTAACCTGGCTCAGTTTAGCTGGAAAAAAAAACCCTCTGCTTTGAAATATATACAAAATAAACTCACCTATGCCTTCTCTCTTCATCCTTTAAAACCTCATATATGGCCACCAACTAGAATGAAAGCATACTTTTATTTTTCTAAAAACAGCAACACACCAGCAATCGTGCACAGAACAGCCAGAATATTTTGCCACAATACTACACATATACTGGGCCTTTTTGTACTCTTGAAAGTAAGAATGAAGAACTGTTCCTAGAATCAAAGAATCAGTTCAGGTCATTCTGTAAATAAATTCCAAGTGAGCAACTGTTGAAAAACCATATATTAGGCCTTCTTTGAAAAATACACCCAAAGAGTAAAGCTTAGTTTTATACACTTTAAACATCAACATGTTTGATGAAATATTTTTCCACTGCAATGCAAAACATGCAGCTTGTGGCACTATATTAAAACAACAACAACAGAGTCAAGGAGTCCACAAACTCTTGTTCCCATCCCTAAGCATTCCCATTATCTAAGCATGTTTAACTTCTGATAGCACATGGTGGTTTGTTTGTTTTTTACACATTTTAAATTTCTGTAGGAGTTGAAAGCATTAGACCATAGTAAAGCGGCAACAAAAGCTTCCAAACTTCCCCAGGTTATTTATTTCCAAAAATATCACCCCGCAATCACCATTATATTTATTCGAGGTTTCAATGATCACATGATACATTTTAATGCTTGCATATGCATCACTTACTTGTCTAAACTGGGTTTCTGCATTTTCATCTTTATTCTTATCTGGGTGCAATATTAGCGAAAGCCTGCGATACGCTTTCCTAATGTCTGCCGATGAAGCATCCTGAAAAACACAAAGCAAACTTTGTCAGAAATAAATTCCCAGAACCTTGTTAAGATCTGAGAAGACAGCCAACCGAGTGCAGGGACCTGAGGCAATGTAATTTGAGCAATCATTCTCCAGCCGGGATATGCAGTGAGCCAGGCCCACATGACTGAACAATCAGTCAATCTAATTTTGCTCTCCTCAACTCCTTTCAATGCCATGTGCTCATTACAAGAAGATAGTATTTGCCAGAAACTTTCAAACACTTGCTTCCTTAAAATTAGTCAATAAATCTTCAGCGGTAATTAACAGATCAAAAGGACAAATTGAAATTAATACATTGCGCATCTTCTAAAATATTCCCTTTTTCTTCAGCTATTATGCTCATTTTTACAAGTTGCAAGGCCTCAGCTAATGTGGTGCCCTTAATATTAAAATTACATCTCTATTAATTTCTTGCAAAATTCAAGCAACCTTTGTTTCTGCTTGTCTGCATAAGAGGGCTTTCACTCACAGCAGTATCAGCTTGTATTTCATGAGAAGCAAACTGCAGAAGTGCAACCAAATAATAGCACTGCCCCGATCTCAGTTCACTTTCATTATTATTATTATTTTAAAAATGAAGGTTGAGTGTTTCGTATTAATTGCACAGATGCGTAAGTAAATTCGGTTTCTAAGAACACCCAGCAAAAAAAGATGTTACAGTTAATCCCTACCTCTTCTCTAAAGGAACAAAGCTGTGTCTAAATTACAAAGTATCATTACATATACCCTGAAAACAACTAGTTTAATGGCCAACATGTCAAAGGCAACGTATGCTGAACGTTTACATAACCACCACAATAGTGTAGCCTCAAACAAAAGTATCCTAACAACCCCTAAGAAACTGCTTGGTATAAAGTGAAAGTTTTGCAAGTGAACTAAGCATGAGGATTTGGTTTCAGAGAGATATTTCATCTCGGATTAAAGTCATAAAGCGCGATATATGCCGGTATCGCATCCTCTCCCATAGATCATTGTCTAGAACTACATCTGCACAAACTATTGTAGTGGGTCAAATGTGGAAGAGGTTCTAAAACTATAAGAAGTCAAAAATAAGACAATTAAAGCAGCACTGTAATTAGCCTGTCAAACCTTCAGCACAAAGCACTGTTTTCATTACAGATTTATAGCACACAAGCCTAATTCAGCACAAAACATTTCAGGCCAGAAGGGAATAATTGGGTGGAGTGTGCTGCATGTGTGAGGAATCGTCTGTGTGTTGCTACATGCGTGCTACATGTACTGTGAGAACACAGAGGCATGGAACTCACCCATGACTGTCTGTGTGCAGGCCTCATGAATTTTCTTACACCAAAGGGCTTTTTGCGTAGAAAAAGCATGATATTTGAAGTGGCCTTTTCACTGCTTTGAGTAATGGGGAGGGGGTG
The DNA here is from genome assembly GCF_009819535.1 of Lacerta agilis. Classification (NCBI taxonomy): domain Eukaryota; kingdom Metazoa; phylum Chordata; class Lepidosauria; order Squamata; family Lacertidae; genus Lacerta; species Lacerta agilis. Next base: position 35,359,086 of record NC_046323.1, read on the forward strand.
CTGGCAGGAAAAGACTATTAACTATACAAGATTCAGGATATAATCATCAAGGCAAAATCTTTGCATTTTCACAGGCAAGATATGAGCACCTGCTGAAATCCCCCATCTATTTTGCAGCTGTAAACCACAACACACTTACAGTACTAAGGAGTAGCCTTTTTTCATAACACAGTGGAATTTCACTCTGATAAAGCATGCATTAGATTTCATCAAGAAACTGACCAAATAACAGAATTTAGGAATATAGGTTACATTTAGGATAATTCATTTCAACATCCTTTCTGATTATTCTAACACACCCTGTTTGTGCAAAAGAGTGTGGCCTTTTTTTTCTTATTATGGTATTGAAATTGTATCACCTAAAGAAAATTAAAGTTAGACATTGTGCATCTTTTCACTCAAGAGTCTACTCCTCAGATCCAGCAAAGGAGAAAACGATGCAAAATTAGTTCACTCTGGAGACACAATTATGAATGCAAGCATGAAAGAGAAAGTGGCTTTATTTATACACAGAAACCCAACATGCTATATATGTAAATTAAGTAATTTGGGGGCTAGAAATCTGCACCTCCACCTCCAGCTTCAGCAAGATGTCTCACTAACACAATTTCATTATGTTTGGACATGGCTGTGAGGAGTTGAGTTAGCCAATGCAATATTGACCATGACTTTGCAGTCAATTAGACTAGGACAAATTGTGTTCAGCATCTGTCACTTAATTGTGATTAAACCCTAAGGGGTGGGGGAGGATGTAGAAGGAGGGAGGAGGCAGCGAGGGTGAAGATTCATGTTTAACATGGTGCCTTGTTTAGGCAACAGTTATTTGTTTACACGAGCCTCAAAGTTAGGTCAATGCTGAAATAGTTAATTGGTTTATACAGTAACAATATTGTTGTGTTGCTAACTATTATTTGTTAATAAATAATTATCATATTTATTCAATTATATTATTGCACCCTAGGCAAATATAAACTGCTTCCATATAACCCCAGACTTTGGAGAGGTTTCCACTAATCTAGCTTCTCAGAGTATGTGCAATGCCAAAATGAAACTTAGTCATTCCAGTAACCACAAAAGATGGATTTAGGCTCTAGATTTTGATTATTATTTTTAAAAACAATAACAACCACCACACTAATTTTCATTTATGGCTTTCAGCAAATAATGGTAAAAACAAAAAACACCCAGAATCTCTCTTCTAGAGGAACTTTCTTTCCAGTATGCATGGCCATGACTACAGGTATATGCTAAATGCTCAAAGAAAACTGTTCTTATTCAATCTACAGGCATCCTGGAGCTAATCCAGAACTGATAGCAAGAAATGCCTTTCCTGTAAGAAGCTGCTTCTCCCTGTGGACTGTAGGCACAGAAGTTCAGCAGTCCCCTGGGCATAATGTACAAGGCAAGCTTGATGGTGACTGCTTGATCCAAAGCGTACAGAAGGGCAGCATTCTAATCAACTCTGATATGGTTTGGTGTTATGTCTGAGGACTATTTCTCACTAAGGGTAAATCTGTCTGGGCCCTACCACTTCAGACTGCAGGTGAGGACTCCTGTGATTGAATGCTCCATAAAAAAGCAATATGTCATCTTTGTGGAATAGGCAAGTAGATGTGAATGAGAAGGGCTGAGGGTGAGCTCTCTAGCTCTCTCTCCCCACCCCTGCCCCCAACATCAAGTTTTCTATCTGGAGGGGGCAGGGTATGTAGGTTCATTCAATCAAGTGAGCCCCTAACCTGCAGCTTCAAGTGGCATAGCCCAAGCACAGATTTACCACATCAGTGAGAACTAGGCTGATATCTTCAGCATCACCATCACTTCCATAAAGCAGCCTATTGCCAAGGCAGAGGTGACCCCTACACATCTGAGCCTAAGCTGGCAATGGGATTTTCACAAGTACCTTTGTTATTTACTTTCAGGTTTGTAATCAACATACTTACTGCTGATTCTCCATCCTCCCTCTTCTCCCCACCCTTGTAAACGACATTCCTTCCAAGTGGCCAAGCATTCATCACGTTGCTGATTAAAGTGCATGCTGCTACACAAAGCCAGATTTTGTTGTAAAATAGGTTTCTGTTAACTGTGAGAATCGATCAAGCCTGCATTTCATGTTATCGATCTGTTTTAATCATAGCAGACTAATTTCACTTATTAGTTTTACATAAAGATATATATATATATTGGGGGGATATCCCATGTTCCATTTGCAATGCTGTCATTTTCTTGCTTTAAAAGCAAAACAAAACAAACCACCCAAACACTTTCTCACCACTATGACTAATTTAAAATCACTTCTACACACTGCAGTGGTTAACATCCAAATGTTTTTGGTAATAAATTGGACTTTGGCTGCAACAAAATGTTAAGTGGGAAGGAGGGGATTAATGCAGGGGAGTATGCTAAACTCTTCCCCACCTATACTCTCTGGTCAATGCCTCCCTGAGCCATTTTTAATCTGTCCTCCTTCCTGGTCAAAAACTGGGGTGGGGTGGGGTCAGGTGGGGAGCAGCTGGGGTGGTTGCCTGCAGATAGAGCAGCCTTGCTATTTACCATCCATCTGCTTCCTGGAAAGCCAATTTCTACTTGCCACAGAGGAGTTCCAAAACTGGACTGCTGTACGGGAATATCTGCCATTCCACTTCTCTGGGTCTCCTTCCACTCAGGTTTCTGAAGGGACATCTTTTCTCACAGCAGCTACACTATATGTCAACATTATGTGACTAACTGTTGCTCCTCATAAATGTTATGGGCATTCTTGCACATCACAGAGGGCTATCCAATTGAAGAGGGCCTCACAGCAAACAAGCGATAGCTAGCTAAGGAGTTACTCACCCTTCACCCTAAGGTCCCAGGGCAGGTTGCAAAAATTATAACACGATATAAGAAACAGTTAAAAACAACCATATAGCTATATATTTGGTACACACACAACTACAAGGCTTTCACTGTTAACCTTAAATTACAGAACAAACAGTTCAGGAGTGAACTAAAGATGGGTTTGGCAAAAGCAAAGGACCATGGGAAATGACCACCCCCCCCACGCACCCACCTTGACCTTATGTACAGTCTTGTAGATTTCTCTGTGCGTGACCTTCTTGCCAGTAAGGTCATGAGCAACCAGAAAGTTCACTGACTGACTCACCAAGGACCTAGGCTGCAATAATAGTAATAAGGTAAAATGCCTGGTAAACAAAAGGTCATCAGATGCAGGTTTTGCATCTAAAAGCAGCTGCATCCAGCTACGGGAGATACAAGCTTCCTCCATCAACACTACACACCAGACAGAACAACAGTGTCTGCAGTATGACTCGCCAGGAAGCCACTCACCATACTCAATGTTCTTGATAACTAAAACAAAAACAAAAAAATTATTTATTTTTTACTATGGCAGACCAACATGGCTACCTACCTGTAACTTGATAACTAAATCCATTCAAGAGCACCATCCACAAGGTCCTCCTTGTTTGTTTACATGGCCCAATCTACCCTTTACCAGAACATTCCCCATTACATTATGGGGGGGGGGTCTTTTCTCTCTTGAAGCTGCTCCCCTATGCCCAAGTACACCTATTTGGATTTTGCCTAATCCCCTTTCATTCCCTCACTTTAACAACCTCATAATGCTGGCTTGCTTTTGGATCCCCTACAAGCCAGGTTTTAACCTTAGTCATTGTCATGTCTACTCTCTTAGCAATCTCTCTGCACACCACTGGACTCAGACCTAAGTCTTACCTATGCCTGTGATCTTGTTTTATTTCAGAAATAGACATCCTCTGAGCTCAACACCTGGGTCCCAGGTCTGCTGCAGCCTAAACACACATTGTTTTCAGGAGTCCTTTAGTCAGCACCAAGTTGTATGTTTCACAACTCAGCGTTATTTCCCCCCTTTTAGTTCAGAACTCTTATTTCTCTAAATTGGGTGCGTTAGAATGTGGCATGTGTCTATCAGTCCACAATACACACAATAATTGAACATGGCTTGCATTTTGGAAACACACATTTTGAGAAAAATGAGCAAGACATACATTGTAAGAATACTAAATAAGTAATTTCTGAAAACTGCTTTACTACATCAAACCCACAGCACAAATCTATTGACTGAATGAATGTGTTTCTAGGTTTCTTCCAAGCAGATAATACATTCACCAGATACGAAACATGGGGCCCTCTGTACCCATGCTCCTGGGCTCACAAAGTTTCCAAGTCTAATGAAAGAAAACACACAAGCCTCTTCCCTCTCTCTCTCTCTCTTTTAAAAAACGGATCTAGGAGGCTTCTCCACTCAAGCAGAATTTCCCAAATAACTGAGAGATGAAGATAAATGGCTTCCCAAGAGGCATGTGCGAAAAAAGAACTACACAGACTAATAGTTATGTGCAAACTGTGTGTATACCTCACAGGGCTGTCTTAAGCATATGCGGTGCCGGGGTGCAAAGATCCGCCCGGCGCCCCCCCCCCAGGTTGCCCAGTCTCAGGCATGCAGGAGGGTGGAGCTGGCCAGCTGCCTCAGCATCTCACTGGCTTGGTTGCCCCTGAACTCACGGCGCAGAGCCGCCCGCAGAAGAGCCCGCCACAGCGCTCCAACCAAAGGGAAGGCTTTCCCCCGGACTCAACTCTCAGGCCCCGGACTCTCGGCCTGGTGCCCCTGAGAGCCTGGTGCCCTGCACCCCTAGCGCCTATGGGTAAGACAGCCCTGACAACTCCCTCCTCTCTCCCAACTAGCCCAACTTTTCTCTGACAAAATCCAGGGATAGCCAACGAGAATGTGGGCACTGCAACTATACAATGCAAATACTAGAACCACTGTCCCAGTTCAGAACTGCATTGGAGAAGAGCGCTAAAATATCATGGTGGAGGAGTATCATGCACACATAATTTCCTTAACAATGGCAATATTCTATATAGAGACTTTTCAAGTGTTCGCAATGCTTCACCTGTAAGGATTATAACCAGATGATACAAAACCCTGTGAGGAATGTCAGTGTTTTCATCATACCACAGATGGGTGACTGAGAATGGACTGAAGCCTGAGAGAAAGTCTGTCTTACCTAAGAAGATATGGCAAGTTAATGGCAGAGATGAGATTCAAACCAAAGACTTCCTGACACAAACACCCAAGCTGGCAGGGGCTCCTTTCATTAAACTTTTTTTTAAAAAAAAACAACAACCTGTGAACATAGTAGCTATAGTTCAGCAGAGTTCATCTATAAGATGGAGAAGAGAAAGTGGCTATGTAAGCCAGGAGAATGACTGTTTTGTTCCTTTTCATAAAAACACCCACCCACCTACGTCCTTCATCACAAATCGTACCAGTAGCTCCCTTTATTTCCACACAGATTTCCCAAATTACGGAGTTAGGTGGTTCAAAGCAGTGTCAGATTTCTAAAAAAAAAAAAAAGTTACTAACACTTCTGTACACTCCATGCTTTCATCTGATGGCTGATTTATTCGGTACCTTAGCAGGCTGATTCTCTCCCACACTGCAAAGGTAACATGTAAATTTCCACCCACATTTTGGCGATATTCTACTGGCTGTAGAATTATGTTATGCCAGCAAATGCAAACACCAGTGTAGCCATATAGTATAGCAACATTTTTATTAGGCCAACTGTGGGTACAGTCACTTATTTCTTGTCAGGTCTAAGTGCCGTTTCCTAAAGACAGTGACAGATAGGAAAATCTATTTTTTCCAGGAAAGCTTTTCCAGCCAATTATTGGCAAGGCTGTTAAAGTCTGGCTCTGATAATTGCTGCTTGATCTTTTGCTGCTCCACTTGTTTTCCTGCTGTTGATTTTATTTTTATGTACTCTTTTAATCAGTTTTCCAATCCGTACATGACTGTGAATTATTTTTTAACAAAACAGAAAACCAGTCTATATGTTTTAGCTTTCTATACTTGCACAACCAGTTCTGTTACACATTACACACACACACACACACACACACTGAAGTTAGTGCTACCCTTTCCACCACTAAATTTAGCACCACCAAGTATTTCATGGTCGTAAATCTCTGAACAGTTTTGATTTAGGGTGACAATTTATACAGCATCAGCTAAGCAAGTAGTATTGTGATCTTCTTTCACAGAGTTGTTACACATGGGCTGAAATAGCCTGCAGGGCAACCCAGGAAACAGCCAAAAGCCCACTATAAATTAAAATTAGTTACATGCTCTTCTTAAAGAATGCAACTTTTCCAGAAAGAGCATTGGAATAAAACTGACTAGTGCAAGACAGGTGCAGAAAGCAAGAGAAGAGGCACTCCACTTCATGACTGGAATTCATATTCTGATACAGCATTTTACTTACAATTATGAGTTTGAAGTGCACTGAATGCTTCAGTGTTTTGCACCAGTCTAAAATATGTCATTGTTGGAGTGATAGCTACCACAGTCTCATCTTTGGGTTTTGTTGTTACGTTATGTATTTTGCGTTTCCATTTTGCATTTTATGTTGTAAACTGCCCTGTGATCTTTCATAAAAGTAATAAATAAATATAAATAAATAAAATCTTCTAGACAGTGCAACTCCCTTGCTGGCATGGACCAACATCCATGGAGACTTGCAAATCCAATAATTCTCTGAGGATTATTTCTTGTTGCCAAAAACTATAACCATCGTTCTTGCCTTACTGACCATCAGGATGCAAAGCTGACTACTGCTGCAATAGAGCAGCCTTTCCCAACCCAACGGTAGTGCCTATCAGTTGTTTGAGACTACAACTCCCATAATCTCTGACTACTAACCATCCTGGCCTTGGTCTGGTAGGAGCTATGGCACAAAACATCCTGAGGGAACCAGGGTGGGGAAGACTGCGGAAAGCCTTTCAAATATCACACAAGTCCAATGCTTGGGGGCTTCTGTATGCTAACACACTCTTCCACATTACCTAATATCGCTGACCTAGCAAGTGTTCCCAAATATTTTGCTGTTTGAGGTGTGCAGCTCAGGAGGGTGTTTGGCTTGGGGATTGTCCTTAGATAAACCCTCCTTGATTGTTTTCCTCTGTGCCATTGAACTCCAGTAACACTTCTTGTTTGCCTGATGTGAAGAAACTCGTCTACTGTAGAAAGGTAAAACCCACATTTTAAAAATGCAAAAGGAGTTAACATTTTCCTAAAGCATTAAGCAAATTTCCCCTTGCAGTCACCAACTTTTATTCACCCAACACCTTTTAGTACAGTACTCAAGGATGTGGTGCTGAAAGTTTTCCAGTGCTTTATTTTTCCACAAAAAAACTTTCAATATCATATGTTGGTTAGTAACAATGAATGGATGTCAAATGGAATTAGGCATGCTTTGCAGTTTCAAAGCTTTTAGTAAAACAAACATGCTAAACTAGATCGTTCTTTAGGGTATCAGATAAAAGTTCCCTTTAATATTCCTAATATTTTCCTAAAATTACCTTTAATTCATATAGGAAACTTTTCCCCAAAACCCATGTCACTGACAGCTCCTAAACTGACGAACCCTTTCATTGCCTTCCCTCACAAAATAATTCAGGGAGGAAAAACCATCAATTAAATAGATAGCTATCTAATGACACACTCTGATTTTTTTAGCTGTTAAGAATGGCTCTAAAAACAGATTTTGTGCATTGGAGACCATGCATAGTTTTGAGTTTAGAACAGTCATATATTGAGGGAATACCTTCCCCCATATGTATCTTTCCACACCAGGATCTAGCACAGATCACCTTTTGATGGAACAGGAGTGGGAAACCTCAGGTCCTCCATACTGGCTTCAGGCCATGTCTCTAGTCACAAGCCTTCATGAGTCCTGCCCCTCCCCTTTGCTAGGCTGAAATGCATCACTGAACTGGGATGACACCTCTTTTTTTCTTCTTTCATGGATAGATGTAGGATGGAGAGAGGTGGAGGGGAACAGAAACCTCTGACTTTTGAGAGGTTGGAATATAACCTACTGTACAAAAGGCTAGAGTCTATTCTCACCCTGTGATAATAGGTGGAAACTGCCAGGTTGACAGCTACCAAAGAAAGGGCTCTTTCAGTGGTGGCCCCCAAGTTACAGAAGAAGAAAAGCAGTGAGCCTCAAAGTAATGCAGGGGGAGGGAGAACTTTTAAAAAGTAGTAAGATGCCCCTGGATTTTCCATGGAAATGATCATCAGAGCCACAATAATTCAATTTACTGAGTATTTCCAGAAATGCAACATCTCTCCTTATAATTTGGACATTTAACCACTTGAATCTACCTATCTTGCTCTTATCTCTCTCCCTCATCACCCCCTCCCCATCCCATGACCTGGTGAGACTTTAGAGACCGGCTTATTTAGACAAGCTTTTTATTGGTTAACATATCTACTTGGTTTTATTAGCTGTTGCATGTACTCTTCCTGCTTATTATATCCTTCAGTTAGTTTTATCTTTGCTCTGTGCCTTAGGAGTTTATACTGAAAGGCAGACTAACTACGCAGCTTCTGGGTGAACAAACAGCTTTTATCATTACAGCACGCATTCTATATACACGAAGAAGAGAAATTAAGTTTGATACATGTTTTAAAAGCAGACTAGGCAGTATTCCCCTGAAGGAGGATTGGCAATCTCTCTTCCCCCCTTTAGGAAGTGCTGAAGCTCCATCTAGAGGCTTTTGCTCTACTACTGTCACTTGCAAAATCGCCTGGAAATGGGAATAATATCAAAGTGTCAGAAACTTCCTTTGTACCTCCCATTTTGTTATTCATAATAGCATCCTGCCCTGAACCTTTCCTGGCAACATTAGCTCCTTCACTGCCATCAAGTGGTAAGAAGCCAAAACTGAAGGGTTTTTTGTTTTGTTTTTTAAAATGACATCTCCTTTAAAGTGTCAGGGCAGGTTGGTCAGGCTAATACAGATGTATAAGAACACTGTTTAGAGATGAAGTAGAACTACTTGTTACTAGTTCTTAAATAACGTATTAAAACGTATGAGCTGTGTCCCATCAGGAAACCCACACAGGCCACAAATAGAAGCGTTATCCATGAAATGACACATTATGTTAAGAAACATAATGGAACGAGTTATATCTCTCAGCTACAAGTAAATTTATCGCTAAGCAAAAAATACATTATATTCGCAATATATAATAGATATTCAATATATTTTTAAAAAAATCTTAAGGTAGCTAGAAATGTGCAGTTCTGTGAACTACACAAACACGTTTATCCTTCTTCGAAGGACGGTCCTGTGTCATTTTAGTTAATTACGTTCCCCCACCTGACATATCCTTTTCACAGACATTTGGGATTATGCTCCTGTTTTGTTTCCTTTCCCTACCCACCCTTTAGAGCCAGTATGACTTCAGCTCAAAGGCACTTCTTCCCTGCCCAACCAGAGAAGCAAAATTGAGACTGGCAGGTAGGAGGTTTAAATGCAAACCCTCCAAGTAAACTCTTGTTAAAAATCCCAGCTGTTCCACTCGCACAGCCAGCTAGACAGGTAAAGCTGCATGGATTAAATGGCGGTGTTAGCTGGAAGGGTTTGGATTTGTCAGGCACTAGGAAACAACATATTGGGATAAGCTGGCCCTGTATTGGAATGGGCTTCACTGGAAACCAAAGATGGAAACAGACAGATGGTGCTTATAATATTAAAAAGATTGCAGAACATATTTTAAACTGACTTCTGGGGAATGGGGAGAGCCAAAAAGAGCAAGGAAGCATCCTATTGGGGATAAAGATGCCTAGGTGAATAAGTTTCCAATCATCCAAATAGGGTCAGTGTGGAAACAAGGAGCAAGTCTACAGTAAGACAGATCGCTGATGTAATGCAGATGTTTCTTCTTTGGTTACCTATCCCAAGATAGCCAACATGGTGCCCTCCATATGCTGTTGGACTACTACTCCTTATCAACCAGTCCATGATCAAGCATGATGGGAGCTGTAGTCCAAAAACAGGATGGCATCATGTTGGCTACCCCAATCTAAACATAGCCCTTTTCAAATGTTCTAAACTGTATTTTACATATTGGCAATTCTTGGGGGCCAAAATTCAATCCAAAAGTCTACAAAGTCAAAAGTACACTGCAGCTTTGTAATGTGAACCCCCCCCCCCCCCGGCAAAAAAAAAAAGTGAATTAGGGATAGTGTGTCAACAGCCAGCCAGAAAGAAAAATCTCATCAATGCTACTCAGGTAAGAGGAATACTGAACTGGAAATCATCCAGTTTGTTGGAAACTGTAGTTTTGGTAACACAAACAGCTAGAGAAAGAAAGTTGCCTATGCCGCTTAAGATCAGGGCTTCAACAGTTAAATGAGTAGGAACAAACTGCCAAGTTTACCCTAGTGGAAAGGAACAGCAGAATTCACTAAGGACATATCCAGTAGCTGACTTAGGTGTGCATGCCCAGAACCCTCTTAGAAATGCAGCAATTGGGTTCATCAGCTGTTCTGAAGAAATGAAGTAAATCCATTCCCTCCCTCTCCCAACTGGGGCAGATACTAGTCCATTTTTCACCTTGTTTCTTAGCAATAGTCTTCTGGAGCAACAGAATTACAAGTTTGAAACTACCCTTCAAATTGACAAATATAGTATCCATTCATAATAGACATTATTTTTATTAAAAATGCATTTTGAGAAATTGAAAAGTTTCCACGGGGAGAATATATATAGTAAAAAGGAATTCATTTTACCCCATATCACTGATCTCCACTTTGTATCATAATGGCCAGTTAAAACAAAGATAATCCAAGACTCGCCATAAAAAGGTGGCAAAATACAGGAATTATAAACTTCTCACTATGCTAATAATTAGTACGGGGCAACTTTTAGACTAAAGGTGACCCAGGAAAAATTGCCAACAAAAGCAAGCCTCATTCCTGAGTTGCCACCCTGGCTGTGACTTCGCAGTTTAGAGCCTGTTTCATGCCCACAGGACAGGGGAGGCATAATCACACAAGGGTGGAATTAATCATGCAGGCAGTTACTAGGCAACCACTCACATGTGCACTATTGCTTTCCATCATAACCCCAAAGCAGTAGTTCTTTCACACAGCTAATTGGAGGAATTCACAGGCATTGGATGCTACGAATCCCACCAAAGACTATTAAACATATATAGAATATATAGAACCAGCAATGTTGTGGTTAGCAAAAGCAGGTGTGTGTTTGGTTTTGCAACCAATGGACAGACATGCAGTGCAAGAATAATGATCCACACAAGTCTACATATTTCTCTATCAAGCTGGAAAGCCAATAAAGCTTTGCATTACAGAGAACAAAGCAAAGCTTGCATCAGTTGCAGTAGCAGCTAGCAGAACAAGGCACTGGAATAGCCATGGGTAAAGAGGGCACACTAGGTCAGAAGATTACACCTAGGCTGTGACCCTGACATGTAGGGCATAATTCAGAGAGAGGCAGGGAGGATTTGGAAAGAATGGAAGTCATGCTTACCTTGAACTGACAGCAAGCCAGCATTAGTGTTTTAAGAAAGATATGACAAATCTCTCTGGATTTGTCATATCTTTCTCAGAGAGAGAACACACGTTGAGTCATCAGGAGCAGACAAGGCAACTGATTCTGTGTATGCTGTCATTGGACAAGGATAAGTTGAACGTGCAGCTGTTAGCCTACTCAGGTCTACAAAGCTGCCTAATACAACTGAGCTCAGGCAAAACTATCCACCACCACCCCCGTCCCATCTAGAGCGCGGTCTGCACCACAAGCCCAAACACTGGCAAAATCACTAGCAAATCTAAGGGAAACAAGAAAAGATCTTGCCAGACAAAATGTTAGAATCAAATGAAATCAGCAGCATGCTTACAGGAGTACTTCACAATGTCTACTAGACTGACATTATCAAAAAGCAGCAATTGGTTACACACCATATATTAATCAACTTCACATTTGGTCATGGGTGCAGAAGGATGAGCTTAATCTAAGCCTTCCCTTGTTCACATTATCTGGCCTCTACCACTTACCCAAGTCAACCAAGTCAAATGACCAGGGACAGTATACCCAGAACAAGAAATGTACAGATAAATACAAAAGGTGATAGCTCTGCACAAAACAGCCTACAACGAAAGGTTTTTAAAGGGAAAAAAAAATAAATCTTCCTTCAACAGAAATCACCCTTCCCACCATTGTGTTACATAACAGAACACTTTTTCAATTACAGATAAAATGCTGCATTGTTTTTATTATTTCAGTTCAAATTGTGCACTTCACAAAGGACTCTCTTCCACATTAAGAATGATCAGACATTCACAAAAACATCCTAAAGCAGAGCTCCAAGGCAATTTAAAACTTCTTCTATGGAAGTGGTCAACATGTCTAAGAACTAGGACTGGCATAGACCAGGGAGCTAGCCAGAACATTTTCACAAATGTGGAATGTGGAAAACAAAACTTAAGATCTTCCTCCATGCCTCAAGGAGGAGAGCTAAGACTTCATACAATGTAAACATCAGCTGGAGACCAAGGAAGTTATGACTAATTGGTACTTATGTCTAGGTTTGCTTAAAGGTTATTCAGTATCCTCAAGAACCGCTTGAACTTCTGTTGATTGAGTTCCAATAAGAAAAAGATGTTCGGTGTTTTTCCATTGCAAAAAAAGAAAGAATATATATTAATTGTTTAAGAAATTACTTTACATATGCTGGTAAGAAGAACTATAATCTTTAAGCCTCCAGTTATGAAGCAGATTTTTTAAAAACTACTGTCCCATATAAAGATTTTTCTTTAATCTATTGCAGATCTGTTTAGGGGATTCTTGTCATAAGGTTATTAAGTGCTCTGAATGAGCTGTTAAAATGTCAATTCTATGTGAAAATTAGAAAGGAAGCCATTGAGGAGTTGCTATAGCTACAGACCAAGCAGATGTCATCATCAACTTCTGAAAAAGTTATTCAGGTCTAAATAATACAACATTTGCACTGTCCTTGAAAACTGACTGGTTTTATTGTTTTGTATTCTTCATATAGAAAATGTGCTTGGTCAAGTTTTAGAAGTTGCATTTCAGCTCACACGTAGTTTAGATGTACATCCAGGTAACAGAACTACTTCACAGGTTAATTTTCTAAAGGTGCAGCAGTTATCCTCCATTTATTCATATTCTAGCAGAAGGGCCAGAATATGAATAAATTAGTTTGTTTAAAATAAAGCATTTTTAAGAGAGAGAGAGTATAGGATTTAGAACAATCTATTTGTTTCTACTGAAATGCTTGTCATTATAATGAGCAATGGAATGCATGGGAAAGAGGCCTGTATATTGAAGAAGCCACAGGTGCAGTATGTTTCTGTGCAGAAAGACACATCAAGCCACAGGGTCATAAACTAGGTAAGGTTTGTCCTCAAGCACAGCACGTTATTTTTCTCTCCTATGAAAGAAGAGCAGTCATTCATTTATATAAGAGAAAGTAAATGGGTTTACTCAGATGCTGCTGCTCAGGTGATGGATGACCTTGTGTCTGAAGTGAAAGATGCCTCTATTCCACCCTCAACCATGTCCCAGTCTGAATGGGAGCCACTGAGAACTGAGCCAGCCCTTATTTGCATAGTTTAGAAGGGGGACTATCCAGTTCTCAGAACGGCCAGGCCAAGCAGCTACTTCCTGCATAAAAAAGCAATATGCCTCAAGTCTCTCTTTGTACCTCATCCCTTATCTCATACTTTGTTCGTGAACCACTGATGATCTGTGAGCTCAATTCAGGTAGTCTATGGAAAGACTGCGGAACAGACAATAATACTTGTACTATTTTTCTGATTACAGTACAGAGTTCAAGGCTTTTTCGACCAGGGCCGAATTATCAAATAGGCAAAATGGCCCGGCCATCATGCTGGATTTTACAATGATGCCACCAGTGATGGGGAAAGGCTATTTTTCTTCATATTTAATCCAAAAATGAACTGTGATGCCCCCCCCCCACTTCCCCACAAATTAGAATCGCCATACTACACTAATTGGTTGCATTTTGCCCATGTGTATACACTGGAATCTCTAAAACAGCCTTCCCCAACCTATTTCGGCTTGCATCAGCTTTGACTGCACTCGCATCTGGACAGGGAGAAGACAACTACCATTGTCTATGCTCTGTTAATCTCTAGGTTAGATTACTGCAACATGTTATACATAGGGATGCCTCATAAAATGGTTCAGAAACTTCAGCTGGTGCAGAATTTGGTGGCCATGTTGTTCACTGGGGCAAGATGGTTTGAGCATATTAACACCAATCCTGGCCTGACTGCACGGGCTGACAACACCAATCCTGACCTGACCCAATTCAAAGTTTCTGGTTTTGACCTATAAAGCCTTAAACAGCTTGGGACTGCAATATCTAAAGGACCACCTCTTTCCATATGAACCTACCTAGACACCTGAGGTCCTTCTTCGTGTGCCTCCTCCATGAAAGGTCCGGTGGGTGGCAACACAGAAACAGGCCTTTTTTGCACTGACTCCCCATTTGTGGAAAGCTCTCCCCAGGGAGATTCAACTGGTGGCTTCATTACATGCCTTTAGGTGCCAGCCAAAAACATTCCTTTTCAACCAGGCCTTTGGCTGATTAACAACCAAATCTCTCTTAAATGTAATGTGGGAAAGGGGAATTTGTTTTCCGTTATCTTTTTATTATGTATTTTATGGTTGGTTTTCATGTTGTAATTTTATGTTGTGAACCATCCTGAGATCTACAGATGAAGGGGGTATACAAATTTAGTAAATAGTACAGTTAGAACTGGATATGGAATAACTGATTGGTTCAAAATTGGGAAAGGAGTACAACAAGGCTGTATATTGTCTCCCTGCTTATTTAACTTATATGCAGAATTCATCATGCGAAAGGCTGGACTGGATGAATCCCAAACCGCAATTAAGATTGCTGGAAGAAATATCAACAACCTCAGATATGCTGATGACACAACCTTGATGGCAGAAAGTGAGGAGGAATTAAAGAACCTTTTAATGAGGGTGAAAGAGGAGAGCGCAAAATATGGTCTGAAGCTCAACATCAAAAAAACTAAGACCATGGCCACTGGTCCCATCATCTCCTGGCAAATAGAAGGGGAAGAAATGGAGGCAGTGAGAGATTTTACTTTCTTGGGTTCCATGATCACTGCAGATAGTGACATCAGTCAAGAAATGAAAAAATGTCTGCTTCTTGGGAGAAAAACAATGACAAACCTAGACAGCATCTTAAAAAGCAGAGACATCACCTTGCCGACAAAGGTCCGTATAGTTAAAGCTATGGTTTTCCCAGTAGTAATGTATGGAAGCGAGAGCTGGACCATAAAGAAGGCTGATCGCCGAAGAACTGATGCTTTTGAATTATGGTGCTGGAGGAGACTCTTGAGAGTCCCATGGACTGCAAGAAGATCAAACCTATCCATTCTTAAGGAAATCAGCCCTGAGTGCTCACTGGAAGGACAGATCCTGAAGCTGAGGCTCCAATACTTTGGCCACCTCATGAGAAGAAGACTCCCTGGAAAAGACCCTGATGTTGGGAAAGATGAAGGGCACAAGAAGGGGACGACAGAGGACGAGATGGTCGGACAGTGTTCTAGAAGCTACCAACATGAGTCTGACCAAACTGCGGGAGGCAGTGGAAGACAGGAGTGCCTGGCGTGCTCTAGTCCATGGCGTCATGAGGAGTCGGACACGACTAAACAAAATAATAATAATAATAATAATAATAATAATAGTGCCACTCAACAAGTTCCACAGCTCCCCAAATAGGTGATCATTGGTAATATTGGCTAAGGCTGACAGAAGTTATAGTACAAACCATCTAGAAGGCACCTTGTTGGGCAAGACAGCTCTAAAATCTTATTTTTTAAATGACAGGCCGACTATGATTATCAGTTAAACATCTGGCTAGTTCATATGACAACACTGAGGTAGGTCAAGGACTTTGAGAACTTAAAGAAGAAGAGTCACCTGATCCAGGGACAGTCCACAAATATAGGTATATTCCTACTTCTTTTTCTTAATGGTGACACGGACCATTCATAACAAAAATATTCTCCACAACTGTGAGCAGGGCGGTGGGGTGGGGTAAGCAGAGACAAGCAGCAATAAGTAACTGTGCTGCTCAGGCTGCACAGAAAAAGCATTTGGGTTTCTGAAATTCATTCTGATTGTGCAATGATAAAATATAACTGATAGAATTCTACAGGATGTGGTATTTGTGTGTGAAAACAGTTAGTATCCAATGATCCTCAAGCATGCACCTAGGCAATTACCGGTATGTGGGCTTCTACAAGTTCCCCTTCCAACTGCAAGTTCTCAGGCTTCAACAAATGCTGTTCAGGGGAGAGCCCTTTTAAGATCTGTTAGAGTGACAGAGAAAGAAGCATGGTTCTTTGTATCTGCCACCATGTTTTAAATATATAAAAAGTTTTCTAGTTAAGTAGTCATCATTATATTCACTCTCATCGGACTTACACCGCAAGAAGGGTTGGTTATCAATCTGCAAAACATAAGTTCATAGTAACTGAACCAGTTATTACATCATTTTACATTAATGTCTGAATCAGAACGGAACACGATTATTAGATTCGGTTCAGAGTTAGGTTTAGGTCTCAACTATGCAAGTTTCAAATTGAAATTATACCACACACTTCAAGGAAAATATGATCCTCAAGCAAAGTAGTCCAAACATCAGGAGCAGAAATAAGCTGAGGCACCTGCTGACTAGGTTCTGCCAGATCTGCTATATCAGTCTTTATTTTATTTTTTAAAAAAGTAAAATCCATTCAAATCTGTTTCACAATAATTAACCTGAACTTTTACAATACTGTTTAGCTGGACACTATTTCCTAATACAAACTTAAGATAACTTTTAAGTTTCCCTGGTAGCTGCTCAATAGCAGCCACACATCCTATTTATTTATTTATTTATTTATTGCATTTATATATTGCTTTTTAATCCAATGGCTTCACAAGTTAGTACACAATCAAGATAAACAACTATAAGTAAACCAAAACATCAGCAAAACTACCAGAAACACAGCAGCAACATCTTGTTGATGATTAAAAACTAAAGGTAAAGAAAATCACTTTTAACCCACAGCTAAGATGTTAAAAGGAAGGGTGCCAGACAGGCCTTTCTGAGGAGGGAACTCTAAAGATGGAATACCATTCCTATGCCCAGTTGCCACCAGACAAAACTCCAAAGACAGGGACACACAGTGACAGGCCTCAGAAGGCAATGTTAATGAACAGAAAATTAGAATATTGGGAGCAGCCCATTCGTCAGAATGTTAGATGGAAATAGCAAGAAAATAAGCATGCATCACATGGCTTCCTCCACAAACGGAAGGGTAATGTGTAAGTTTTCACTCATAAATCTGGCCAGGTTTAGGGTGCAAAAATGTCTACAAAAATGGGAAATAGGCTACTACCATAAAAGCAGTGGGGTGGGGGAGAATATAAGATGTTTGCAGGTTTGGTGGTCTACATTTGAAAGAAAAGGGGAAGTGTCCTACAGGGGTTGAGGATGAAAAGAAGTGAGAAAAGAAGGGGCAACTAAATTTTAACATAAAGGTGGAAGGAAGGAGGAAAGAGCACATGGAGCCTGCAGGATCCAAACACAGAACACTGCCCCTTTAGAAGAGGTCTGGATGGTCAGAAGGGAAATATCCAAACATCAAAACGGAGAATAAATTGGGGGGGGGGAGGTTGGGGGAGAGAGAGAGAGAAGAGGTCAAGGGAAGTCTGGGTTTCCTCGCCACAGGGAGAAACGGTAGTGAGTGGGCAACAAATAAGCTGCACGAGGTAGAAGAGGCAGCACTGTATACTTTTAAAACACACGCACACAACTTTATAACCCTGTCCTCTGCCACACTATAAACCTGCTTCACAAACCTCCCCCCAGATACGCGGGGCAAGGCAGCAGCAACCGCCCCGAGAAGTTTATCTGTATATGCTCAGGAGCCCTCTGGTCCCGGCTCTCGGCCGCCCCAAACGCTCCGGGCCCGAGCACCCCGGGTTTCAGGGGAGGTCGCAGCCGGGCCCAGCCGGAAGAGAAGCAGGAATGGCGGGCCGGGTCGGACCCCGAGGCCCGAGCCCGCCCGGGTGGGTCTCCTCCTCGCGCTCCCTCCCCTCACCTGCTCAACTCCCAGGAAGACGTAGAAGTTTTGCGGGACCTCCTCCACCAGGTCGAAGAGCTCCAAGTCTCCGCTCTCCCAAGCCAAGGCGGGCTGCGCGAGCAGGAGGAGCGCGAGCAGCAGCAGCAGGGGCCGGCGGCGCAGCCCCGCCGAGGGTCGCGCGGAGCAGCCCATGGGGCCGAGCAGCTGGCCTCCTCAGCCGGGCTCTCCGCAGCACAACCGCTTGCAGCAGGACCCGGCAGACGTGGCCGGGCAGGACGCTCGACTTCCACTGCGCATGCTCCAGCATCCGCGCCGGTTCCGCCCCTCCCCCTGCGAATCCCACGGGGGTGGGGGGGAGAGCAGGGCCTCCGCCAATCGCCGGTCGTCGCACCTCTGTCGTCACGACGCCTAGCAACCGGTCGATGCCGGGAGGCTTGTGTGTTGGGAAGGCCTGGAAGAAAAGAAACCTCCAGCCAGGCCGAGGGAGGCTGTGAGGGGAGGGGAGCCGCCGCCGCCGCAGCTGCCAGCCGCCCCCACATCCAAGGGGAAACGAGGCCTCTCTCGCGCAATAAACAAAACAGGATACTTCGCAACGGCATACAGCCGACTTTCCCCACAGCCACCCATAAGCGCCCACAAAAAAGCCTCCCGCGCGCTTGTTGCGAAACTTTTCCCGACAGCGTGTCAGAAGGGAGCCTGCAAAAGAACCGGGCCAGGGAGGCGTGGATTCACACGTTACCTCAATACACGGAACTCGCTGGGTGGATGTTAGATTCGGTCCGCTGTCTCTATGAGACAGTCCTACTCCCCCCCCCCCGGTTGCTGCGGGGATACGAATGGTATAATCGTCCGAATTTAGCAGCAGAGTTTATTCTATTTGTTCAGCAAAGGCCTCAGAGAGAGAGAAGGAAATTATATTCCAAATGATGATTCAAGCTTTGTCACTTTCACGGATTTGTCATAGATGAATCTTAACAAGTGCCTCTATTCACCAACTGATTTTGGAAAAGCATGAAGATTTTTGGGAAAGCATATGAGGTTACACAAAGGAGACCTATTTCTGCCCACACAATCGTTTTACATAAAGGGACTGTCACTAGGATGATCATTGCTGATTTGTTTTCAGTCCCTTTCCTTATATTAATATAATACAGTACTGATTTTGCCATTTTTGCTGCTGCAGCACCTGTAGTTGCCTTCAGTGATCCACTATGATCCCAAGATCTTTTGCGTCACAGTCACAGTACCAATCTATGTAGATGTGCATAATATTAGACATGTTACGTCAGTAACGCTCTGCCCACCTTCACTTTTTTGCAAACAGTCACTAAGCTTGTGGTTGTTAATTTGTTTTAAACTGTTTTTAATGCTGTATTTTAAATTGTTGTGACTCACCCTGGAAATGTGCTCACTTTTAATTCCTTTGTGTAGACAAAAGTGTGGCTAAATTATGTACACACACACACAAATATATATATATATATATATATATATATATATATATATATATACACACACGCACACACACACACACACACATTTTCTGGTACTTATATCCCAGACTGCCTAATAATACACATACAATACATGGCACAACAATAAAAAATATGTTAGCAACACAATAGCATATACAAAATAGCAGTACCAGCAAGAAGGTTGATTACATTTTGAAGCCTGGGTAAGCAAAAACATTTTCACCTTGCACCTAAATGAGGACATCAGTATCATTTGTGATGGAGTTCCATAACCTCAAATATAAATATTTAGCCACACTTTTATCTTCTCAAAGGAATTTAAAATGAGTATAAAGCTCCAAACGCTACTGTAAATCTACCTCAACAAAAATTAGTAAATCAATTATTATCAGCTAAAACTCATTCTCAGGTGGTACTTAATCGCTATCAGGCTTCACTACATGAGTGCTAAATATATATTTTTAAAGGCTGCCAGATATCCAGACAAAACCAATAATGGATTGTGTAGTGCAGTTTTCATAGCCATAAAGCACCTAATTGTGATTGCTCTTCTTGTTGTTATTACCAACAATTACTACTGCATGGTACAATAAAAGCAGGTTCTGCCCGCAATCTAAAAATTATTAGACCAAACTGTGCCATGGCTTTTCAATCACCACTCACTTCCCTTATTTTATCAGGAGTTATTGATCCATAAAGTTGTGGAGTGGGATGGGCCATCATTTCATACATGCTTTAGAAGTAGGATCTAACCATAGATATATCTGTAGAAACTGTTTTCTTTGCTGTATTAAATATCTAATTGAGCTGGTAGTCTAAATCCAGTATTTTAAATATAACCACTATGATGTTCTGCAGTGAAAGCCCATTAGAATTAATACTGCAGTCTCCCCTGCATTTCTTAAAGTGTATTTTATGAAAAGCAGCCACAGCAGCTTTGAGGTCTGCCACGGGAGTTGGTGTATGTGTGATCTTAAATCTTTGCCCTCTGTGATTTCCTCCCCCACATCAAATTGTTTTTCCTATGCTACTTTTCCACTCACAGGAAGAAAAGATTCTGATCAAATTCATAGCCTCCCATGATAGCTTTTCATTACATCCATTTGCTGTGTAACAATGAGTAATCATAAGACTATCTGAAACTGACAAAGCTCAGTTAAAGGGAAACAATATATCTTTTAAATCTGGATTATAATATTAGCAACACAATATTTTAACAGAAATAGGCTTTGAATTTCAATTATTAAGCCATTATATTACCATCGCATTCTAAACTTTTTGTGGTAAAGATAAATATCCATCAATGAATACTTGCTTTAAAAAATATTGTCAGTTAAATCACACTTAATAGTAATAATAATATCCCATAACAACCTCTTATGTCGGAAACTGTTGGGCCATGCTGCTAGCTATTAAAGGACAATGAGCAAACTTCATTATGAATTCTGCTGGCAACCTATGTGAAATAAATCCTAAAAGCACAATCTACATGGCTCTTAGTTTTCTTTTTGATGGCACCTTTTGGGTGCAAATAGTTTGAGCAATTCTGGAGCACATAGCAAACAGGCAACTCCTGTTTACAATTACTGTATAATAAGATCTCTTAATGAAGAATAATCAAAAACTTGGTCACCTCTGAGCATTCTTAAACAAGTTCTAGGGCATACACTGTTCATGCTGATTACCAAGAGGCAGGACAGTTGGGTCTCATCATTGCCCCATGAAAATATTTCATAGAACACAACTATAACAGTAGAAGTCTCAGGAGCTGCCTGGGTCACCCATCCAAATTAGCCATTGCCCTCCTCCTGGACTGGAAGGGCTATAAAATGCTTCCTGTTGAGGCTGAGACCTTGCTTGAATAGCAAGCTCTTCCAAAGCTCTAATGTGGTTTTGTACATATCACTGCATGTGATTCCCTGATCCCCTCCAACAACTGCAAATAGTTCAGACTTGACAGGAAGATGGGTAATGGGGGTAAGCTGTCTTTCAGAGAAGCTTGTCCACAATTTACCAATGCTGACTTCTAATTAAGGAATTGCTGACAGAAGTTCAAGGTCACCCAACACATTTTGAACACAACTGTTCTAGACTACAATCTACATACTACATAACACATTGTTTGAAGTCTGGGACTTAAATAATAGCACACAAATAAGGTGTTTATTTACCCAAACAGGTAGGTAAGAGCTAGTCATTTTATTAATTTAAAATAATTGCCTGTGAAGAGCCTAGACGTAAATCCCACCCAAATGGCCAACATAATCCCATAATAATGCGATAATACCTCAGCCAAAATATTGTTGCTTCTACCTAAGGAGCTGATACTACGCCTAGCTAGACCAGGCCTGGTATCAGCTCCTGACATCCTTGGACAGCTGCCAAGGCCCCAATGTCACAGAAGGAACCATCACTGCTGCCTGCCCTGGACCTCCTTTAAACAAACACATTGGCCTGGTGTCCCAAATAGCAGCAAACATTTGTGTCTAAGCTGACATTTTCGTTTTCCACAATGCCTCAGACATGGTATCACTCTGGAGCATTGTGGGAAATTATAATGGCAGTCTCCAGTTACCTGATGTTCCTGTTGCCTTCCACCATTACAAGCTCAACCCAGCAATGCCCACCAACAGAAAAGGGCCCCCACAAGACTGATATTTGCTTAAAGCAGGAGCTGGTTCTGAACTAGAGTACTCATTTCACACACACCCTACATTTCCAGCTTTTAAAGTAGTCAAACCTTAAATTTCACAACTGTTTTCATGTAAAATTCATGGGTATTTGCAGTATTTTTTTTAAAAAAATTAAAACCCATTTGACCACAAGGGGGCAAGGAGAAATTTCTTTCAGCCATTCTCAGTTCACAACATAATTATTCTCTTAAAGGTTTTTTTTCCCCTTGCCATTAATATGAAATATGGAGCAAGTTAAAATCAGGAGGAGAACCTTTTTACCAACAACTTACCTCCTACCACTGTGCCTTCAATTCTAACATGCAGTTGATATTGTCTTCTTTTGTTGTCAGCTGCCTTGGAAGTTTTGACAAATTGAAGGGCAACCTACAAATGTCTTAAATAAATAAATCCTAGGAGTAAACCCCATTGGGGTTTCCTTCAGAGCCAATATACAATTGGATTGTGTTGAAAATTATGTTAAGGATTAGAAACTGTGATCCTCAAGGCATTTTGCACTTATCCCAGTGAGGAGTGTGTGTCATTTCAGAAATGTTCTAGGCTAGAAAAGCCAACTAGAGAAATATAAAACACAACAGGGATCAATAAAAAGAAGATACTGCATCAGGAAGTCACATTTTTCCTGATTCATGGTTGATCACAAGAAGCATGATCAGTGATAATGCTTAAAAGAAAGAAAATCTGATGTGGAACATTTGATTCTGAATGAAAGCGTCTAAAATTCCACTAGCAGTGCTTGTTAACTTCCAATATCCTTTTGTTCCTACTGTTATTCATTTCAAGTGCCTTGCTCTCATTTTGTCCAATATGTTACCATAAAATATTGACCTGCATTGGATGTAGCACCATAGTGACTAAACCATAGTTTAGTGTTACATACACAAGCCTGCTCTCCTCCCTCCTCTGGCTGCAGATTAGAAGCATCTGTTTCCATTTTGATCTAGTCACAGTCAATCGTTTCATCCAAACTAGGAAATGTAGTTAGTTTTACATATGGTATATATTCAAACAAGTTAAGATCAGAAACCAGT
Organism: Lacerta agilis; assembly: GCF_009819535.1. Lineage (NCBI taxonomy): Eukaryota > Metazoa > Chordata > Lepidosauria > Squamata > Lacertidae > Lacerta > Lacerta agilis. Next base: position 35,382,302 of record NC_046323.1, read on the forward strand.
TTGAACGTGACTTGTTTAGACAAACCATCATTTAAACTTACTATAGTTTGTTCTATTTTGGATGAAATAACAAATTGCAGTTAGTTTAAACTGGAAGCAAATGTTTCCAGTAATCTCCTCACAGCTATTTCAGATAAGTCAGAGATCACATAAGCCTTTGTCTCATTCATGTAACACTATGGTTTAGTGTTACATCAAAATACATAAATTCATTTTCCTCCTCCCACAAACCAACTTTCTGTTTCTTTGTGCAGGGTAGATGACTTGTAAGGTCCTTCCATCTCTACGATTTTATCACTTGCCCGACAGTTCAGTGTGATAGAATATCTGTCATTATATAAAAAAAACCAACAACATATAGCAATAGGGAAATAAAGGAGAAGCTGCCCTACAGACTGCAGTGACTTGCAGGGTATATATAGCATAAGGAATCAGGCCATCTCTCAAGTAAACTGATCCTGAGTTGTATAGGGTCTCATATGTTAGTAGTAACACTTCAAACTTGACCCAGTAGCAGATTGACAGCCAGTGCAAATCCCACAAGCAAAGTGTTATATAAGTTCAGTAGCTTGCCCCCATAGGGAACCTGGTGACTGTGTTCTGCACTACCTACAACCTCCAGACCAACCTCAAACATAACCCCACATGGAGTGCACTGCAGTCGTCCACTGTGAAATTACCAATGCATGGACAACTGTGGTCAAGCAATCCTACTGAAACAACCTATAATAACATTCATAATGTAGGATTGTCCTATCTCTCCAAACCTGTGCCAACATTATTTTTTTGTGTGTTGGTTTTGTGCAACAAACCTTAGCTTCATGGCACTACAAAGGAAATTCTGTTAACAGGAGAGTTTTGCTTTGCTTTTTAGGCAGTAAACAAAGATTGTAACTGCAGCACTAATTATACATTTTGCTCTAATTACAGTCAAGGAACAGTTATGGAACCAGTTATGGAAAACTCTTGCACTGGCAATCATTCCTGGCAGCTTTGCACTGCAAGAGCCCTTTCCCTCCCCATGAGCCAGAGCCAGGCAAAAGCAATGCCATGCATTATATCACCACATATTGTTAATGTTGTACTGTAGCCTTATTGCAGACCTTTCCGTTAACCTTGGGTTCTTTGTTGCACCCGGGGGGGTGAGGGAGGAAGGAGTCAAAAAAAAGACACTGAGGATTTGAAATAGAGAAAGAGTTTTTATTCCTGTCATTTAGAATGGCAGGAAGGCACCCGCGTGATAATTCACAGCGAACTGCCCCGAGCATCAGTTGCATACAGTTTATATAATCTTCAAACCCCTCATTCCCCCTCCCCAGGAATCTGCTTCTTGCACGTCACACCATTAGTACCATCCTTGAAAATTCCTGTCTCACACTCTTATCTCAAAGTGGGGGTTAAGCAGCCCCTGGCTGCCCCTGGTACCTCCCGCCTTTCCCTAAGAATTATCCTGTCTCTGGCTATCTGGCAACTCTCACATCCCTCGGCCAGGAATTCCTGTGCCATCCAGGGAAGGGGCGCTTTTCATTGACTAATGATAAGCCAGCGAATAAAGGTATGCACTAACAGAATAAGTTGCACAAAGAGAGCTTACAGAAAAAGCAAAATATTATACCAATAACATAGAAATATTAAAAAGGCCATGCAAATAGTATCAAATAAAAGGGGCTACAGACAAAAGCCAAAGTTTTACAAACTCAGGTAAAGTCTAAATACCATTTATAGTGAGGCTAGGAATGCTACACATCAGTAGAAGCTACATGTCAAATAAAAGAACTTAAAAAGCATGAGAGAGAGAGACAAAGAATCTCAGTTTAAAAGACTTAAAAGGGAGAAAGAAGGAAGGTAAAAAAGGGGGACTTAAGAGAGACTTACATAGAGAAAGGAAAGTCAATTAAAAGGACTTAATTGCATAGGGAACAAGGTAAAAGGGGAACTTACATCAGGCTTTCCAGGAGGCTTTCAATATATAATCACAGAATAGAATCATAGGGTTGGAAAAAACCACAAGGGCCATCCAGTCCAACCCCCTGCCAAGCAGGAAACACCATCAAAGCATGCCTAACAAATGGCTATCAAGTCTCTGCTTAAAGACCTCCAAAGAAGGAGTCTCTCCTTGGTAGCAAATTAAAAGACTGTCTTTCAGAAGAAGAAGCTACCTGTATTCAGGGAGAAGGGTCTCTTTCTTTTCCAGAAAAGGAAGATTTTCAGCCCAGAAATCCAGTTCAAAATTAAAAGCTCTCTCTCTCTCTCTGTTCAGAGACTGTCCTTCAGAGAAAACCAAATGCGCGGCTCTGAGCCACTAAAAAAAAACCTGACTTTCAGTTCAGCGAAAGTTGAAAGCTCTAGCCAAAAAGAATGCCATGCAGTACCAGGAGAAAGAGATAAGGTGAGGAGAGAGAAGAGGAGAAAGGGGGAGGAAGCCCCCTCCCTTAGCTGCCCGCTTCTGGATTAACAGTATGTCAGTAAAGAATGCATTAGCAGACAAGCTCTTAGCTAAAAACTTTTTTTTCAGCTTATACAGAGAGAGTGAAAGCTAACCAAGAAAGCTTGGTTACAAACAGACTTATAAACTTATAAACTAGAGAATTAAAACTCTCCCTCTTCATTCCCTCCTCTTCTTTTGGACAGCCTTACGGCTCGTCCTTGGGAAATGACCGATATTCTCTAGCAAGGGCAATAGGCTGTAGAATCCATGACACAACTTTGTGAATCATTATATGCATACATTGCATTAAGCAGGGAATACAGAAGCGTAAAAGCAATAAAACAGCAAGGGGACTTTCTAATATAATGAAAATACCCCTGAATCATCCTAGATTGGTTAACCTATCTGTAACTGGTCAACACAAATTAAGGCAATACGATCGTCCGGTCCTCCCATTCAGTGTTCTTTTCTTCCCTTTCTTCTATAGGCATGCGCAGGGCCAATGGCTCCCGGTGCATTGGCAGCAGGCCTTTGTTGCCTTTGGAGACCGTGCTCTGACCCACTCCCGGTGGGGTCAGAGACAGGGTTTCTCTGGATCTTCCGCTTCTAGGGATATTCCGCACATTGCGGCAGATTCACTTTCTGCATGAGTAGGGAGACACCTCAGCCACTTAGATTTCAGAGCTGCTGCATAGGGATAAACTGGCTTAGCAAAACTACACGGCGTGCATTAGAGGGTTTTCCTGTTAAAAGAATAGAAGACACGTGACAGAGATAATATCTGCGCTTGGAGGGTACGATCGATAATGGTCACACCTCAGTCCTCCTACCTGTTTGAGGTAAGCTAGAATACCCTAAACAAATAAGGATGGCCTCCCATACACTCACAAGGTAAAGCTGACCATGTCAGATCACTGTCTCCTCGAAATACAATGTTCTTCCGCAATGATTATCCCATAGCTCCACCCCTTGATCTTACATGGTCTACTCTTTGGCCCAGGGAAATAATTTGGTTCATTTTCCCAATCCGTGCAAACACTCTAAACTTAGAATACACACAAATATAAACAAATACACAATACCACATATTTAGCCATTTTCCATCTATATTGATATTCAAGATAATATGTCTTCTATCTGTTAATACCTTCAGCACTTCCACTTGAATATCACATTCCAATCTTCATAGATGTGCAGTAGGGTAGATCTTGCCCTTAATGTCTATTGCTGCTGTCTAATCATATTGATTAGTTAATATTTTATTATAACCTTTATATCTTGAATCAACACACCAGCTTCCTGCAATATTTATCATTTCAAGATGACCACCTAAAAATGCCAGTTTATTATCCAGAACTTTTAAACCCATAGCATTAATAACTCCAACTCCTGCAAATCAGATTGATATATAAATATATAAGTTATATATTCTTATCCATTCGTTAACCCTTCAGTCATCCCACAGGGGATTGATTCCATTCCATAATACCATATTTTATAATAGTTGATACCTTCTTTAGACAAATATCCATACACTGAAAGGTAACATTCTATTATTATTATTATTATTATTATTATTATTATTATTATTCAGCCCAGTTTAGCATAAAACTCTGCTGATATCAAGGAACAGAAAGATACAATCTCTCCCAGATAAGATCCATTTCCCATCCCAATTATATTATGGTTCCAACAGCAATATCAGAGATTAACTTTCCCTCCTCTTCTGTTTGCCTGCATCCAAACAGACTGGAGAGTCCGTGTCAGCTAAGACACAATGCCTCCATCACCTGTGGATGACAGGTTTATACAATTACTCAGAAATCTGCTTTACACCTGAATCATGCCCAGCTGGATTTTGGTACAATCCGCCTGTATGAGCAATGAGAATCTGCAAATCCCGCCCAGGGACATTATTACCCACTCTTCAATAAAAAAACAAAACATGGGGGAGAGAGACTGCACTTTGTGACATATGCATGTCTCCCGAAACCACCAGCCCATTGTTGACCCTCAGGAGAACTTAGGGTGGGATCTGCAAACAGGGCAGTAGGGAACAAGTCTGACAGACTTGGGTTGCCAGACAGAACTTGGCCTATTTATTTCGCTTCAGAGCCATTGGTAGGTCGCTCTCATCATCTCACGCGTGGCGGCCAGCTTAGCAAGGTTGCCAACTCCGCACAACAGTGTTTCATTTGGACAATGGAGTTAAAACCTCGATGTGCTCATTCAAAAGGTGACAATTTTCAGGGTTCTTTTAGGTAACAACGAATTATGGACAGGGCAATAAGGAGAGCCCCTGTCTATTTAAAACAGTCTTTGAAGGGTTTGCTATATCTTACCACCTCTGAAATATCAGAGCCATCTCCAGACTCCTCTCATCGTCCCATGCTTCCACAGCAGCAGCTTGGCAGGCCGCCAACTCCTTGCCGGGCCACCAGCTCCTCTCCATGGTGCCTTGTTTGGGCGATGGAGTCACCCCTGAGATGTGCTCTGCAACCTGGGCACGGCGGGTGGTGAAGCACACTTCAAATCTGTAGGAGATAAATATTGCCTTCAATGTGCACACACATTCTCTTTGCCATCATCATTTTTTTTCCAATCATTTCAAATTTCTGTCCCCTTTTCTCCTGAGGTTCAAAATTTCCCAAATCCTCACAGTGTCAGGGCTCCTGTTGCAATTACTGCTTGCCACGAACCCTTCCTATTCTGCTTTTAACATTCCCCTTTTTTTTTCTTTATTCCACATACTATATCTTCAAAAATACTTCCTAGAAAAACTTAAGACCTGGGATATAAAATAAAACTTTTCCTCTAATCAACCTTTAGTGAAGATCATCAGCCTGCTTAGAAGACATATCACCTCTCCCTCAAGCTGGTGGGAGAGCCAATTCCCTTCCATGGTTTGCTGCTGTGAAGAGAAAAAAATTGCTCTTTAAAAACGAGGCTTTTTGCTTTTTTAAAAACGAGGCTTTTCTGTTTCCCCCGCTCCCCCTCCTTTCCATTCCTGCTAGCAAGCTTTTGTTAGAGATTGTGGCGATCTCCCTGCCACATTCCTTCAGTGAGCACGTTACTCCTTTACTACTTAACAAATGTCAATTAAGAAACAAACAAGGACTGTATTAGCTTCAAAAACAAACAAACAAACAAACAAGCAGCCCTCCTTTTAATGCAAAACACACTCACATTCACCTAAACCTTGCAGAGAAATAGACTTTTACAGCCCGTTCTATTGAATATACAAGCCTTGGCATACAAACAGTTTATAAAACACACTCACCCAACCCTAGGTTCAAACAGATTCCTCGAAAAGGAAGCTGGAGGACATAAAAACAAAACATATACAAAGGGACTGTCACTGTGCAGACACATGTCAATTTCAAATCCACCTGAGAAAGCTGCCGTTGTGCAGCCGCATATCAAATTCCTACAAGAAAAGCCAAGGGACAAGACAAAGGTCAACTTACAAGGATAAAAAAGAGATTGGGGAAAGCCAACCCCCCTTCATACACAGATAGAGCTTTGCAAGAGGGTTGACTTTAATGAAAATAAATCTTCTCTCCTCTATCCCAGCTCTTCACTGAGACCCGAAGTTCTGTCTTCGACACAAAACACAGTTGTGTTAAGGCAAAGAGAGAAAGGAAAAACAAACAAACAAACAAACAAACCCACACACACACACACACACAGAGCCTGCAGCAACTTAGCCCCCTTTTGGCTAATTCCTGCTGGCACACACACCGTATGAGTGATCACTAATTATTGGAGGGGTTGTGAGGCCCCCTTTTTGTTCTTCCCTCTTGCTTAGATTGTTATGTAAGAGGGGCTATTTTACATAATAAAAACTAGAAATGAGAAAAACAACACAACAGGTAGATAAACAGGTGCAACTTGCTTCCAAAGTCAAAGAAACACACAACCAGAAGGTGTAAGTTGTCATGGGGGTTTCAAAGACCATGCTCCCACAACAACGTGCACACAGATAGCCTGGCAGCCCGTAGCTCTTCCCCCTTCCAAGGCAGGGTCTGGGAATTTGATGGGGATGCAGGGAACAAGCAGGTATACTGCTTGCTGTGGGGACACAGTTCTATTCACACACTCTCTAAGGAGGTGGCAGCCCTCCCTTTTCACTTACTTAATGCCAAACGCTTGGGGCTGCCCTCTGCACCCCCTGTTCTGAATGAAATGCAAGCCTCAAACAGAAAAGAAACCTCCATAATTTTTGCAAAAAGCAATAAGGAGACAATGCAAGCCACACAGAAAGCAGAATAAAACTGAGAAGGGTGGGGGCAGATGCCACCTGCCACCCCAATCATTCACAGAGATCTGGAAGAAATAGGAGGAAAGGCAGGTGCCACCTGCACCCCCACTCACTCACACACACATTGAGAGGAAAAGGAGGAGGAGGAGGAGGGCAAGAGGACAGGCAATCCCTGTCCACTAGACAACTGGAGAAAAAAAAAATTCCCTTCTCTCCAAGGATAACACTTGGAAAGAAAGCATGGAAATAATCTCTCCCGTCCCAGTTTTTCACTGGAACCTACACACAGAGGCAACAGAAGTTCACCCAGATAGGCTAATCTCCTAGAAACCCGCACAGACCCACACATAAAAAAAAATTCATTTCACAAGGCATACTGGATTAGCAGTCAAAACAGCCTCTTGTGGCATCACTGCAGACACAGACGGACTCATACAAAATCACACAGCATGGCATCTTTGAGACACAGACAGGCACATACACACACACAAGAGGAAATTCACAATATCATAACATTATTACAAATCATAAATTTTTACACAGCAACAAAAATTCCAATTGACCTGGGACACTCCCCCCACCTAACCAAATTTCTCTCACGCCCACATTCACATTAAAGACCAACATTTCGCCTTGCCAGTGACTCTGAGTCCTAGCGTCTCATTCACTCAAACCATTCATTGGAGTGTCCCCATACACCCATTCACTTGAACAAAGTAAACCTCCCCTCTATTCCCTTCTTCCCAGAAACCAGCGGCATTTGCTGCACACTGCTGGCCCTGGCAGCACGCCATGTGCTCACTGCCAGGTTAAAGGCGGCACTCACTGCTCACTGCCTTTGTGGGGTTGATCAAGCCCCGTACCTCCCAACCTCTGGAGCTTACCTTTTCCCTCCAGATTTCCCCCCGTGCGGCCGCTCTCTTTCTCTCATCTCTTGCAGCGTCTCCACTCAAGAACGGAGTGGCTGGCTCCTCCTACAAACTGGTAGGTGCGCGCAGGAGCGCCAAGCCGAACTGAGCTGTTTGCCTTGCAGAGATGCCTCAGACCTAGTCCCTCAACCCCGGGGAACGCCAAATCCCGGAAAAGAGCCCCCAGGAAAATGTAGCCTTATTGCAGACCTTTCCGTTAACCTTGGGTTCTTTGTTGCACCCGGGGGGGTGAGGGAGGAAGGAGTCAAAAAAAAGACACTGAGGATTTGAAATAGAGAAAGAGTTTTTATTCCTGTCATTTAGAATGGCAGGAAGGCACCCGCGTGATAATTCACAGCGAACTGCCCCGAGCATCAGTTGCATACAGTTTATATAATCTTCAAACCCCTCATTCCCCCTCCCCAGGAATCTGCTTCTTGCACGTCACACCATTAGTACCATCCTTGAAAATTCCTGTCTCACACTCTTATCTCAAAGTGGGGGTTAAGCAGCCCCTGGCTGCCCCTGGTACCTCCCGCCTTTCCCTAAGAATTATCCTGTCTCTGGCTATCTGGCAACTCTCACATCCCTCGGCCAGGAATTCCTGTGCCATCCAGGGAAGGGGCGCTTTTCATTGACTAATGATAAGCCAGCGAATAAAGGTATGCACTAACAGAATAAGTTGCACAAAGAGAGCTTACAGAAAAAGCAAAATATTATACCAATAACATAGAAATATTAAAAAGGCCATGCAAATAGTATCAAATAAAAGGGGCTACAGACAAAAGCCAAAGTTTTACAAACTCAGGTAAAGTCTAAATACCATTTATAGTGAGGCTAGGAATGCTACACATCAGTAGAAGCTACATGTCAAATAAAAGAACTTAAAAAGCATGAGAGAGAGAGACAAAGAATCTCAGTTTAAAAGACTTAAAAGGGAGAAAGAAGGAAGGTAAAAAAGGGGGACTTAAGAGAGACTTACATAGAGAAAGGAAAGTCAATTAAAAGGACTTAATTGCATAGGGAACAAGGTAAAAGGGGAACTTACATCAGGCTTTCCAGGAGGCTTTCAATATATAATCACAGAATAGAATCATAGGGTTGGAAAAAACCACAAGGGCCATCCAGTCCAACCCCCTGCCAAGCAGGAAACACCATCAAAGCATGCCTAACAAATGGCTATCAAGTCTCTGCTTAAAGACCTCCAAAGAAGGAGTCTCTCCTTGGTAGCAAATTAAAAGACTGTCTTTCAGAAGAAGAAGCTACCTGTATTCAGGGAGAAGGGTCTCTTTCTTTTCCAGAAAAGGAAGATTTTCAGCCCAGAAATCCAGTTCAAAATTAAAAGCTCTCTCTCTCTCTCTGTTCAGAGACTGTCCTTCAGAGAAAACCAAATGCGCGGCTCTGAGCCACTAAAAAAAAACCTGACTTTCAGTTCAGCGAAAGTTGAAAGCTCTAGCCAAAAAGAATGCCATGCAGTACCAGGAGAAAGAGATAAGGTGAGGAGAGAGAAGAGGAGAAAGGGGGAGGAAGCCCCCTCCCTTAGCTGCCCGCTTCTGGATTAACAGTATGTCAGTAAAGAATGCATTAGCAGACAAGCTCTTAGCTAAAAACTTTTTTTTCAGCTTATACAGAGAGAGTGAAAGCTAACCAAGAAAGCTTGGTTACAAACAGACTTATAAACTTATAAACTAGAGAATTAAAACTCTCCCTCTTCAGTACTTGTCACAAAGCACGTTTTGTCGCTAACGCAAGTTGCACCATGAGTAGCATATGGCACAACAGAAGGATCAATAGCAAAGTGTCAAGCATTGGATAAAATAATTCAGCCAGGATATCACCACGATGGGCCTTTTAGATACAAATTAGGTTACCCATTTGTGAAGTAATGAAAACATCCAAATCTGAGTGAACTAGTAAAAAAATAATTTGTCTTTCAGGTCTCCCTGTTCAAAACATTATTATAAAACATCGCATGATGTAGGCCTCATAATGAATTGTTAGAACCTAACGTTTCAAAATAATTACCTGGACAGTGATGCTGTAGAAAGCTATAGAGATAGTTATACTATCAATATTCTGCTACACTGTGATATACAGAGATTCTTACTGTTTTGGCATTTAAGATTCCAAGCTGATCAAAATAACTAATGGCTCTGGTTATTTAGTTCTCTTGTTTTGTTGGTTTTCTCTAAAAAGCAAAGCAGGGGATTTTTTTAAAGGATTCTCACTGTCTTTCCTGTTTATGAGGATCAAGTTATTAATCAACACCTTGTAAACATGGTTCAGATAAACCATCAACTGGTGGGCAAATACATATACCTGTACAGTATACGAAAAAGGATCTGCATTCAGGAAAATGGAGGGGATAGGGGAGACACCATTGTATCCATATCTCATAACTTGTTGTCCCTAGGGGACAGATAGAAAACCTGTGGACCTCCAGACGCTGTTGCACTCCAGTGCCCTCCCCAGGAAGGCTCACCTGGTGCCATCATGACATGCCTTTATGCACCAGGCAAAAACATTTCTTTTTCACTGGGCCTTTGAACCATGTGCTTACAATAATACAGGATTTAGCCCTACAATTGTCTTACAACACTTCTTGTTCACATGTCATCAGGACTGCAAGGATACATACAGCAATATTTTGGGTAGCTGCGCCTCTCAGCTATGGCATTCCTGCAAAACCAACAAAAGCCCAGTCTTTTGGCCAAACTACACATTACACACAAGTGTGTGTCTCCATTGTATTTGTTTTTAAATTAAAAGCAGCCTCAGAGGACTGGAGCAAAGGAATGATTGTGCTGGCATCCTAAAACTCTTTGCTCTCCTAGTGCACATTTAGTATTTAGAATGCCAACACACCAACTACGCAAGGGTAAATTTACAGGGATGAAAACACACCTGTAAATTCGCTGGGGGAGGGAGCATCTTGAGGGGAAAAAAGAGACAAAAAACCCAAACCCTTCACTCCTCTGCCTAAAACAGCAGCTTCCTGATGTGACTTTTTATTTAATTTTTAAAAAACTATTTTGATTTCATTACACACGTTTGCATTAAACAGTGTTTATTTTGCAGTTTTATATCATGCCTTCCTTGTTTTATTTCTAGCTGTACGCCCAATATGTTTTCAACTAAAAGTGTAAGGTGTGAATGTGACGAAGATTAATGTTTTCACACACTTGCATCAAATAAGCAAACCCATTGGGGGACCAGAATTAGCCACAGTTCCCCACTGAGTGTACACTAGGAGGTAAATCCAGGTTTATCTTGCATAATGTATGAAATAGCCCTCAAATCTTATCTACCACCTTATCTCCTAATCAATAGCATTGATTGCACTGAAACCATGATCGTATGTGAAAGCTGAAGCAATTCTGAATTAAGGGCAGCACTGCACGATGGAATATGTTTGAAACAAATAATAAAATTCCAAACATATAAATCAGATTGGTCAGGTGTAGGGATGGTGGAGAAATGAAATTCGGTTCCCATTTAAAGGCAAACCTCCCCAATTTAACACTTTCTAAAGCGATATGCAACAGAAAGACAGATAACCTTCAAAATTAACATTTATCCTAATTTTGCAATGCAGTCACTTCAGCCAAGTAAAGTGTACAAATATGCATATATTAAAGTATTCCTATATTAGTGAAAATTATACACACACACAAATATACAAATATACATGCATATATGAAATATGTTGTATATATTGTAACTCACTCTATGATCTTTGGATGAAGGGAGGTATATAAATTTAACACACACACACACAAAATATACTAAAATTATTAGAGTAACTTGCTTTTAAAATTATATATTTTAAAAACAACATGCAAAAATATGTCTGCTAGGAGAAATTCACAGCAAAATGCTGGTGAATTTTCATGAGGATCTTTTTTTTATTATCTCTAATTGCTGCAGAATGGAGAACTGAATTTAAGATTGGGGGAGAGGTCAGGAACTGGGAGAACCAAACCGGACAGATTTGTCCATCCCTAGTCAGCTGTAAATTCTCCTGCACTCTCCCAGCTGCCTTAAGCCATCCTTCACTCTCCCTCCCTCCCTCCCTGTCTTGTCACTCACTTTCAATCCTGAGCTATTAATCATCCTGAAATGCTCCATAGCATGTTTCAAGCCCGCTTATTTTTGCACTTTTAACAATGTTTCGTTTGGAATTATTACACTATACACAAGGTATGCTAAAATAATATTTTCTGAGGGAAAGAGCTTCTCGCATAACTATTTTTATATTTCCTGTTCAGTGTTTCTTTAAGTGGTTAGTAAAAACTTCTGTTATTCGGAGAGGCAAAAAAGCAAACCAGCTCTATTTTGGAATTTGCTGCATCTCGCTTTGATGGCATTTTGTTCTGGCTTTTACACTGAAACATAGTGATGGGCAGTCCTAGTAGTTACAGTTGCTGCTGTTGTTCTATTAGAAAGAGAATAGTATTTCAAAACAGCCCTCTAATTACTTGTTTTAATTCGAAGAAGATAGCTGTTTTCAGTTAAGACATATAGTCTCCATTTTGGAACTTGAAAGCAGAATGTTTGGCGCATTGTTTTGAAAGAAAGTTGTCGTTCACTAACCTGCTACCCTCCAGATTTTTTTGGACTGCAGCTGCCATTAGCCCCACTGAGCAGAGCATGCTGGGAGTTGGAGTCCAAAACATTTGTAAGGGACGCTGAATGCTGAAGGCTGCAGGGGAGCACCTGACTGCTGGATGGCTTGCATTTATGGATGGGCTATGGATCATTTTAGAGTAATTGTTTATTTGAAAAGATCAATACCATAAGGCAGGGCTGAGGAACTTTCTGTAGTAATGGAAGCTGTAGTTCAGCAACATCTGAGAGGCTGGAGCATCTCCATCCTGGCCATGGACAGTGATCCAATCAAACAAATTTGATTTCATCAATCCCACTTGTAACCTAAGATTGCTGCTCCAGGCTTAGCAACCTAGTTCTCCAGCCAATGCAGTTGCCGACCAACAGATCTGAAGAATGAAACAACTGTGCTTTGACCATAGTCCAAATGCAAAAAAGGCTGGAAAGAAGATCTGTGGAAATTACCACATTGAGAGAACTTGGTCTCTGAGGAACTTTTTGTCACTCGGAATGGTAATGGTATCTGTAATGTGCTCAACACTTTTCACTTAATCCCTCCCCCCTTTTTTGGTGCTATTTTACTTTTCATGGGACTCAAGCTACATGCTGTTTCCTGATAATGCTCATCAAATGCATTAGCACAGAGACACTCATCCTCCCTTCCTCCCTTAAGGGGTTTCTTCAGTCTGTTTCACTCCCTTACTTTGTCCTGTGCTGTTTTATGCAAAAGCTTTGAAATTACCCTTCACGACAAAGCGATCTTAAGACAGATTAATTTTTGTTCTTCCATAAAATGAAATCACCACCCTCATTGCATTCTTTGGGCCTGATTGGAATCTGAGTATTGCACGAACATCAGCCATGTTTTTTGGGCAGCAGTGCTCGCAGATTTCCCTTCCTTCCTTTTACAAAATAAATATCAGTTTCAGCTGAAGTCCGTGGCTATCTACTTTTTTTTTTTTTGCTAAGGGTGAGATCTTCAACTGTGCAAAGTTTCTTCTCACAGTTGGTTATATAACTCATTCCAGGGACATGACCCAAGTGGCAAAATTGTCCATCGCTTCCTTATACGATGCCTTATGAGGAACGGCTTAGGGAGCTGGGTATGTTTAGCCTGGAGAAGAGAAGGTTAAGGGGTGATATGATAGCCATGTTCAAATATATAAAAGGATGTCATATAGAGGAGGGTGAAAGGTTGTTTTCTGCTTCTCCAGAGAAGCAGACATGGGGCAATGGATTCAAACTACAAGGAAGAAGATTCCACCTAAACATTAGGAAGAACTTCCTGACAGTAAGAGCTGTTCGGCAGTGGAATTTGCTACCAAGGAGTGTGGTGAAGTCTCCTTCTCTGGAGGTCTTTAAGCAGAGGCTTGACAGCCATCTGTCTGCTTGGCAGGGGGTTGGACTGGATGGCCCTTGTGGTCTCTTCCAACTCTATGATTCTATGATTCATCTAAAAACTACCCAAGTAAACAAGTATGTTGATGACTGCAGTCCCATGGGGATCCCTGTACCTTAGAAGGCAGAGGCAAACATTTGTGAGTTACGTGCTGCCCTCAGCATGACTTTGACACAGAGATTCAGTAGAGATAAATGAAAGTACTTCTTCACACAGCGCATAGTAAACTATGGAACTTGCTCTCACACGAGGCAGCGTTGGCCATCAGCTTGAATGGCTTTAAAAGAGGCTTAGACAAATTCATGGAGGATGAGGCTACCAAAGGCTACTAGCTATGATGGCTGTGGCCTGCCTTCATGATCAGAGGCAGCAATGCAGTTGCTGGAAACCACAGGTAGGGTGAGTGCTCTCATGCTCAAGTCCTGCTTGCAGGTTTCCCACAGGCATCTGGGTGACTACTGTGGTCTAGATAGGCCATTGGCCTGATCTAGCAAGGTCTTCTTCTATGAACATGGTTCTTCTGTGCTTGGCCCACCCATGAGGCAATGTAAGCTTGCCCCTGGGGGGCAGCAGTTCCAGCCGCCAAGGAATGCATCGCCTTCTGCCATCTCCACGACCACAATAGCAATGGTGGCCACAGCACGCCCCTTGGAGGCCAGATCTGCTGCCTCCTTGGCAGCTCCCCCTCTACAGTGGCCTCTCAGCATATAGAAAGTGTTGCTGGTTTCCTCCCACTCCTAAGGAGGACATGATAATCTCTGGGGTCTCTTGGACTCTGCACCCACCTAGTGTCATTCACAGCGCACCCACCCACACCCCGCAACAGCCTTTGTTTTTTTTGTTTTTTTTAAATATTTTATTATTTTTCGTATAAAGAACAAAAAAGAAACACTACACATACACAAATACACAATAAAAAACACAATAAACACAATAAACAATAAACAAATTCAACAACAATCACAATAAACATAAAAATAAACATATACAAACCTAAATAAACACTTATCTTTATACTATTCTAGTTTCTATCTTCTTAACACAGGGTAGGACTTCCCCCGCTCCCTCCACTGCATTCATAATCTATATATATTTTGGGTAACTTTGTATCCTTTTCCTTAAACATTAGCCATATCTCTTAATAATCTTTTAGATTTAATTAATCAAATATAATTCATCACTTAAACCAAATATCCTAAAATATTCTTAAGCAATTAGATCATTTACAATAAAACCTCTTATAAGCAATTTTATCTAACATTAACTAGCTAAAGCCAATTCTGCTGGCTAATTCTGCTCAAATATTCAATTTTACGCAATTGACTAAATAGTCTTTAAATTTCTTCCACTCCTGCGACACCTTCTCTTCCCTCTGGTCTCGGATTCTCGCGGTCAGTTCGGCGAGTTCCATAAAGTCCATTAACTTCATCTGCCATTCTTCCACTGTCGGGATCTCTTCACCTTTCCAGTTTCTTGCAAGTAAAATTCTAGCGGCTGTTGTGGCATACATAAAAAACACTCTATCCTGACTGGGTATCTCGTCATTAGTCATGCTTAGGAGGAAGGCCTCTGGTTTCTTACAAAAGGTAATTTTCATTACCTTCTTAAGTTCATTATAAATCTTATCCCAGAAAGCCTTTACCCCTGGACATGACCACCACATATGATGAAAGGTACCTTCTAGAGATTTACATTTCCAACACACATTACTCGTTGTAGGGTTCATCTTAGCTATCTTAACTGGTGTCAGATACCATCTATAGATCATTTTCATGATATTTTCTCTTAAACTATTACAGGCCGTAAATTTCATACCTTCCTTCCACAACTTCTCCCAGTCATCCATCATAATATTGTGTCCCACATCTTTCGCCCAGTCTATCATTGCCGATTTAACCAATTCATCTTTCGTATGCCACTCTAGCAACAAATTATACATCCTGGAAAGGTTTTTAGAGTTCGGTTCTATTAACTCTGTTTCCAGCTTTGATTTTTCCATTTGAAAACCAGTCTTTTTATCTGCTTTGAAAATCTCATGAATTTGATGATATTGCAGCCAGTCGGCGACTTCATTTTTTACTAGTTCATAACTTTTCAACTTGAACGAGCCGCCTTCTTGCTGCAATATATCTGCATATCTTAACCATCTTGCTGACATATTGGGTCTCTTGTAGGCCTTGGCCTCCACAGGTGAAATCCATCTAGGCGTCTTTCTCTCTAACAAATCTTTATATCTCGTCCAAACCTGGTAAAGGGCTTTTCTCACTATATGATTCTTAAAAGCCTTGTGGATTTTTACCTTGTCATACCAAAGATAAGCATGCCATCCAAACATATTGTCAAAACCTTCCAAGTCCAACACATCAACATTTTCTAATTTAAACCAATCTTTCAACCAGCAAAAGGCTGCAGCTTCAAAATAGATCTTTAAGTCTGGCAGGGCAAAGCCTCCTCTCTCTTTAGAGTCTGTTAAAATCTTAAATTTAATTCTTGGCTTTTCCCCCTGCCAGATAAATTTTGACAGATCCCTTTGCCATATCTTAAAACAATCCAGTTTATCTAAAATTGGAATGGCTTGGAATAGAAACAACATCCTTGGTAGAACATTCATTTTGATGGCAGCGATTCTGCCCATCAATGAAAGTTTCAATCTTGTCCATATCTCCAAATCTCTCTTTATCTCAGTCCACACTTTTTTGTAATTGTCCTTATACAGGTTCAGATTTTTTGCCGTAAGATTGATACCTAGGTATTTTACTTTCTTAACAAAATTGAGGCCAGTGCAGTCCTGTAATTTCTGTATCTGCTCTGAAGTCATATTTTTCGTCAATACTTTGGTTTTCAGTTTGTTTAATTTGAAGCCGGCTACATGCCCAAACAATTCGATTAATTCTAAAGCTTTGGGGACACTGCTTTCAGGTTCTTGTAGGGATACCCCCGCAACAGCCTTTGATTCCCACTTCAACTGTTGGGTAATGTTTGATTTGATTCCCCTCCTTTTCCCCAGTGTAGATATATATTCCTCCTTTGTTCCCAATGTAGATCTTCATTCACCCCTTCTTCCCTGGCAGGGGAAGCTCCATTTTGTCTTGGGCCAGCCCTGGGTGTAACTGTGGCCTCAGTCTGCTGCCCAAGTGCTAACTGTTGATAGGCAACTTCAGGGCTCCTCCTCCTGCTGCTTAGGGATCTTTTATCCTCCTCCTGCTGCTTAGGGATCTTTTATCTTTCAGCTGGAATTGGACCAGGCAGACTTGCAAACAGAGGAGTGTCCTCTCCAAAACTGAACCACTGGCACTTCTGGGAGGGGTGCATTTTACATCTGAAGCACTGTGGCTCAGCACTTCTAAAATACTGTCCAAGTATCAGACTTTTTCCCCCCTTCTCTCCTTCAGGCCAAACTAAAATTGAGGCCCGTTTGGCTGTGACATAAACAGTGGCCTGGAGCCAATGAAAAGCAGCATGCACTCAGGCTGCAATATGAGCTGGGTTCCTGGGAGACTGGAAAAGACTTGAGTAACAGCTGTCTCGTTTTAATTGCTTACTATTTCCAGAGTTTTTATAACAACCTCAGTTTCAGTTTCTATCAAAGACCCCAATAAACAATATAAATCTCTCCCTCTCTCTTTGTCAAAACGCTGTACAAATGGTTTTAAGTACTAGTTTTGTAATCACGGAGAACCGTCTGCAAAGTGGAAGCATCTTTTCGATCGCCCTGCTTCCTTTTCGTCTTCCTGATTCCCCTTGCATTCACCCTCCCCCAATCCAGCTTCCTTGCCAAAACACAAAAGGCTGTACACAGCGCAATGCTAGGCTTGCTGCACTCCAAATAAAGTTAAGGGGTTGTGGGTGGCCCCTTTGTCCGTGTCGGCCAGCTGGGCACCCTCCAGTGTTTAATCTGTAAACTCAGATGTGCCAAGATTAAAACACAGGTGGAAGCTGTACCTTTGCCCCAGAAGGCTCTGGCCCCATCAAACCATAGGAAGAAAGTTACAGGTAGGTAGCCGTGTTGGTCTGCCATAGTCAAAACAAAATAAAAAATAAAAAATAAAAAAATCCTTCCAGTAGCACCTTAGAGACCAACTAAGTTTGTTCTTGGTATGAGCTTTCGTGTGGATGCACACTTCTTCAGATACACTGAAACAGAAGTCACCAGACCCTTATATATAGTGAGAGAGTGATAGGAAGAAAGGATATTCAACTTGGATATATTTTTCTTCACTCTAGTTAAGTGCTGGGAAAATAACCCCAGTTAAGCCATCACATAAGGAGATGCCACCACTGGCCTGGGAAATATATTCCCAGGGATACTACAGCAGAGGCACCTGATTCACAATCAATGCTTGGGTTGTATAACGTCTTTCTTACACAGGCTTTACGTAAGAGAGATTTTCAAATAACGAACAGTGGGTGTCTGGTGTGTACTTTCTACCCCAGCCTCTCCTTCTCCATCCCCAGCCTGCCCCGGTATGCCGCAGTCACACCTACACCCAGGATCTTCTTCCACCTCGCCACTATACTGCCAGTTCATGACATCAAGGGTATTTTGTTTGTTTGCAAACAAAGTGCTATTTTTCTAGGGGAACTCACCATGTTCTCTTATAATGGCAATGGTACCCAACTGAGTTCCAGCGAGTTCCAGCTGGAAAAAGCCCTGCAAATACCTATACAGTATATTCAAAGTAATTTCAAAACTTACAAAAGAAGGTGCTGTCCAATAAACAAGCATCTTTTAGATAGATCTAAAGGGTCACAATGGTTTACTCCAACCCAATAATGAATAGTGAGATCCTATGCATGTTTACTCAGCCACAAATCCCCTTGAGTTCAATGGAACTTATTTCTAAAGAGTATTGTGCATAGCATACCGGGTATGTAGGATTGCTGTCTAAATGTTTCAGCCCCAATTATCATTTGCATTGTTTAAATAGGCTATGGCCAATTGCCATGCACAGTCATCCTACAAGACAGCAGTCCCAATAATGGCAACCACTGAGATACTGAAGCTGGAATTGATAATTCTAGAAGAAAATGTTGTATGTACACAGCCTTAGCATCCATACCAATGCTGGCAGGCAGCTTCCTGGGGAAAGCACTGGTCACGATGGCAGAACATCCTTCCTATACTGCTAGCCACAATTTCCCCCGTATATATAATAGGAACTGTCTGAACATCTTGATTATGTCCATGGAAAGGACTGCCCTTGAGGGTGATACAAGATACCACAATGGCTTCCTTGAAACCCAGTTGGGATGAGAAATGACAGTTCCAGTCCCACGGAGCTCAGTGTTGGAAACTCAAGGTGTTCTGCTTATGGATGCTCTGCAATTAAAGTAACGTGTGAACTGTCTTTGAGATGGTGGAAGGCAGGCAAGGGGAGAAAGAAGAACATATGTGCTTGGTTCCCTTCCCACAGGCCACTTTAAAACTAGTGGTGTAGTTATCGACTAAAAAGAGCTTCCCACCTCTGCTCCGCAGGCTTCTATTATCCCAGCAGTCTTGGAAAGAAAAATATTCAGAGGCTGGAATGATCAAGACTCCTGCTCACTTAGACCTCTGGTGATCTGGAAGCTCCATGACGAGGAGAAGCACACAGTGAGATTCACATAATAAAGGAGTTCCTCTCAGAGAACAGCAGGTGTTAACTGTGTGTCTTTGTTAAAATGGTATATTCAGAATCATCTTCTGCCACGTGATTCAGGGACATATATTTTTTTTCTTATCCATCCTCTTCATACAGTACTCCTCTTTACCTTCAGGGCTTATGTTGGGTCTCTAAAGGACTACTGCAGCCTTTTTCTTCAAATTCCCAGGTATCAGACATCTATGGACCCCTTCTCTGAAAGCTAGGGAGAGCATGAGGGAAGAAAGAGGGGAGGTAGAGCAGTAAGGAGAGAAGGAACTGCCCTTTGCTGCCCACACAGCTATGATCAGTTCCATAGGTACAAACAGAAAATAGCAAATGCACAAAAAAACACTGCTGACCATTGCAATTCCAATTGTAGCTTATAGCAGAAAAGCAGTGATTTAGTACTAGAATTCATTCTGGAACCACCCACAGATTATCCTTTAGCATTCCATTGCCATTTTATCCCAACTTTCCCATATTCATTTTATTTTGTGCTCCTACCCTCCTGACAATTGAGGGTATTGACAAGCCATACAGTGGACGAAGCGGACTCTGGTCTACAAAAGCTTTTGCCATACTAGTTTTTAAGGTGCCACAGGACTTTTGAGGGCTTCCAGACCTGTTCATTAAGCATTCATCTTGGCTTAAAGGTAAAGGGACCCCCAACCATTAGGTTCAGTTGCGGACAACTCTGGGGTTGCAGCACTCATCTTGCTTTACTGGCTGAGGGAGCCAGCGTAAAACTTCCAGGTCATGTGGCTAGCATGGAAACGCCGTTTACTTTCCCACCGGAGCAGTACCTATTTATCCACTTGCACTTTGACGTGCTTTCGAACTGCTAGGTGGGCAGGAGCAGGCAACGAGGAACGGGAGCTCACCCCGTCGCAGGGATTCGAACTGCTGACCTTCTGATCAGCAAGCCCTAGGCTCTGTGGTTTAACCCACAGCGCCACCCGCATCCCACATCTTGGCTTACTTGCACTAAATTTGCAAGGAGGCTATGTGACATCAAGTGTTTATTTAGCATCCATTCTGGGTTATTTGTGGGAAGATTATATAATGTCAAGCAACTGTTATCCCACACTTTCTAGTGCATTTCCCCATCACTTTCCTTGCTGCTGAAGTCTGGAGTTTTTAATGAATCAGGTTTGTTACCAAAGAGTGCCAAATCATCTTTAATAGTGCAACCTAAATTTACTGGTGAGCTGTTTAATCTCAAACCCCCCCCCCCAATAGCAGCAGACTGGAAATGTTGCATTTGTACTAGGAAGAATATAGCACACAGTATATACTGAAGGCTACCAGTGAAACTCTAATGCAGACAAGTAAGAGATGTTGCACTCCACTTTTCGAGCCCTTTAATTTATCCTTTTATTTACTCTTTAAGATAATTAGCAGAGGCCGTCCAACCAGTTACCCTCAGCCAAGCAAATGCATCTAACTCTGAGGGAGGAGGCAAGTTCAGTGTGATGAATGAAGCTCAGTGTAGCAGCAAATTCCATTCCAAAATAATTTTCAATTCAAAGGCTCCATTTAAGGGATAATGATGGGGGCTCAGGATTAATCAGTGGCTGGGGGAGATGATAGCCCAAGGCAAACCCACAGGCCATTAACCCTTGCAGGTCACATTATACCCACAGGAAATGCACCAGGTCAAGTTCATTGTTCCTATTATAAATTCTCATAGGAAAAGAAAAAGGTGAAACTGAAATGTTTATATATGTTTTCCGTCTTCAGTTCCTAGTGATGTTGGATGGCTTTTGGCAAGCCCTGTGTATTTCACCTCAGACAGAGAGAGATTTTGTTAGACTTGACACCAAAGGCAGCATAAGTGGAATATATATATATATATATATTAAAAACAACAACTGGGAAGCATTTGAAGTTCTCAACAGTGGAGCGAACAATGCAATAGAGAACAAAGGAAATGGTTATGCAGGAGATCAGAGAAAGCCATTCCACACTTGGGTAAACCAGCTCACCTCTAGCCAAACCTACATTGTTTTATTCACACACACATCACCAACATGGATCAAGGTGTTTGTTGCTGTTGAGATGCCATTTGAACAGTAGTGGGATTGGCACAAAGCAAGATTTGATCAGACCCAGGCATGATCACCATGTATTCGTTTATTTATAAAAGTATTTCTATACCGCCATATCATAAAGTATCAGGGTAGAATACGATGTTAAAAAGACAAAACACTTTAAGAATAAACAACAAATCATTGTGGTGGCTAGCTAAGCAAAAATTAAAATTAAACAGTGTCAAAGGCCTTGGAGAAAACAACTAAGTGTCTGCTCCATCTCTGCTGGAAGCGTGTTGCACAGCATTGGACCAGTGGCACAAAATGCCCAGGTTCTAGTGAAAGCCAGCCAGGCCTCTGTAACAGTGGATGACGGACAACTAAATATATGTTCTCCTCCCACAGCCATAGTAATTTGAAAATACAGAGTTTTTTAAAAAAATAAAATTAGATAAAGTGCCTTATTTTATTCCATGAGAGTGGTCTTTGCTCAGTAAGATTGCTGTGCTGTGTATGCTTTCTTGGGATTCAGCTGAACTGATCGCTGCACATGATTTTTTTTAGATTCAGGTAGGTAGCCGTGTTGGTCTGACGCAGTTGAAATAATTTTTTTAAAAATAAATAAATAATTGTCCAGTAGCACCTTATACTATAGACCAACTCAGTTTGTTCTGGTATAAGCTTCTGTGTGCATGCACACTTCTTCAGATGGATATCTGAAGTGTGCATGCACACGAAAGCTTATACCCAGAACAAACTGAGTTGGTCTCTAAGATGCTACTGGACAATTTGTTGTTTTCTGAATGATTTATTTTTATTTTTGGTCATACAGCTTCCTCTATGAGTTTAAGAGAAACGGCAGGCATGATCCAAGGGGTTGCGATCGCACCTGTAAATGCCGCAAGTTGCATCCAAGTTCATATATGCATGTGTCCGTGTTTATGATTATACTTTCCCTTTCTGCTGTGATAGCCTTCAGCTGCAAAGCTGAGCTCTCTATCCATGCACCCAGTCACAACCACCCACCTCCAAAGTTAGGATCAAGAGTTGAGGGTCATCTTTTTATGGAACAGAGGAGGCAGCTGTGAAGTTTAGATTAGAAGCTGGCCTCCGTGGCCCTTGCAACCTGTTGGATCCCTGATTAGAACTATAAAGCAGATTCTCAGCTTTCATGTTAACAAAAACCGTGTTTAACTTCCTTTTGAGGAAAGCCTTGGAGATGCAAAGCAGGCACCGGGGATAAAAAGAACTAACAGCTGGGCCTGTCTTTCCAGATATGGTGGGAAGGGAGGGGGGGTGCTCTGCAGAGGGTGATCATCTCATTCCTTAAGCACCGTCCTGGGATTCAGAGGCCCCAAGTTCCATTTCCAACTCTGCCACAGAAATTCTGTATGATGGTAACCAGAGAAATAAATGTGTTTTGTCATCGCCTCAGTTCCACTTCCAATGAAATGGGATGCTGAAGTCTACTAAGGGCTATTTCAAAGAAACTATACCTACGGTAAACCTTTGATAGGGGCATCTTCATTGCTCCAATGAATAGTTGGGTTTTTTGGAAAGTCCCCAAATGACAGCTGTTGTGTCGTGGGTTCTGGTAGCAATAAGTCCAGCAACACTTCTTAGTGAACAGCTCTTTATTGTAAGGGATAAGACAAGACTGGGGAATAGGGGGTAGGGAAAGCTCTATTTATAGACACATTGGGACAGAGGGAAAAGATACATTTTAGCGGGAACCAATAATATTCAAACTTTCCAGCGGGACCCAATCAGGCTGTGGATTGTGATTGTACTCTTCAAATTGACCAATAACATTACTTTACCCGGCTGACAGAATATCTTATTTAATACACAACAACAGCCACAAAATGAAATTGGGAGGGTTGAGAGTCTTCCTCGGTTCTGAATAATACTATTTTCATGTAAAAGGAATGACAGTAGAGTCAGAAAAACAAATGTCTGTACCTTAAAGAAGCATAATCCAGTAGATTTGTGTGCTGGGCCAATCTCCAGATTCTAAGGTTGTCGCCAGATTAACGAAATCTTAGCTGAGTATCACTGTTTCATTTTATGAAGGCCTTAAAAACCTATTTGTTTTCCTTGGCTTTTCCTGGAGTGGTTTGTTAGGGTTGTTTTATGACGTTGCTGGTGGTTCTTTTGAATTGTATATTCTGTTAGATTTGTGTAGTTTGGGCTGGAGGGGTGTTTTTAAAATCATTGCTGGTTTTTATTATGTACTAGGTATTTTGAAATTGTGATCATATTTTAACTCTTAAGCGGCCTTGAAAGGATTTGTCCTTAAAGGTGGCCTGAATTTATTTATTTTAAATACATGTATGTTTTAGTCATGCAGTCCTATACATATTTAGTCATGCATGTGTCACACAACAGGGATCATCTCAATCATTGCCCCCTCTCTCACATACAAGGAGCAATTCTTTTTTAGTCTATCAAGACATTTTAAATCATTGAACAAATCAATGGATGACATGTTGTGGTTGTCAAAGTTTTCCAGTGGGGGGAAATTTAGAAAGGAGTAAAATAGCCCATTGAACACTGTTTCATCTATTACTTGCTGGGTTGTTTTGTGCCAGGGCTCAAGCCTGGCATCAACCTTCCCCCCCCCCCCAAAAAAAAAACAGAGTCCTTATCGTTGGGGATAATTCAGACTGAAATTCCCAAGCGTCAAAAAGGTTGGTTGTGTATGCCACTACTGCGGCCCGTGTTTGGTTAGCCCAAAACTGGAGAACGAGCGAGGTCCCAACCAAAGAAGAACGGCAACTTAAGTTGACAGAATATGCGCAGACTTAACTTATAGAATAAGAGAACAAGAAGAACATACATTTGGAGAAAATTGGAAAATGGTTGCTGAATATATGGAAAATAACTGTGTACAGCTGGAAACCCTGGCAGCATTAAGATAAATTCAACAGTGTAAATATGTTTTGATGGATGTAATAATGGAATACTGAATGGTATAGTTTTTATAAAATATGCAGGGATTTATGATATGTAAAATGAACCATGGAAAGAGAAGAAGGGAAGTCATTGATATCTTAAGGATGTAAAAAGAAGTATTTCAAATTGGAAAACAGAAAATTAAATTTAAAAAATCACACACACACACACACAACTGGCATCAACCTTAGGTGGCCTCAGAGAAAAAGTATGGAACCCAGTAAACATCCATAGAAAAACCTGTGTTTTTTGCTGTCAGGGCACAGGGGCTGTTGCATTCAAGGCCAGCATCAGCAGTTAGCTTTGCTGGCACCTACTGCTAAGCAGGGCTCCCCACCACCTGATCATGAGAGCCTTGTTGCTGCTCCACACTTGCCATTACTGCTTGCTTAGCAGCTCTCTCCCTCTGTCCTTAAGGGATAGCACAATGAATGATGGGAACCAGGCAAAGGGCACTCACTTGCCCTTTCGCCCTAGATAGCAGTGGGAATTGGGCCCAGAAAGAGGGAGAGAGATAAGATGATGGCGGAAAGTGGAGGGAGGCTCCCATTGAAGGCATCTGACACAAGCCCCCCCCCAAAAAAATCTGGAGCTGGCAGCCACTGGGATCACTAAGAAACATACATGCCATATAAAGACACACAGAATGCATTTCCATTACTAAGAGGAATTAATTACCGCTGCTAATTAGCTGCTTAGATTAGCACAGTTATTTCCATCAATGGAAGAGGGAAATAATTCTGTCCGTGCATGTATAAACACATCTATAGAAAGCTTTCCAGTGGTTGTCACGAAAAAAATCCAGTACATTCATCCATTACAGCAAACACAAAAAGCAGTTTTGTTATGTCTTAAGGACTAACAAGATCTATTGTGGCATAAGGTTTCATGGAATAGCTCACTCTATTGGATACATGAAGTTTTGTCCTCAGTTGTAAGGGGTGGGTGGGGGTGGGTGTACACGCACACACATAGGGGTGCAGATAAAACAACAATAACAATTGGGCCAAAAATTGTCTTGTGAACAACATGAACCATATCCAACTAGCAATTATTCTGCTATTGACTTTTAATCATTTCTGTATTTTTCTTGCTATACTGGGATCAGGGCAGAGATGAAAATGTATGAGCTGTTCAAAACCTTTCCCGAAGTGCCTTAGAAATACATAAGAAAGACAGTAAGGAAAAAAAATATTTTGTAAGTGAATATATCTGTAAATGAAGAAAATTGGGTCTTGCTCATGGTACCCATTTAGTTACATATGTATATTCATTTGCACACAAACACAAACATACATATTTTAAATACACTGTACTAATGTACAAAATAAACATAATTACAGTAGCTCTTGCACGTAATGGAATGCTTTTTGTTCCACTGTTAATTGACTAAAAGGATTTGCAAATGCTGAATGGAAAACCTTTGGCATCAATATTTAATAAAGAACTGTAATAAGATGCTAATCATTTTATAAGATTAAGTAGCTAGATGGTGATAAGATGATTTAGGGCACAACTGCTGGTGCCTGGTGTGCTCTAATTAAATCCTGAACCAACGTTAAACCAAAGTTATAGACCAGGTTTAACCCAAAGGGAAAACAGCATATAACTCTGGCTTGACCCTTTTTTCTTTATTCATGGTACCACGAGGACAGAAAGGAGGAAGGTTGAAGGACAGTCCTGGATTAACCAATTATGCTAAACAGTCTGTATGTGGCATCAGATCCCGGTACAGAAGAGAATGTAGCTGTGTACACACTTCAGCCTTTGAAGCGCTGTGGTTCAGGGTTTTCAGAAAGCACTTCTTGTAGACATTGCTTTGCAAGTGTCCATGCACTCTGCAGACAGCATGAGCAGTTGTTAAATCATTGCCACCTGTACACATGAAGGACATGTCCTCTGTGACCAGCATGCATTAGTTTCTTTGCTCCTTCCCCTTTCAACACCCACCACACTCCTTCTTTGTCCCCATGCATTTACTGATATACTGCAAGTCCAGTAGCACAGGCTGCTAAGGCTCACTTCATACCAAGTGGCCCGCAAGAGCACTTTGACACAGACCCCTCAAGGTGCACACACTGCCTTGTTGTGCAGGGGGTGGGGAGCAAGATCAAAATGTGACGCCCCAGCCCTCACACTGCCTTCCCAAAGCTGCCTAAGCTAGGCACTGGGCTGGGAAGCAAGCAGAAGGCTCTGGCAGGGCCCTAGAGCCCTCCCAGCTCCTTCCCCAAGCTGGGAAAGTGCTAACTAGGCTTTGGGAAGAGGCTGTTAGACTGTGGAACCCTGTCAGAGCCCACATGCCTCCTCCCCAAACTCCAGCGCACTTACCCAGCTTTGGGAAGGCATCACGAAGGCATCAAATGTTGCCAAGGCCTACCAAAAAAGGCCTTGAGGGTTGTATGTGGACCTCAGGCCTCACATTGGACCACCCTGTTATACTGCATACAGGTCTTGCTTTGTGGCTTCCCGTGGGCATCTGGTAGGCTACCATGAGAAGAGGATGCTGCATTTCTTATGAGCAACTATGTCAGCCACTCTGATGTCCTTGATGGGAGGGTGGGACATTCATGGAACAGTAAATGACATTTGAGAAGATTCAGACATCTTGCCTATGGAAGAAAGCTGGACCCTTCTGGATGAGCAGCAATGATGAGTAAAACAGCATAAAGAGCAGGCTTTTGAAAGAATGCCATCACCCTCCAGTCAATGCTTGCCATTGTCCTATTCATCTAGCTTTCTTGGAATTCAGGTTCTACTTTGAACAGGGGTCACTGCTTCTGAAGGCATCTTGGAATTGCTAAGCACAAACTATGGAAAATGTTTTAGAGCTGCATTCTGCTTGTTTAATGTTACCACAGATGCCTGCGAAGGAAGATTTATTAATTGAGTAAAATGTCGCACTCAGGTTCCTTTGCGGGATTCCCGTGGGCATCTGGTTGGCCACTGTGAGAACAGGATGCTGAACTAGACAGCCTTTGGCCCAATTCAACAGGGCTCTTCTTGAATTCTTAAGAAGGACCAGTGTGTGTCCTGTGAAAATGGGGAGAGCAACAAGGAGGATCATGGTCTGTGGGAGAATCTGAAGTTTTATGACAACAGACCCATTGGGAGACACTCCCTCCAAACTGTTCTTCTCTCAGGAGAGCACCATGACTAATTTGCTGCTCAGTTGACTAAAAAGATGTTTACATCAAAGACAGGTTGAAGTACAGTCACACCTCGGGTTGCGATCGCTGCGGGTTGCGAGTTTTCAAGTTACGGACACACCGAACCCGGAAGTACCGGAACGGGTTAGTTCCAGGTTTGGGCGCTTGCGCATGCGCAGAAGCACTAAATCACACTTTGTGCATGTGCAGAAGCGCCAAATCACAACCTGCGCGTGCGCAGACGCGGCGCTGCGGGTTGCAAACGCTGCAGGTTGCGAATGTGCCTCCCGCATGGATCACATTCACAACCCAAGTGTCCACTGTATTGTCTTATGATAGCAGCACATTGTAAGTTTATCTGCATGTACAGTTGTTATGGAGAGTATATTACAGTGCACCTAGGCCTACTTTCATGCAGTTGGCAAGTAGGGGAGAAATTGGGGAGTGAGAGGGTGGAAGAGAGAGAGAAGAGAGAGAGAAAAGAGGTGGTAGAGAGAGACCAAGACCAAGAAAGAGAGAAGTGGGAGCCAACTTGCAGACGGCTTTGGCTTTGGCTTCATTCAACTCTGGCCACACCCAATGCAAGCAGGCAGCACTCAACACATTAGCCCCCTGATAAAATACATCACTTGACAGAAAAAAGGTCCATCTTCTCTGCCTTATAAGCTAGAGTGAGAAAACGCATTTTCCCAGAAGAGGGCAGATCCATATCATACCTGTACATCCAAAAAAGCATGACTTTCTCCAAAGAATCCTGGGAACTGTAGCTTGTTAAGGTTGTTGCGAATTGTAGTTCTGTGAGGGTAAACTATAGTTCCTAGTATTCGGGGGGAGGGGAGTTGTGTGCTTTAAATGTACATGTACGTGTAACTAAAGCCTTTGCCGTTCTGAGTGCTGCCTGACATGTGTCTCTACAACTCTCAGGCCACTATATTGGACAGCAGGTCTGACCTCACTGATGATGCGGCAACCTCCCATCCCTTCCTCCTGCCTGCCGCAGCATTCAGCTTGCACAATGGGGACTCACGCAGAGGAACTAATTAGGCTCCAGGAAAAGGGTGAGGAAACCACTTGTATGTTTTTCTCTCTTTCTCAGCAAGAGGGAGAAAGCTGCAGCCCCAGATCTTTTGTGAAAGCCCCCCCTCTTAATAATAATAATAATAATAATAATAATAATATCTGGGCACATTGCAAAGCATGGTGTTTGGGAGACTCCAGCCACCCACCACCTCTGTTTGCCCAGAGGCATTTGTAAATTAGCACATGCAAATTTGTGTCATGGCTCTATGCCTAAGTATATAGCAGTTTCCCCAAAGGGAGAGGGTATGGGTGACAGGAGAGGCAGGAGGGGGCCAGAAGGATGGGATTCAAGTCAGCTTTTCCACCAAGACTTCAGCAGGAATTGCTCCCAGTTTGAAATTGACAAGACTTTGCCTTTGGACTCAACATCACTTTGAGCCCTGTGCAAACTCCCCTCTTTGCAGACTGGGTTGTCGCATGCACTACAGCACAAATAATCCACCCTTAAAAGATTAAAGGAAGTGGGGCTGACAGCACCACAGCCCTTAGGACCAGCCCTACCATGGTGCAGTTAGGCAGCTGCCTCAGGTGGTAGATGCCCTGGGGGAGCGGCATCAAGGTGCTAGAGCAGGTGGCCCTCCAGATGTTGTTGGGCCAACTCCCATCAGCCTCAGCCAATGGAGGGTGAGAGCTTGCCCACCCCTATGTTAGAGGACAGAAGTGTGTGTGTGTGTGTGTGTGTGTGTGTGTGTGTGTGTTAGCTGGCCTGCTCTGTGCCGCCCTGAGCTAGCCTGCTCTTGGTTGTAGTGAAGGACACTGCCCCATTGCCAGAGATGAAATGAGATCCACCCGCCTGTCTCTAGTTGGCTTCTGACCATGGACTGAAGTGGGGTGCCCTCGTGCTTGTCAGGTTGGCCCTAGCTCTCTTCTCCACTCAGGAACCCCACAGCAAGACTACATGGCTTCTAATCATGGCTTTCTGACACTGGTTATCCCTGGGGCAGAGGGGATGTTCAACTTCTCCCTCCAATTGCACAGGTGAAGGAGCTGCTATAGTTTTATATTTGTATCCGCTTTTTACTTGTAAACCACTTAGAAGCCATTTTGGCAAGTAAGCGGTATGTGCATCATCGTCATCATCATCGTCATCATGCAGGTGAGCCAGGGTCCCTCCCGGTCCTCTGCTGCAGATGGGCCTTTTGTTCCTTCACCAGAGATGCTGGAGGTTTCCAAAGTAGCACTGGAGACAGCCCCCCCCCTTAAGATCTTCAGACTTCGTGTCACTGCGGTCTTCATTAGAGGCTGAGATACAAAGGGTGAAGGGCAGGTAGTAAATTAAAAAGAAATAAAAAAGGAGATCATCCCACATTCTCTTTGAGTAGCCAGCCATGTGCATACTGTAGAACCCATAAGATCAAGTCTGCCACATGGACAACCAGGAGCCAGCATAGACCACCAGGAGTATCCTGCTGTCACTGGAAGCTGCAAGAGTGTTTCCACAGTTTATACAACCTAGATGCCATCAGGAATATTCTGTCTCCTAATCCTGAGAGAATTTTGAGTTGGAGATGAGTAATACACATGCCCAGGTCAGCTCCATGGCCCCTTTTACTGTCATTTCCAGTGGTCTGTCTGGGTGTGTGCATGAATCAAAGTTAAGATTATGGAGCAATGGAGGATCTAACCTGGTGCCGTCTAGATGTTTTGAACTGCAGCTCACATTAGCCCCAGCCACTATAGCCAATGGCCAGGGATGATGGGAGATGTAGTCCAACATCATACAGAAGGCCACAGGTGGTGGAAGACTGGTCTAAGGAATTCAAGCGTTCAGTGGAACTAAATAGACTTAAATCAAATAGTCTGACTCTCATGTAATTTATAGATTACTGACAGTAACCTCAGACCTAGCCACATTGCCTGTAAGTAAGTCACATTGATTTCAATGGGATTTTCAATTAGTGTGTTTAAGATCTAAGTGCCCATGTCTTAAAAGCATTCGTTAATGTCCAGTGTGACCTGAGTATACATTTTACCTACAAGGACAGCATAAAATCATTATGGATAATTTAGCAATGTGTGATAGTATCGGGACATTAATTTTAAATAGCTATTTGTAATACTGAGCTTGCATCATGCCTTGCTTGAGGCAATATGCTCCTATGCACTGCAAAATTATTAATTCTCATTAAACTGTAATGTTCCTCCTTGAAGAAGTAGAGCTAATGATCTCTTCTTCTCCTAAATTAACGTTTAGCTGCTCACAAGTCCAGTTAATGCTCCTATATTGTTGAGACAAATAAAATTAAACTTTGTATATATGTATCTGTAGAATTTATTCTACTTAACTAGTGCATAAACACTTAAGAATGTCTGAAAGGTTTAAAGATCCAAGATTAAAGATCCAAACATGTGTTACCAAACATGGCAATCCCAACCACATTCTGTTGAAACAAGAGCCTGAGCAAATGACCCAGTTTGCATGTGGTCACTGTGCTTTTAGGTTCTTCATGTTTGTGCTGCTACAGTTGTATGAATGCTGATGTCATATTCAGAAGCAAGCCAGAACTAGAAATTTTGGGAGAAGGATGAAGCATGTATAGATCCATATGGCAGCCTCAACACAATTCACTTCAAATATACTTATTCTCCTCCAGGGTTAAGCCTTGGGGTAGCAGGGGGAAGGAAACATAAATTTCACAGCAGAAGCATGGCACTGATTGGCCAGCACCAGTGATGTCGCTAGGACACCTCCTCCAAAACCTTGAAAAAGTTTTGTACTTAAAAATAAAAAACTCCACTTTGTTAATAAAGTAGAAAAGCTATCATTGATTTATTATGCAGCTCATGTCCAAGCTATCTAAAAGACTGTATTCCCTCGGTCCCACCACCCTCACGTATTCTGGGGACATGGGTGAGGACCTTCTCAGTGGCTGCTCCCAGACTTCAGAACTCCCTCCCTAAAGAAGCTAGACTGGCTCTCTCTTTACTGTCTTTCTTTGCCTTTGGGAATTGAATAGGATGGTGCCATGCTGTTCTTATTGTAATTATTGGTATGTTTTAAATAAATTTTATATTTGTATATATTTTTTAATTCTGTCGATGTCTAATTGTATTTTAATGCCTGATTTTTCTCTGTAAGTTGCCTTGAATCCCATCAGGGGAAATGTCAGGGTATAAATAAATATAGAACAACAACAACAACAACAACAACAACAACAACAACAATAATTAATTGCCTTCTAAACCACCATCTCCCTATAAATTTACATTTACTTATAAGATAATTTAAAACAGTTAAAAGCAACAAATACATTTAAAACAAAACAAAAACTCTCACAAGTGGAGACTTGTGGTAAAGACACATTTATCCAGCTGGGAAACCTGTTGGAACAAAAATGTATTGGTTATTTCTGAAAAGTACAGAGAGCAGATGCCTGCTGCATTTATTTTATATATATATATATATATATATATATATATATATATATATATATATATATATAATATTTCAAAAGAATTTACAGCATTTTCCCGTTTACGAGCTGTGTAGGGATTTATAGACTAGTACTGACTTGACCTGGTTGCAGATCTGCAGCCAGTGCAAATCCTGCAAGCAGAGGGTTAAATGCTGGTGGCAATTTGCCTCCACAAGCAGACTAGCCTCTGCTCTCCATACTAGCAATTCCCAGCAACTCTTAACAGTACCCAGAATTCTTAGAGGGAAAGAACGTGCTTTGAGTGTGCTCTAAAAGGTATATAGTGTGTACACAGTTTAAATGATTCCAGTAGCAAACACAACACTTCATCTTGTGTTGCGGTGATAGTTGCATGTGTTTAGCCAGCCACAAAGCAAATGTGCACAGGAAACTCCTTGCCAAACAGTTCAGTGAGGCACAGGGTAGAAAAAGAGGAAAGGGCAGAGGGGGGAAAGTCACGATCAGCTGCATTGTCCACTACACAGCTGTGCTCTAAGACAGGGGAAATGTGACAAGCTTATTCTCTTCAAAGCAGATGTAAAAGCAAGAGGAGCTAGGCATAAGACCAGCCTCTAGAAACAAGTCCATTTCGGGTTCATAAAGCAGGTTGTAGGGGTCACAAACTGAGCTTCAAAAGTGCTCACCAAATCGCGGTGGAGAAAGATTGGAAGAAATTTTAAGTATATTTAAAGAATTACGTTAAGATTAGTATGAGAAATAAGCAGGAAGCTTAGATAGGGAGCAGATATAGAAAATTGATAAGGTATAGAAATAGATGAAGTAATGTTAAGGTATTAGATAGAGAAGATGATTGATGTATTAACATGAGAATATAAAAAGGTAAAGAAATTACTAAAGATGATTAATAAGGAACGCAGACGGTGAGGACAAGAGGAAGTCAAATTAGAATGATATAAAAGGATAGTTTAAAATAAGTGTTTTTATTATTTTTCTTTTAGTATTTTGTTGTAATTTTTTTATTTGTTTGTATTGTTTGTTTATGTAATGTTAAAAATTAAAAAATTTGGGGGGAAAACAAAACAAAAGTGCTCACCAAATCTATTTACCGGTAGGTATTAAATGCAAAGATCATACCACAGGATACTGTTATTCTGCTTTACAGCCGTGAAAGCTATTTACAAAAGATTGTCAAAATAGAACTGTGGCGGAATAATGTCTGGTTCATCATGGGTTAACCTATCACTCCCATGTTAGGTAGGTGTTCCCTGGGAGGCGGAGCTGGTTGGCATTCTAAAAGGAGGGGGAACAGCCTTGAAAGGCAGTTGGGGGTTTGGCAGTTGGGGGTTTGGCAGTTGGGGGTGGAGGTTGAGAGAGAGAAAATGAGAGGTTAGGCTTTGGGGAATGGGAGGAAAGGTCATTACCATTGCTATATTATAACAAAGCTGAATTACATGAGTAGAAGATTTGTACCAGTAATAACCCGAGACATCCATGTTTTCAAGTTACCTAATAAAGTTAAATGTGCTTAAACGTTCGTTGACTGTGGCAGTGTATCAGTACCTTAAGAGGTGTGACTAAGAGGAGAGAACAAAGCTTTCCTGTGGAAGAGGAAACTGTTTGCTTATTCTCCTGTCAGACAGAGGGCTGGACAGTGAAGCCAAGTGTGCCACGTAGTTGCCTAAAGTGAAGGCAAACTGCAGTAGGTGGGAACCCTGGGAGGGAGATCCCATAGGTGGCAAGAGGTTTTCAAACGTAGAGCCCTGAGGTAGCCCAGAGACAACTCTCATATGAACACTGAAGGATTCATCCTAGTTGTCTGTGAAACCTAGGGAGAGTCTCTGTTGGGGAAGTATTGAAAGGGGAGGGAATAGGATCCCTCACAAGAACTACACTCAAATCTAGTACAGGAACAGAAATTACAGGATCCATAATGCCCTTGTCCTTTGCTAGTGTCATACCAGTCAGCAGCTCCCACTGAGGTCCTCCAAGGGTGGAGCTGGACAGCTGGATTTCTCTCAGCCCATGATGGAGACCAGTCTTCCTTTGCTGGCTGTTGCCAAGCTCCCACCAAGGTCCTCAGGGGCAAGGGAGTGGGGCTGAACAGCTGGATCTCACTCAGCCCATAGTTGCCTGGTGCCATAAATATGTGTGTGGTTCAACTAGGAGAATGAAGACTTGCTAATCCATGAAGCAGCCAATTGGCTCCCTTTTACAATGAACGAGTAGCTTTAGGACACAGGTAGGCTACATCCTATCTGTTATGAAAAACTTCCCGCAGGGGCAAGTTGAGAGATTGACCCCCAAGGAGGACGAAGCTTCCGTGCCCTCTGGCTTCTGGAGTCCAGGGGCACTGATGATATGTGATTGTTTCCCAGCTTGAAAAACAACACGCACAAGCCAGTAAGGCTAAAAACCTACTTTATTGTAGATAAAGAGCAGAATGTCTCTGCGTAGCCAGCTCAGATATTCAGAGCTGTCTGTAAAAGCGTCCAGCATCTCCTGACGCAGGACTGAGAGTAAGTAATACAACAGTAAATTACAATGACATCAGATGTGTGGGAGCTGTTAGTGCTGCTGTGATTCCCATAGGGTGAATTATGACTCTTAGTCAGGTGACCTCGCTGACGAGGCTCTTCGCAGCTCGGCTTGTACTAATATCACAACACTATCAAGGCTTGCTCCTTCAGCATGTGAATTACAGTCAACTACTTGCTGCCCTCATGGTCCTTATGTTTTAGGAGGTAGGGGTAGAAGGAAGAGGGAGAGCTATAAGAAGGCTTAAACTGCCCCACAGATCATAATGTTTGATTAGTTCAAATGCAATGTCAAGCTATGATTTTGCCCAAAGTATGGTTCGCAAACGAGATTTCAACCCCATCTTAAATCCTGGCCTGGTGACAAATCATTATGTGTTGGAAGCTGAGGTTGGTTCAGATGTTACTATGCATCATGGGTTAGAACTGCATTACATCTGAAGACGCATCCCACTCTAGTCCTGCTCTGGCAGAGTCTGCATGAGGTTCTCAAATTTCCTCTGATGTGGACATGGCTTCAGTTTCATCCCCAGGAGGGGATGAAACACAAGCATAAAACACAACAAATCTCCCTTCTCTGTGACTAACAACACAGCCTTTTCAAGACAAGCAAAGTAAGCTTAAGGATTCAGCAAGAATGGGCAACTTTTTGATGTGGCATGATTCCTGTGATTCCTTCAGCAGCCAAACTTGGTAGCTGCTTGGAAATTAGTAAGGCTATAAGTATTCCATTTCCTGACATGCTCTAGCAATAGGTAAAATTGCTTCAGCAGCTCTCAGCACCAAGGGGTTTTCAAACAAGCAAAACCAGCTGTGACATCAATTTGTCACCAGTGGAAATAAACAAGTCTGCGGAGATAAACACGCTGATTTAAATACCGAGTGAAAGTTGACAGCTAATTCTCACTCTCAGAAGATCAGGAGACAATGAAAGGAATACAAAAGAATTTATTTGGAGGCATAAAAGTTTAAATTCTCTCTCTTTCCCCCACAAACACACACATACTCAGACGCACACTGCAAAATGTACTTGAGCTTCTTACATTTCCATGCAATCATGAAACCGGAGAGTGCCAATTGACAAGCCTGTCC
Organism: Lacerta agilis; assembly: GCF_009819535.1. Lineage (NCBI taxonomy): Eukaryota > Metazoa > Chordata > Lepidosauria > Squamata > Lacertidae > Lacerta > Lacerta agilis. The sequence continues at coordinate 35,417,744 of NC_046323.1, forward strand.
AATAAAAATGGGCAGTTCAATTCGCGGCCCAATTAAGCCAAAGAACTTGGATTTTGGCCAATGTTGCCCCATTGACTTGGATCAGACTGTAAATCAGACAACATACATCTGAAATATTTATGGCCTGAAAGTCCAATAAATTTAAAGACAACAGGAAAAAATGAATAAATCTGTGGAAACTGTGGTGTAATGACAAATACTGCACAGGCAGAGAAACAGGCTATTGACATAAATGATTTCCAGATTATTCACTCGGCTCCATTATCAATGAGATCAAGCGGGACAGGGCTTTGGCAAGCCGAACTGCTGCTCTACCTCCATTCAAGAGCATTCATATATAAACAGTGCCCAAATTCAGTAGAATTTGCAAGAGTGAAGGCCTCTTCATAAGCAATTCTGCATGAGCAGGAGAAAGCATGCAGAATAAATGTGAATGGCTTTATATATTCTGCCAGGAGTTTTCCAGAACATTTGTCATTACACATGTTGATGCTTGTCATATTATTTTAGTACATTTTATAACCCACTTTTCCCTCCTCATGGAACCTCTGTGGTATCTAGAGATGGAGGAAGAAATCCAATTCCAGTCACGTTTAAAGGCAAACCTACCTATTTGGCACTTTCCAATACGATACAAAATACAAAACTGAAATGCAGCCATCCTTTGCGATTTGCACCTCTCCTAATTTTACAGTGCCGTTCTCCAGCCAAGTAATGTGTACAAAAATTACATATACTAGGGCTAAGTACAGCTAAAAATACATATATTGGTGAAAATTACAAGAACACACCATAATAGATTAAATTACTTTGCAAAAAATGTGTATATTAGGAGAAATTCACACTAAAATGCTGATGAATTTTCATGAAGAGTTTTTTTTTTTTAATTGCAAAATGATGTGGGAAACTGTGGAATTGAATTTAAGGTTGGAAAAATGAGAATCTGAGAGAAATGGAAATGGACAGGTTTGCCTATCCCTAAGGGTCTGTAACTTGTGCTACATATGATTTTAAGCAATGGTGCTTTTATTTATATAATTGTGGGGTAAAAGTAAATAGCACCAGGAATTAATGCACGCAGAATCCAATCCTATGCATCATCATTCATAAGTAGGTTCCAGACTCTCCCAATATGTCAGCCATAGTTTTGGTTCCAACCCCGCACACACTTACCTGGGAGTAAATCCCATTGGACTCAGTGGAACTTGCTTGTGAGCAAACATGCACGCCAGTTATATAAAACCTAATGATGTGTCTGTATTACACACCGTCACAGAATAATGTACAGGCTTGACACTGTGTATGAATGTTTCCAAATTTGATCTAGAAGAAAATGGGTGAAACCAAAAGCATAAGATATTGTTAGTCATACCTCGGGTTACGGCTCCTTCAGGTTGCGCGATTTTGGGTTGCGCACTGCGCCAAACCTGGAAGTAACGGAACGGAAGTACTGAATTGAGTCACGCACGTGCGCAGACACAGCAGCATGGTTTGTGAACGCTGCGGGTTGTGAATGCGCCTTCCGCACGGATCGCGTTCGCAACCCGAGCACCCACTGTATAGGTTTGGAGGGGACAGATTCCCCTAAATTCCTGGGTACCAGACTCCCCATAATTATTAGAATTAGTAAAAGTTAGAATTAATCAAGGTTTGATTAAACAGTGCCAAACATGGAAATTCCTGGGTTCAGCTTATGCTAAGGAGAGAGGGGCCTGTCTGAGCGTATGTCATGAAGGAACAAAGCAAAGTAATGGCCCATCAAGGAAACTATCAGAGGGCAGGATTGCCAAGCAAGGGGGAGTGGGGTGCTAGTGGAAAGAAGCAAAGGCCACCTTTAGGGTTTCAACTTTGAATGATGTAGGCTAGGGGGTGGTCCTTGGAGTTGTTTGGGGGCAGAACTCCATGTGAGATGGGGATAACAGGTGAAACTAAGAGTCACAGAGGATAGTCTTTTGCTTCCCTTAAGGGTGAAGCCAGATCCACATAGGATGTGAATGTTCTGCAATCCCTCCATCTAGGCGCAGGTTGTATATGTGTGTAAATAAAGCCATATATTATAAAGACACCACAGTCTCTGCTGTGCCTCATTTCTGAAGGAAACACAAACCCTGGGTAAGCACCTGGAACTCCAAGAATTTCACACTGCTTGGCTGTGGTCCTATATACACTTTTATGGGAGAAACTAACCCCACTGACATCACTGGACCTTACTTCTGAGTAGTTACATATAGGTTGCAATAAGACATACTGGGAGTAAGCTTCATTGAACATGGTGGGAGTTACCGGTACTTCTGAAGAATCATAGGACTACAGTGTAAAAACTCAGCTTTCAAAACCTCCCATCTCTCAGTTTTTGTAGTGACTAATGAGTTTTGAGCCTTCGGCAGCTCTGAAAGAAGCAAACAAATATTCAGCATTTGCAATAGAAGACACACAGGTCTGTTATTAAGAGAATAATTTCTGGACCAGTATTACTCAGTGGATAAGAAATTATTCTCTAGGGAATGATTTCATTGGTGTGTAAAAAAAGCAGCACAGAAGAGTTAAAGCACATTGCTGCATAGAAATCACACTAGACTTTTGTGTGAAACCAGACAGGCAGCAGACACACTTCTCTCACTCAGAGCCACTTCCTGGAGACAGCCATCTTGCCTGTAACGTAACTGGCATTATCCACAAAAGCAACAGTATGGCTTCTGTCAGTCATTCATTCCCCAGAGGATCGTGCCATGTTCTACAATGTTCCAAAAAAAGATAATTTCATGCAGAATAAATTTTAAAAGTTAAAAAAAACAACACCCAAACTCTCAACAAAAACCCTTCTGAAGCTGTTTTAGAGGTAATTAAAGACAGATTTCTGCTACGTAAATACTCTTTTGATGCAAAACAATGACCATAATCTGTTAGAGAGAAGGAAAAAGGTTGTCACAGCAACATCCAGTGTCTTTTTGTGGGGGTGAGAGGAGAGCCCAGTTCTGTGACAGAATGTAATTGACAGGACTTGGGGTTTTGGTTTTTTTTGCCTCTGCGTGTAAATTTGAATAGGAGGATATGTGTTTATGTGTTTCTTTCAATGCTACACGGAAAGAGACCCTGCAAAATATTTCTTTTGTTGGAGGGGAGAACCTCAGTTTGCTATGTATTTATTATTATTATTATTATTATTATTATTATTAGGGGCAGCTGCTTGTCCCTGCCCCCCCCCCTTGGCCACGTCCATGCCTGCTGTCAGACAAGGGGTTGGGGATCTGGAAAAGATTTCCCCACCACCACTGGGCAGTGTGGCAGGGTTTCTCTCCCTGGCACAGGAAAGACTCCAGAAGGGCTTGGGGGGGGAGCCCTTATGGAATCTCCCCACTCATTGTGGGGGGCAGCAGAGGGATATTTCACCTCAGGTAGCGAAAAACCTTGGGTCGCCCCTGCTAACATCAATTTGTACGTTTACCGCACTAGGACTGGTATCTGAATTTGACAAATATACCGCAAGGGTAGCAGAATTTCATAATTCCTTTGGTTATTTTCTGTGTCCTAAATAATATTTACTTCCTCTCTTTCAGTAGTACAAACCTCACATTACAAGAGCAGGGCCCTTCTTGGAGCACATAGCTTGTATGCAAAAAGTCGCAGGTTCTATCCCCAGCATCTCTACATTGGTTCAGAAGAGACAGTTGTCTAAAATCTGGCAGGAGAGCCACTGCCAGTCAGTGTACTGTACACAATACTGAGCTAGGCAGGACCAATGGTCTGATGTGCCATAAGGCAGCATCTTATATTCCATAACACACCAGCACATTGCAGACATCTCTGCCATAAAGGAGCCCTGGAAGAATCCATTTGTACTACGGAAGGGAAAGTAACATACTCTCTGCTTGTCTCAAATGGACTGCAGAAGCTGCAGCTGTCCCAATAAATCTCACATTATGATCTGCCTATTTCATAAACGATGGCCATGTCCTCATCTCATCTAAATGAAGAGGTCAGAAACCCCTTTTTATTCAACTGTAAAACATTAACCTAAAGGGGAATGCATTTCACGGGCATAAGAGTTAATTATCCTGCACAGTCTCGAGAGCAAGCTGCAGTTCATATTAGTGTAACGGATCCATGTAAATCAACACACAGTTCACGTAAGAAACACCCCAAAATACATTAAATAATCATTCACATTGCCATAGCCTTCTGCCTGAACTGTTTGGCATGGGATCAGGCCAAAGAGATTTGAGGAACAGACAGATGAACAACACAGAGCGGAACAGATGCACTACATTGATCAAAAAATGATGCCCAATTAACAGACACCACCTTTGAGAGTCTCAGGTCTCCACACCTCACACAGAGAGGAATTCTGCATAGGAGACTCCAGCTTAGGGCTTCCCGTCATATGATGCCTCTCCAAAATCTAAGCCAGAGCATCTTTTAGAAGCACTGTAAAACTTACCTGTATGGGTTGCCTTTGGGGAAACAGGTTAAGCTGGCAGAGAAGTAGGGATTTCAATGCATTTGAAGTGTTATCTGGGATAGGCCAGAAACCTGTTAATTGGAAGATTTATTTATTTCTTGCTTCCCTATGATTGACTTTAAATTTTTAAAAAAGCTGCTGTCCAGTGCATAGTAAGAGCAAGCCCCATGCAACTCAGTTGAACATATTTGACTCAACAGGTATAAGGCAGTGCTGGAGACTGTCAAGGGAGCCGTGGAATCACAGAATTGTGGAGTTGGGAGGGAACCTGAGGATCATCTAGTCAAAGCCCCTACAATGCAGGAATATGCAGCTGTCCCAGATGGGGATCGAACCTGCAACCTTACCTGTATTGGTTGCCTTTGGGGAAACAGGTTGACACACTACGTTCTAAACAACTACACTCTAACCAACTGAGCTGACTCAGAAAGAATGAAAACCTCCAGTATAGTCCGCTCTCCAAGGGTGAATCCTTAGCAGCCAAAATAGCAATGCCCACCCACATGAGGGAGATACAGTACCAGCAGGCTTTGGGGGATCCTCAAGGTTTGCAGGAGTACCAAAATATTTTGGGGGTGACTCTAAGGCAGGAATGTCCAAAGTCCATTTCGGGGTCCTAATCCGGCCAGTTGGTTTAATCTGGCCCCTGTGGCAGTTTATTTCTCTAGATGTTTATTCCTCTAGATGTTGGATCACAGTCCCCATAACATCTGGCCTCAGTGGCTGGGGCTCATGGGAGCTGGAGGGCAATATCTGGAAGTTCTTTCAAGTGCTGCTCATCTCACTTTCAGCTCCTATTTAATATACCGGTACATTAAAAGCATCCTCAGAAGACTTCGCCAATACCTACCTCAACTCCTTTAAAATGTTCTTGTTGGGTTTTCTGCCCCAGCCGGGGACTCATCTGGATTTTCACCCCCGCCTGCCCTGGCCGGGGACTTGTCTGGGTTTTCTGCCGTGGCCGGGGATTTCTCCGGGTTTTCAGCCCCGGCCGGGGAATCTTAGGCTTCCTGCCCGGCAAGTGATTCTTCGACTTCTTGCCCCGGCCAGGCATTCTTCAGCTTCCTGCCTCGGCCGAGAATTCTTATGCTTCTTGCCCCGGCCAGGAATGATTCTGCTTCTTGCCCTGGCCAGGGATTCTTATGCTTCTTGCCCCGGCCAGGAATGATTCTGCTTCTTGCCCTGGCCAGGGATTCTTATGCTTCTTGCCCCGGACGGGGATGCTTCTGCTTCTTGCCCCGGCCAGGGATTTTTATGCTTCTTGCCCCGGCCAGGGACTCTTCTGCTTCTTGCCCCGGCCAGCGCTTCATATGCTTCTTGCCCCAGCCAGGGCTTCTTATGCTTCTTTCCCCGGCCAGGAATTTTTATGCTTCTTGCCCCGGCCAGGGCTTCTTATGCTTCTTGCCCCGGCCAGGGCTTCTTATGCTTCTTTCCCCGGCCAGGAATTTTTATGCTTCTTGCCCCGGCCAGGGCTTCTTATGCTTCTTGCCCCGGCCAGGGCTTCTTATGCTTCTTGCCCCGGCCAGGGACTCTTCTGCTTCTTGCCCCAGCCAGGGCTTCTTATGCTTCTTTCCCCAGCCAGGAATTTTTATGCTTCTTGCCCCGGCCAGGGCTTCTTATGCTTCTTGCCCCGGCCAGGGCTTCTTATGCTTCTTGCCCCGGCCAGGGACTCTTCTGCTTCTTGCCCCAGCCAGGGCTTCTTATGCTTCTTTCCCCAGCCAGGAATTTTTATGCTTCTTGCCCCGGCCAGGGCTTCTTATGCTTCTTGCCCCGGCCAGGGCTTCTTATGCTTCTTGCCCCGGCCAGGGACTCTTCTGCTTCTTGCCCCGGCCAGGGACTCTTCTGCTTCTTGCCCCGGCCAGGGACTCTTCTGCTTCTTGCCCCGGCCAGTGACCTTTATGCTTCTTGCCCCGGCCAGGGCTTCCTCTGCTTCTTGCCCCGGCCAGGGATTTATATGCTTCTTGCCCCGGCCGGGGATGCTTCTGCTTCTTGCCCCGGCCAGGGATTTTTATGCTTCTTGCCCCGGCCAGGGATTTTTATGATTCTTGCCCCGGCCAGGGCTTCTTATGCTTCTTGCCCCGGCCAGGGCTTCTTATGCTTCTTGCCCCGGCCAGGGTTTCTTATGCTTCTTGCCCCGGCCAGGGCTTCTTATGCTTCTTGCCCCGGCCAGGGATTCTTATGCTTCTTGCCCCAGCCAGGGCTTCTTATGCTTCTTGCCCCGGCCAGGGATTCTTATGCTTTTTGCCCCGGCCAGGGATGCTTCTGCTTCTTGCCCCGGCCAGGGTTTTTTATGCTTGTTGCCCCGGCCAGGGCTTCTTATGCTTCTTGCCCCGGCCAGGGATTTTTATGCTTCTTGCCCCGACCAGGGCTTCTTATGCTTCTTGCCCCGGACAGGGATTTATATGCTTCTTGCCCCGGTCAGGGCTTCTTATGCTTCTTGCCCCGGCCAGGGTTTTTTATGCTTGTTGCCCCGGCCAGGGCTTCTTATGCTTCTTGCCCCGGCCAGGGATTCTTATGCTTCTTGCCCCGGCCAGGGATTCTTATGCTTCTTGCCCCGGCCAGGGCTTCTTATGCTTCTTGCCCCGGCCTGGGATTTTTATGCTTCTTGCCCCGGCCAGGGATTTTTATGCTTCTTACCCCGACCAGGGCTTCTTATGCTTCTTGCCCTGGCCTGGGCTTCTTATGCTTCTTGCCCCGGCCTGGGATTTTTATGCTTCTTGCCCCGACCAGGGCTTCTTATGCTTCTTGCCCTGGCCAGGGATTCTTATGCTTCTTGCCCCGGCCAGGGATTCTTATGCTTCTTGCCCCGGCCAGGGCTTCTTATGCTTCTTGCCCCGGCCAGGGCTTCTTATGCTTCTTGCCCTGGCCTGGGCTTCTTATGCTTCTTGCCCCGGCCAGGGACTCTTCTTCTTCTTGCCCTGGCCAGGGATCCTTCTGCTTCTTGCCCTTGCCAGGGATTTTTCTGGGGTCTAGCTCATTTGTGACAGTTGGCAGTTTGTTCAACTTGTGTAACCTCACGACTCCCCTCCCTCCTTGTGACATGATGATGATGTATCAGTGATGTAACAATGATGGTTCTTGACATGTATTCTGGTGGGGAGGGAAGGTCTTCAAAGAGCTTGTAACCCATGTTCAATGTTCTTACTCTGTGTGGGGATCTGTTGCGCAACAATAAAGACCGTAGTCTACTGACCACTGTTTTGCTACTGTATTTGGCTGTAACTTCCTTCTTCCGCTAACCACAGAGACCCACAGGGTCAGGATCAGGTCAAGGGTCAGCTCAGTAGTGTTACGTACTGCAGTGTAATCAGTGGGTGGGTGCGAGTGGCGGGCCGTCTGGGGCAGATAGGCCAGGCAAGCAAGTTCTCCCAAGTCTCTTCCATTCCTTCCGTCCTCCTTGTGACTGGCACTGGCCTCAACTCCCAGGCAGGGAAGTCTATCTTTCACACTTCACAGAGCCTTGTTGGTGCCTGCAGCATGCACTGTAAATTGCCCACAGGCAGAGAGTGGCCTTGGGGACCAGGGAACACAGGAGTAGAAAGAGATCCTCGGAGGGATCCAGAACTACCTGTAGAGGGCAGGAGGCCAGGCTGCAGGTTGGTACCGGTAACTAGACCTCATCCCAAGGGAAAAGAAGTATAGCAATCAGTTCTGGGTCAGAGGAACTGTGTTTTGTCTTATTTTATTTGTGCCCAGTGTTTTCCTTTTCTGTGTTTTTATTTTAAAGTGCCTTTTGTGTTTTAAATCCTGCTACTTGTAGATAGTCAAGAAAATATTTGTTATTTGTTTAAAAGCCCAGTCTGGTGCTGTGACGACAGAGTCTCCCCTGCTCTGCCCACTACCATTGCCTTAAGAAGGGTCCTGGGATGGAAAAAGTCCTGAAAGGTGCAGGTGCCAACCCTCCAGTTAGGGGTTTTCATCTCCAAATCCCAGGAGTCAGCCAGAGGGGTCTCTCTGCCCCTCAAGAAAGGCATAGGGAAGTCAGTGAGTGGTGGCAGCTACTGAAGAGTGACAGAAGCCCAAGCTTATCCAGTTGAAGGTCAACTTTTATTTTTATTTTTAGATTCTAATCTAAGCATGAGTAAAAGATTTGAAAGTGGTGCTAGCAAGCACAGGAGACAGAGACTCAAAAATGCTATGTAATGACGTTAAGACCAATCACTGCTTCCATGCATCAACCACTCATTGAAGCAACAAGAGCCGGCAGGGCACTCTTTAAATCTGGTGGGCCGTTCAGCTGTGGATTGCTGCCTTGATGCAGTGAACTGTTTTGGCATTATCCATGACATTTATTCCTTCTTTTCATCCTCCACAAAGAGATGGGCAGTTCTAAAATCATTTCTGCCACCTCAGTCTAAAGTGCCTAAATATTTGTCAGACACTAGGTGGGACACAGAAGCCACAGAAGCTGCTTTGGAAAGTTACAGTGCTATCACTGATACCCTCAGTCATTTGTGCTCCGATGTTAACGGGAAGGGGAAACCAGGCTCCAAGCTAACAATCTTTTGCAGAAAATGGAAGAACCGGAATTTGTGTTTATGCTGCATTTTTGGACCTGTGCGCCAGGTCATTTTCACTAGCTCAGCAAAGCCCTTCAGAAATCAGACCTGTTATTGAGTTCTTATGCAAGTTTGTACAGTTCACTTCTGAATTTGTTCTTCTAGTCCTGAGGGTGGGGGATTGGGTGGGGCCTCATAAGTGGAGTAGCCTAAGACCTCTCTTCATCTAAAGCAGGCACGTCCAACAGGTAGATCGAGATCTACTGGTAGATCACTGGCTCCCCCCAAAGAATCTCAACAACTTTGGCTCCCCTAAGAAAAGCTCAACATTTTTGCCATGTACCTCCCCCCCCCCAAAAGGGGCATTCCTCCCTTAAAAAAAAAGCTCAATAACTTCGACCTGAACCCCAAAAAGGGGGGTAGATCACTGTCAGTTTCTAACTCTGTGAGTAGATCACAGTCTCTTGGGAGATGGCCACCCCTGATCTAAAGCAATGGACCATATTTGCTGATACCATTCATTCATTCATTAGATTGTCCTCTTAAATCTCCCCCATCATTTGGCTATTGTTATAACCTGGCTGCTATGAATACAACTTTTCATCAGTACCATTCATTAAAAACAGGATGCTACCACTTTAAACAGCCATGACTTTCCCCAAAGAACACTGGGAACCGTAGTTTGTTCAGGGTGCCTGAGAGTTGTTAAGAGGCCCCTCTTCCTCTCACAGAGCTACAATTCCCAGAGTCCCCTGGGAAAAGGGGGTTGGTGGTTACATCACTCTGAAGTCATGACCATTTTTTAAAGCAAGTGCTGAAAAAGAGTTACGGCAAAGGTGGCTGCCCAATGTCAAAGGTGACATACCGAAATATTTCTTCCAAGTGTGGGGTGAGCATCCTGTAGCACCTGCAATAGTGCCAGTTCAGCAGACTGAAGCAGGCAAGTGAACATTTAAGGGCTTTATACACTTAACAGAAACGCCTTTTGCCTGGCCCAGTAGTCATACTTCTGCAAAGAGGAGAATAATAACAACAACAACAATTGGCCCTAAGCTATAGCCAACAGGAAGGTTGTGATCTACCAGTAGATCACTGGACATCTCTGGTAGATCACTGGTAGACCACTAGCTCCCCCCAAAGAAGCTCAACAACTTTGGCTCCCCTAAAAAAGTCCTTCCTAAAAAAAAGCTCAGCAACTTTGACCTGAACCCCAAAAAAGGGGGTAGATCACTGCCAGTTTTTAACAATAAAACGTAAATCCGGCACTGAGCATAAGGCAGCTTCCTATGTCCTTACAATATCTACCCCATGTACAGTGTGAGTCCTTTAAAAGAGGCCCCGTGGATACAGAGTACACGTGTTCCACGAGGCCTCTCATAAAAGACTCACCCTTTTAAACCACCATTCCCGCATCAGGGATTGTGCATCTAATGGCAGAAGGAGATACATTGGTCCCACTTCACGTACATTGGTACCTTGGTTCTCAAACGCCTTGGTTCCCAAACAACAAAAACCCGGAAGCTGGTATTCCAGTTCCCGAATGTTTTTTGAAAGACGAATGTCCAATGAGGCTGTCAGCTATTATTTCTGGGGGAACCTGCACCAATCAGAAGCTGCGCCCTGGTTTTCGAACATTTCAGAAGTCAAACGGACTTCCAGAACGGATTAAGTTTGGTGCTTTTGTTTTTGTTATTTATTTTGCGTTTTTGTTTTTGAGGCCTTTTCAGTTAATTTGTTTTTGTGACTGCATGGAACCAGGTTCAGCTACTGATTGATTGTGTGACTGCGGAAATGGATAAAAGCCCCCCCATCCGAACAATGACTATCATCAGTGCAGCTAAGAAAAAATAATAATTTTTATCATCTACAAGACTGTTTCATTTATTTTATAGTACAGTACATTGCTTATTGCTTTCATTTTATGGATGAATGGTCTCATTAGATAGTAGAATTCATGTTAATTTGATCTTTTAGGGGTTATTTTTAAAAGTCTGGAACAAATTAATCCTTTTTGCTTTACTTTCTATGGGAAAGCGCACCTTGGTTTTGAAACGCTTACAAGGAAGGAGATTCCAACTAATCAGGAAGAACTTTCTGACAGTAAGAACTGTTCAACAGTGGAATGGACTTCCTCTCCTCGGGAGGTTGTGGTTTCGTTGAAGGTTTTAAAGCAGAGGTTGGATGGCCATCTCTTATGGGTGCTTTAATTGAGATTCCTGCATTACCGGGAATTGGAATAGATGACTCTCTCTTTTTTTCCAAAAAGTTTTTTATTTTCTGATATAAGAACACAAAAAGAAAATACAAATACAAAACAACAACAATACAAACAATAAAACAACATCAATACATTATCATATTCCATTACATCTTTCTTTTACATTGTCTTTAAGACCTCCTCACACCCTCTCCTTCAGCGTACATTGTATCACATTTGTAGTAACCTTTAACCTCATAGTTTTAACCAATAAAATATACCATTAAACTTACTCTTTTAATTCTAATTTATTCTAGCTGTTGCCTTTTACTTCCATCTGCTCCTTTCTTAAATCTTTATTTTTACATAATTTCTTAAATAGTCCTTAAATTTCTTCCAGTCCTTCTCCACCGCGTCATCCCTCTGGTCCCGGATTTTCTGCGAGCTCCATATAGTCAATCATCTTCAACTGCCATTCTTCAACTGTCGGAATCACTTCTGTCTTCCAATTCTTTGCTAATAATATCCTTGCTGCTGTCATGGCATACATAAAAATTACTTTATCTTTGACTGGGATTTCCTGATTGACAATACCTAGTAAAAAGGCCTCTGGTTTTTTAATAAAAGTGATTTTCAACACCTTTTTAAGCTCATTATAAATCTTCTCCCAGAAGTCTTTTACTTTAGGACATGTCCACCACAGATGAAAAAAAAGTACCTTCCGCTTGTTTACATTTCCAACACTTATTACTAGAACCATGATAAATTTTAGCAAGTTTTACTGGGGTTAGATACCATCTATACATCATTTTCATCAGATTCTCTCTCAAAGTATTGGAAGCTGTAAATTTAATACCACTTTTCCACAACTTTTCCCAGTCATCCATCATAATATTATGACCAACATCCTTCGCCCAATCTATCATTGCCGATTTTACCAATTCATCTTTTGTATGCCACTCAAGCAACAAATTATACATTCTGGAAAGATTTTTTGTATTTGGTACTAACAGTTCTGTTTCCAATTTGGATTTCTCTGACTGAAAATCATTTTTCTTATCCATCTTATACAATTCATTAATCTGACAATATTGCAACCAATTTGTTACTTTATCTTTAATAGCTCATAACTTTTCACCATTGGAAGCAAAAGCTCATAAAATGGTTAATATAATATAATATAAAATGGTTAATATGCAAACTAACTGGCCAAAATATGAAGATATATTAATTCAGGATGGTGGAGTGCATAAGTTGGAATAGATGACTCTTGGGGTCTCTTCGAACTCTACAATTTTATAATTCTATGATTCTAAGCAATAAGGAAAATCTCCTGCTGGAGAGCTGCTGTCAATTGGAGACGGAAACACTAAGCTAGATGGATCTGATCCATGGGTAGGCAAACTAGGGGCCAGGGGCCGGATCCAGCCCAATCACCTTCTAAATCCAGCCCACGGATGTTCCAGGAATCAGTGTGTTTTTACATGAGTAGAATGTGTGCTTTTATTTAAAACACATCTCTGGGTTATTTGTGGGGCATAGGAATACATTCATTCCCACCCCCCAAATATAGACCCCACAAGGTCTGAGGGACAGTGGACCGGCCCCCTGCTGAAAAAGTACGCCGACCCCTGAGATCGAATGAGGCTTCCTACACCAAGTGTTATGGGACACAGGGCATGGTTTGAAAATAAAGGAGGCTGTCACCTTACTGAGCCTAAGCAGGTCTAGGTCTGCTCTATGCCAGTATTGATTGGAGGGCACTTCTCTGGGGCCACGTGTAATGCTCTCTTAGGGTCCTATGATGGAAGAAAAGTGGGGTACAAATGGAAGAAAATAAAAGAAGCAACAACACTGATAATTTTGCTACGTACAGCCTTTTAGGTTTGGTTTTAATTTAAAATGAAATGTCTATTTCTCCTGATTCTTTTTTAAACAATCCACACACACAAAGGCAAAGCTATGCACTGTTGTCTAGTGGAGTCTGTAAACAGAGAGAGTGAAACAATAGCTGTCCAAAGTGAGAACTTCCCCTATTCATGTTAATAGACTGTTAATTATGACCACTTAAATGCCAACAATGTTAACTATTTCACTGCTGACTCTCCTGCCAGAAACTGCCTGCATATAAGGACAATGTGGCTCATTAAACATTCCCATTATCTATAGATTATTTTAGCAGTACTGGTGTTTATTAATGTCCTTAATTAAAGATCAGTATAAAACCACCAAGTGCTGAATGTCATGTGGTTTGTGGTATGTGACAGGGCAGTGAAAGATTTTGTGGATTTACTAATAGATTTTCCCCCCCAGCAGTGGTGGAGGCAATAAAATTTAATTGCCTAATAAATATTATGTTTCTTACAGTGATATCTGGTATTAAATGGTAAGAGCCAACCTGGGATGAATAAAACAAACACAGAAAAGGGGGGAAATGCAAAATCTACCCAGAGTTAAACTATAAAATACTTTTCCACATTTTCAGTCAGAAGGGATGCAAAATGGGCATGAATCCTAAAATGAATTTCCACATGTGCTTTGGTTGGGTGGTGTTCAATGCTAGTCCTTATTCAGAGTAGACCTACTGAAGTTAATGGACATTACTAAGAGGCTCATTAAGTTCAGTAGATACAACCCTTTGAGCCGGGTTAAGAGGTAAGTGATATTTGAAATCCACCTCTGTCAAATTCACGGTGTATCCATTTCACTTTAGTCATTGGTTATGGAAATTAATGCTCCAAATGAAATCTAATTGTCATATACACAAGGTCTCAACCTTCCTATTTATAACAATCTGGGGGAAATGGCAGTCCTGTGGTTCCATACACAGAATTGCTAAAGCAGATTATTATCCTCTCTGCACCCTCATGCATGTACTGTAAGGATTGTAGGGGACATATTAACCACCCTGGTTGTGTCAGGATGACAGGCTGTTCAAGGATTAATTAACCTGTACAACATGATCTTAAGAACGCAAAAAAATATTATTTTTCAAAGCCGTATTTTCAGTCTCTTCGCCCACAGAGTTGTCATAGGTTCCTCTTGGAAACAGCCCAATGGCATAGCACAGTTTACCAGGAAGGTACAGGCAATGTTTAGCAGCTTATGCATCTATTTATTTACTTATTGTAAGGAAACTGATCACTTATAAGCAGCAGCCAGGAAGTTTAAAGCAGCAGTAAGAGCAGCTTCAAGTGCTCAGGTAGAACTGATTCACAGGTATTTTAAAAACTATAACTCAAAGCACCTTTCTGATGAAATGGCATCCAAACCTCTTAAAGACTTAATCCCCCACGAGCAATTTAGACTCACTGCTGTTGCTTGTTGCCAAAATATAAACACATGTTGTCCTTTGAACGCAGCCATTCTCTCTAGGATGATAATAAATGTCCATAGATGGATGGTACCTATTCGATATAATGCTTTTTTTTTAAGCTCTGCCCAGCAGAACACAATTCTGAAGGCAACATATCTTCTATTCAGGGTAAAAAAGATTTGCACATCTCCACCCCTCCCCTAAACCTTGTGGGTTTTTTTTTTACCATTAGTGTTCCTTAAAGGTATTGACACAAAGAGTGAAAAACAGAACAGCTGTTTTTTTTTAAAGAGTGGCCAGGTGATCCGTATGGATGCTCTGCAATGTGAGGAGGAACAAAAATATCTGGGCCTAAGTGCTGGGTCTACACAGCCACTCTTGAGACACTCCCTGCCCCACAACACCACCACCACCCCTGAACAGTTACCATAGAGATTGTAGGAGCCACAAAGAGCTTTGGTCACATTACTGGCTGGGAGGGGGTCAATTTGTATGCATGAGCCCTGCTGGGAATGAAAGAATACAAAGGAGGGCAGGAGAGATAATAGAAAGGGGGGGGAGAGAGAGAGAAATGAAGAGAGATTATAAGTAGAAAAGAGGGAGAGGACTAAAGCAATTAAAAACAAAGGAGAGGTAGAGAGAGGCTGGTCGAGAAAGGAAGAGAAGAAAGGAGAGAGGGACTGAGAAAGAGAGAATGAATTCATCTTGTCAGATACAGCACCTCTTGTCACTCACTGACAGGAAATGCTGCCTCCACAAGAGCTAATTCACAGGCAGTGGAAATGGGCAGAAACAGCAGGGGATTGCCTCCATCACCTGACCTCACCAGAAAAACTGCATTGGGGAAGGGAAATGGCATGAAAGGGAGAGGCAGGGAAACTAATAAGAGAACCGGAAATGAAAGGGTGTCAATTGGTTTGCTATTAAGATGGTTTGGAGAGAATCAGGAAAATAATAGCATCCAGGGCCTGTCAGGCTGGTTAACGTAACACACACACACACACATACACACACACACACACACTCTCGGCATTGGTTATAGGGAATATGCGAGCTCAGAGCATGTATTAACCATTGTGTCATCTCTGGGCCTCTACAGCTAAGGACTGGGGTTAGTATCCTATGGCGCTTGAAGATTGACCCAAATCCCAGAGGGATTTGAAACCGATCTATTCCTCATTATCATATTCATCAGCTCCTGTTACTCATTTGCAGAGTATAAATTGAATAAATCATCCTTTCGTTTCCAAGAAATCATTATTATTTCATGGGAATAAATGCTATTAGCCCTTAGCATTTATATAGCACCTTTTAAATGTTCAAAGCGCTTTGCGTACATTATCACAGCAGCTTAATAAACTCCTGTAATTTGACATTATTTAAACTGCCTATTAAGCCAGTCAACACCATGTTTTGGGAGGTAGTTTGACTGCAGATAGGTTGGGTACAACCATTTTGCTTTGGCAATTAATATAATTATACATCAAAAACCAATTTGAAAATAGAGATGGGTACAGCAGATAAAAACTGGCTGAACACGGGAAAAGAAACCACTAATATTTAATAACCAATTTTCTGACATATATTCTATATCAAATTAGATGAAGTTCTCCAGTGACCTGAACTATTTCAAACTCACACAAGCAAATCAAGACTTTACCAGAAACAAGCTGGTTGGATTTTCCTTTAACTTTTTGTCTTTGTTATCTAATTCTAACCACTTTTGCCAACCACCATTGGAAACTTGTTAGGAGCCTGGAATAATAATAAAAATCAGCATAAGAGGTTAAGAACATGAGCCATTAGCCAGTAAATCTCCGGTTCAAATTTGAGCTCTGCATGTGTTCACCGCATGTCCTTAAGCATGCTGTATCTCCCAAGCTCATAATCCTTTATTCATTCAATAGTTTGCCTAAGTGATGCGAAGAGCTGCCCTGGTATGAATATAGCGCAAAACAAAATTATTACTGGTTCCTTACAAAGCTATGAATCTTAATGTCTCCCGGTACGTTTCCGAGCACAATTCAAAGTGTTGGTGTTGACCTTTAAAGCCCAAAACGGCCTTGGTCCTGTATACCTGAAGGAGCGTTTCCACCCCTATCGTTCAGCCCGGACACTGAGATCCAGCGCCGAGGGCCTTCTGGCGGTTCCCTCACTGCGAGAAGCAAAGCTACGGGGAACCAGGCAAAGGGCCTTCTCGGTAGTGGTGCCTGCCCTGTGGAATGCCCTCCCATCAGAGGTCAAGGAGATAAACAATTACCTGACATTCAGAAAATACATGAAGGCAGCCCTGTTTAGGGAAGTTTTTAATCTGTGATATTTTAATGCATTTTAATATTTGTTGGAAGCCACTCAGAGTGGCTGGGGTACAAATAAATTGTTGTTGTTGTTGTTGTTGTTGTTGTTGTTGTTGTTGTTGTTGTTGTTGTATTAAAAAGAAGATCAAATCAAGACTCACTGCTCACATAACTCATTACCAGGAGTTTATTATTTACAAGTGGTACTAATCAGCACAAGTAGTTGCATTATTCTGATAATTGTGCCCAATCTGCAAATATGAATAATAGCAAATATGGCTATTGCAGGTATATGTGGCTAACCCTACCAGTTACTTCCATATCAATTAACAAAAGACCTTACAAATTCAGGTGTTGCACTGAGTCATGATAACCAAATGTGTATAGTCATTCTGAAAGAGCAATGCCTAATACAGTGGTACCTTTTGTTCTCAAACTTAATCCGTTCCGGAAGTCCATTCCAAAACCAAAGCGTTCCAAAACCAAGGCACGCTTTCCCATAGAAAGTAATTCAAAATGGAATCATCCGTTCCAGACTTTTAAAAACAACCCCTAAAACAGCAATTTGACATGAATTTTACTATCTAACAACACCATTGATCCATAAAATGAAAGCAATAAACAATGTACTGCAATCACACAATCAATCAATCAATCAATCAATCAGTAGCTGAACTGGATTCCACACAATCACAAAAACAAAAACAAAAAAGAGCCACAAAAACAAAAGTGGAAAATAAATAGCAAAAGCAGAGAGACCTCAGTGTGGCACTCAAATCGGAAGCGTAACACTCAAAATGGAGCATGTTCGGCTTCCGAGAAAAGCTCACAGACCGGAACATTTACTTCCAGGTTTGCAGTGTTTGAGTTTCAAGTTGTTTGAGTACCAAGGCGTTTGAGAACCAAGGTACCACTGTATAGGCACCCTTGGTACCAATTTTGCAACCACTAAGCTACTATTCTTGCATGGATTTTTCATATCTTATACAATAAAAATATATATACAAGATGTATCCCCTGGGGAGAGGGGCATAGGGCGATATGTTTGTGCTCTAAACAACAGGAATCCTTCCCAATGGGTTATGCAGGTGCTGTGTTCTATAGACTCCCTTTCCAAAGTGTGTTATCCTATGGCAGCCTGACAGGCGTCAAATGTCTACCAGTAGGGACTGGTGGCAGCAGTAAGCGACAAGGTCACTGGGGCAGCTGGGGCGGGGTCCCATGGTGTCATCTTGCGTTGTGTGTGTGTGGTGATGAAGGCGTGTGTTCCCGTCATCATCATGTCATTGTCTTCCTATATGTAGGGGGCATGTGGCCATCATCGCTGGCCCAGTGCCCAACTGGTGGGCT